>NW_023416320.1:387500-1065000 GCF_014108235.1 Myotis myotis
ACACGTGGGTCAGTAGACACCAGGCGTGAGGGCCCCCGCGGCGCCCCGTCCTCGACAGCGCAGGGACGAGATCCGCTCATCGCCCCTCCTCCGGGAGGCCCTCCCAGGCCTCTGTCTTTCCAGAAGAGGCAGACGGCGACCAGGTGGCCTTTGGAGGCCTCTGTCCGGCTCCGGCGGCTCCCAGGTGTCGTCACGGTCCCGGTCACGGTCATGGTCCTCGGGATGGCGTGCAGGTCAGCCCTCTCGGGTGAGGGTCAGGCCCCACCCTGTGGCTGTGTGATTCTGAGCAGAGGACTCAGCCTCTCTGGGCCCCAGGCTCCCACCTGCCACGGGGGCTCCTGGGGCCTCCCTCCCTTGGGCAGGAGCCGAGAAGAGCAGCATGTGGGCCCCTCCCCCACCCTCCCCCACCCTCCCTGACCCTCCCCCACCCTCCCCCCACCCTCCCTGACCCTCCCCCACCCTCCCTGACCCTCCCCCACCCTCCCCCCACCCTCCCTGACCCTCCCCCCACCCTCCCTGACCCTCCCCTACCCTCCCCCACCCTCCCCCACCCTCCCCTACCCTCCCCCACCCTCCCCCACCCTGACCCTCCCGCCTGGCAGAGGGCAGAGCACCCACGATGCTCAGCAGGGCCCAGACCCCCCACCCCCGGCTCCTCCCGCTCCTCTCGCTCCTGGGGTGACAGCCCCCTTTGATCTCAGCGCCGCCCCCACCGGCCCCTCTCAGGTCTCCGGTGCCGTGAGGACAAACCCGCCTGTGCAGGGGCCTCAGCACAGCGGAACGCCGGGGCCTCATCTAAAAGGACGTTTCAATGAGAACCGAGAGCTGAGCGAGCACGAAACATCGCGCTTTCAAGAGCAAACGCTGGGCCTGCCTCACAGCCAGTGTCTGACCCCAGGAGCCGGGGCTACGGGAAGGCAGGCTTGTTCCTGTGCAAGGGGGAGGGGGGTGGGGGAGGGGGGTGGGGGAGGGGGTGGGGCGAGCAGGAGCCAGGCCAGGCCCTCACAGCCTTTCTGACTGGACCTATTTCACTCTGTCCTCAAACCACCCCCGAGCCAGGAATTCTGTGGGACGGGAGCCAAGCACAGAGAGGGTCAGACACCTGCCCAGGGCCACACAGCGCTAGAGCCTCGTTTCCTGGCATTTTCTTTGTAAGAAAGGGGAGGAGGCCCTGACTGCTGTCTGCACGCTGGGCTGACACCCGAAGTCCCGGGGGTCCCTCGAGGGCGAGACACGGCCTAGAGAGTGGTCGCCCGGGAGCTGGCTCCCTCCACAGTGAGGCCTTTTCGCTCTCCCCACGGCACCCTGGGCAGCGCCGAAATGAATGCGTGACGCCGGCCGGCGGGGCTCAGCGGCTGAGCATCGACCCACGAACCAGGAGGTCAGGGTTCGATTCCCGGTCAGGGCACAGGCCCGGTTGTGGGCTTGATCCCCAGTGGGGGCGTGCAGGAGGCAGCCGATCCATGATTCTCCCTCCTCACTGACGTTTCTGTCTCTCTCTCCCTTCCTCTCTGACATCAATAAATAGATATATTTTAAAAAGAAGAAGAAACGAGTGGATGACAGACTCGGGAATAGAGGCATCGCGGTGAAGGAAACGCAATTCCCTCGAAGGCGGGAAACGCCTCTGCCATTTCGCTGAAAATCGCACAACAGACTCTTAATCTCTGAGCCCAACACGCGTGCAGTCAGCAAATACTCATTTTTAACAAACAGCTCCTAGCGTGTTATCAGAGCGATTAGCTTGGTTTTTGGCCAAACGTAATTTGGCCACTTCTTCTCGACCAAATTGGGTTTGGCCCCATTATGTCTCCTGGAGGTTTCCCGCCCGAGGGGAGCGGTAATCACTCAGAGCTCGGGGGCCACGCGGGATAAACGTCCAAGTGCTTAATCTGCGTCTGGCGCGCCGCCGGCCCTGCCCCCGACCGCCCTCCCCTGGGGACGGCCAGCTCCGTCCTGCTGAGAGGGGAGCTGGACGCACAGCAGACAGGGGAAACAGGGCAGGTGGGACGAAGGCAGGGCGGGCGCCGCAGTCAGAGCAGCCGAACCCCGGGCACCCCCCAGGCGGGAGGCCGGGGAACTGGGGAGGCCGAGGAACAGGGGAGGCCGGGGAACTGGGGAGGCCGGGGAACAGGGGAGGCCGGGGAACTGGGGAGGCCGGGGAACTGGGGAGGCCGGGGAACGGGGGAGGCCAGGGAAATGGGGAGGCTGGGGAACTGGGGAGGCCGGGGAACTGGGGAGGCTGGGGATCTGGGGAGGCCGGGGAACTGGGGAGGCTGGGGAACTGGGGAGGCCGGGGAACAGGGGAGGCCGGGGAACTGGGGAGGCTGGGGAATGAGGGCGGCTGGGGAACTGGGGAGGCTGGGAACAGGGGAGGCTGGGGAATGAAGGAGGCTGGGGAACTGGGGAGGCCGGGAACAGGGGAGGCTGGGGAATGAAGGAGGCTGGGGAACTGGGGAGGCCGGGAACAGGGGAGGCTGGGGAATGAAGGAGGCTGGGGAATGAAGGAGGCTGGGGAACTGGGGAGGCCGGGAACTGGGGAGGCCGGGAACTGGGGAGGCCGGGGAACAGGGGAGGCTGGGAACTATGGAGGCTGGGGAACTATGGAGGCTGGGGAACTATGGAGGCCGGGAACTGGGGAGGCCGGGAAACTGGGGAGGCTGGGAACTGAGGAGGCTGGGGAACTATGGAGGCCGGGAACTGGGGAGGCCGGGAACTGGGGAGGCTGGGGAACTGGGGAGGCTGGGAACTGGGGTGGCTGGGAACTGGGGAGGCGGGGGAGCTGGGGAGGCCGAGGCGCAAGGTGATGGGCGCGCAGGGGCAGGGACGTAGGCCCGCTGCTGGGCAGGAGCATTGAGGGCACCGACCAGGCGGCCACGGGCAGACACCGCGCCTGTGAGTGAACCCCTTCCTCGTGCCGCCGTGAGACACGGGCTACAAGGAGGCGTCTGCTGCGATGGGGATGGGGCGGCCCCCCCAGGAGACGGGGCGGTCCCCCCAGGAGACGGGACGGTCCCCCCAGGAGACGGGGCGGCCCCCCCAGAGCGCTGGGCAGACGGGCGGTCACGCCGTCCACTTCCTAGTTTTCTCTGGGAAAGAAACGTTCCTGACGGTTAAAAAGTAAAATCAACATAAATCAGTGAAACTATGAGAAATAATCAGGGAAACGACTTTGTCTGCAAAATAGGCGAGGAAAGTCGGATGCTTTTAAAAAATATATTTATTGATTTTTAGTTTGAGAGAGAGGAAGGGAGAGGGCGAGACAGAAACATCCACGGTGAGAGAGCATCTCTGACCGGCTGCCTCCTGCTCGCCCCCCACGGGGGAGCGAGCCCGCGACCCTGGCACCCAGGACGGCCGGACGCCTCGGCCAGGAGGGAGGACCGCCGGGGCCGATCTGGGTCCCCACGCGGGGACCGGAGCGGTTTCAGGAGGAGGTGCCCCACGCCCTGCGGGTCCCGGGACCCGAGTCCCGGCCGTGCCTTCGCGCCGTCCTCGCCTCTTCGCCGGGGCCTGCGGTCTAGCCCGGAAGGAGCGTCTCCACTTCCCGCCTCCTGAGCCGCTCAGCAGGTGGCGCGAGGCCTCGGCCTGTCCACTCGGGCGGCCTTCCTGGGAGCGGTCCCCTGGAGGCGCCCAGGCAGGGAGCTGGGGCGCGATGTCCCCCGCAGTGGGTCCCTCGCGGCGAATGCAGCTCCGCAGGCTGGGAGGGGCTGGCGGGCTTCGGGGACCCCCTGTGTTCATTTCCCACCAAAATGAGGCTCATGTCCAGGGCTAAGCCATGCAAATTCTCTCCCCCCCCCCCCCACCTCTCTCTCTGGTTCAGGTGAAAGAAAAACGTTTACAGCTGTTTTCACACGGATGGTTCCAAAGCCCCACGCGGACTGCATGTGGCTCCTGGAGCACGTCCACACGCCTGTTTGCACATGCGTGCACACATGCGTACAGGGATGCTCGCCCGGACACACGTGCACCAACAGGCTCACGGTACAGCGAGCACACACGTTGCACGTGGCGCCCGGCCAGACGCACACGAGTGCCGTGGAGATGCACACGCAACACGCAGGCAGGCGAACGTGCCCCAGACGCCAGGGCCGCCGGGCGCCCGGCCAGGCGCGAGCTCTCGGGGGGAAGCATATGCCACGCACACGCAGGGCTGTGCTCGCGCCGCAGGCACCAGCGAGCTCCGTGATCAGGCCCCGGCGGCCGAAAGCCAGGCGTTAGAGCATTAATAAAAGACGCCGCCGGCGGTCCGCGGCAACATCGATTTCTGCGGTTGTCGGAGCCGAGTAAATAAATCCCGAGCGCACTTTGTGTGGAGCCCGTCCTCCTGGGCGCCCGGAGCCGAGCCCGGGAAGGTTCTCCACCTTCTGTGAGGGGCGGCCGGCAGCGGGCGGTGTCGGGGCCGGGGAGGACTCCCTGGCGGGGGAGAGGCTGCAGCCGGTACCGGGGAAGCCGCCCGCCGGCCGAGGGCCCCGAGACCACCCCGCCAGGCGGCCAGGGCCTTCGCCGCGACCTGACGGTGTCCCCACCCCCAGCCCCCCCGGGGTCCAGGCCACGCCCTGCTGCTGTTGTTCCGCACCCAGGAACAGTGCCTTTCAGGGAGAGAGGAGGGGAGAGGGAGAGACAGAGGAACCTCGATGTGAGAGAAACGCACGGATGGGTTGCCTCCTGCACGAACCCGACCAGGGCCCGGGCCAGGGAGGAGCCTGCGACCGAGGTACCTGCCCTTGACTGGAATTGAACCCGGGACCCTTGGGTCTGCAGGCTGGCGCTCTATCCACTGAGCCACACCGGCCGGGGCTGAGGTCATTCTTTGGTCCCGATCACCGACAGCTCAGGCTACACTGTGCCCTCCATTCCTACTGTCTAAGCCGCCGCGTCTGGGGTGCAGGAAACCCACCCCGGAACCTTCCCCGCCGGTAGCCCTGGCCGCCCCCAACGCAGCCTATCCTGACCTCCAAGCACTGGCCCCGGACGGAGGCCTGAGGCTGGTCCCGCTGAGTCCCGGCCCCCAGACACAGGGGCCACCCCACGGGGTCCGTGAACTGTCAGCCCGCAGCCCCCGCCGCCAGGCCCCTGTCCAGTCTTTGGGGAGACGAGGGGAGGCAGGAGTGGAGGCTCCGGACCGCCTGCAGGCGGCTGGGAGCCCTGAGGACTGGCGGGGAGGCGGGAGGCAGCCTGCCTGCCTGTGTGTCTGGGGGGCCAGGGGCCCGGGGGGCAGCCAGGCGGGCGCGGGCACACTCGCTCCCGGGGGCGGGCGGCAGTGGCTGGGCTCAGGTGAGCAGACCCACCTGGTCCCCACCCATGTCTCTACCCCCCTCCCCCTCCCACTGAGCCCTCCAGCCTCGATACCACCTTCCCCCATGGGAACGTCCCCCTCTGGGCTCGGGGGTCCCTGGAGGGACCTGTGACGGGCTCCTCCCCGGAGCTAAGGCGTCCCCTGTGCCTGTTCCTTTGTCCTCAGGGCTCCGCCCCAGGGAGGCACCGGTGCAGAGCCCCCCCCCCCCCCCCCCCCCGAGCCTGACACCGGATGCGGCCGCCTCGGACCAGGGCGTCTGCACCCGGTTCTGCAGCCCCGCCTCCCAGCTTCCCCCGCAGGAGCCTGAGCCAGCCCGTGCACATGTACAATCATGCACACACAGGCATCCGTGAGCACACATGGGTAAGCACACGCACACACAGCCCTGCCACTCTGCCCTCCTGAAGGCACAGCAACTTTGCCCTTCGCGAGGGTCCGGCCAGCACAGGCGTGTTTGCAGCGGGTGCCCCAGCCCGGCTGCCGGGCCCTTTCCTGCCCCACAGGCCTCACCCAGGTCCCGACCTCTGCTTTCCCTTTCCCTGCAGGCCGGGAATCAGCTGGCGGCCGCTGTCTTGGGGGCTGAATCTTAGGCTGCAGTGGGGTGCCAGGTGGGGTGCCAGGTGGTGCAGCATGGACTGGCCGTGAGTGAGGGGTCAGGCAAGGAGCTCCCTCCGCTGGGAGAAGGGATGTCCTTGACCCACCAAGAAGCCTGGTCAGAGATGCCAGGCCCCGGCCTGCACCCCTCCAGCTGCCGTGGCCTCTGCCACTGTCCCTGCTGCTCCCGAGTAAGGCGCCGGCCCCACCTGCCCCACAGGCACTATCCCCACCTGCCCCACAGGCCCCGTCCCCCCCGGCCCCACAGGCCCCGTCCCCACCTGCCCCACAGGCACCGTCCCCACCTGCCCCACAGGCCCCGACCCCCCGGCCCCACAGGCCCCGTCCCCACCTGCCCCACAGGCCCCGTCCCCACCTGCCCCACAGGCACTATCCCCACCTGCCCCACAGGCCCCGTCCCCACCTGCCCCACAGGCACTATACCCACCTGCCCCACAGGCACCATCCCCACCTGCCCCACAGGCACCATCCCCACCTGCCCCACAGGCACCATCCCCACCTGCCCCACAGGCCCCGTCCCCACCTGCCCCACAGGCACCATCCCCACCTGCAACACAGGCACCATCCCCACCTGCCCCACAGGCACCATCCCCACCTGCCCCACAGGCACCATCCCCACCTGCCCACAGGCACCATCCCCACCTGCCCCACAGGCACCGTCCCCACCTGCCCCACAGGCACTATACCCACCTGCCCCACAGGCACCATCCCCACCTGCCCCACAGGCACCGTCCCCACCTGCCCCACAGGCACCGTCCCACCTGCCCCACAGGCACCGTCCCCACCTGCCCCGCAGGCACCGTCCCCACCTGCCCCACAGGCACCGTCCCCACCTGCCCCACAGGCACCGTCCCACCTGCCCCACAGGCACCGTCCCCACCTGCCCCACAGGCACCATCCCCACCTGCCCCGCAGGCACCGTCCCCACCTGCCCCACAGGCACCGTCCCCACCTGCCCCACAGGCCCCGACCCCACCTGCCCCACAGGCCCCGTCCCCCCCGGCCCCACAGGCACTATACCCACCTGCCCCACAGGCACTATACCCACCTGCCCCACAGGCACCATCCCCACCTGCCCCACAGGCACCATCCCCACCTGCCCCACAGGCACCATCCCCACCTGCCCCACAGGCACCATCCCCACCTGCCCCACAGGCACTATCCCCGGCCCTCAGCCCTGAGACGAGGCTGCGACCCCTGGCTCCTGGGCTCCGTTCAGATCACTGCTGCGTGTGTGCATGCGTGTGTGCCTGTGTGTGCCTGTGTGTGTGTGCCTGTGTGTGTGCGCCTGTGGGGGCATTCACGCCTGTGTGCGAGACACACCCACAGAGAATGTTCTGGTTGCTTTAAATAAGCGTAAGCTTGTTAAGCAGGAAAAGATACAGATTCTAGAGGCCAGGGCCCTCCTCGGGGTCGGCTCCCTGACCCGCGTGACCTGTGACCTTGGCGTGTCCTTGACAGGTCCGTGCCCAGTGCCCTTGCACGGCTCACCAGGGGGCGCGGCCAGGACCAGGGCTCGCAGTGAGTGCGGGTCCTTCTTCCTCCCGCCCTCTCGCTCTGATTCCACCGGCTCCAGCTCGAACTCATTGAACATTCTCACTGCAAACAGCTCAAAGACCCACAGGACGCGGGACCGGCGCCCCTCACCCCCTCTGCTCCATGGCTCCCCAAGGCTCCCAGGGCAGCATGTGGTGGGGTGAGATTGTCCTCCACGTCCAGGACCCGGCCTCACACCATGGGCACCAGCAGGCAGCCGCCTCTCAGGTTAGGGCAAGGGTTAGGGTTAGGGTTAGGGATAGGGTTAGGGTAAGGGTTAGGGTTAGGTTTAGGGATAGGGTTAGGGATAGGGTTAGGGTTAGGGTTAGGGTTAGGGTTAGGGTTAGGGTTAGGGTTAGGGTTAGGGTTAGGTTTAGGGATAGGGTTAGGGTTAGGGTTAGGGTTAGGTTTAGGGATAGGTTTAGGGTTAGGGTTAGGGTTAGGGATAGGGTTAGGGTCAGGGTTAGTGTTAGGGTTAGGGCTAGGGTTAGGGATAGCGTTAGGGTTAGGGTCAGGGTTAGTGTTAGGGTTAGGGTTAGGGTTAGGGATAGTGTTAGGGTTAGGGTTAGGGTTAGTGTTAGGGTTAGGGCTAGGGTTAGGGATAGCGTTAGGGTTAGGGTCAGGGTTAGTGTTAGGCTTAGGGTTAGGGTTACCGTTAGGGATAGGGTTAGGGTTAGGGTTAGGGTTAGGGTTAGGGTTAGGTTAGGGATGGGTTAGGGATAGGGTTAGGGATAGGGTTAGGGTTAGGGTTAGGGTTAGGGTTAGGTTTAGGGATAGGGTTAGGGATAGGGTTAGGGTTAGGGTTAGGTTTGGGGATGGGGTTAGGGATAGGGTTAGGGTTAGGGATAGGGTTTGGGTTAGGGTTAGGGTTAGGGTTAGGGTTAGGGTTAGGTTTAGGGATAGGTTTAGGGATAGGGTTAGGGTTAGGGTTAGGTTTAGGAATGGGGTTAGGGTTAGGGTTAGGGTTAGGGTTAGGGTTAGGGTTAGGGATAGGGTTAGGGTTAGGGATAGGTTTAGGGATAGCGTTAGGGTTAGGGTTAGGGTTAGGGTTAGGGTTATGTTTAGGGATAGGGTTAGGGTTAGGGTTAGGGTTGGTGTTAGGGTTAGGGTTAGGGCTAGGGTTAGGGTTAGGGTTAGGGTTAGGTTTAGGGATAGGGTTAGGGATAGGGTTAGGGTTAGGGTTAGGTTTGGGGATTGGGTTAGGGATAGGATTAGGGTTAGGGTTAGGGTTAGGGTTAGGTTTAGTAATTGGGTTAGGGATAGGGTTAGGGTTAGGGATAGGGTTTGGGTTAGGGTCAGGGTTAGGGTTAGGGTTTCGGATTGGGTTAGGGATAGGGTTAGGGTTAGGGTTAGGGTTAGGGTTAGGTTTAGGGATAGGGTTAGGGATAGGGTTAGGGTTAGGGTTAGGTTTAGGGATGGGTTTAGGAATAGGGTTAGGGTTAGGGTTAGGGTTAGGTTTAGGGTTAAGGTTAGGGCTAGGGTTATGGATAGGGTTAGTTTTAGGGTTAGGGTTAGGTTTAGGTTTAGGGATAGGGTTAGGGATAGGGTTAGGGTAAGGGTTAGGTTTGGGGATGGGGTTAGGGATAGGGTTAGGGATAGGGTTTGGGTTAGGATTAGAGTTAGGGATTGGGTTAGGGATAGTGTTAGGGTTAGGGTTAGGGATAGGGTTAGGGTTAGGGATAGGGTTAGGGTTAGGGATAGGGTTTGGGTTAGGGTTAGGTTTAGGGTTAGGGTTAGGGTTAGGGATTGGGTTAAGGATAGGGTTAGGGTTAGGGTTAAGGTAGGTTTAGGGTTAGGGATTGGGTTAGGGATAGGGTTAGGTTTAGGGTTAGGGTTAAGGTTAGGGATAGGGTCAGGGTTTGGGTTAGGGTTAGTTTTAGTGTTCGGGTTAGGGGTAGGGTTAGGTTTCGGCTTAGGGTTAGGGTTATGGTTAGGGATAGGGTTAGGGTTAGGATTAGGGTTAGGGACAGGTTTAGGGTTAGGGTTGGTGTTAAGGATAGGGTTAGGGTTATGGTTAGGTTTAGGGATAGGGTTAGGGTTAGGGTTAGGGTTAGGGTTAGTGTTAAGGATAGGGATAGGGTTAGTGTTAGGGATAGGGTTAGGTTAGGGTTAGGGTTAGGGATTGGGTTAGAGTTAGGGTTAGGGTTAGGGTTAGGGATAGGTTTAGGGTTAGGGTTAGGGTTAGGGTTAGGGATAGGTTTAGGGTTAGGGATAGGGTTAGGGTTAGGCGTAGGGTTAGGGATAGGGTTAGGGTTAGGTTTAGGTTTAGGGTTAGGGATAGTGTTAGGGTTCGGTTTAGAGATAGGGTTAGAGTTAGGGTTAGGTTTAGTGTTAAGGATAGCGTCAGGTTTTGGGTTAGGGGTAGGGTTAGGGTTACGGATAGGGTTAGGGTTAGGGTTAGGTTTAGGGTTAGGGGTTAGTGTTAGGTTAGGGTTAGGGTTAGGGTTAGGGTTAGGGATAGGGTTTGGGTTAGGGTTAGGGTTAGGGATAGGGTTAGGGTTAGGGTTAGTTTTAGTGTTAGGGTTATGGTTAGGGTTAGTGTTAGGGTTAGGGTCAGAGTTAGTGTTAGGGTTAGTGTTAGGTTTAGGGCTAGGGTTAGGGATAGCGTTAGGGTTAGGGTTAGTGTTCGGGTTAGGGTTAGGGTTAGGGTTAGGGTTAGGGATAGGGTTAGGGTTAGGGTTAGGTTTAGTGATAGGGTTAGGGTTAGGGTTAGGGTTAGGGTTAGTGTTATGGTTAGGGCTAGGGTTAGGTATAGCGTTAGGGTTAGGGTTAGGGTTAGGGTTAGGGTTAGGGTTAGTGCTAGGGTTAGGGTTAGGTTTATGGTTAGGTTTAGGGATAGGGTTTGGGATAGGGTTAGGGTTAGGGTTAGGTTTGGGGATGGGGTTAGGGATAGGATTAGGGTTAGGGTTAGGGTTAGGGTTAGGTTTAGGGATTGGGTTATGCCGGGGTCCAACCCCAGCGGGTCCAGGGGTCCCCAAAGGTGTAGACGGAGTCGGCGAAGAAGGAAGGAAAAAGAGACAGTGTTCAGTTGATCAGCAGCCTAGCCAGGATCTCCAGCCAGGATCTCCAGCCAAGTTCTGGTCTGGATCTCCAGAGAGGTTCTGCTTAGGATCTCCAGCCAGGTTCTGTGTCCATGTTCTCTTGCTAGGTTCTCCAGGTTCTCCAGCCAGGTTCTGTAGCCATGTTCCCTCGCTAGGTTCTCCAGCCAGGTTCAGTCCAGGTTCTCCAGCCAGGTTCAGTCACCAGGTTCTAGTCAGGTTCTCTTGCCCATTTCTGTAGTCAGTTCAGTCCAGGATCTTTTGCCATGTTCTCTCCAGCGAAGTTCTTCTGTCTCTAGTTCTGTGTTCTAAGCTCTGTATTCTAAGTTCTGTGTTCTAAGTTCTGTCTCTTGCTGTCTAGTTACATCTGTATTTATACCAGTTGATTCAATCCTATCAATCTCTATCACAAAGTTTAGGGCGTTTCTTATCTCCATTCCAGGGAGTAAAGATTATGTAGCTTAAGCATGATTGTTCGTAGTTAAAGTGATTAATTACCCACCTGGCACTTAGTTAAGAGGTTTTATTCCCTCCCTAACTTCAGGGGAAAATCCCTACCTGGGGAAACAGCCTTTCTCAGAGAGGAGACCTTGGTTAAAACACATAGTGCCAAGAAGGTGAGCAAACATTTTAAGAACAGTATGCCATATATGCCAGGTCCCTTGAAACAGCAAGGATGGACCAGCTCCCGGCAAATTCCCCCTTTTTTATTTTTTAAAAGCAGGCATTAAAAAGAAAAACCTGAAATGCTCTCTTGTATCCATTTTAAGAGTAGGATTGGCGCTTTCCGCTATTACCTGAATCCTGATCTATCACCCCAGGGAGAGCTTGCCAATCCTGCACTTTCCCGGGGTGGAAAGGCTGCAGTGGGGTTAAGGATAAGGCTCCTTGGGCCTACCTTCTCCCATGCCATTACATTTACCTTTCCTTCCTCAGAAAAGCATGGACATACTTCTTGTATAAAACGTTCTGACTAGGAGTAACCTTAATTCCTCTGCTAGCAAGCATATGTGTTAAAAGATCAATACAGAGTCTTATTTCTTTAGACTCAGTATGGCACATCTTCTTAATCTAAAGATCAATACAGAGTCTTCTTTCTTTGGACTCAGTATGGCACATCTTCTCAATCTAAGTTCTGTACTATCCACCTTCTTACCCTACTTATCCTCTATAGGGGGGTCTGAAGTACCCTGGTGGAGTCCTATCCGTCCCGAGTGTGGGGTTCTCAATGGGGGGAGGGGGCTTACCTATGGGAATCCTGTTCCAGGAGTTCCCAAAGGTGTGGACGGAATCGGCGAAGACTATCCACCCTCTTCCTACGGTGGAGTCCGATCTGTCCCGATTGTGGGGCAAAGACTATCCACCCTTTCCTATGGTGGAGTCCTATCCATCCCGAGTGCGGGGCGCTTACCTAGGGGTCCCTGTTCGGGCGCCATATGCTGGGGTCCAACCCCAACGGGTCCAGGGGTTCCCAAAGGCGTAGACGGAGTCGGCGAGGAAGGAATGACATGGAGGCAGCGTTCAGTTGATCAGCAGCCTAGCCAGGATCTCCAGCCAAGTTCTGGTCTGGATCTCCAGAGAGGTTCTGCTTAGGATCTCCAGCTAGGTTCTGTGTCCATGTTCTCTTGCTAGGTTCTCCAGGTTCTCCAGCCAGGTTCTGTAGCCATGTTCCCTCGCTAGGTTCTCCAGCCAGGTTCAGTCCAGGTTCTCCAGCCAGGTTCAGTCACCAGGTTCTAGTCAGGTTCTCTTGCCCATTTCTGTAGTCAGTTCAGTCCAGGATCTTTTGCCATGTTCTCTCCAGCGAAGTTCTTCTGTCTCTAGTTCTGTGTTCTAAGCTCTGTATTCTAAGTTCTGTGTTCTAAGTTCTGTCTCTTGCTGTCTAGTTACATCTGTATTTATACCAGTTGATTCAATCCTATCAATCTCTATCACAAAGGTTAGGGCGTTTCTTATCTCCATTCCAGGGAGTAAAGATTATGTAGCTTAAGCATGATTGTTCGTAGTTAAAGTGATTAATTACCCGCCTGGCACTTAGTTAAGAGGTTTTATTCCCTCCCTAACTTCAGGGGAAAATCCCTACCTGGGGAAACAACCTTTCTCAGAGAGGAGACCTTGGTTAAAACACATAGTGCCAAGAAGGTGAGCAAACATTTTAAGAACAGTATGCCATATATGCCAGGTCCCTTGAAACAGCAAGGATGGACCAGCTCCCGGCAGGGTTAGAGATAGGGTTAGGGTTAGGGATAGGGTTTGGGTTAGGGTTAGGGTTAGGGTTAGGGATTGGGTTAGGTATAGGGTTAGGGTTAGGGTTAGGGTTAGGGTTAGGATTAGGTTTAGGGATAGGGTTAGGGATAGGGTTAGGGTTAGGGTTAGGTTTAGGGATGGGGTTAGGGATAGGGTTAGGGATAGCGTTAGGGTTAGGGTTAGGGTTAGGGTTAGGGTTAGGGTTAGGGTTATGTTTAGGGATAGGGTTAGGGTTAGGGTTAGGGTTAGGGTTAGGGTTACGGTTAGGGCTAGGGTTAGGGTTAGGGTTAGGGTTAGGGTTAAGGTTAGGTTAGGGTTAGGGTTAGGGTTAGCGTTAGGGTTAGGGTTTGGGTTAGGTTTAGTAATTGGGTTAGGGATAGGGTTAGGGATAGGGTTTGGGTTAGGGTCAGAGTTAGGGTTAGGGTTTCGGATTGGGTTAGGGATAGGGTTAGGGTTAGGGGTAGGGTTAGGTTTAGGGATAGGGTTAGGGATAGGGTTAGGGTTAGGGTTAGGTTTAGGGATGGGGTTAGGGATAGGGTTAGGGTTAGGGTTAGGGTTAGGTTTATGGATTGGGTTAGGGCTAGGGTTAGGGTTAGGGTTAGGGTTAGGGTTAGGGTTAGGGTTAGGGTTAGGGCTAGGGCTAGGGCTAGGGCTAGGGCTAGGGTTAGGGTTAGGGTTAGGGTTAGGGATAGGTTTAGGGTTAGGGTTAGGGTTAGGGTTAGGGATAGGTTTAGGTTTAGGGATAGGGTTAGGGTTAGGCGTAGGGTTAGGGATAGGGTTAGGGTTAGGTTTAGGTTTAGGGTTAGGGATAGGGTTAGGGTTCGGTTTAGAGATAGGGTTAGAGTTAGGGTTAGGTTTAGTGTTAAGGATAGCGTCAGGTTTTGGTTAGGGGTAGGGTTAGGGTTACGGATAGGGTTAGGGTTAGGGTTAGGTTTAGGGTTAGGGGTTAGTGTTAGGGTTAGGGTTAGGGTTAGGGTTAGGGATAGGGTTTGGGTTAGGGTTAGGGTTAGGGATAGGGTTAGGGTTAGGGTTAGTTTTAGTGTTAGGGTTATGGTTAGGGTTAGTGTTAGGGTTAGGGTCAGAGTTAGTGTTAGGGTTAGTGTTAGGTTTAGGGCTAGGGTTAGGGATAGCGTTAGGGTTAGTGTTCGGGTTAGGGTTAGGGTTAGGGTTAGGGTTAGGTTTAGGGTTAGGGTTAGGGTTAGGGATAGGGTTAGGGTTAGGGTTAGGTTTAGTGATAGGGTTAGGGTTAGGGTTAGGGTTAGGGTTAGGGATCGGGTTAGGGATAGGGTTAGGGTTAGGGTTAGGTTAGTGATAGGGTTAGTGTTAGGGTTAGGGTTAGGATAGGGTTAGGGTTAGGGTTAGGGTTAGGGTTAGGTTTAGGGATAGGTTTAGGGTTTGGGTTAGGTTTAGGGATAGGGTTATGGTCAGGGTTAGTGTTAGGGTTAGTGTTATGGTTAGGGCTAGGGTTTAGGTATAGCGTTAGGGTTAGGGTTAGGGTTAGGGTTAGGGTTAGGGTTAGGGTTAGTGCTAGGGTTAGGGTTAGGTTTATGGTTAGGTTTAGGGATAGGGTTAGGGATATGGTTAGGGTTAGGGTTAGGTTTGGGGATGGGGTTAGGGATAGGATTAGGGTTAGGGTTAGGGTTAGGTTAGGTTTAGGGATTGGGTTAGAGATAGGGTTAGGGTTAGGGATAGGGTTTGGGTTAGGGTTAGGGTTAGGGTTAGGGATTGGGTTAGGTATAGGGTTAGGGTTAGGGTTAGGGTTAGGGTTAGGGTTAGGTTTAGGGATAGGGTTAGGGATAGGGTTAGGGTTAGGGTTAGGTTTAGGGATGGGGTTAGGGATAGGGTTAGGGATAGCGTTAGGGTTAGGGTTAGGGTTAGGGTTAGGGTTATGTTTAGGGATAGGGTTAGGGTTAGGGTTAGGGTTAGGGTTAGGGGTTACGGTTAGGGCTAGGGTTAGGGTTAGGGTTAGGGTTAGGTTAGGGTTAGGTTAGGGTTAGCGTTAGGGTTAGGGTTTGGGTTAGGTTTAGTAATTGGGTTAGGGATAGGGTTAGGGTTAGGGATAGGGTTTGGGTTAGGGTCAGAGTTAGGGTTAGGGTTTCGGATTGGGTTAGGGATAGGGTAGGGTTATGGGTTAGGGGTCGGCTTCAGGTTTAGGGATGAGGTTCGGGTTAGGGTTAGGTTTTAGTGGATCGGGTGAGTGTTAGGGTTAGGGTTAGGGATAGGGTGTTTAGGGTAGGGTTAGGGTTAGGGTTTAGGTTTAGGGATAGGTGTAGGGTTTGGGTTAGGTTTATGGATAGGGTTTTAGGTTATGGTCAGGGTTAGTGTTTAGGGTAGTGTTATGGTTAGGGCTAGGGTTAGGGATAGCGTTAGGGTTAGGGTTAGGGTTAGGGTTAGGTTAGGGTTAGTGCTAGGGTTAGGGTTAGGTTTATGGTTAGGTTAGGGATCGTCGGGTTAGGATAGGGTTAGGGTTAGGGTTAGGGTTAGGGTTAGGTTTAGGGATTGGGTTATGCCGGGGTCCAACCCCAGCGGGTCCAGGGGTCCCCAAAGGTGTAGACGGAGTCGGCGAAGAAGGAAGGAAAAAGAGACAGTGTTCAGTTGATCAGCAGCCTAGCCAGGATCTCCAGCCAGGATCTCCAGCCAAGTTCTGGTCTGGATCTCCAGAGAGGTTCTGCTTAGGATCTCCAGCCAGGTTCTGTGTCCATGTTCTCTTGATAGGTTCTCCAGGTTCTCCAGCCAGGTTCTGTAGCCATGTTCCCTCGCTAGGTTCTCCAGCCAGGTTCAGTCCAGGTTCTCCAGCCAGGTTCAGTCACCAGGTTCTAGTCAGGTTCTCTTGCCCATTTCTGTAGTCAGTTCAGTCCAGGATCTTTTTGCCATGTTCTCTCCAGCGAAGTTCTTCTGTCTCTAGTTCTGTGTTCTAAGCTCTGTATTCTAAGTTCTGTGTTCTAAGTTCTGTCTCTTGCTGTCTAGTTACATCTGTATTTATACCAGTTGATTCAATCCTATCAATCTCTATCACAAAGGTTAGGGCGTTTCTTATCTCCATTCCAGGGAGTAAAGATTATGTAGCTTAAGCATGATTGTTCGTAGTTAAAGTGATTAATTACCCGCCTGGCACTTAGTTAAGAGGTTTTATTCCCTCCCTAACTTCAGGGGAAAATCCCTACCTGGGGAAACAAGCCTTTCTCAGAGAGGAGACCTTGGTTAAAACACATAGTGCCAAGAAGGTGAGCAAACATTTTAAGAACAGTATGCCATATATGCCAGGTCCCTTGAAACAGCAAGGATGGACCAGCTCCCGGCAAATTCCCCCTTTTTTATTTTTTAAAAGCCAGGCATTAAAAAGAAAAACCTGAAATGCTCTCTTGTATCCATTTTAAGAGTAGGATTGGCGCTTTCCGCTATTACCTGAATCCTGATCTATCACCCCAGGGAGAGCTTGCCAATCCTGCACTTTCCCGGGGTGGAAAGGCTGCAGTGGGGTTAAGGATAAGGCTCCTTGGGCCTACCTTCTCCCATGCCATTACATTTACCTTTCCTTCCTCAGAAAAGCATGGACATACTTCTTGTATAAAACGTTCTGACTAGGAGTAACCTTAATTCCTCTGCTAGCAAGCATATGTGTTAAAAGATCAATACAGAGTCTTATTTCTTTAGACTCAGTATGGCACATCTTCTTAATCTAAAGATCAATACAGAGTCTTCTTTCTTTGGACTCAGTATGGCACATCTTCTCAATCTAAGTTCTGTACTATCCACCTTCTTACCCTACTTATCCTCTATAGGGGGGTCTGCAGTACCCTGGTGGAGTCCTATCCGTCCTGAGTGTGGGGTTCTCAATGGGGGGGGGGGCTTACCTATGGGAATCCTGTTCCAGGAGTTCCCAAAGGTGTGGACGGAGTCGGCGAAGACTATCCACCCTCTTCCTACGGTGGAGTCCGATCTGTCCCGATTGTGGGCAAAGAGTATCCACCCTCTTCCTATGGTGGAGTCCTATCCATCCCGAGTGCGGGGCGCTTACCTAGGGGTCCCTGTTCGGGCGCCATATGCTGGGGTCCAACCCCAACGGGTCCAGGGGTTCCCAAAGGCGTAGACGGAGTCGGCGAGGAAGGAATGACATGGAGGCAGCGTTCAGTTGATCAGCAGCCTAGCCAGGATCTCCAGCCAAGTTCTGGTCTGGATCTCCAGAGAGGTTCTGCTTAGGATCTCCAGCTAGGTTCTGTGTCCATGTTCTCTTGCTAGGTTCTCCAGGTTCTCCAGCCAGGTTCTGTAGCCATGTTCCCTCGCTAGGTTCTCCAGCCAGGTTCAGTCCAGGTTCTCCAGCCAGGTTCAGTCACCAGGTTCTAGTCAGGTTCTCTTGCCCATTTCTGTAGTCAGTTCAGTCCAGGATCTTTTGCCATGTTCTCTCCAGCGAAGTTCTTCTGTCTCTAGTTCTGTGTTCTAAGCTCTGTATTCTAAGTTCTGTCTCTTGCTGTCTAGTTACATCTGTATTTATACCAGTTGATTCAATCCTATCAATCTCTATCACAAAGGTTAGGGCGTTTCTTATCTCCATTCCAGGGAGTAAAGATTATGTAGCTTAAGCATGATTGTTCGTAGTTAAAGTGATTAATTACCCGCCTGGCACTTAGTTAAGAGGTTTTATTCCCTCCCTAACTTCAGGGGAAAATCCCTACCTGGGGAAACAACCTTTCTCAGAGAGGAGACCTTGGTTAAAACAACATAGTGCCAAGAAGGTGAGCAAACATTTTAAGAACAGTATGCCATATATGCCAGGTCCCTTGAAACAGCAAGGATGGACCAGCTCCCGGCAAGGGTTAGAGATAGGTTTAGGGTTAGGGATAGGGTTTGGGTTAGGGTTAGGGTTAGGGTTAGGGATTGGGTTAGGTATAGGGTTAGGGTTAGGGTTAGGGTTAGGGTTAGGGTTAGGTTAGGGATAGGGTTAGGGATAGGGTTAGGGTTAGGGTTAGGTTTAGGGATGGGGTTAGGGATAGGGTTAGGGATAGCGTTAGGGTTAGGTTTAGGGTTAGGGTTCGGGTTATGTTTAGGGATAGGGTTAGGGTTAGGGTTAGGGTTAGGGGTAGGGTTACGGTTAGGGCTAGGGTTAGGGTTAGGGTTAGGGTTAGGGTTAGGTTAGGGTTAGGGTTTAGGGTTTTAGGTTAGGGTAGGGTTTGGGTTAGGTTTAGTAATTGGGTTAGGGATAGGGTTAGGGTTAGGGATAGGGTTTGGGTTAGGGTCAGAGTTAGGGTTAGGGTTTCGGATTGGGTTAGGGATAGGGTTAGGGTTAGGGGTAGGGTTAGGTTTAGGGATAGGGTTAGGGATAGGGTTAGGGTTAGGGTTAGGTTTAGGGATGGGGTTAGAGATAGGGTTAGGGTTAGGGTTAGGGTTAGGTTTATGGATTGGGTTAGGGCTAGGGTTAGGGATAGCGTTAGTGTTAGGGTTAGGGTTAGGGTTAGGGTTAGGGTTAGGGTTAGGGCTAGGGTTACGGATAGGGTTAGTTTTAGGGTTAGGTTTAGGGTTAGGGTTAGGGTTAGGGATAGGGTCAGGGTTTGGGTTAGGGTTAGTTTTAGTGTTCGGGTTAGGGGTAGGGTTAGGTTTCGGTTTAGGGTTAGGGTTATGGTTAGGGATAGGGTTAGGGTTAGGGTTAGGTTTAGGGATAGGTTTAGGGTTAGGGTTGGTGTTAAGGATAGGGTTAGGGTTAGGGATAGGGTTAGGGTTAGGGTTAGGTAGGTTAGGGTTAGGGTAGGATAGGGTTAGGGTTAGTGGTTAGGGATCGGGTTAGGTTAGGGTTAGGGTTGGGATTGGGTTAGAGTTAGGGTTAGGGTTAGGGTTAGGGAATAGGTTAGGGTTAGGGTTAGGGTTTAGAGGATAGGTTTAGGGTTAGGGTTGGTTAGGTTAGGGTTAGGGTTGAGGATAGGTTTTAGGGTTTGGGTTAGGATAGGGTTAGGTGTTAGGGATAGGGTTAGGGTTAGGGTTAGGTTAGGGATAGGGTTAGGGTTAGGGATAGGTTAGGGTTAGGGTTAGGGTTAGGGTTAGGGTTAGGGATAGGGTTAGGGTTAGGCGTTAGGGTTAGGGTTAGGGTTAGGGTTAGGGTTAGGGTTAGGTTTAGGGATTGGGTTAGGGTAGGATTGGGATAGGGTTATGGTTAGGGTTAGGTTTAGGGCTAGGGTTAGCGTTAGTTTTAGGGTTAGGATTAGAGATAGGGTTAGGGATAGGGTTAGGGTTAGGGTAGGGTTAGGCTTAGGGTTAGGGTTAGGTTAGGGTAGGTTAGGTTAGGGTTAGGGGTTTGGGTAGGTTTAGTAAATTGGGTTAGGGATAGCGTTAGGGTTAGGGATAGGTTTGGGTTAGGGTCAGGGTTAGGGTTAGGGTTTCGGATTGGGTTTAGGGATAGGGTTAGGGTTAGGGTTAGGGTTAGGGTTAGGTTAGGGATAGGGTTAGGGATAGGGTTAGGGTTAGGGTTAGGTTTAGGGATGGGTTAGGGATAGGGTTAGGGTTAGGGTTAGGGTTAGGTTTATGGATTGGGTTAGGGCTAGGGTTAGGGATAGCGTTAGTGTTAGGGTTAGGGTTAGGGTTAGGGCTAGGGTTACGGATAGGGTTAGTTTTAGGGTTAGGGTTAGGGTTAGGTTTAGGGTTAGGGATTGGGTTAGGGATAGGGTTAGGGTTAGGGTTAGGGTTAGGGTTAGGGTTAGGGATAGGGTCAGGGTTTGGGTTAGGGTTAGTTTTAGGGTTAGGGTTAGGGTTGGTGTTAAGGATAGGGTTAGGGTTACGGTTAGGTTTAGGGATATGGTTAGGGTTAGGGTTAGGGTTAGGGTTAGTGTTAAGGATAGGGTTAGGGTTAGGGATTGGGTTAGAGTTAGGGTTAGGGTTAGGGTTAGCGATAGGTTTAGGGTTAGGGTTAGGGTTAGGGTTACGGATAGGGTTAGGGTTAGGGTTAGGGGTAGGGTTAGGATTAGGGTTAGGGTTAGGGTTAGGGATAGGCATAGGGATACGGATAGGATTAGGGTTAGTGTTAGGGTTAGGGTTAGTGTTAGTGTTAGGGTTAGGGTTAGGTTTAGGTTTAGTTATAGGGTTAGGGTTAGGGTTAGGGTTAGGGTTAGGGTTAGGGTTAGGATAGGGTTAGGGTTATGGTTAGGGATAGGGTTAGTTTGGGTTCTGTTAGGGTTAGGGTTAGGCTGGGTAGAGATATGGTTAGGGATAGGGTTAGGGTTAGTGTTAGGGTTAGGGTTAGGGTTAGGTTTAGGGATAGGGTTAGGGATAGGGTTAGGGTTTAGGTTTAGGTTTAGGGATTGGGTTAGGGATAGGGTTAGGTTAGGGTTAGGGTTAGGGTTCGGGTTAGGGTTCAGGTTTCGGGCTAGGGTTAGGGATAGGGTTAGGGATAGGGTTAGGGTTAGGGTTTAGGTTTAGGGATAGGGTTAGGGTTAGGGTTCGGGTTAGGGTTTGGGTTAGGGATAGGGTTAGGGTTAGGGTTAGGGTTAGGGTTAGGGTTAGGGTAGGTTAGGGATAGGGTTAGGGTTAGGGTTAGGGTTAAGGATAGGGTTAGGGTTAGGGTTAGGTTAGGGATAGGGTTAGGTTAGGGTTAGGGTTAGGTTAGGTTAGGGTTAGGGTTAGGGTTAGGGATATGGTTAGGGATAGGTTAGGGTTAGGGTTAGGGTTGGTTAGGGATTGGGTTAGGGTTTAGGGTTAGGGTTAGGGTTAGGGATTGGTAGGGAAGGTTGGGTAGGGTTAGGGTTAGGGATAGGGATAGGGTTAGGGTTAGGCTTAGGGTTAGGGATAGGGTTAGAGTTAGGTTTAGGTTTAGGGTTAGGGATAGGGTTAGGGTTAGGAATAGGGTCAGGGTTTGGGTTAGGGTCAGGGTTTGGGTTAGGGTTAGGGATAGGGTTAGGGTTCGGGTTAGGGATAGGGTAGTGTTAGGGTTAGGTTAGGGATAGGGTTAGGGTTAGGTTTAGGTTTATGGTTAGGGATAGGGTTAGGGTTAGCTTTAGGGATAGGGTTAGGGTTAGGGTTAGGGTTAGTGTTAGGGATAGCGTCAGGGTTTGGGTTAGGGTTAGGGTTACGGATAGGGTTAGGGTTAGGGTTAGGTTTAGGGTTAGGGGTTAGTGTTAGGGTTAGGGTTAGGGATAGGGTTTGGGTTAGGGTTAGGGTTAGGGATAGGGTTAGGGTTAGGGTTAGTTTTAGGGTTAGGGTTAGGGTTAGGGTTAGGGTTAGGGGTTAGGTTTAGGGTTAGGGTTAAGGATAGGGCTAGGTTTAGGGATAGGGTTAGGTTTAGGGTTGGTATAGGGTAAGGTTCGGTTTAGGGATAGGGTTAGGGTTAGGGATAGGGTTAGGCTTAGGGTTAGGGTTATTCTTAGGGTTAGGGTTAGTGTTCGGGGTAGTGGAAGGTTTTGCAGTGTTCTTAGCGTTAGTGTTTGGGTAACGGTTAGGGTTAGGGTTCGTGGAAGGGTTAGCAGTATACTTAGGGTTAGGATTAGGGTTAGGGTTCGTGGAAGGGTTAGCAGGATTTTTCGGGGTCTGCTTCTTGTGAGCTGTGCTCTGCGGACTCTGCTTTGTGCTCCGTGTCCTACATGTGGGCTCTGCCTGTTTCATCCGAGCTCCACACCCTGCCAGTTCTGATCGTTTGGGCAGACGTCGGTTCCAGAACCCCTCAGCCCGGTGCTCGGTCATTGCCACCCTGGGGTCCCTGGTAATGTCTGTGTGTCCCTCTGAGCTGTGTGCCGCTTGGGTCAGATGCACGCTGACCGGGCAGTTGCGGGGAGGACAGGGCCTGTCGGGGCGTCCGGCGTGAAGCGTGTTCTGATTTGGGAGCTGGGCTTTCAGCTGTAAGTAGGTTAAGGCTCTCGGGGGACCTCACTTGGTTGCTCACCGGCGTCCTGAACACAGCGACAGTGGCTTGTGGATGGCAGGTGTGTGAGCCCGGGCTGGGCGGCCTCCAGCCCTGATCCGGGCCTTTCCAGCTGGGCCCCCGCCAGCCTCCTGGCCGTGGTCCCACGCAGGTTCTGCCAGCCGTGAGGACAGGAGGCAGCGGCCCCACATGGCGGGGGGTGGGGGGATGAGCCCCAACAGCGGCACCCCCTGAGCCAGGTGCTGGAGGCGGAAAGGCGGTGCCACACACTCCAGGAGCCCGAGGGCAGAGCGCCGATGGGACCGGGCGCTGCTCGGGCCACACCCCGTGCTCCACGGGCCATGCCTGGGGCTCGGCGGCCTCTGCCCTTGCTGGGCTCTGGTCCAGGCCCCTCGGCCAGCGTTCCACCTGCCCGGGAACCCCTCAGCCCTCTCCTCAGCCAGGCCCCGCCGCTGGCACCGAGCGGGTCGTCCTGCCACGGGTGTTGGCTCACGTCCTGTTCTGGACGGGGCGGCGGGCTGGGTCCAAAAGGGTCCCCAGCTTCGTGTCTTCCCGGAACCTTCGAATGTGTCCGCACTCAGACACGGGCTGTTTGCAGCGTGACCCGCTAAGATGCAGCCGCACTGGACGGGGCCTTTCCCCGTGACGCTGTCCTCAGAGGAGGAGGAGGGACTCGGGGCGCACGAGGGGCGGGGGGCGTGACAACCAGGCGGGCATTGGGTGTCGCAGCCCCAAAGCAGACGCAGGACGCGGGCAGCGCCCGGCTGGGGGCGGGGATCTGGGAGGAGCAGCTCTGCCAAGGCGTCCATGGTGGACGTTTGGCCTCCGGAGCCGCGACGGGACACGACCCTGTTGTTTCCGGCCACTCGTGCTGAGAGGGGAGCTTGGCTCGCAGGCAGACAGGGCGGCTCCGTGGGAAACAGGGCAGGTGGGACGGAGGCAGGGCGGGCGCCGCAGTCAGAGCAGCCGAACCGTGGGCACCTATCAGGGAGGCTTCATGGAAGAGGCGGCAAGTCACCTGAGCCTGGGAAACAGCCCAGTGTTGCTGGCTGGGGATGGGACTGGGAAGGCGAGAGATGGTTGTCAATATGGACTATTGATTATCAATATTGGCTGTGGGTGATCAATATGGGCTGTGGATGATCAATTCGGGCTGTGGGTGATCAATATGGGCTGTGGGTGATCAATATGCACTACTGATTGTTAATATGGACTATTGATTATCAGTATGGGCTGTGGGTGATCAGTATGGACTATGATTACCAATATGGACGATGCTGATCAGTATGGGCTGTGGGTGGTCAGTATAAGGAAGGAAGTTTCGGGCCAGGCCGTTGTCCTCAGACCTCGGGAAGGCGACGCCCTGCCAGGTGGGGTGCTCCCTGTGCAGAGCCATGTGCACACAGAGCGCAGCCCCGAGGAGGCAGCCGTCCCCGGAGGGCCAGGCAGGAGCTACGTGAGCACAGCCTGCAGCCCGTCCTGGGAGGAAGGGGGCCCTGGGCTCCCTCCACTACCCTCCCGCTCACGGGCCGCGACTCGGGGCTTAAACGCCTTTCCCTGTCCCCTTGCCCATCCCTCCAGCCTCAAGAGTTCTGTCCTTCCTGCTCACACATCCTCCCCTCCCCTCCCCTCCCTCCCTTTTCCTCCCCCTCCCCTCCCCTCCCCTCCCTTTCCCTCCCCTCCCCTCTCCCTTCCCGCCTTCTCTCCTCTCCTCAGTCCTCTGCTCATCTCTCCTGCACCTTCTCATCCGTGTGGGGGGCTGACCGTGGGGGGCTCTCACCTGTGCAGGAGCAGCGGTGACGATGGGTGCACTTCTCACACTGACCCTCACGCGTCTCAGGAGTTTGCTGCGTCTATCACCTTATTGTGTTTGAGTTTATCCGTCGTTTTTATTTAAACTGCGTGTGAAGAGACGGTTATTGCACAGCATCTGCAAAGTCTTAGATTTGATATAATTGCTGTTTTCTTCGTACACATTAATATGAGAGCGTAACTGCTGACACAAACACTGTCCGCGTCTCAGTGACATGACGCGTGTTACCTGCAACATTGTTTCCGTTCGCCGTCCTGACAGCTCGCCTCCCAGCCGGACAGCGGCTCTGTCCAGCGGCTCTGAGCTCTAAGTGCCCGGCTCCTGGTCCTTTTGCTTCCATTTTGTCTCGTGTCCTCACTGTAAAGTCCCTCAGCCTCTACCTGTCTCCGCCCTGCCTGCCCCGGGCTCCCCAGCACCTCCCCAGGCCAAGCCCTGAAACCGACCGGGGCGTCTGTCTCCCTGGGACCCGGGCCAGCTGCCTCTGCCCCAGCCGCTCCACCTGCACTGCGCTGCAGCCCCTCCCGCGGTTGGCCCATTAGTGAAGGGCGATTTGCAGAGTAATAAAAAGGTGATTAAATCACCAGCACGTGAAGAGCCCATTGTAAGGTTCCCTGGGAACCCCTTCCCCCAGGAAGGCCCAGGACGAGGGCGGGAGGCGCGATCACTAACGGGCCGTGCGCTGCGGTCCGGGGGGCATCGCGGAGACGAACAGTAATTGCCGGGGGCCAGGCCGCCACAGCCCACCGCACTCATCAGCACCCGCTCCTCCAGCGACTGCCAGTCGCCATGGTGAGGACCGGCCTCCACGGCTCAGCAGGCGCAGGGGCAGTTCCCGACCTCTGACGCCCGCCGAGGCTGCACGGTGCGTGGCAGCGCGCGGTCCTTCCCTCGCTTACGGCCTCTCAGAAGGAGTGTGTGTGCGTGTGTGTGTGTGCGTGTGAGTGTGTGCGTGTGTGTGTGTGTGTGTGCGCGTGTCTGCGGCCATGTGTTCACACGCTGAGAAAACCAATACGCCGTCAGGCTATTGTTCAGCTGGTAATTAAATTACGGCTCTCCCGGCACTTAATGGCCGGCGGGATCCCCGGCAGCAATTCCCGTAAAGGACGCCTCATTGGCCGTGAACTGGCCTGAGAGCTCAGAGCCCAGGCCCGCTGGCTCAGGAGGCGCCCACCCCCTCCCTCCGCACACGTTTCTCCCAACCAGCGCGCTGCACATCCGTTCCCCCGGGCATCTGCTTCTTCTGTGTGCGTGTGTGCGTGTTTGTGAGTGTATGTGCATGTGTGTGTGTGGTGTGTGTTTGTGCATGTGTGTATGTGGTGTGTGCGTGTGTTTGTGCGTGTGCGTGCGTGTTTGTGCGTGTGTGCATGCGGTGTGTGCACGCGTGCATGTGTGTGCGTGTATGTGGTGTGTGCGTGTATGCGCTTGTGTGCGTGTGTGTATGTGGTGTGTGCGTGTGTGCATGTGTGTATGTGGTGTGTGTGCATGCACGCGCGTGTGTATGTAGTGTGTGCGCATGTGCGTGTATGTGGTGTGTGCGTGTGTGCATGCGTGTGCGTGTGTATGTGGTGTGCGTGTGTGTGCATGCATGTGTGTGTGTGGTGTGTGCGTGTGGTGTGTGCACATGCTATGACTGGGATCCGAACCAGCAGCCCTTCCATGCCCAGGATGATGCTCAACCAGCTGAGCCACACTGGCCGGGTCGGCATCTGCTTCTTTTTTTTCCAGAGGAAGGGAGAGAGAGGGAGAGAGAAACATCGATGATGAGAGAGAATCATGGATCGGCTGCCCCCTGCATGCTCCCCACTGGGATACAGCCCACACCTGGCCCTGGCCATGTGCCCTTGGCTGGGAACCGAACCCTGACCTCCTGGTTCATAGGTCGACACTCAGGCCCTGAGCACGCGCACCTGCTTCTTAATGGAGACACACAGACTCAGAGGGTGGAGCTGACCGGCCAGTGGGCGTCGACAGCCAGGTGCTTGCCATCAGGGCTCACCCGGGGGGTTTCCTCCGCCGCCCGTGCCCGTGCCCGTGTGTGAGGCACAGTCGTCCGCGCTGACCATGTTTCACGTTTACTTTTCAGTGACACTGACATCCGGTCCTGCAGCAGCTTCAGGTGTTCAACACCGTGATCAGGCACTTTGTGCACCTCACACACGGGTCACGGTCCGGCCCGCCCCGCGGACACCGCCGGCCTTCACAGGAGCGCTGACCGCATGGGTGGGCACAGGCCCGCCAACCAGGACCCTCCGTGGGTCCCGCCCGTCAGCATCGACCTGTGAGCACGTCACCGCCGGCCTTCTCCTGTCGGCGTCTCTGTGCCCAGGGGAGGCCGCTGCAGGCGGCGGTGCTGGGTCCCCACCTCTGTCCGTCCGTCACCGTCCCCGACGGGCGCCAGGACACTCCTGTGGCTTCTGGCGGCCCTGCCTCTGTCGCGGCTTTTCTGTTTCCCCTCCTCTCCTCGGTTCACAGCGGAGGCTGCGTCTCCGCATCCGGCCTGGGCCCCGCGTCTCTCGCCGCCACTGACGCTCGCTCTGTCCGCCTCTCCGAGCAGATGGAAGACGGGCGCTGAGCGTTGCGACGTCCCTGCGATGTCCGCGCTGTGGGTTCTGGGCGGAGCGTCCTCTCCCGCTCGGCGTGGGTTGCGACTCGTGGGTTTGACGGGCAGGTCGGTGCTGGCGGGCGGGCTGGACCTCGCTGTGTCTCCGTGGCCGTGTCTGAGCTGTGCTCGGTCCCGTCGAGCTGCCTGGAAGCAGTGTCGTCGTTTCCTGTCCTCCAGGCGCTGCTGGGCGGTGGGGGCCTGCCGTGGTCTAAGGGCGACTGGCAGCTGTTCCCCGCTCCCGAGGCCACACTTTCGGACACGCCTGAGTGCCCGCGGGTCCGGCCTTGCAGCCTGACGTGGGAGCCAGGAGCACGCCCGCCGCCTGCCCGGGAGCCCTCGCCCGCCTCTGTCCTCAGGCCAGCCTCCCTTGCCGGAGGGCCCGGGCATCTTCTCGAACCTGTTTCATTTTTATTTGTTCTACATATATTTTATTTAAAAAATATTTTTATTGATTTCAGAGAGGAAGGGAGAGGGAGAGAGAAACACCAACGATGAGAGAGAATCATGGATCGGCTGCCTCCCGCACGCCCCACACTGAGGATCAAGCCCACAACCGGGCATGTGCCCCGACCAGAATCGAACCCGGAACCCTTCAGCCCGCAGGCCAGCGCTCTGTCCACTGAGCCGCACTGACCCGGGCTCCCATACCTCTGTTTTAAACCCCACACTAAATTGCTAGTATTTTTGGCTTTGAAGTGTCCCTTTACTTTTTACAAATACTTTTATTATAAACTGAAAAGCACAGATCCAGGAAAACCGCACGCAGCGGATGCGTGGTCTACGGTCCACTCCTGGGCGCCCACCCGGTGCCCACCACCAGCTCCAGCAACAGAAAGAACCCCGTCGCCCGCCCCCACGCCCGTCATGAGCATCGGCCCAGCGGGATCCTGCCCGCCCCTCCGGGTCCCACCCCGCCCGCTCGGGCCCCCACGTGGCCGCTGCCTGCTCTCCGTGGCAACCGCAGCTTTAAAATACTGCGTCGGTCAGCGACGAACCCCGGCCCGTGCGGCGCAGGCTTGCTGTCAAAGTTGAAGATTTGCCGGGTCCTTTAAGCGTCTTTATGCCATAAGTGTCCCCCATTTCCTCCCTCCCTCCCTCCCTCCTCCCCATTATCTGGGGGAAGCCGGCGCCCTGGGCCCGAGGCTGCCCAGCGTCTGGACGGCGCTGATAGCATTGTCTGCTCCCCCGTGCGGTGCGTGTGGGCTGCCGGAGGCGGGCGGGTCAGGCTCTGGCTTAATCCCCTTCCGAGCGGCCCCGGGCTGGCCAGGCGGGGGCCAGCGCTCTGACCGCATCTCCCGTCAGGAAGAACCACGAGGCCCCGCCCGCCTCCGCCCGCTCCTTCCCAGCTGCTAAGGGCGGTTCTCACTCTGGCGTCTCTTGCTTATGTTTTTTGTCCACTGACTTTTCAGGAATTTAAGGGGAAAGTCGCCGTCGACCCACCAACTGCCCGTCCCGACGCCCCCCTGCGGCCGGGGGACCTGACGTTGGTTCGGTGTCGGGGCCGGACTCTGTTTCCGTGCATGTGGCCTGCCTTCCCTTCACCCCCGTGAAAGCATCGCTGCCCCCGCCTCCAGGTGGGAACCGGAATTTTCCTGACCTTTGCCCCTGTCCCCCCTGTCCCTCCCCCGTCCCGGGCGTGGCTCTGCTGTCTTCTCTCCGCACTGGTGGTCACCCCGAGGTCAGCTCGGGGCTGGCCTCGGCCCCTGGGCCCCGTGTCAGTGGCAGGCGTGTGGGTGGCCTCGGCCCCTGGGCCCCATGTCAGCGGCAGGCGTGTGGGTGGCCTCGGCCCCTGGGCCCCGTGTCAGTGGCAGGCGTGTGGGTGGCCCGTGTGGCCTCGGCCGCAGCATCAGACCCATTACAAGCCCCATTGGTGCCGCCCTCATGGCGGGCGCCGGCCTCTCCTCCCCTGACACCCCTCATTCTCTTTAGAAAAATGCCTCCGCACCCCACGGCTCACCTGCAGCGCCGCCGGGTCTCCCCGCTGGAGGGCCGCCCGCACGCCGTGGCCGCGTTTGTTTCCTTGTCCTCCACGCGGCCAGGCTTCCCTCCGGCCACGGCTGCGCTGTCGAGAGGGCGTCGGTTCCCACGGCCGGTGGCAGGAGCCGGGCCCTGGCTGGCTTCTCGGGGTCACCTCCAGTAGCAGCGTTTGCTCGGGGAGCTGTCATTTGAGGAACGACAGTAAATGACGATCATCTCCGCCTTGAAGGGATTGCGGCCGGAAGCAGCCTGGAGGCATCAGCACCCGGTGGCGGCGGCTCCAGCGCGCGTGACCCTGGATGGAGCACAGGGGCATCGTGTGGCCGTGGATGGGGAAAAGGTGGCTGTGGACAGGATGCAGCGTGACCCTGGACGGGGCACCGTGTGGTGTGGACGGGGAACGGGCACCATGTGGTGTGGACGGGGCTCAGTGTGACCCTGGACGGGGCGCCCTGTGGCCGTGGGTGGGGCCTGCGGAGTCTGACCTCAGGGGGTTTAACCTCGGGCACTGAAGCTGGTCTGCGGAAGCTGCAGCCCCGGGGCAGGCGCCCCCTCCCTCCCGCTACGCCCTCACGGGGACGTGCCCGGAGCTGGAGGAGCCTCGGCCCAGAGTACACGGTGCCGACCGCGCTGGCAGGGGCTCCGCGGGAAGGTGCGAGGGCCGGGGCCCAGGCAGAGGCAGCCGAGCCCAGATGTGAGGCTCTGCCACCTCCTTCCTTCACGTTCAGGCTGAGAAGCTGGAGAACCAGGTCAGCCCCCCCACACCCCCTCTGCCTCCCCAGCTCCGAGCCTGTGGCTGTCACCCCCCCCCCCCAGAGGCCTCGCAGTGACACTCACAGAGCAGCTCCGACGTCCCCACCCGACGCCTCCGCACGAGCGCCCGGCGGCTCCATCACCACCCCAGGCCCTGGCCCGCCGCCTCCAGGCAGGGACCTGAATGGGGTGCACTGGCAGGTTGGGGCCTGGGAGCCCCTCAAACACCTGGGAGCACAGGGCAGGGTGGAGGGGGCTCTGAGGCTGGGCCTGGAGACGGGCATGTGATGCCCAGCTTGTCTGGTGCCCGAGGCCCAGGGCAGGACGGGGCAGGGGGGTCGCAGGCCCACAGAAACCTCAGCTCCACGGCAGGTGCCGGGCCGCCAAGTTCAGGAGGACGTGCCGGAAGGAACCTTCCAGAGGAGACAGCGTTTCGGAGTTCGTTCCCTCACAGGCGACCCCCAGACCCATGGCCCGCGGAGCCGACCTCGCCGTGGGCTCGATAGCCTTGGCTCTGTGTTAAACGAAGGCTGGACGCAGCCTCAGCTCTGGAGCCCGCGGGCGGGGGTATTGGGGGGACCGGGAGCCCCCTCCTGTGGGCCAGTGTTCAGGTCCTGCCAGGCCTCACGTGGGAGCGTCACACCGGTGGGGGCGGGCAGGGAAGCCGGTGGGACTGGAGCCCTGTGCCCGCGGGGCCACCAAGTGCGATTTATTCCGGGACACACGCCCTCCTGGGCTGGCGGGGACGGAGTGCCCGAGCCACGCAGAGACCGAGGAGGAAAGGGCCTGCGGCCACGCTGGGCAGACGTGCCCGGAGGTCTGTATTGGAGTAAAGAAATTAAAAGCGTTTTCAAACAAACAAATTAATCATCTTAAAGGTTGTGTAGAAGCAGAAACTAGGGCAGATCCTGAGCCCGGGGTCTGTTTGCTGAACTCAGCAAAACAATAAATAAATAGAGTTTTACCGCCAAGTCTCTCCCCTGGTCCCGGCCGCGACTGGCAGGGGCCCGTGGTGAAGGAAGGGGAGGCGCGGCCGTTCCGGCTGGAGGGCGTCCCGCGGCGTCTACCGTGTGTTTTACTCGAGGCTCGAGCTTTACGCCTCTGGGTGCCCAGGAGGCTGAACTGCCCTTTGACTGACACCGTTTCTGGGGCGTCTTCAGACAGTCGCTCAGTCAGACAGCGGTGACCTGGGGAGCCCTGGTCGAGGTGGGGCGTTCCCTGTGTGGGTCCTGGCTCCTCATCGTGGGAGGGA
Organism: Myotis myotis; assembly: GCF_014108235.1. NCBI lineage: Eukaryota > Metazoa > Chordata > Mammalia > Chiroptera > Vespertilionidae > Myotis > Myotis myotis. The sequence continues at coordinate 417,466 of NW_023416320.1, forward strand.
GGAGAGGCCAGCCTGGGCCTGAATCTCCGCGGGCACAGCTGCACCAGGAAACACCACGCGGCTGCGAGAAAGACGGAGGCCTTAGGCTCTGCGGCAGCGTGGAGGGGCTGGATGGGGGGCTGGATGGGGGATTGGATGGGTGGTTGGATGGGGGGCTGGATGGGACTGGGTTGGGGGCTGGATGGGACTGGGTTGGGGGCTGGATGGGGGGCTGGATGGGGGGCTGGATGGGTGGTTGGATGGGACTGGGTTGGGGGCTGGATGGGGGGCTGGATGGGGGATTGGATGGGTGGTTGGATGGGGGGCTGGATGGGACTGGGTTGGGGGCTGGATGGGGGATTGGATGGGTGGTTGGATGGGGGGTTGGATGGGACTGGGTTGGGGGCTGGATGGGGGCTGGATGGGGGGCTGGATGGGGGATTGGATGGGGGATTGGATGGGGGGCTGGATGGGGGACTGGATGGGGGCTGGATGGGGGATTGGATGGGGGCTGGGTGGGGGCTGGATAGGGGCTGGATGGGGGATTGGATGGGGGAGTGGATGGGGGATTGGATGGGGGTTGGATGGGGGACTGGATGGGGGCTGGATGGGGGACTGGAGAATATTCGCTGAGCGGATGAGCCAGTGAGAAGCCAGGCAAACACCGTGCGACCTCACCTACCTGTGGGCTCTGGACACAACACACGGGCGGACAACAGAGCCAGAGGCAGGGACACAGGGACGCACGGGGCAGACTGCCAGCTGCCAGCGGGAGGGGTGGGGGGCCGGGACGAAGGGGGTGAAGAGAGGGGCCAGAGCACATAATGCAGAGACCAGGGACAGAGTGGTGAGGGCAGGGGCGGGGCAGGGGCCGGTGGGGGTGGGCACGGCGGGGGATGGGGGTATCCGCAACAGTGTCAAAGCCCTAAAAATATTTAGATATCTCAATGAGCAGTACTTAGAGGCAAAGCATCACAATAGTTTTTCAAAAATAATTCTTGGTGACGTCTCCCTGTGGGAACGGGGGGTCGGCAGAGCTGGTGTCCGATGCTCACCCTTCGTCCTGACCTGGACAGAGGTCACTGTGCGTCACTGTCCTCTCAGTAGACCAGGTGATGCTGCAGCCACTGCTTTCACGGGGCCGTGGTGGCTGGATGGCGCTGAGCTGGGCCCTCCCCGTGGGTGATGAGGCTGCCTCCCCCTCCCCGTGGGAGGCATGGCTGGCTCTCCCCTCCCCGTGGGTGACGTGGCTGCCTACCCCTCCCCGTGGGTGATGAGGCTGCCTCCCCCACCCCGTGGGAGGCATGGCTGGCTCTCCCCTCCCCGTGGGTGACGTGGCTGCCTACCCCTCCCCGTGGGTGACGTGGCTGCCTACCCCTCCCCGTGGGTGACGTGGCTGCCTACCCCTCCCCGTGGGTGGCGTGGCTGCCTCCCCGTCCCCGTGGGAGGCGTGGCTGGCTCTCCTCATCCGCTGCTGCTCCCTCAGACCATTAGCCCCGTTGGACGTGGCTCAGACCAAAGCACTTTAGTGATTCCCCGGGAGCAGCGCTCTCCCCACCACAGCCCCGCAGAGGGCAGGCAAAACAGAACAGGAAAGAAAACTTTGCCAATCATCTCCCTCCCGGTGCAGACTGAGCCCTGGCACTGAGCGGATCTCCGTGCGGGGAGTTACTCAGCGTGGAATGACTGGTTCCAATCAATTGGATCAGCTGTGACCTCTTGGCCTGGGAAGGTCGGGAGTGTTGACGACACAGGACGAGAAACCAGCCAAGCGGGCACAGCGATTGGTGGTGAGCTCAGCGCCAGCTGTAGCCCAGGAGCAGAGCCAGCCCTGCTGCCCGGAGCTCACCCTGGTGTCTGCTGCCCGTCTGAGAGGGAGCCTGGGGAGCCAGCCACAGGGAGGGAGCCACGGGGGGGGGCCACGGGGAGGGAGCCATGGGGGGGTGAGGGAATGATGGGGTGAGGGAGCCACAGGGAGGGAGCCACGGGGGGTGAGGGAATGATGGGGTGAGGGAACCACAAGGAGGGAGCTACGGGGGGTGAGGGAGCCACAGGGGGTGAGGGAATGATGGGGTGAGGGAGCCACAGGGAGGGAGCCACGGGGGGTGAGGGAATGATGGGGTGAGGGAACCACAAGGAGGGAGCCACGGGGGGTGAGGGAGCCACAGGGGGTGAGGGAATGATGGGGTGAGGGAGCCACAGGGAGGGAGCCACCGGGGGGGAAGCCATGGGGAGGGAGCCACGGGGGGGGGAGCCACGGGGGGTGAGGGAGCCACGGGGGGGTGAGGGAATGATGGGGTGAGGGAACCACAAGGAGGGAGCCACGGGGGGTGAGGGAGCCACAGGGGGTGAGGGAATGATGGGGTGAGGGAGCCACAGGGAGGGAGCCACCGGGGGGGAAGCCATGGGGAGGGAGCCACGGGGGGGGGAGCCATGGGGAGTGAGGGAACCACAGGGAGGGAGCCACGGGGGGGGGAGCCACAGGGAGGGAGCCATGGGGGGTGAGGGAATGATGGGGTGAGGGAGCCACGGGGGGTGAGGGAGCCACGGGTGGCGAGGGAATGATGGGGTGAGGGAGCCACAGGGAGGGAGCCACAGGGGGTGAGGGAATGATGGGGTGAGGGAACCACAGGGAGGGAGCCACGGGGGGTGAGGGAACCACAGGGAGGGAGCCACGGGGGGTGAGGGAACCACAGGGAGGGAGCCACGGGGGGTGAGGGAGCCACGGGGACTGGCCTCCTCTGTGGGTTGTTGCCCTTCAATGGTCTCCCCTGGAAACTGCTCACAGACTAGACGCCCCCCCCCCCACCTGGTGCAGCCGCTCCTGCAGGTGCGGTGCGGAGGCCGGGCTCACATTTGCCCTTTGGGGGGAGAAGGCGCTGCCTGCAGAGGCTGAGATGACACCTCGTGTCTGAAACAGAGTGAACGTAAAGCTCCAGGCCCGCGCAGCTCCCCGGTTTGCTGGGGAAGGAGCACGCTTTCTTTCTGCCCAGGACGCCCCCCCGCGCGGCTGTGACCAGCAGGCCTGCCCCGTGTCCCCCTGGAAGCACCTCCGCCCTTAAAGCTGAGGCTGCCGGTCCGTCCTCCCAGCGAAACCGCCCCCAAGACCCTGAGAGTAATGACCTCCCTGTCGCCGGAGGCTGTGACCGTCGCCTCCTCGCCCGCCGTCCCGGGTCGATTCTAGAGGCGCGACGGCATTCTGGCCTCTCTGCAAACCTGGCTCCGCCCCGCCTGTCAGTGCTGATTGCCCACATCTCAGCTCACGTCCGGCCGGGGCTCCGCCCGACTCCGAGACCACGTGGCATTTCGCGTCCGGAGGACGGGGCCTCCTTCTGGCTGCCCCGGCTTAGGGCGACCCTCCTCCCAGCGTCCAGGCCACAGGCCCCGGAGACGCTGTCTGATACGAAAAGACAATGACAAACGTCAGCGCCCACGGGCACCGACCAGCCGCGGGGGGCGGGAGGGGCGGGGAGTGCGCCCGCCTAAGGCCTGCCCCGCTCCCCTGGCCCATCAGCCAGGCACACCCACCGCGCTGCCCAGCCCATGCTTGTCCCGGTCACAGTGGGTGCGGGGGGGTGGGGGTGGGGGGTGGGACGGGAATGAGCCCAGGACGGGGATGGGCATCGCCGGGCTCAGCGTCACATGTCCGCTCCGCGCTGTGTGACCCCGGGCGGCTGCTTAACCTCTCTGTGCCGCCTGTGAGCCGTGTCCCCGCGTGGCCGGGCGAGCTCACGGCCACGCCGCGTGTCACTCCCCTGGAAAGGGCGGGCTCGGCAGGCGCTGGGCGAGCACTCACGTAAGGACCCGAGTTCCCCCAGGCGGGTTCCGGCGCCTCAAGCGCAGCCTCTGGGGAACCAGGCCGTCACTTCCGCCCGTCCCCGCCCGCACACCGTGCGTTGACAGGACAGCGTCTGTGTCACTGGACAAACGAGGGCGCGCGTGAGAGAAACAGGGCCCCTGACACACTCACCGGGAAAGAGGCTCGCGGGCCTCGGGGACAAGCGCGGTCGCTGGTCGTCCGCACGGCCGGTCCCTCGTCTCCCGCCGGCGCCTGCACGCGGAGCAGCCTCGTTTCCTCTGATTAAGGAGCTAGAATGTAATCCAGGCCACGCAGTCATTTGTGAAGCAGATAATAGAGGAGGTTGGCGGCTCCTACAAGGGCTGCCCTCCCCCCGCCGCCCCGACCTCCATCAACCCTGTCGCCGCGTCTTCGTGTAATTGCATTTATGCTTCGCGAACAGGACTCCTCGCCCATGATTTATAAATGGTGCTTTCGGGTCAGGCAGCGTCAGTGGACCCCCTACCGGCTCCCCGTCCCCTCGTCTGCAGCCCAGTCCCTGACTTCATTCCTGGGACGCCCCATACAGACTCAGGCTCCCATGTCTCCCACCCCCCCCCCCGCCCAGGACAGGGGGTGCCACTGGCTCCTCGCCTTAGAAATGAAGATACGACCCCACCTTCTTCTCAGAGCCTCCCCTTCTGCTAGGATTGTGGGGGTCCTGCTTACACACAGCTGTCGCCCCAGAATCCAGTCCCCTGTGCTCTGACTGCAGGCTGACACTCACATTTGAAAGTCAGCCCGGAGGCGGGCGCAGTAGTTGAGCCGCGACCTATGACCCAGCAGGTCAGGGTTCAATTCCCCGTCGGGGCACACGCCCGGGTTGTGGGCTGGATCCCCAGTTGGGGGTGGGGGTGCAGGAGACGGCTGATCCAGGATTCCCTCTCATCACTGAGGTCTCTCCCTCTGCCTTCCTCTCTGACAGCAATAAAAACACATTTTAAACAAGGAAAGAAAGCCCGCAGCCAGCCCTCCCGCCGTGAGGCCCATTTCAGCGCCGGCCGCCCTGGGAGAGCACACGGCTCTAAACTGACCGCCTTCCCCGGAGCCGTCGCTGGGACCCCCAAATCTGTCCTTTCCCCGTTACGGCGGAATCATCTTCCTCTCCCTCAAAATCTTCCCCCACGAAAGACCCCACTGAGTCCCCCCAGATGACACTCCCGGAGGCCTGCCCCCAGGGGGCCCCCCCGTCCTGGCCCCCGACGTCCTGGCCACCCCACGTCCTGTCCCCCGAGGGGGCGCTGGCCACGCTCTGGCTGCAGCTTCCTGCGGAGCCGGTGAGTCGATGGGTCCCTGTCGGTCCCGCCCGCTGCTGCCTGGAGCGGCATCTTGTCCCGAGTCCTGGCGGCTGGAGCCCAGGCCGTGGCCGGGCCTGTGTGGGTCCGGGAACCAGGTGCTCTGCTCGCCTCCCGGGCTCCAGGAGCCAGTTCCCCCGCAGGTTCGGGGGGGCCTCCCCACTGCTGTCCGGAGACGCCCCGTCCTGGCCCTCGCCCTCCTCGGGATGGTGCGGATGGAGGCGCGCCATCTCCCGGGGCCCGACCTGGGCTTCGTGCCCAGGCCTCTGCCTCCCTCCGGGTCACTGCGGGGCGCTCTTCCCGAGTGCGTTTCAGGACGCCGTAGCCGGGAGGGCGCTTCCCACGCGGCTCCGTGCAGGGCGTCCGCGACCTTCGTACGTGCGTGGTGGGCGCGGGTGGTGGGCGTGCGTGGTGGGCGCGGGTGATGAGCGTGCGTGGTGGGTGTGCACGGTGAACCTCAGTGGAAGGAACAGGCGTTGCTCATTCTTCCTGATTAGGGAGGGTAATGCCCTGTTTCTGTGGGTCTCTGTGATGTTCCCTAACTTGCTACCAGTGGCCGGGTGCCAGGAAAGGCGGCAGGTCCACACCCCCCCCCCCCACACACACACCCATCACACACACCCATACCCACCACACAGACCCACACCCACCACACCCCCCCCACACACACACATACACACACCCATCACACACACACCCATCACACACACCCATCACACACACCCACACACACACCCATCACACACACACCCATACCCACCACACAGACCCACACCCACCACACCCCACCTCCCCACACACACATACACACACCCATCACACACACACCCATCACACACACCCACACACACACCCCCATACCCACCACACAGACCCACACCCACCACACCCCCCCCACACACACACATACACACACCCATCACACACACACCCATCACACACACCCACACACACACCCATCACACACACACCCATACCCACCACACAGACCCACACCCACCACACCCCACCTCCCCACACACACATACACACACCCATCACACACACACCCATCACACACACCCACACACACACCCCCATACCCACCACACAGACCCACACCCACCACACCCCACCCCCCCACACACACATACACACACCCATCACACACACACCCATCACACACACCCACATACACACCCATCACACACACACCCATACCCACCACACAGACCCACACCCACCACACCCCACACCCCCCCACACACATACACACACCCCCCCACACACACACACCACCCCACACCCCCCACACACATACACACACCCACACACACCACACACGAAAGTTTCTTTTTTAAAAGTATTTTTATTGATGTCAGAGGAAGGGAGAGGGAGAGAGAAAAACATCAATGATGAGAGAGAATCACGGATTGGCTGCCTCCTCCACGCCCCACCCGGGGGATCCAGCTGGCAGCCTGGGCAAGTGCCCCGACCGGGAATCGGACAGTGACCTCCTGGCTCAGAGATCGATGCACAACCCCTGGGCCACGCCAGCCGGGCTGGGTGACAGTGTCTTTACTTAGTCTTATTTCAAAACGTTATGTGTAAAGGGAGCTGTGGACACGATTTCGCTAAATATTTCAAAAACATGCTTCCTCGTTGGGAGAAAATAGAAGCACTTGACACCTTCGTCGGGTCTCCCAGGCAGCGGCATCTGAGCCGTACACGCTGAACGGCGTGCTGTTTGCTGTGATGACTCTGATTTCTGCTGCCTATTGCAGGCGGGCATCGTGGCGCACTGTTTGAAAATGACGTGCTGGTAGGGGTACACTGTCGGCTTCATGCCCGGGAAGCACAGGGCTGTTCCACAGGACTTGCCATGACGAGGGCTAGCTGGGTCCGGGGCAGCACGGGATTTCTGGGGGAGGGGGGGGGGCGGGGGTGCCGGCACTTCACTCCAATTGGCCGCGGCAGGCTGCTGTCCGGGGTGCTGACCCCGAGCTGCTGTCCGCGGTCCTGAAACAATGACCTCTCTCCCGTTGATTTCTTTGGTGCCTGACAATTCCTATCTTTTGGACAATTTCCTATTCTATTATTAGTAGTAGTAGCAGCAGCAGCAATAGTAGTATTTTAAATATATTTTTATCGATTTCAGAGAGGAAGGGAAGAGAGATAGAAGCATCAATGATGAGAGGGAATCATGGACCGGCTGCCCCCTGCACGCCCCACCCTGGGGATGGAGCCCACACCCGGGCCTGTGCCCCGACCGGGAATCGAACCCGACCCCCTGGTTCTAGGCCGATGCTCAGCCTGAGCCCCGCGGCCGGGCCCTGTTCTATCACGGGCCTCACTCCCATCGGCGGGCAGAGGTGACGCACCTGTCTGGGCCTGTGTTGTTCCTCCTGCGCGGCGGCGTCTCTTCTCATTGAGTTTGTTTGTAGCGAAGCGTTTCATGCGTCGCAGTTACAGTCCTCAGCCTGTCTGTCCGGCGTGTCCTCTGGCTCTGGCCTGAGGCGTTATTCCTTGCCCTTAGGGTACGATGGTGATCCCCTACGATTCTTTCAAGAAGTTTCAAAGACTCTTGAAAATTTCTCAGTGGAGCCGTTAACCATGCGTCTTCATTATGCTGAACGGGGGGAGGGAGGAACCTGATGAGGTTTTTCTGGTGGAAAGTTTCCACGGAGCCACGCGTTCACTCTTCAGGGATCTGCGATGCCGCCTGTAACTCATCGGGTCCCCGTGCGTGAGATCCATGAGGCCCGGGCAGGGCCGGTCACTGGGGTGTGTGTCCCTGCTTGTATCAGCAGAGCCAGCTTGACTCACCGTGCTTCGGGGATCACGGTCGCCTACTCGTCCACAAGCCTCCCCTCCGTGGACGCATGTCCTTCCACACTGTCCTGGGCCTTCGTGCCCTCGGGGGGCAGACTGGGTTTGATTTGCCCGTCTTCACTGACGGGGCTGCTGGGGTTCTGACTGGGAGCCACACAGCTAACCCCAGGCAGCCAGGCTTGCACATGTCGGGGTCACCGAGCCCTAGAAGCAGGGGTTCCCGTCGGAAAGGACCCTCCTGCCCCCCACAAGCACCCCGTGCGCTTGGAGGTTCTGACTTCAATCCCTGGTGCGTGGAGGCCCCAGAACCGAAGGCGAAGGCGCCGTCTCTGAGGCGCACGTTCCTGGCAGCCTGCACAGCGCCTCCTGAGGACACAGGCAGGGCCTCTTGATCTCCCGGCCCCATCCCAGCTCACGGAGGAGGGAAGAGCACCCCGGAGCCACGGCTCCTCCATGTGATGGGAACAGCATGAACGAGGGACTTAATTTGAAAAAAGATGTGGCTGTGCTTTTGTGTAAGCCACGGGGTGATGCATTTTCCCTTGTTTCAGCCTTGGTGCAGCACTTTCACCGCTGGCCGCCTCTCCCCAGGCGACCAGGGCCTGGGGGCAGGCACATCACCCCCCATCCCACACTCATCAGGGCCCTGCTGGGGCCACGTGTGGACAGGGCTGGGGACTGAGCTGAACCTGGCATGGCCCCTTTGGGCCGAGGCACTGTCATAGGTCATGGGCACACAGGCCGAGGGGCGGAGGGGTTGACGGGTGTAGCGAGACCCTGGGAGGGTCTGGAGGGTGCAGGGCAGAGGCACCAATGCGTGCAAGCAGCGAAGTGGGGTCTCACTCCCACACGAACAGAGCTGGTCTGAGAGGTAGCCTGCAGCCAACGAGGTTGGCCCTCGACACTCAAAGATGTTGGTGTTGCCCGGCTGGCATGGCTCAGTGGGTGAGCGTCGGCCTATGAACCAGGAGTTAACGGTTCGAATCCCAGTCAGGGCACATGCCCGGGTTGCAGGCTTGATCCCCAGCATGGGGCGTGCAGGAGGCAGCCAATCAGTGATTCTCTCTCATCATCAACGTTTCTCTCCCTCTCCCTTCCTCTCTGAAATCAATAAAAATGTGTTAAACAAAATAAAGATGCTGGCGTGGTGTCATGGAGCAGACCTTCTCCAGTGCGACCTGCACACCCTCACCTGCGGGCCCCTGTCCGGCAGGTCTGGGTGGGCCCGAGACACTGCGTGTCTCCCCAGCTCCCAGGCGGTGCTCACAGACCGCTCTGTGGGTGGGGAGGGCCCAGGGGTGCTGTTTCCCCTCCCCCTCCTGCTGCTTCCTGTGTTTACTCATTGACTGACTCCTTCCTTTGTTCCAAGGAGACATTGGGAAAGACACACATGGCGGGGAAACCATGTCCAATGTGGGCGGGCATCCTGCTGGAAAGGTCATAGGGCAGAGGAGAGGAGGGGCACAGGTCCTCCTCCTCCAGGAAGCCTGCCCTGACTGCTCAGCCCACAGCACACACCCTGCTCTCAGTCTGGCCTCATTCAGCATGCATGGCTCACGTGTTCCCTCCAGGTCCTCAGGTCCTTGTCGACAGCAACCTCCTTTCTCTCATGTCTCCCTCAGGGCTCAGCTCAGGGTCGGGTCCCAAAGGGAACTCGACGGCGACCTCCTGATGTGGGAGGCGGGGGGGGGGGGGCGGTGTCAGCCTGTCCGGGACACCGGGGCCCTGTCTGAGGAGGGGGCATGCCTGGGCCGGAGCAGGCGGGTGACACGACGTGAGACACGGGCTCCCGTGTCCCAGCCCAGGTCTGCGGAGGCTGAGGGAGTGCGGGCCAGGGAGCGAGGCAGGACCGCCTGGGGAAGGAGCGGGGGATGGCAGTCAGCAGTGCCGCGGGCTCTGGGGGAGGCGAGTCCGGTCCCTGTGCCTTTAAGCCCAGGATCACAGCCGGGTTTCCAGGGAGGGGCCTCAGGGGGAGTTAGGGGGGAACCTCGCTCTGCAGACCATTCTAACTGCTTAGCGATGCACAACTCAAGACTGAAGGCGAGCCCAGCAGACCCATATAATCTGAAATTAAAGGAAAATGGAAAGTATTAAAAATGCATTGCAGTGGTAATGGAAGATGGCAGCCTGGCAGCCTGGCCCCGCTCGCCCAGACCAGGGAGCGCGTGCTCCGGGGCTGCCCCGCCCCCAGCGCCCCCACCCTCGCCTGTCCTCTGCCTGAGGCTCCAAACCACAGAGCAAACCGGGGCCGGGGCTGAAGCCCTGAGACGCCCGTGTCGGCCGCTCCCTGCACAGCCCTCCCACTTCCTGGGCAGCTGTCACTCACCCTCCCAGACGCTCCGTCCACACCTGGCTCCACGGAGCCGGCGGCCCTGCCCTTTGGGCACCCTGTGCCCAGCAGGGCCTGATCCTGGCAGCTGGCTTCTCTCCTTCCCACCTGCAGACTCATCCCCAGGCACCTCACACCGTGGGGCTCAGCCGGCCCATCTGACTTTCCTGGGAGAACTGGGGGTGCAGGAGTGACTGGACCCTGGACAGCCTCTTTGAGGCCTGGGCGGGGCCGCCTGGGATGGCTGTGGGGGCCCCCAGAGACCACGGTCCTGAGGGGACACTAAGGTTGCCTCTCCGCCTGACAGCCACCCCCCCCCCCAGCCCGTCTTGCTGGGGAAGCCCCTCCCCCCATTCTGCTGGGGTGGCCCCCCTGAAGTCAGAGATAAACAAGGGACCGGCCGGCCAATCACAGGCCAGCATCTCCCCAGGCACAAGCGGGGCTCGTCCCACAGTGTGGTTGCCGCGCTGTGGGGCCCTGAGGAGGCTGTGCTCGCTCCTGCAGGTGTGAGCCTGCGGCCGCTTTGGGACCATGAGGGGCCGGCTGGCACCGACCGCCATGGGTCCTGCAGGGCCCGGGCATTGCAAGCAGCTGGGGAAGGAGAAGCCGAGTCCTCACACCTCACCCAGGCCCTGAACCCAGCCACCCCCGGGTCACTCTGTACCCCCAGCCGAGTGCCCACTGACTCACACACACACGCGCACACACGCACACACATACAAAGACACACACACACACAGACACACACACTCACAGACACAGACACACACAGAGACACGCACACACATGCACACGCATACAAAGACACGCACACACACAGACACACACACACTCACAGACACAGACACACACAGAGACACACACTCTCATTCTCACACATACAAAGACACGCACACACACACACTCACACAGACATTCACACAGACTCACATACAGACTCACACACGCACACACAGGCTCACACACACACTCACACACATTCACACACTCATAGACATGCCCCCCCACACACATTCACACACTCACATTCACACAGACATGCTCACAGACACACACACACACACACACCTCAGCATCTTTTTCTTCTCTTAAATCATTTGGATTACCCGCACTCCCCCACCCCACCCCACCCCCGCCCCTCACAGCAGCGAGCTGTCGGATGGAGAGGTGGCCCGGCCTGCAGCCCCCTCCCTACGGGTCCCAGGTCCAGTCGGGTCAGGTGGGTCCAGGGGCCTTGTTAAGCCCGAGCCGGTCTGCCCCTCGCCCTCCGCCTGCTCCCCTCCCGCCCGCCATGCGTGTGCTTTGCCCCGGCTGCAGGCGGCCTGTGAGTGTGCGGGAGGCTTCAACGTCCTGCTGACGATGGCCCTGGGCGGCGCCTTCCCGGCCAGGCGGCAGCGGGCGTCCTCGGGCCGCGCCCCGGGCTCTGGCTGAAGGAGACGCACTTTCTCCCGGGGCCTGCGTGGGGAGCGGCCTCCCGGGGCCGCGGGGCTCTCCTCCCGAAACCGACATGACTTTCCTCTTGTCGCTGAAGTGGGGTCGAGACAGGCCTGATCGGATCTGACTTCCCGCTCGGCTCAGCCTCAGCGGCTCATTAAGGCCGCAGCTGTCACTGTCAGACGCTGACACGCGCCTGCCTCCAGCGCCCGCACCCGCTCCAGCCTCTGAAGGTCAGGCAGGCGCGGCCTGGGGACCTCCCGCTGCTCCGGGGAGGACCCCAGGGGAGCGGGAGGCCGCCGACGGGACCCGTTTCCTATTTGCTTCTTCCACATGGTGCCCGGGCGAGTCTCCGCCTCTTCCAGGTTGACTTCGCCCCTTCGATACCAGGCTTCGCTCTTCAAGACGACCGTGGAGGGAGACAGCGCTGATTCGCGTCTCTGGTCAGTGAGCCGACCTCTTGGCTCTCCCTGCCCTTCCCAGCTCATCCCCGTGCCAGCGCCCACCACCTGCCCCCCTGGGAGAGCCCCCCCTGGGGTGGCCTCGTGCAGGAAAGGACGCGGTGCAGCCGGGCCGAGTGCAGACTGCTTATCCCAGGTCACTGGGCGTGAGTCGTGGGCCACGGCCCCAACGTCCCCCCGCAAGGAACCCCGCGAGTCCCAGGCACCACCTCCTGTGGCCACTCCAGCCACTTCGGTTCTATTTGATAACCCTCGTTCCACAGATGCGGAACTGAGCCTCGGCGCAGGCAGGTGGCTTGTGGAGGGTCCCAGCCGGGAAACAACAGACTCAGTTTCAAACCTGTCTCTGCCAGACATGGCTCCGAACCATGACCCAACAGCGCCTCCTAGCTGCAGGCCACTGGCACAACAGCACCCCCTAGCTGCAGGCCACTGGCACAACAGCACCCCCTAGCTGCAGGCCAATGACCCAACAGCGCCCCCTAGCTGCAGGCCAATGGCACAACAGCACCCCCTAGCTGCAGGCCAATGACCCAACAGCGCCTCCTAGCTGCAGGCCAATGACCCAACAGCACCTCCTAGCTGCAGGCCAATGGCACAACAGCACCCCCTAGCTGCAGGCCAATGGCCCAACAGCGCCTCCTAGCTGCAGGCCAATGGCCCAACAGCGCCTCCTAGCTGCAGGCTAATGACACAACAGCGCCCCCTAGCTACAGGCCAATGGCACAACAGCACCCCCTAGCTGCAGGCCAATGGCCCAACAGCGCCTCCTAGCTTCAGGCCACTGGCCCAACAGCGCCTCCTAGCTGCAGGCCAATGACACAACAGCGCCTCCTAGCTGCAGGCCAATGGCACAACAGCGCCTCCTAGCTGCAGGCCACTGGCCCAACAGCGCCTCCTAGCTGCAGGCCAATGACACAACAGCGCCTCCTAGCTGCAGGCCAATGACACAACAGCGCCCCCTAGCTGCAGGCCAATGACACAACAGCGCCTCCTAGTGGGAGCTCAAGGCCCAGGGAGGTGGGCAGCTCCTAGGCCTGACCTGGTCCAGGGAGCAGAGCACAGCACCGTTCTGTGTAAGGAGATGTGGGAGGGAGACCTGGTCAGGGGCTCAGAATCGCACACCCAGCTGCCCACTTTGGGGAAATAAGGCCCAGGCAGGGGTGCTGTCGGAGGCTCTGCCCCAAGCCCGGCACCTTCTCCTCTGTCCTTAGACTCCACGGAGCTGTCTCAGGGGGGCCCGTGCCCAGCTGGTCTGAGAGTGTCCTCGGGGGTGGCAGTGCCTGTCCCCATGGGCTCTGGGTGGGTGTGGGCACGTCTGAGAGTGACGACCAGGACAGCAGCGCCCCTGCTGCAGTCAGAGAGCATGTGGCCTCTCCACGCTCCCGGGGGAAGCCTGGTGCCTGGAGGCCCAGGCCTGGGGGTGGCGGGGAGCAGGCCCCGGGAGAGGCTCTGTCCTCCTCGTCTGGCAGAGCACCAGCCACCCGGCCATCCGTGATGTCCTCGGGCCAAATCCGATGCAAACCCGTTTCCGCCTGCCCAGCGGATGCTCACTCCCGACAGCTGTCGGCTCTGGAAATCAATTTCTCGGCTCCCGCACAGCCCCGAGCGGAGGACAGACTCGTATTGAATGGCGCCTTGGGCGTCGCGCTTATTGGATATGTGGGAGCCGAGCTGCTCATGATGTCCTCCCACAGCGGCTCGAGTTCAGACACCGCACGGGGCCTGGCCCCAGAAGGACACGTGCCCGCCGGCCCGGGTCACGGAACAGCCTCAGGGTGGCAGGGACCACCTGGCTCACCACCAGTGCTGCTGCCCTGTGTCCCCACGTCTGTCTGCATCCCCCGCCCCACCCCTGCACGCCCCGCGCCGTGGGTGACTTGAAGAACCCATACTTGGCATATTATTTTGTCACATCCATTAATTAAAGAATAGACCCCTGCCCGGCCAGCGTGGCTCCGTGGCTGAGCATTGACCTTGAACCAGGAGGTCACAGTTCAATTCCCGGTCGGGGCACTTGCCCAGGTTGTGGGCTCGATCCCCAGTGTGGGGCGTGCAGGGGGAAGCCGATCAGTGGTTCTCTCTCATCACCGTTGTTTCTATCTCTCCCTCTCCCTTCCTCTCTGAAATCAATAAAAATATGTATTTTAAAAAGAATAGATCCTCAACGCGGTGGTATGTTCATACAATGTCCTCGACAATGAAAAGAAACAAACTATTGACGTTTGCAACAACGATGAGTCCAGGGAAAGTCAAATGCAAACCAGTGAAGTTGTGTCAGTTCCCTCGTGAAGTGCCCGGGAGTCGCAGCTAATTCACAGCCCCGGCAGCACCTCCAGGGCGGACGGCAGGGAAGTAAGTGCCAAAGGACCCCAGAGCTCAGCACCTCGTCCACTGGACCCTCCGGGTTCTGCATTTTACTTGTGAAAACACAATAAACACTGTCCTCGAAGTCCGGGGGGGGGGGGGGGCTGCTCGTCTGACCCGATAAGACAGACGACACAGGCTGATCCTCTCGCCACCCGCAGCCACCACACTGGTCGGAACAAAGGCAGCCAGTCCCTCGGGGGCGGAAGGCAGTCCCCGAGGGAGGGGAGCGTCTGGCAAGGCCCACCGAGGCCACTGGCCACCGTGACCTTGCGAGCGGGGTCTGAGCAGAGCACGGCTGTCCCTCGAGCTCACAGGCAGAGATCAGCTGTGGCTACCTGAGCCGCTGGAAGGGGGGCGGGGACACCGAGGGCAGGAACCTGTGTGGCGGGACCCGGGTGCTGGGACTCTGGAGGAAGAGGCGAGCGCTGGGGTCGCATTCGCTTTGGGCTCCCCCTGCCGAAGCCCGGGACTAGCCCGGCCACAGCTCAGGCACACGGAGTGGGTGGGTTGCAGGGGTGGGTTGCGGGGGGCAGGGGTCACTCTGTAAGCCAAGCCCGTGGCCGAGGGTCACGCGGAGAGGAGGTCACTGGGGGGTGGGCGTACCAGCTGCCGCCTGGACCAGGCTCCTGGAGTGGGACTGTGGCTCCTCCCCAGGCCGTCACCCCTCCCCTCTCGGTGCCCGGCTCCCCAGGCAATGACCACGCGTGAGGCTGCAATGCCACCGCGGTGCTGTCTGCTCCAGCGGCCGCGAGGCCTAAATTACCCGGCAAACGGAGACGGATGACAGGGCCCGCCCGGCCCTGAGCAATTCCTCACTCGCCCGCCGCCTCCTCTCCCTGGTGATCATTGAAAAGCACTTTTTCCTCCGCATAATGGCCCAGTTTGTGGCTCCTCGACAGGAAGCGAAGATGTGTATCCAATCGTGGATTAACGGGGGGTGGTGGCAGGGGAGGAGGTGGCGGGGCAGGGTCACAGGGTCAGGCCAGGGGGAGGGAGAGGAGCCCTGGGGCCTGCCCGGGAGAGGTCAGTGGGGGTCAGCAGGCCCCGGGGACGTGGACACGTGGCTGCTTTGCTGAGAACGTGGGCAGAGGGTCCAGGCATGAGCAGGAAGGGCCTCCTGGGAGGAGGGCTGGCGTGAGGGCCCCGCCCTGTGCTGGTGCTGCAGGTGGGGACGGGAGGCACAGACGGGGGAGATGTGCTTGCGTCACCCAGCCAGTAGGTGGCAGCGGGAGACGCGACCCCACACCACAGCCCACCAGGGCCTCGTGCTGCGGGGACGCTCACCCAGCACCCGCGCCGCCTCCACAGACACGGTGCGGAGGGCGGCTAAGCAGATGACATGGCACAGGTTCCGTTCAGCACAACCCGGCTCCTGTGTCCCCCAGTTCCTGCCTGAGTCAGCGTGGGGCCGGGGGGACAGCACCGCCCCGAGTCTGACCTCCCCTGCCACCGGCCTCACCCACGGGGCCGTCCTGGCAACTACAGTTCCGCACACTGTATCTCCTGTTGGAAAGCTGCATGGAGTAGATCTTAAAAGTTCTCATCACAAAATAAATATTTTTGTAAAGGTCCATGGTGATGGATATTAACTAGACGTATTGGGATAATCACGTCTCGGTGTCTACAGATATTATTGTCGTGTACATTTAAAACTAATGTCATGTTACATGTCAATTATACTTCATTAACAAAAGAGACAATAAAAGACTAGGACAGTAATGATGATGGTGATGATGGTGATGGTGATGGTGATGGTGATAGTGATGATGATGTGATGGTGATGATGATGGTGATGGTGATGACAGTGATGGTGATGATAATGTGATGGTGATGATGATGATGACGGTGATGATGATGTGATGGTGATGATGATGGTGGTGACAATGTGATGGTGATGATAATGTGATGGTGATGATAATGTGATGGTGATGATGGTGATGGTGATGATGGTGATGGTGATGACAGTGATGGTGATGATAATGTGATGGTGATGATGATGATGATGGTGATGGTGATGATGACGGTGATGGTGGTGACAATGTGATGATGGTGATGGTGATGGCAGTGATGATGGTATTAACAATGACAGCATTGATTAAGCATTTCAGCCAGCCCGTATGCTGAATGCTCACCTCTCCATCTCCTTTAATCCTCACAGCCACCCTCTGAGGGGTGCACCATTAATGGCCCCATTTTCAGATAAAGACATGACACACAGAGTCACTGGCCCTCGGTCACCAGCCCGGGCCAGGATTTGCATCTCTCCGTGTAAGTCCAGAGCCAGGTTCCTCCCGGTCCCGGTGTAAGTCCAGAGCCAGGTTCCTCCCGGTCCCGGCGGCACTGCCAGCCCCTCACCAGCTCCCGGGAGCTGCCGGCTAATCCCGTGGCGTGAGTGCCTTTCATTGCAGTCCCGGCAGCCAGGGCTGTGCATCTGCTATGACACGTTTTATTGTCTCGTTTGCCATTAGGTGCAGCCTGCCCTCCATTGAGCAAATCCACCTCCTCCGTGGATGCGTCCTCTCCGGGACCCCTGCACCCGCCCCACCGGAGCACCGCCAGCGGGCAGGCCCGGGTCTCAGCCTCGGACCCACCTTCCTCATTGCCCTCCTGTGCCATCTCCCGGTGCAGCGCCCTCCCGCCCACCACCGCCAGCGGGCAGGCCCGGGTCTCAGCCTCGGACCCACCGTCCTCATTGCCCTCCCGTGCCATCTCCCGGTGCAGCGCCCGCCCACCCACCACCGCCACCACAGGGACCCTTTCCGAGGCTGCGCGCGTGGCTCCAGCGTGGAGCAGCTCAGGGTGTCTGCAGGGTGTGCCCGTCAGCCTTGCTCCTGGGCATGGCACCGCCCCTTCCCTGCCATCATCTAGAGACTCTGGTGTTTCGCTGGGGTGGTTTTTGCCCTGTACTGCGGTCACTGTCCCCACTGGATCCTAATCCCGTGCCTTGCTCCACTGTCCTACCCTTGGGGCCCAAACACGCCTCCTTTCCCAGGCCGCCCGGCCCTGCCAAGGCCTCCCCAGCAGGACACCTGGCTCCCCTCCCCTGCCCCCAGGCTTCTCTTCTTGTGTCTGGTCAACTGCCCCAACCTGAGCGCATGGCCCCCCCGCGGCCCCTGCCCCGGGCTGAGTGCCCTGGTTGTTCCAGGCCTGCCCGCCTCGTCCTCGCGGGGCGCCCACCCCCGGGAGAGCCCACGGCCGTGCGGGGAGCGGCCAGGCCAGCAGCCCCGGGTCAGCCCGCAGGACCAGGACACCTGGCGGACAGGTGCAGAGCAGCCTGCCCACCGGGGGAGGCCAGACAGCCGGCCTCTGGACCCGCAAAGCGGGGACTGGGAGGCCTTTGTGAGCAGCTTTTATCTTTTCATAACACATTTTTAAAAATCACTCAGTCAATATTTGTTCAGTGCAGAACACTTGGGAGACAAACAATGGAAGGGGAAAATTACCCGTAATTGCACGGCGCAGAGAAACACCCACAGCTTGGGAGTGGGTGTTCTCTCCTCTCTCCCTCGCTTCCCTCTCCTCTCACATGCATCCAAAGCAGGACCCTCTGTGTGTGCACACATGCACAGTGCGCAAATGCACACGTGTGCACGCACATGCATGCACACGCATGCATACTCACATGCATGCACTGACATGCATGCACACATACAAAGCGTGCCCACAGGCATGCTCACAAGCAAACAGGCACACGCACATGCACACACAGTTATTGGTCCTGTGGCTGCGGTAGCAATGGCCATGGCGCTCTCCTATCAAGTGGAGGCATTGCTCATGGTGTTTCCCGCTGCACAGGGTCTGCCTGCCCTTGCCTCCTGGTCCCCACCCCACGGGGTCTGGGTGTCCTTCCCTCCTGTCACTGGATCCCACAGGCTCCTCACGTCCCTGCCTCAGCGGGGCCCTCTGCAGCCCATTCTCTCCCCAGAAAGAATGAGATGGCCCATGCCCTTCCTGGCCTCCTTCTACTTCCTTAGTGACGAGTGGGGCCCCCATCTGCCACCTGCCTCTGGCCCCTCCCCCTGCACAGGCTGCCTCTCAGGCCCCGGCCAGTTCCCGCAGTGGTGCCCCCCACTCCCCAGCCCGACTCTGTGGATGGTCCATCTCGCCTGGACGGCATCCCACCCACCCCACACACTTCCGCGTGGCGACTCGATATTCCTGTGGCGGCAACTGGTTCCGTGTCTGTCGTGTCCACTGGCTTAAAAACAACCTGGGGTGAGGGCTCCCACGTGCCTCTTCACCTCACGTCTGCACAGCTCTTGACGCACCGTGGGTCCTCTCTGTGTCCTGAGTGAATGGTGAACGGATGAATGAATGAGGGAGTGAATGAATGAGTGCAATCCCTGTAACACATGCCTCCGAACACACGCTGGCGCCCAGCCCTGGTGTGTCCTCAGGATCATCTCCGGCCGGCTCTCGGGATCAGAGAGGAAGCCTGTTCCCAGATGCCGCCTCCCTGTGAGCACCGACGCCATTTGCGCATCTACTGCCCTGGGCCTGCCAGGCAGGGGGCCCTCGCACCGGTCACTGGGCAATACGGTGTTTTTATATTTTATGTCGTTGGCGGGAAAGCCCCGTGTTCTCGCTCAAACCGGCAGCGTTCCCTCATTGAGGAGTGTCAGCATCCTTCCACTGTGCCCTGACCACCTGCTCACACCGGGGGCGGCTTCCGGGCGGTGCTGGTCTGGCTCGGCGGGAAGACCGTCCGTCCGTGCGTCTGTAACAGCTCATGCCGTCAGCTCGGCAGCCCGCCAGCCCTCGTCCAGGCAGGGCGGGAGCACCGCGTGCCGTCTGCTCCGCATGGCGCGTGCGTCTTTGCCTGAGCCCTGGAGCTCGGACAGACGGGAGTGTCCTCCCGGCCACGAGAGTCTGTGCTTTTCCGGACGCGTTTCAGCAGAGGCTTCTTAGACGCGTCCCGGGACGAGACGCGCGCCGGACACGGCAGGTCCGGGCAGGTCCAGCAAACGGCAGGGCCAGGGGCGTCGCGGCCAGTGCTCAGCCTGGGGAGCCCGCCCCCCGCACGCGCCTCTAAGGCTCCCGCAGCGCGGACGCCGCCTCCTAACTTTGATTCACGTCGTTGTCCCCCCCCCCGCCCCCCGCCCGGAAAAGCCAAGAGGCAGGCGTTCCAGTTCGTTAAACCTCCACGCGTGTTCCAACTCCATTTTCAGGATCGAACCCAAAGGCCCGCAGGGAGGCCCGGGGCGTCCTCGGCAGGCGCCCTCCTGCCCGGCTCTCAGCTTCCGGGGTTGCCAGCCCCGAGGTTCCGGGACCAGCGCCCTCGCCGGCGTGTGCCAGCTTCCCGGGCGAGGGACCCAGGGCGGGAGAGCCACAGACGGGAAGCCTGGGTCCCCATGGGGACTTCGCCCTCTGAGCAGGACGCTCGGGGACTCCGGTCCACGGGGAGAAACCCGGGAGCCCAGCCCGAGACCTGGGGGCCGTGGCCGCGGTCGCCGGCCCTGACCCTGCGCGGGACGCACTCTCACGCCCACCCTGTCCGGCGGCTTCCTGTTTGCTTGATGCAGGCTCCTGTCTCTACGTCGCAACGTCCTGTACGCCACTGAGAAAAAATAAAGGCTTCCGAATGCAAGGGCAGGTCCGAGCGTCCGCCCGCACGGCTACGGCTGAGGGAACGCAGGCTTTACCCGTGGGCGGGGGTGAAGCTGGAAGCAACACCCGGACAAGCGAGCGAGCAAACAGTCCCAGGCGGCGGCCGGGTGGATGGTGGTTAGAGAGGGGAGCGGGAGGGCAGGAGGGTAGGGTCCGATACGTGGGGAGGAAGATGTGGCTGTGGGTGGCGGGCACACAGTGCAGCACACAGCTGGTGTGTCACAGACGTGCACACGCGTCACCCCAGACGTTCAATACAAATGCAAGCACAGGGTTTTGCCGGCTGGTGTGGCTCAGTGGTTGAGCGTCGTCCCGTGCACCAGGAGGTCGCAGGTTCAATTCCCAGTCAGGGCACAGGCCCGGGTTGCAGGCTCAGTAGGGGGCATGCAGGAGGCAGCCGGTCCATGTTTCTCATCCATGTTTCTCTCTCTCTCCCTTCCTCTCTGAAATCAATAAAAATATGTTTTCCATAAAAAGAGCATAAGGGTTTTCTCTCACATGAGATGGATCTTCCCAGAGCTAACTCAGTCCGTGATCAGACGTGTGGACCACCGCGGCTCCTCCCTGCGCACTGCGCCGCCTGCGCCTTCGTCCCGCCCGTCTCCCTTGGAGCTTTGGCGCCCTCTGCTTTGATCCCGCCTTTGCCTGGAGCACAGCCTCAGGCCACCTCCCGACAGGAGCCCGCGGGAAAACTGACTGTGTCTGAGGATTCCAGGGGCGCGGCCAGGCTTCCACCGGGATGCAGGGGCGCGGCCATATTTGCGCGATGGCTGAGGAGGGGCCAGCTTGTGGTTCGTTTCTTTGCAGGTGACCTTTTCCCTTCTCTGAACGTTTATAAGTTTTTAAAAATATATATATTTTTATTGATTTCAGAGAGGAAGGGAGAGGGCGAGAGAGAAACATCAATAATGAGAGAGAATCACAGATCGGCCGCCTCCTGCACGCTCCACACTGAGGATCGAGCCCACAACGCGGGCGTGTGCCCCAATCGGGAATCAAACCGTGACCTCCTGGTTCATAGGTCAGAGTTCAGTCACGGAGCCCCGCTGGCCGGGCTCTAAGATTTTTTTTAACCCTTAGGTGTTATGCAACGTGAAGGTAACCTGCCTCACTGGATCTCTTCCCGTTCATCCTGCCGGGGCTGGCAGAGGCCCTCAGGTCAGGGGTCCAGTCCTCAGGGCTCGAGGTTCGTGCTGTAGATGTGCTCCCCGCACCCCTCCACTTGCCCCGGCTTTGTGTCCGGCTGCCGGCCTCCTGGGTCCACGTCTCCGTCCTTTATCCACTTGCGTATAATTCCAGGCGCTTCGCCTCCTGCTCTCCTGGAGACACACGAGCTGCTTTCGCACCCGCAACAGGTGCCGTCCTGTTTACAGCCCAGCTGCTCCCTTAGGGGTCTGGCGCTCCCTCCCACGCAGGCGGGTTCTGAATTTTATGGGCATAATATCCTCTCAGACCGCCCGGAGGATGTTAACGGGAGTGTTTTTATAGGACCTTCCTCTTCATTTGCTGTTTCCTCTGCCGTTCGCTTCTCCCGGTGCGTTTGTCTTCATCTTTCTCTCTCATGCTGCTGGCTTCCACGCAGGCCGGGCTCATATCACAAACGCACAGGCAAGGCTGCAGGAGAGGGTGCAGGAGAGGGTGCAGGTGAGGATGCAGGAGAGGGTGCAGGAGAGGGTGCAGGAGAGGGTGCAGGTGAGGGTGCAGGAGAGGGTGCAGGAGAGGGTGCAGGAAAGGGTGCAGGAGAGGGTGCAGGTGAGGATGCAGGAGAGGGTGCAGGAGAGGGTGCAGGTGAGGGTGCAGGAGAGGATGCAGGAGAGGAAGCAGGAGAGGGTGCAGGAGAGGGTGCAGGAGAGGGTGCAGGTGAGGGTGCAGGAGAGGATGCAGGTGAGGGTGCAGGAGAGGATGCAGGAGAGGATGCAGGAGAGGGTGCAGGAGAGGGTGCAGGAGAGGGTGCAGGTGAGGGTGCAGGAGAGGATGCAGGTGAGGGTGCAGGAGAGGGTGCAGGAGAGGGTGCAGGTGAGGGTGCAGGAGAGGATGCAGGTGAGGTTGCAGGAGAGGATGCAGGAGAGGATGCAGGTGAGGGTGCAGGAGAGGGTGCAGGAGAGGGTGCAGGAGAGGATACAGGAGAGGATGCAGGTGAGGGTGCAGGAGAGGATGCAGGAGAGGATGCTGGCCAGGGGCCTTCGCACTGGCCAGCTCTCCCCTCCCCAGATACTGACCAACTCACGCTGTGTGGCCAGGAGAGATGGGAAAGCTACCAGGTTCTCTGCAGACTGAGGGGCGTGGACCCCGTGTCAGAGTGAGGGGCGTGGACCCCGTGTGGGAGTGGAAAGGGTTCCATTCTGGGTTCTGCCCAGCTCCGGCTTCCCCTGTGGGGCTAATCCCATGGGTTCAGGTTGTGTCTGTGAGTCGGCACCTGTGGGTGGGGAGGGCGGGGTCAGCAGGGTGGGCTTGCCTCACGTACAAGTGCTACCACCTCGTTTTTAACCCGAGTCCTCCCCGAGCTCACCACACCGGCTGCCTGGGAGCCACTCCTCACCCCATTGGGGTGGGCAGGACTTTAGCTGCAGCCAGATGCCAGCCTCCTCCGGGGTCAGAGATCTGCTCCCAGCTCCTGGAATTGACTAAAGTCTCTGAGTCCTTGTGGTGAGGAATAAGATGCAATTGCGTATGCAAAGCACATCCACAGTTTCTGCCCCGGGGGTGGGGAGGACGGGGGAGGCTGGGCACACGTCAGCGACGATCGGCTGCGGGCCGGGCGATTCCCCAGGAAGCAAGGCCTCTCCGTGCAAGGAGGCCGGTCACAAGCCTCCCCGACTCGCCAGGTTGCCGTGGTCCTTCCTGCCGCCTCCCAGCCGAGTGGGGAGCAGCCTTGCACCCCCCACCCCACGGACAGAGCTGAGGCAGGGCGGGCGGAGGGAGGCTCCTGCCCACAGGCATTCCCGGAGGAAGCGCCCGTTTCCGTTTCAGAGGCTCACGGTGATCCCGGGCGTGGTGACATGCAGGAAGGACGGGCGTGGACAGGCCAGGTGTGCGGGGCCCGGGCACACCTGGTGCCTCTCTACTGAGGCCCCCCTGGTTGTCGCAAAGATGGGGGAGACGGCCTGGGTGCCGTCTCAGGGGCCAGGGCCTCCACATCATGGGGCTCATGGCTTCGTGGTCTGTCCTCCCAAGTGTGGGGGCAGGTGACCAGCTTCTAACACCTCCGAGAGCAAACGTGATTGCGTCCCGTCACCAGCCAGTCTGGCCAGCCCCGCGCTGGCTTGGTGGCCTCAGCAGGCAAGTGGGCAAAGGCCCAGGGCAAGGAGCTGGCAGCATCATCTAAGGCGGCTGCGCAGGGCCAGCCGGCAGGGGCTGCCTCCACCAGGGCCCCGCGGTCCCTCCAGGCCGGCTCACCCACCCGCAGCCACGGCCCAGGCGGGACGGCCCGGCGGAAGGCTGAGGAACACGGGGTGGCCCCCCGGCCTGCCCCTCAGAACAGCCCCTTCCCGTCCTGCTTGAGCAGATGCACAGAAGGACGCTATCGGGGACGGTGCTCCCAGGAGGCCCGGGCGGAAAGGGCCCAAGAGCCACTGGAGCCGACACAGCTGCGCTGGGAGATAAGCAACTTTGTTCCGCTGGTTCCGTCTCAGGACCCACGCGATGGCTCCAGGCCCGCTGTCACTCAGCCTAGCGGCTGGCGTGGCTGCGAGGTGGCCTGTGTGGAGGCTCTTGCTACGGAAGGTCATCCCCAGGGGAAGGTCATCCCCAGGGGAAGGTCATTGCAGGGGAAGGGCATTCCCAGGGGAAGGGCATCGCAGGGGAAGGGCAGTCCCAGGGGAAGGGCATTGCAGGGGAAGGGCATTCCCAGGGGAAGGTCATCGCAGGGGAAGGGCGTTCCCAGGGGAAGGGCATTCCCAGGGGAAGGGCATCGCAGGGGAAGGGCATTCCCAGGGGAAGAGCACTCTCAGGGGAAGGGCATTCCCAGGGGAAGAGCACTCTCAGGGGAAGGGCATTGCAGGGGAAGGGCATTCCCAGGGGAAGGGCACTCTCAGGGGAAGGGCGTTCCCAGGGGAAGGGCACTCTCAGGGGAAGGGCATTGCAGGGGAAGGGCATTCCCAGGGGAAGGGCACTCTCAGGGGAAGGGCATTGCAGGGGAAGGGCGTTCCCAGGGGAAGAGCACTCTCAGGGGAAGGGCATTCCCAGGGGAAGGGCATCGCAGGGGAAGGGCGTTCCCAGGGGAAGAGCACTCTCAGGGGAAGGGCATTCCCAGGGGAAGAGCACTCTCAGGGGAAGGGCATTCCCAGGGGAAGGGCACTCTCAGGGGAAGGGCATTCCCAGGGGAAGGGCATCGCAGGGGAAGGGCATTCCCAGGGGAAGAGCACTCTCAGGGGAAGGGCGTTCCCAGGGGAAGGGCACTCTCAGGGGAAGGGCGTTCCCAGGGCGGCTGCACTCTCTCCACCCTCCATGTCCCGGGGAGGGGCCTGGGCCCTGCCTTCTCACTCTGAGATGGTGCCCTTGGCAGCCCATGCCACCCGACGGCCCTGTGCTCCTCTTACATTTCAGGCTGTCACCAGGGTTTGCAAGGAAAAGAGATCATTGAGCCTCATCCTCTGCCCTGTCCTGGAGGCGCCGATGGAACGGGAAGGGGCCAGCCCTCGAGGAACAGCTACCCCGCGCCGGGAGGCTCGCCAGCGTTCAGACACACAACACCCGTTTTGTCCTCAATGCAACACAGCAGCACGTGCAAAATGAGCTGTGTTTTGCAGAAGGAGAAACAGCAGCGCAATGAACTTGAGGAATTTCCCAAGGTCACACAGCCAAGGACCGTCTCCCCTAGACCGCGTTCAGGGGGCCATACATCAGGGAGAGACGATAAGTATCGCAGCCACTTAAATAAGACAAGTCGCCGGCCTCGGAGTCCTTCATCTTCGCTGGCGAAGTGCCTGCAGCGAGGCCCGCTTCCCGGAGCTCTGTGAGCACTGGCGGCCGTCCCGCGTGCGTGTGCCCGGCATGCTGAAGGCGCATCGCAGGGCCTCGGTCCTTGCTTGTGAGCCCTGACCTTTTTTTTTTTTAAATCCTCACCTGAGGATATTTTCCCACTGATTTTTAGAGAGAGTGGAAGAGAGAGGGAAAGAGAGAGAGACACCGATGTGAGAGGAACACATTGGCTGGTGCCTCCCGCATGAGCCTCGTCCAAGGCCTGGGCCAGGGAGGAGCCCGCCACCGAGCTACATGCTCTTGACCGGAATCGAACCCGGGACCCTTCAGTCCGCAGGCCGACGCTCTATCCACTGAGCCGCACCGGCCAGGGCTGTGAATCCTAATCTTATGAGGGAGGATGAAATCTTTCTGTGCCTCTGAAAGTGGACTGTGATGATTTCACTGAGAGCAGGGGTCAGGAATCGATAGAACTTCGACTGGGCTGCGGGGGGAGGGTCGGGGCAGGCTCCGTAGACGTGAAGGCGCAGTGCTATCTGGACTGAGCGTGGAGAAGAGGCGGGACGCAGCCGAGAGAGGAAGCCTTGACCCGCGCTGAGGTTTCGCGTGGGGCAGCGTGCTTCCGGCTGGGTTCACGCACAGGCCCTGGGACCGGGCTGTGTCCTGGTGCAGCTGCTCACAGCACAGGCGCTGTCCTCGTGACCACAGCGGCGGGACAGCCTGGCCTGGAACCACACGCTTTACAACGGCCCGTGCCCCGGGCAGACCTGGGCCCTTCTCGGGCACCGGGGTGCCATCTGATTGGTCGCAGTGGGACAGTCGCTGGCGTGGACCGGGAGCCTGGAGCCCGCGCCCCGAGTCTGGCGGCACTAACTGGCGCTCCTGGTGCAGGGGCCTCTCATTAATCTCCGGGGCTCAGGGCGCGGTGGTGGTCAGGTCTTCGGCGGACAATGTGACACAGCGATGACCCCCCTTTCGGCTCCAGTCCCGAGGGAGCCATCAGGTCTGGGACTGCCTTCCTGTCATTAAAAGACGAGCCGATAAAGGAAACAGCTCGTCAGACCTCGAGGCCGGGCCGTGCGGACCTGCGGGCCCAGAGGAAGGAGCAGAGACGGTGAGGCCTGTGCCCAGCAGGACCGCTGCCCGCAGACGGCATCAGGACTGGGGCCCTGGGGGAGGGGGGCCCGGGCAGAGCCCAGGAACGTGACCGAGGCCGGTGGACAGAGGTCAGCGTCCGGGAGGCCGGGGAAGCGGGAGTCTGTGGACAGTCACACAGGGAGGAGGGGCTGTGCGGAGGGAGCCCCAGTGCCTGCCTCATCCCAACAGGCCTCTGTGCCGGGCAAGGGGGTGGAAGGAGCAGCGCCGGAGCCATAGTGCTCTGAGGGCCTCGCCGTCCTGCAGGCGCTTCGCTGGTGCCCTGGGGTCGCCACACGCCCGGAAGACTCCGTGGGTAACTTAACCCCGAAGTGAAAAGGACCCTCCACAATCCCCAAAGAGCCCAGAGAACAAAACAATCAAACAACCTGCAGGTAACAGAACCAGCTGCGGGGAAAGCCCAAAACTCTCTGAAGGAGCTTAACAAGACCCAGCACTCAGGACCGTGAAGCCCACGGTCTGTGACCCTTTTTTTTAATCAAAGTTAAGGGTCAAAACCAGGAAATTTTGATCCAGAACCAGAAGGAAAAGAGTTCAGTGAGATAGAAAAATCCAAAACGCAGCTAGAGGCGCAGCCGGCGTGGCTCAGGGGCTGAGCGTCGACCTATGAACCAGGAGGTCATGGTTGATTCCCGGTCGGGGCACAGGCCCGGGTCGTGGGCTGGATCCCCAGTGTGGGGCGTGCAGGAGGCAGCCGATCAGTGATTCGCCCTCATCATTGACGTTTCTCTCTCCCTCTCCCTTCTTCTCTGAAGTCAATTAAAACACATATTAAAAAATAAATGGATAAAGACACTATAATTAATGGGCAAATTGTTAGGCTGTATATAAAAAAAGCAAAATCTGATCACATGCCACTTACAAGAAACTAACTTTAACTACGAAGACACATAGCATTTAAAAATGGAAACTTCCATGTCTTCCAAACTCTAAAGAAAGCTGGAGAGGAGAGGCTCTATTAATATCCAAAAAGTAGGCTTCATTGGAAGCATGTTATATGGGGAAAAAGAGGACCTATCACAGCAACATGGGCTGCATTCGCCAAGAAAACACAAGCTCCTAAATGTCCTGTGTGTGCGCACCGAGTAACGGCGCGAGTCTTGCAGAAAGTCCGTGTAAGCAAATCACATCGCCATGCGTGCAAAGGGTAACGCACCGCGACCGCGCGGGCCGATCCCAGGCATCTAAGGTTGAATTCATATACACAAAGGTTAACGCATGGAAATCAATTAATTCACCATATTTTAAGAATCAAGGAGGAAAACACGATTTTTAGTAGATGCAGAAAAAACACTGGATGACATTTTACAGCAATCGGATATAATACAAGGGTAATATGCAAACTGACCCCGAGGGCGGCGGAACGACCAGGACAACCGCGCGACCACTCACTGTGGGTGCACCGACCGCCTCTCGGTCCGTTCCCTGGCTGGCAGGCTCCCCGGCTCCATGGCGAACGGGAACTGGGGGTGGGGGGCGGGGGATGCGGGCGGCCCGGCCGTGGGCTGAGCGGGCGGTGGTTTCACCAGTGCGCTTGGGCCCGCGTGTTCACGGCGGCGGCTGTGCTCCCGGCGCGTCACTGACTCCAACAGTCCCGGCGCCAAAGACCAGAAAACCCTCCACCCGCAGGCCCGGGACGGGCATCGCGACGAAGGAAACACCACTTAGGAGGCGCTAGAGGAACCGGAAGTCTGCGACCAGGGGATTGTGGGACGGTGGAGGACGCCTGGGCGCCCAGAGGATTGTGGGATGGTGGAAGACGCCTGGGCGCTCAGAGGATTGTGGGATGGTGGAAGACGCCTGGGCGCCCAGAGGATTGTGGGATGGCGGAGGACGCCTGGGCGCCCAGAGGATTGTGGGATGGCGGAGGACGCCTGGGCGCCCAGAGGATTGTGGGACGGTGGAAGACGCCTGGGCGCCCAGAGGATTGTGGGATGGCGGAGGACGCCTGGGCGCCCAGAGGATTGTGGGACGGTGGAGGACGCCTGGGCGGGGACCGCAAGAACGTGAGCCTGTTACTGCGCATGTGCAGAGTCAGCCCTCTAGGCCTCAGTCTCGCAGTATTTGGACGTGACTTCCGGCGGGAAATTGTTTCGATTGAGGTTTGCTGTTGGCCTCGGGCGAGGAAGATCGGAATGAAAGGAGGAAGGTCAGCCCTGACCGGGGTGGCTCAGTGGATAGAGCGTCGCCCTGCGGACTCAAGGGTCCCAGGTTGCGGGCACATCCCCAGCAGGGAGGGTGCAGGGGGCAGCTGATCGATGTTTCTCTCTCATCGATGTTTCTAACTATCTCTCTCCCTTCCTCTCTGTAAAGAATCAATAAAATATATTTTTAAAAAAAGAAAGGAGGAAGGTCAGAATGAAAGGTTTGGTTTGCTGCCTTGGTTTGAAGCGGAGGAGGTGGGACAGGACGAATGAGAAACGTAGGAGACAGTGAAGGGCACTCCGTCCGACCGGTGAGCGCTCAGAATTAGGGAGTCATTGGCGTAATTGGGGTAGAAATCCTGCTAATCGGCCCGGTGCCTGAAATCTGACTCCACTTTTAGGGTCACAGCTCCAGTGTTTGGAGGCTGCCTGGGTGGAAAGTGTTTGTACAGAAGCCCGTAAGCACTGACTATTTGCTGTGTTACCACACTTAGCTCTGCAAGGAACATGGAATGATGTTAAACGCCTCATGTTCTCAAGAAGCTTGGGTTTTAAAATAAAAAATAAAGTAGTATAAATGTTAAAAATAAAAAAAGAAGAAGCTTGAGTTTTAGGGGCAAAATCAGGCAGGCAGGCCAGCGGCTAGGGGCGATCAGGCAGGTAGGCGAGCGGTTAGGAGCCAGCGGTCCTGGATTTTGAGAGGGATGTCCGCAGGATCGGGCCTAAACCGTCAGTCGGACGTCCCCCAAAAGGTCCCGGATTGCCAGAGGGTGCAGGCCGGGCTGAGGGGCCCCCCTCCCATGCATGAATTTCGTGCACCAGGCCTCTAGTTACAAATAAGATTCTGTGCAGTTTTTGTTTGCAACTCAGTTCCGCTCTGCGAGGGCACGTGGCTGGGTGCTGGCACCAGGGACAGACGGGGACAGGGTGAACTCCTGACATCACATTCTTATCCGGGAGCTGGCACATGAACAGATGCACAAAGGGCTGTGCAATTGCATTTGAAAGGGGTCTGCAATGTGGACATCTGCGACCAAATCACGTCATATGCACGGTCCCTGGGTGCAGGGCTGGGCAGGCCGCCTCGGTGAGAAATTCTCGGAAGAAAGACATTCACATACTGGCCTGAAGGATGAGTAGGGCCAGATGCTGGAGGGCGTGGCAAGAGAATGGGGCAGAGTGGTTATAGGGGACCCTCCGCCCGGGCACTTCCTTCATGCCTTCCTCCAGGTCCTTGTGTATTAGTCAGGCTAGGCTAGACTAGGCTGCAGCAACAAGTTTACTTCCACCTCTAAATGGTTCACACACACACATTTCCTCGTTCTGTCATAGACCAGAGCGGGCAAGTACTTCCTTTTAGCAGCTGTCCCTGACGCTGCACCTCCGTCCACCACATACCTGTGCCATCAGGTATGTGTGTGTGTGTGTGTGTGTGTGTGTGGTGGGGGGGTGCTCCTGGCTTCCCTGTCACTGTGGGTGGGATCTTTATGAGAAACCTTTGTACCCAGGCCCAAGAGAGGCTTACATCACTTCTGCCCATATTCCATTGACCTGGCGTCTGTCCCACAGTGCCCAACCCAACTGCAAGGGAGGATGGGAAATGTAGCCTTCCATGTGCCCACGCAGGGGAAACGGGGTGATGAACCCATAACACTGAGTCTGCAAATCCAGGGGTCGGGGTCACCAGGCAGATTCTTACCCTTCTTCTTCTCACCCGTGGCAGTTCTGTGCTGGGTGCCTTCTTGTGTTCATTCCAACCGAAAGCCCTACACCACTGGCCAGTTCCAGGCATCTCCCACCTTCCACCAGGCTGGCCACGAGAGTTGATTTTGAAGAAGATAATTAGATGATGTCTGTGCTTTCAGACATACAGGCTTTGTAATCTGCGATGCTCGGACCACACTGCCCATGATGCAGCCGCCAGCGTGGTGGGGTGGAGGCTACCGAGGCATCGACGTGACCGTCAGACCTGAGTCCCATCATCGAGCCTTTCTGAGGCTCAAGTTCACGTTCCTGTGGAGGGGCCAGAACTCAAGCCCAGATGTTTGGACTCCAAGTCCAGCTCTCTCTCCACCCCCTCTCACTCCTCTACTCACTCTGCCATTTTTGCAGGACCTTCGGGGGAACTGCAAGAGGTCGTGGTGGGATGGCATTTACCCTCGAGGTCATTGCTTGTGTTCTTACTGTCGTTAGTGTTGTCGCTGCTGCCGTTGCTTTAGGGGCAGGAAGGTCCCTCTCCCCGCCAGCCCCCGATGGCTCTGGAGTTTCTCATGGGCTCACTTGGCTTGAGCAGCTTCTTCCCTCCCTCCCTCCTAATGAGGAGAATATAAGTTAACGAGCTTGCAAACGGGCAGCGGGCTGTCTCTGGGGGTGAGACACCAGCGCGCTCTGTGTGGCGTGTGTGAAAATGAGCCTTTAGCAGGGAAGATGGAAGGAAGGCGTGGTGCCCTGAGCACACAGCAAGCAGCGGGGCCAGAACGCTGCGGAGGGAGGGTCTTCAGGCGTGCACGTCTCCCCTCTCTGGGGGCTCCTCGCTATCTCCAAGGAGAGGCGTTGGACTCGGCTTCTGTCTGGAGAGGGCTGGCCCCGGGAGCCTCGCGTGCTGTGAGGGCCGGTAGGAAGCCGGGGACCCAGCGTTCCTCCCGCCATTGTCCCCAGTCACTTCTGCTGAGACGCCTGACATTTCTGGGTCTCACACCTCGTGTAGAATGAGGGTAACAGGAACATTAGTGACATTTGTTGTGTCCCTGTAGGTGCTGAGCCCTCTTATAGCCATGACCTCCTTCAATCATCAAAAAGAATTCACAAGGATAGCATTGTGCCCGTTCTGCAGGCACGGACACCAAGATTCAGGGACCTTGTGCAACCGGGGTTACACCGCAGGTCAGGATGAAACTCCAAGGCCATGATCTTCGTAACACACCCTGTTGTCGTCCAAAGGCAGAGATGGCGCTAGGACATGGGCCGGGGGACAGGCTGCTGTCTGTCTTGCATGGATTCTGGCTCTGAGAGGTCATTAGAGTTCAAGTCAATTAACAGATGTTAACAGCACATGGTAAGCGCTCAGGGAAACAGGAGAGGGAGGAGGGGTGTGAACTTTGGAAAGCTCTCAGCTCACTGGGGAGGTGTGGGGTGGACAGTCCTTGGTAAGCAGTTCAGTGTGTCAGGTGTGGATGGGGCGGTAGACTGTGATGTGGGGACTTTGATTGAACGTGGAAGTTTGGGCCCAGGAGCCTGTCTCAGCAGGTCACTCAGGGTGTGGCAGATCCCTAGGGCAGTGGTCGGCAAACTGCGGCTCGAGAGCCACATGCGGCTCTTTGGCCCCTTCAGCGTGGCTCTCCCACAAAATACCACGTGCGGGCGCGCACGTGCAGTGCAATTGAAACTTCGTGGCCCATGCGCAGAAGCCGATGTTTTGTGGAAGAGCCACACTCACGGGGCCAAAGAGCCACATGTGGCTTGCGAGCCGCAGTTTGCCGACCACTGTCCTAGGGTGTGCAGGGCGCTGAGGGTGTGCAGGGCACTGGGGTGTGGCACTGAGGGTGTGGCAGATCCCTGAGGGTGTGCAGGGCACTGAGGGTGTGCCAGGCACCAGCGGACTGTTCACTGGGTCAGAGGGCTTGTTCACTGGGTCAGACTTCTAGTAACCACACGGGGCGTTTCCTGCTGGGAACAGCTCTCTGGAGGGAGTGTGAATTCTGGTCTAAAAATAACCCAAGAGGCTTTGACAAGAAAACCGCATTTCAGCTCCATTTTGGAGGATGAGTTTGGGGCCATGCTGGGAAAAGGAGAGATGGATTGTGTTAAGAGAGGGGGTTGGAGGGTTCGTGTAAAAAGACAAGAAACAAGGACTTTAGAATACAGGGCACAAGGGATATGGTCTGGAAATAATCTGGGTATAAAGAAGTCTTGGGTGGCCCTAGCTGGTGTGGCTCAGTGGATAGAGCATCAGCCAGTGGACTGAAGGGTCCCAGGTTCGATTCTGGTCAAGGGCATGTACCTCGGCTGCAGGCTCAATCCTCAGCCCTGGTCAGGGCACATGCGGGAGGCAACCAAACGATGTGTCTCTCTCACATCGATGTTTCTCTATGTCTCTCCCCCTCCCTTCCACTCTCTCTAAAAGTCAATGGGAAAAATATCCTCAGGTGAGGATTAAAAAAAAAAAGTCTGGATGAATTGTGAAGGCACTTGAGGGTAAGAAAAAGGATCTGCGGGTTCATTCTCAGGTGCCAAGGAGCCCTGGGAGGTTCGAAGCAGTGAAGGGACCTGGCCAGGTTGCCTTTTATGAATTATTGCCTAGGAAGTGGTGTGGAGTGTGCGTGAGAGGTGAGAGACTTGGGGCAGATGGAAGGATCTGGGAAGCTTGCAGCCGCCCAGGTGAGTGATGGCCCGGGCCTGAAGTTGGGCAGTAGCCACACTGCCGAGTCGAGGTTGGCAGAAGAAATGGAGAGACAAGCACCAGGCAAGAAATAGGACTCGATTAGCATAAAATCTGGAGTGCCAGTGGGGGATTCTGGGGGAGTTGGGCGCGGAGGGACAGAGTGTGGCCCACAAAAATAGAAATGACTTGCTCAGAGTCAGACCTTGAACTATTTATTGCGAGACCTAAATTAGAAACCTGTGCGGCCGGTTCCTGATCAGAAACCTTTTCATTTGCCCATCGCTAGGCGAGGAGCCAGCGATCTGTCCCATGTGCCTCAGTAGCACTGACGTGATTAGTGTGGGTCGGGCGCTGGAAGTCTTATTTCATTACTGTCGGACATCTTCAAAGGACAGAGACTCCAGCCCAGACAACAGTCCCGGCTTATAAATTAGCCGATTCATTCCATTCCAGCTGGAGAAGGGGCTTCTCTCTAAAGTCAGAGGCATCAGGAGGAACCTTCTCTCAGCACGGGGGGGAATCCGTCGCCAGAAGAAAATGAATCATTTCCCAGGTTCTCTGTGACCTGCCGCGGCTCTGCACGTAGGCGCGACAGCGAGCTCCTCCCTCACATTGTGTCATTTCTGGGATTTGAAAAGGCCACCAAATATCCAGGCATTTTAAAGAAATCAATTCCTCTAAGGGAAGAAAAAATCACACACACAAAAGACCAAGGGGAACATGCAAATATGTGTTACTAAATTAATACACGAGCGGGGCTGCGCAATGAACTCAATGGCTTGGAAGAGAAAGACAAAGGGAAGTGTTTCCTGAGCGCCCACGATAAGCCAGGCAGGAGAAAACACGGTTCATGCATAATGTCTCCCCTATAACTGAGGAGGTGGATATCAATGCCCTCATTCACCATCGAAGAAATTGAGATGCAGTCAGTTGAAGGGATTTGCTCGATTTCAGAACGAGTGATGTGTGAAGCTAAACTCACCCTGGGCATGCTTCGGGGA
Organism: Myotis myotis; assembly: GCF_014108235.1. Lineage (NCBI taxonomy): Eukaryota > Metazoa > Chordata > Mammalia > Chiroptera > Vespertilionidae > Myotis > Myotis myotis. The sequence continues at coordinate 451,191 of NW_023416320.1, forward strand.
GAGAAATCTCAGGAAAGGATGTGCCCCGAGGATGCAGAACAGAGCAAAGTCCTAGCAAGAGGAGGATGGGAAAGGAGAGGTTTCCAGAGCCACAGATGTGTTTTACAGGGCAGGCAGGGCTGCAGCTCTGCCAAGGAGACGGGGTTGAAGAATCACAACATACCAGTGATGAAAAGGCCTCTGGTCGCCCGCCAGCTCTCACTTAATGAAAATCTAAAACCTCCCGTGACACAGTCAAAGCCAAAGCCAGCGCCCTCCCCCCGTCCCCGGGCAGCTGTGCCTGTAGATTGTGGGCAGCAGCTGCAGCCGCTGAAACCCGGTTCATTGCCTTGCGCTGGGAGAGCTGGGGAGGGAGTGGAGCTTGGACAGGGTGTGGGTAGGTCTGATCAATGACCCTCTGGAAAAGGCAAGTTCTTAAATGGCTTGAGACTGGGATACGTGGGGCTGGAAGCCCTCCCTCTCGTTGGCGGTTCATGCTGGAACCCTCGGGCCGTCTGCGTTGTGCGCCTGGCTCCGGCGTTGGCATTTACAAGCCGCAAATCCACTGGGGGAGAGGGAGCTCGGAGTAGCAGAAGGTTGTAACGCTTCCTCTAGTCAGTGTGCTCGGAAGTGGAGTATTCCTGACATTTGGGCTCATCAGGAATTCTCCTGGAATGTGTGGAGAGAACACAAGGGGAGGCAGGACTGGGGACAGCGCTCCTGGTGGACCAGGAAGCCCGAGCTCGCGGTGTCTGTGGATCTTGTGTCAGCACCTTGGACAGAGTCCAGCTGGTAGACCAGCAGGACCAGGTCCTCTGAGGACTAAGCCTTACTTTGGGTTACTTTTCACTGCAATGGGCTGTGTGACAGCGGGAGTTTGAGGTGTCGGGGGAGGGGAAGGGCATGTCCTCTGAACTTTGAGTGTCTGTCTTTCAGGGGGAGGGAAGTTGGAGTGGGTGATTACCAACCTCTATTCCTGTCCCAAATATTAAGCTCACATATCCTTTTGCCTTTGAGCAACAGAGAGCTCTGTTTTCTCTTCTCTTTTATAAAATTTATCTTTATTGTGCAAAGTATTACAGATGTCCCCACTTTCCTCTCCATTGGTCCTCTCCGCCCTCCTCTCCAGGCCTCGCCACATTATCGTGTGTCCACGGGTTATGCATAAATGCATCTAAGTCCTTTGGTTAATCTCTGCCCAGCCCCTCGCTTCCCTCGGAAATACGTGGGAAAAAAGGAACCCCGGTGCACTCATGGAGAACTCCGTTTTCGTTTTAAAAATCGGCTCTTACATGTAAAGAGCCAATTACTATCGAAAACACTCTTCCCTCTGGGCTCAGACCCTCACCACGACTTGGGAGGTGGGCAGAGGCGGTACTGATTTTAGAGACGAGGAACCCAAGGCCCACATTCTTGTCCAAGGCACCCAGGGGAGTAGAAGCAGGACCAGAATCAGAATTCGGTCCTCGGCGCTAGGCGTCCTGTCGTGATGTGAGGCGAGGACAGAGGCGGGGCTGCCGGGAAGCTGCTTTAAGACGCCCCAGCCTTCTGAGCTTTCACGAGGAGGAGCTTTGCATTAGCCATGGGAAGCGGCAGGAGAGGAGTCTTTCTCAAACACAAAGCTTGTCATGTCACTCCTCTTGTTTAAAGCCCTTTAAGGGCCCCCCGGGGCCTGCAGGATAAAGTCCAATAATCTCAGCAAGATGTTCAAAGTCCTTCAAAGTCTGACCCCAACCCACCTCGCTAGCTACCGCGCCTGACACTCCACTTCAAGTAGTCCAGCTCCCATCTCAGGAAATTAGTTATTGCCCCACGGAAATCGCTCCTGTGGCTCAGAGCCTCTGCGCATCCTCCTCCCTCCCTCCCTCCCTCCCTCCCTCCCCTGCCTTGGGTTGATGATGTGAATCCGCCTCAATCAAAACTCGCCACCCAAGTCACCTCCTCTCTGAAGCCCACCCAGCTCCGCAGGCCAAGCTTAACTCTCGCTCTGTGCTTCCTCGCAGCGGTGTTGGCACCTCGGTTATCACATCTGCTGCACGCTGCTCTAATTATTTGGGCACTTTCCTTCTCCCAGACTCAGCTGTGAGCACCACCAGGGCATGGGATTCATCCCTCTGCCCCCCGCCGGCGCTGAGATGCAAGCGTTCACCGGGTCCGCTTGTGGAATGAGAGCCCGGGACTGGGAGCACCGTCTGCAAAGACGACGTTATGGCAGAGCTCTGATGGCTCCTGGGGGGCCCGGGGATGCTGGGAGCGATCTGGAATCTGGGGGGGGGGGGCAGTCAGAGAAGCTCTAGACCCAAGAGGAGCCATTCTTGCTAGAACCATCGAGGCCACCACGGTGTTCTGGGCCCTGGGGATCGGGTGGTTCCTTGTGGGGTGGGGCCTCCCCTGAGGGTCCAGTTACCCATCCTCTCTCGTTTTTCTGCCCTCAGGGGTGAGACGCCCCGAGTGGCCCTTCCTACTGCCTTGTCTTGACAGGAACACAGTCAGTCTGTGGTGAGTTGAGTCTCTGGGTTGCAGCTAAAATCCACCCCCTCATTCGCCCAGGCTTTCCCGCCTGCTGGCGGAGATCAGAGCCCTGTGCCCGGCGCAGGGAACCCTGAATAAACAAGCCACCGCTGTCCTTTCACAGAGACACCCCGAGGCAAGGACGACGGGCACTGGGGACCCAGGTGGACGTGGCGGACACTGCACAGGAGGGCTAGAGTCTAGTGTGGGGGCAGGGAAGCCCCGAGGAAGGACAGTTAAGCTGCAGCAGAGGGAGCAAGGCAGCGCTCACACAGTCCTGGTCGGGGCTCCACACGGACGCGTCCTCAGGATCGATGGCTCTAACCAAGCAGTGATCCCCTCAGGGCCGCCTTCCCTCATGACGATGAGATTCTAAGGAGAAGACCTGGGATGGGGGGGGGGGGGGGGTACTGAGTTTCCAGCTCATTAACCAGCCCCGCCGCCACTGGGGCCCAGTTCCAACTCCCACGGCTATAGGAGCGCCGCGCCCCACCACCTCCGCCCGGAGTGGACGCTGCGAGGGCTGTGCGATGTCAGGGACAATGCACATGCTGTTGACCATCAGGGCTCTGGGTGTGCTCCCTGCTGCCCTGAGGACCTGCAGGGCCGCTGCCCAGAGGCCTGGCAACCACTCACCTTTGGGGGGGTCCCCTTGCACATGTGGGGGAGGAACTGTTCTCGCTGTCCTTCCTGTGCCATCGTGCCGGCTCGACCCTCACAGTGCCCCCTGGATGGCAGGCCAGGCGTTGTCATTGCCATTTCAGGGCGATGAGCTGAGACTTGGGAAGAGAAGGCGACGTGGCCAGAGTGAGGGCCTGGAGGACGTTTCTTTTCTCCGCGCTGACTGCTGACCACTGCTCTCTGCACAGAGGCGTTGCTGTGAGGGGAGGCCCGAGCCGCCCTGAGCAGGACGCCATCAGGGAACCGCATCCTCAGTGACTCCTGGGGGCCCGCCCCCGCGCTGCGGGCAGGGGCGCTCCTCGGGTTGCTTTTGCGCACCCAGCGCACAGGGTGGCGTTAATACCTGCAGACGACGAGGCCTGAGGAGCGGGAGACCCAGACTCCAGCCCAGAGCCCCCACCCTACGTGTGGCTGAGTGCAGCCTCCGCGCTCCCATTCGCAGAATAAAAGGAGGGGTTATCCGGCCGGTGTGGCTCAGTGGTCGAGCATCGACCTATGAACCAGGAGGTCAGGGTTCAATTCCTGGTCAGGGCACGTGCCCGGGTTGCGGGCTCCATCCCCAGTGTGGGGCGTGCAGGAGGCAGCCGATCCATGACTCTCTCTCATCATGGATGTTTCTCTCTCCCTCTCCCTTCCTCTCTGAAACCAATAAAAAGTAAGAAATAAATAAATAGAATAAAAGGAGGGCCTGGAAGACCCGGGAGGTGCTGCTGTGTTAGAAAGGCCCTTCCTGCCCCCCATGCACACGGAGGCCTGCTCACCCCTAAGCCCGGCTCCCCATCCGAGTGGCCCCTCGAGTGACTGTGACAATCGCCTGGAACAACGGCGACATTTAGCCAATAACCACCAGGCAAGGGAGCACGCCACCCGCTGCCACAGGGCTGGCCGGGAGCTCTCCCTTCGGCTCTGGGTCCCCTGCGCTCCGGGACTAAGAGGCGATGGTCCTCCCCCTCCCCCGCCACAGTCCACGGCACGAGAGATAAGCGGCCTCGCTGACAACCTCATCGCTCTCCCACTTGGCGTCCCTAACGGGGCATCTGAACGGCAGAGATGGGGAGGGAAAAATAGGGGTGAAGGTGCAGGGGCGGGGGCGGGAGCGAGGCCGGACCGTCGTGCGAAAGAGGATGATCGAGCAGAATGCGGAATGCGGTGCTAATTTAAATCCTGAAATGACTGATGGATTCTCCATGGTGTTTTTATTAATCAGCCTCAGATGCGGCACAATTTGCAAATTTCATGTGGCAGCTATTAAACTTTTCCTCCTCTGGACGTAAATGAAAGGGAGTTACTGATTCCGGCAGGCGCGCTGCGCATCGGTAATGGGAGTGAGCGCCCGACAGGCTGGCGGTGACGCCGCTCAGGGTGCACCCGGTGCCGGGGCCCTGCTACACGGATGGAGTCCCTCAGGCGCCCCGAGGCCTCGGTAAATACTGACGCAGTGACTGTGGGCGAAGAGTCCAGCTGGGGTGCTGGTACTCCTCTTTTCTGCTCAGGAGGATGTCCCGACAGTGGGACGGCACCATCACTGGAGTGTAATTGGCCACGGAGGACTCCTGTCTCCCTGTTGGAGGCCTAAGGAGGGGTCGGGGGGCGAGGCAGCAGGGGGAGGGGGGCAAAGGGGCCTCCTGACGCTCCAGAACACAAGAGGACACTGATGGGGGACCCTCCCCTCCACCCCTGCTCACAGGCCCCTGGGGTCTGGCTGGTCCACGCCCCTCGAGGCCTGGTTTGTGGATCTGAGGCCGGGAACCCTGCATCGGCCCCCCAGCAGGAGGGTGACGCAGTGGCGGCATTCCTTTCCCCAGAGGAGCATCTTGTAGGAAAGGACCGCAGAGAAAGGGCTGTTGGGTGGGGCCCGTGTGCACGAGCCTGCGGAGGGGCCTCCTGCCTGTCCGGTCTCCGGGAGGGGCCCGGGGGCCTCGGAGAGCCACGTGGTGGGCAGGATGCGGTTGGCCACGCTCTCTTCCGTGTCTGTAACTTTGATTAGTTTCCATTCAGGTGAACTCAATGTTGTTCTTTGACCTCGGGGTATCCGTTCAGCACCGATCTGCTCCCTGCCAGGCTCCGAGGACGCCGTGGGGACCGGGCAGGCTCTGTTCCTTCTCCTGAGTCGGCAGGGGACGGACGGGCTGTGGGTGACGCCCTATGACGACCTCCCTCCACCCCACGGAGCTCGACCGCGTGCCGGTTCTCACGATGCCATCACCATTTCAGGTCTCACTGTTTTCAGTATAATGTTATGGTCCTCCCCTCCCCTCCCCGGTCTCTGAACAATTCCTACACCAGTTTCAGGGCCTCATTCAAGGGCCACCTCCACTGAGGAGCCGGCGGCAGTCGCCTCTCCTCCCGCCCGAGGAGCGGCCGTCTTCACGCCCAGCCCCGCAGCGCGGCCGACAGGGCTTCGGTGGAGGCAAGAAGCCACCCTCCCACTTCCTGAGCCCTGTGGGCGGGGAAGGGCACGGGCGGCTCCTCATCGCGAAGCCCGGCCTGGAGGACGTGCTGGCCGCGGGCCTGTGTGTGGCGTGGATATTGGTTTCCTATTGAGAAGGGGCTGAGCACAGACACCAATCCCCACCCGCCTCCGGCGCCTGGAGTGACGTCCAACGAGAAGCAGAGCCCGGCGCCGGCCGGGTTAACATGAACGCTCAGGCCCGGTGCCCAGCACAGCACGCGGGCTTTTCAGAGAACCGCAGAGCGTGCCAACAAAGCAGGAAAACACACGTCTGAATAAGCAAAGACCCCATCAGAGCTTGTCTCCGATGTGACGCAGATGTTAGGGTGATCGGGCAGGGATGGAAAATAACTGTAATTAATATGTTACGGCTTCTAATGGAAGCAGGAGACGGCATCGAAAACAGATGGGTATGCACGCAGGGAGCTGGAGACGCTCAGAGGACCCGGAGAAAATGCGTGAAATCAAAGTCCCTCGGCAGAGGAGGGAAGCCGCCCGGGCTCCCGGGACTGGCCGGTGATGGAGACAGAATCGGCGATCTTGAAGACAGGTCAGAGCTTCCCACGCTGAAATCGAAGAGAAACGTCACGTTGAAAATGTTTTTAAAGTAACCAAAGCAGAAAGAAAACATCCCCAAACCGTGGGACGATGTGAGGCGGTGTAACAACGTGTGTGACTGAAATACCAGAACGAGAACAAAGGAATCTGTGGCGTCACCATGGCCGGGAGTTTTCAGACCCAGAACCGCAGCCCCGGACGCTCAGAGGACACTGGCTGCCACGCGGGCGGGACCCCGAGAGGCCGCGCACTGGCCGCCGCGTCAGGGTCCAGCTCTCCTGCATCCACGAAGCGCCCCGTGGCCACAGCTCACAGCCCACGGAGCGGCGGCCGTGCCCGTTAATTGGGGTCCCTGGCAGCCTGGAGGATCAAGCGAGGTCTGCAGAGCCTCTGCAGAGAAGTGTGCACCCCCACACACCACTGCGCGGAGCATTCTCATGATTTTCAGGGTTCACAGTCCCCCCAGAGCCCACGGGACCGCGTTAAGAGGGTTTGTGCCACTAATAGTGAAGCAGAAACGACGGCGGAGATAAAATTAGATGCCTACCTCATCACAGACACAGAAATAACCAAGTCCAGATGGAGACATGGGGAAGGCAACACTGTGACACGTCTTTAAGAAGCAGAGGAGACTATTGGTGCTGCGTCCTGGGGGGCGGGACAATAGACGGGATCAGAGGGAGCTCAGGGGCCCCGCCAGGCAGGGACACAGCGGCAGGTCCCTCGAGGAAACCGCCGCGGGTGAGGGCGGTCACGGGGGAAGCAGGAAACCGCGTCGTGGGGACAGCTTACACCCATCGGTTGACGGGGACGCGTCTGGTGACACCGCGTGGGGGGGCAGGACGTGGAGCCACGGGAACCCTCGCGCACCGCTCGGGGCGGGTAACTTCTGCAGCCACTTGGAGAGCAACGTGGCAGCCCCCACAGACGCTGCATCTCGCGCCTCCGAGACACTCCAGTGAGTGACGGAAACACCCAGGCAGGAAAGTCCCCGCGTGGGATTGTGAGAGGCTCAGAGTGACACCATCCTGTGCTGCTGAGTGGGCCCTGACCTGGTCACAGACCGAGCCCTGACCTGGTCACACCCTGAGCCCTGACCCTGCTCACACTCTGAGCCCTGATCCTGGTCACAGACCGAGCCCTGACCTGGTCACACCCTGAGCCCTGACCCTGGTCACACTCTGAGCCCCATCTCTGGTCGCAGTTTTATTCCTGGTCACTGATCAAGGGCTGAGCCCTGAGTCCTGGTCACATTTGAACCCTCTTTGTCCGCGGCCACAGAATGCTGCTTGGGGGGAAAGATCAGAAAGATGACGGTGGTGGCTCGGCCGTGGGAAGCCCCACTCTGAGCCCCGGCAGCAGCGGGGCCCGGCCCGGCCCTCTTAGCAGGTACTTGGCTCAGGAGGACGAGGCGGGCCCACAGCGCGAGGCGCTGCACCGCTTGCCTCCGCAGAGCCACGCTGATCCGTGATGCGGTGCTAATTGCTCTCAGTGGTGCCTGGTGCTTTGTTAAAAAAAAATGTTAATGTTGATTTTATTGAAAAACAGAAATAGCACAGCATATGCTCCGACCATCTTCAGTGCCGCCAGTGGGCCCTGGCCACGTCGCCGAGAGAGCCCGCAGGATGCCAGGAAGACCAGTGGAACCAGGGGTCCCCCTTCCCAGCAGGTTCCCCGGGGCAGGCGGCCGGCAGCACCTCAGGCGCCCAGCCTGCATGGGTTGGGGGTGACCGCTCACGCAGAAGTGGCCCTCGGACCTCGGCTGCGGCCTCAGCATTCAGCTTGTCCTCCTGGGAGTCCGGTGCCCGGTGATCGGGGAGGAGGCGGCGGGGACGCCCGCCCCACTGTGCGCACTGCCGAGGTTTGGGGGTCTCTCTGTTAGTCCTCACGTGCGGGTGTTTTTCCATTGATCTTTAAGGCGAATGTAGGGGGAGGGGAGAGACAAAGAGAAACGTCCGTGGGAGAGAGACACACGGATCGGCTGCCTCCTGCACCGCCCCACGCGCCAAGTATGGAGCCTGCAACTGAGGGCGTGCCCTTAACTGGAATCAAACCCGGGACCCTGAGTCCGCAGGCCGACGCTCTATCCACTGAGCCAAACCGGCCAGGGCAACGCTGCAATGTTTTGATGGTGGGACAGGGAAGTGCATGAATGAAGGTGTGCACAATGCACGCATGAGAGAGGGAATGACTGAGTGAATGAATGAATGACTATGCACAAATGAATGAATGAATGAATGAGTGAGTGCATAAATGAATGAATGAATGAATGGGTGCATTAGTGAATGAGTGAATGAGTGAGTGCATTAGTGAGTGAATGAATGAATAAATGAATGAGTGAGTGAATGAATGAGTGAATGAATGAGTGAGTGAATGAATGAGTGAATGAATGAGTGAGTGAATGAATGAGTGAATGAATGAGTGAGTGAGTGAGTGAGTGAGTGAATGAGTGAGTGAGTGAGTGAGTGAGTGAATGAATGAGTGAGTGATGAGTGAGGTGAGTGAGTGAGTGAGTGATGAGTGAGTGCGTGAGGATGAGTGAATGAATGATGAGTGAGTGAGTGAGGTGAGTGATGTGAATGAATGAGTGAGTGAGTGAGTGGAGTGATGAGTGAGTGAAGTGAGTGAGTGAGATGAGTGAATGAATATGAGTGAGTGAGTGAGTGATGAGTGAGTGAGTGAGGGATGAGTGGAGTGAATGAGTGAGTGGTGAGTGAGTGAGTGAGTGAATGAATGAGTGAGTGAGTGAGTGAGTGAGTGAATGAATGAGTGAGGATGAGTGAGTGAGGGAGAATGAGTGAGTGAGTGAGTGATGTGAGTGAGTGAGTGAGTGAGTGAGTGAGTGAGTGAGTGAGTGAGTGAGTGAGTGAGTGAGTGAGTGAGTGAGTGAGTGAGTGAGTGAGTGAGTGAGTGAGTGAATGAAGGAGTGAGTGAGTGAATGAATGATGAGTGAATGAATGAGTGAGTGAGTGAGTGAGTGAGTGAGTGAATGAATGAGTACATGCATGGAAAGCTCAGAGGTTCAGCACCGCGGCCGCCTCTCTCCAGGGCCCGCAGTGTGAGCCCAGCCTGGGGAGTGGCTCCATCCACACTTGGGGAGTTGCCTGATATGTCTCCCTCGTCTCCCACTGGCCGCCCTTCCTGGGTGAGCAGAGGTGGCTCCCACAAGCCCCGTCCAAGGGCAGGGCTGGGGGAGGCGGGGCTGCGGGGGAGGCTGCCCCCCAGCTGTCCCTCTGCCATCCGGGGCTGGGGGTGCCCCGGGAGAGCGACTTGGGGGCCTAGTGTGAGGAGCGCCCGCTCACGCAGGGAAGGAAAGCTGAGCTGTCCTTGCGGCGGGGGCCAAGTTTTACACCCGCTTCCTGACGCCTTCTCTCCTCCACATTCAGCCTGCCCCCCCCCCCAGAGCCTTCAAATCCCCGGCGCCCAGCAAAGCCCACCCTGAGTGAAGCAGCTGCGCGCCGCCCGCCCTCCCTCGCTCATCAAAGGCCCTCAAAGGGAAGATTAGCCGTGGCAGCCCATCAGCGCGGCATTGTCGCGTCCCCGCGGCCACTCACCAGCCGCAGACGCCGCCGGAGAAGATGGTCTCAGAAGCACAGGCTCGCGGAAGCCTGGCTCCATCAAATCGCCCCGAATCAGCTTAGGGGGCTGCATCTCAGCAGGCTTAGGCTCTTAGATGTCGTCGCGCGTTTTATTCTGATGGAGTTTGGGGTAAAATAAGCAAATCTGATCTGTGACTCCGGCTTAGGAGCCGGGCATCTTCGCGTATTAAAAGCCCAGATTTGCAACATCTGGGAGCCGAGGACGCCATGTCATCAGGGGTCGGGGGAGAGCACCCCCCCCAGCCAGCCCCCTCCTGCAATGAGGGCCGCAGGGCGGGTGGCTCAGGCCAGGCCCCTGCTGGAGGGACGGGCGATAAACACTGGCACCCGGTCGCCGCCCTCGCGGTCTCTCGGCGAGACGGTCGCCTCCGCCGATGCCCACACTGTCACCATGTGAGTGACCGCCCCTCGGAGCCCACCCTGAGCTGGAGAGCGGGCCCGGGTTGCCGCCCTCAGCTCTCCACGCAGCAGGTCTCACTAAGGCTCCAGCCGGCGGGCAGGGGCCGGCGCCTCCCGGTGCGAGCGGGCACCGAGCTGGGCAGAGACGCCACCGGCTGTGCCCCCGCTGCCCCGCGCCTGTGTGACCCGGGACGAGCCTGAGCCCTGCACCGGCCTGTCTCCTCGCCTGCAAGCCTAGATCAGGAACTGGCGCTGTGCGGGCAGGTCACCCGGGAGGTGCTCCTGACAGGAGCCGGCTTTCCTGCCCCACCCGCCCCAGGACAGCACGGACCCCACGCGGAACCCAGAGACCTGACCCCGGCGGCCTGACCCCAGAGACCTGAGCCCAGAGACCTGACCCCGGCAACCTGATCCCGGCACCATCACCACGGCCGCACAGGGACAGTGATGCTGTAGTGACACGCACGGACCCCACGCGGACCCCAGAGACCTGACCCCAGTGACCTGACCCCGGCGACCTGACCCCGGCACCGTAAGGACACGCCACCTGGCAGCTGGGACGGTGGGACCCCAGGAGGTGACGTGGTCGTGGGCCTGGTGCTGGGACCCTCGGGGTCAGTGCCCTGGGAAGCCCCTTTCAGAGGGAAGCCCGAGGCCGAGCGGGGCAGGTCCACACAGGACAGGCAGCGCCAAATCCTCGAATCCAGAGCCCCGTCTGGTCAGCGCGGCTCCTCGCTGGTCCCCCGGCCGACCCCGCTCAGCGGGAGGGGCCCTGACAGACACAGCGGCTCGACTCTCCCGGATGAAATCGCGTTTATGTCAGCGATCGGCCGGAACGAGACGTAAATGCCGCCGAAGGCCACGCTGTCAGCCCCCTCGCCGTCCTCCCCGGAGCTACAGGCAGCTCCCGGGTGACGTGGGCGACGTGGCGGCGAGGGCGGAGGCCGGCGTGGTGCCCGGCGCAGCGGTTCCTGGCCCAGCCCTGCTGTCGACAAGACCGTGGTCGTGTGTGTGTTTTATATTGTTATTGATCTCAGAGAGGAAGGGACAGGGAGAGAGAGAGAAACATTGATGACCAGCAGGCGTGTTGGTCCTGGCCTCAGGGGGCCGGTGGGTGGGCCCTCCTGGCGACAAGGCCCTGGGGGAGGACAGCCCCGTGAGGAGGGGAGCCGTCGTGGCGATCGACCACAAGGCGGCATCTAGCCGCGGGCGGAGGGTCCTTTTCCTGCCGAGAGAAACAGGGAGTGCGTGGTCGGGGCGTCCCCATCCTTGGGGAGAGATACAGAGGACCATGAAGCCTGATGGGCTGGCACGGCCCGGGGGGGTGGGGGGCGAGGGAGGGGGATGCGAGATGGAATTAGTGTTAAGTGTATAGAAAACCAAGCCAATGAAAAAACAAGACCCGTCTTAGCTCCAGGGAGAACTGGGGTGCGGAGGAGAAGAGAAATCCCGTTAAGGCTGGCATTGAGGGGTGTTTGCAGCATCGATCTGGCAGGAGCTGCGTTATTACTGCGGGGGCGGGGGCGGGGGAAGGAGGGGGACCCCCTCCCCGGCCGAAATCAATGGATAAAGCCTCAGACGGGGGGTCCAAGGAGCAGCGTGATCATCAGGAAGGAGATGAGAATGTGTGCGGCTGGGCGCCTAGCGATGTGGCATGGGGGCGGGGGCGGGGGCGGGCCTGCGAGGTTCCGACCTCCGATGGGCAACTCCTTATGCAACTGGGGCTTCCGTACCAGTGACCACGAACGGGGGTTAAATAAATGGATCCATTCCCTCCCGGTTCTGGGGCCAGAGCCGGAAACCCAGGCATCGGCGGGGCCGGCTCCCTCCCCAGGCTCCGGGCTCCTCGCTGCCCCCAGGGGTCCCGGAGGTCTGGGGAGGGTGGCGGGCACGTCACTCCTGTCTCAGACCCTCGGGTCCCCAGTTCTTCTGGGGACAGACTGCTGGCTGCTGCTGGGATGGCCTGGCCGTGGGGACCGGGCCAGTGCCATTGTGTCCCCTGAAGTCACTTGCGGGGATTTCCTCCACCCACTGCTGGGCAGGGGCAGGCGTCCAGCCCTGGACAAGAGCGGGCACAGCCCGCAGTTCCCTCCCGGCACCAGGATCAGCAACCAAACAGGAGAGTCTCCATTGTGGAGTCTCCATCGTTCCCTCTCTGGGGGGCGTGGCCACCTCCATGGTCAGCGAGGGGTCCTGGGAGGATGAGCATTGAACAGGAAACTCCCGCCAATCCGTGCTGCAACACGCTCACAGCACGCCTGCACCACACACACCACACCATACCATACCACACCACTCACACCACACCCACACCATGCCTGCACCACGCCTGCACCACGCCCACACCACTCACACCACACCCACACCACACCCACACCATGCCTGCACCACACCCACACCACGCCTGCACCACGCCTGCACCACGCACACCATACCATACCACCTGCACCACACCGCACAGTCCTCGGGCCTGCAATTCCCTCTCCTGTACCTGCCCAGGGGAGACTCACCTCCAGACAGCTAAAGCTCACTCTCTGCTGAAGGCCCACCACTCCCTGGTCATGCTTTTCATCACCTGGCACTGTGCCCACTTTCCCTGCCTGGGCTGCCCCTCACCCCACCCCCACCCCAGTTGTGTGCTCCCAGGGTCCCCATGGCAGTGATAAGAAAAGGGAGGCGCTGGGACCCAGGGCACCAGAGGCCAGCATGCACCTACCCCATGTCCAGCCATCCAGGTCATGCCCATATCTGGGGACTGACATGGCTGGCAGGCAGGGACTGTGTCTGTCTGGCTTGGCATTGAGTTTGTGTTTAGAGCAGGTCTGAAGCATGTGTAGGATGGATGGATGGATGATGATGGATGGATGATGGATGGATGGATGATGGATGGAAGGATGGATGGATGGATAGATGATGGATGGATGATGGATGGAAGGATGGATGGATGGATGGATAAATGATGGATGAATGGATGGATGGTGGATGAATGGATGGATGGATGGATGATGGATGGATGGATGATGGATGGATGGATGATGGATGGAAGGATGGATGGATGGATGGATAAATGATGGATGAATGGATGGATGGTGGATGAATGGATGGATGGATGGATGATGGAAGGATGGATAATGGATGGATGGATGGATAATGGATGGATGATGGATGGATGGATGGATAATGGATGGATGATGGATGGATGGATGGATGGATAATGAATGGATGATGGGTGGATGGATGGATGATGGATGGATGATGGATGATGGATGGATGATGGATGATGGATGGATGGATGGATGAGGGATGGATGATGGATGATGGATGGATGGATGATGGATGGATGATAGGTGAATGAATACAGAAATGAGTAGATTTCTCTGTCCACCTCGACTGTCCAGCTGTCATGAATAAAAACCTGCTCCTCCCTTCAGCCCCATCCAGACCCTCGGTATCCGCAGACTTAGGATGGGGGTTGCCTGTGACCCTCTGCTCGGTCCTTCCGCCCGACCCCACCGCCCAGCCTCTCGGAAGGAGCCAGGCTCCCTCCACAGGGGGGGACGTGTGGCTGTTCCCTTCATCTTTCCCTCCTTCTTGGGAAGGCCCGCCCCTCCCTGCAACAGCCGACAGCCCTTCTCTGCAGCTGTGGCGCCTGCCCCTAGGACTGGGGGTGGAGGGGGAGGCCGGGGTTAATTCCCTGCTTCCACTACATGGCAAATGCGATGTCCTTGAGTTGATGTCACAATTTTCTCTTTCTCCTAATTAAACAGAAACCGCGGCCAACAAGGGGGCGGGGCGGGAGGGGGCGGGGGCGGGGAGAAAATGAAGAATTAAAGGCATTTGCCTGCGGCCCGCGGCTCCAGGCTTTCCGTTTAGCGTGAAAAGCCTCCCCGCGTGTCTGCTGCACAGAGATAGGAGTGGGACGTAAATGGCAATTTCGCCCCCGCCCGCCCCCGCAGCGGAGGGGAGGAGGCGGCCCAGGAGGGAAGCAGGAGGCTCCTCACAGGCCCAGGAGGCCGAGGCCGGGACCGGAGGAGCTCTGGGCAGACCCAGGCCTAATCGCTGCCCCTATTGGCCTGTCCCTCCCTCAGGGGCCCAGGGGACAGTGGGGCGCTGGCGGGCCATCGGGGAGGCACCTCCTCCCGCCATACGCCCAGCCCAGATGCCACCGTGAGGCAGCTCTGTCTACAGCGGGTCCCTGGGGCATGAGTTGGCTCTGCAGAGGCCGCCCCGTCTTCCTGTGGCACCACTCCCTGCAGGGAAGGGAGGGGGCGGATGCGGGTGTTCCCAGGAGAGCCAGGGGGCAGGGGGGGTGCCCTGGCACCTGCAGGGGAGTGAGGCTAATGCCGGAGGGCTGTGCCCAGGGCTCTGCTGGCCGGGCTGGCATGGCTGCACATACACTGGATGGGCAGGTGCTGGCGGGCACCGGGGTGGCAGTGGGCACCGTGCCGGAGGCAGGCAGGCCCAGGTGGGGCCATGGCGGCCGGGAGCCTGCGAGGCGGCAGAGGCAGCAGGAGAAGTGTGTGAGCCGTGCTCAGTCCGTCCTCCGACCGGCGTGGCCAGCCCGCCCGGCGCTGCTCTCGCTGGTGAAGGAACAAGAGCCCCGCTGGCCCAGGTCACCAGCCCGCACGCGGCGACGCTGGACCCAGCCCAGGCGCTGGCTTCTCTCCGCGAGATGGGACGGCGGCATCTCCCAGAGCCCCAGGCCGCGCCCAGCCCAGGCTGCCACCTGCCCCTGCCCTGAGCCGGGCCTGGCTGTGGCCCAGGTAACCATGGAAACGTGACCCGGGCCCCAGGGTTTCCCAGGGGGCAGGATGGAGCGGGGCCCGATGGCAGAGATGCCCAAGGCCCAGCGTGCCGGCCAAACGCCAGCCGCTTATTAATCTCCCCGCGCGGCGCGGAGCCCTGCCGGCCGGCTCCTTTGTCTGGGACGCAATTGTCTGGCTACCTCTCCGACTCTGTAATTAATTGCTTTGGGGGAGGCAGCCGCTGCTTAACTCCTTCCCTCCTGCTCTCACCCAAAAGGAGGGTGACAGCTGCCGGCTGCCGGCACGGCTTGGCCTGTGCCCGCGAGTCAGGCCCCGCTCGAGGCCCCGCCCTGCCCCTGGCCGCGAGCCTCCGTTTCCCTGTGTCTCCAGCGCAGATAAAGCCCGGCCTGCCTCCGGGTTAATTCCTCCGCTGGTTGAATTCAGCTCCACGCTTCTCGCCGGATTAACACGTCCGAGCATGTCTATCTCCCTCGTCAGCTTGTAGTCAGGCGAGGACGCAGGGGGAGGGCCGGCGGGAGGGGGTGTCCACAGGTGCAGGCACCGCGGGTGTCCTGGGTCCGGGCGGCAGGGTCCCCCGCCTGGGCAGTGCCAAGCGGCGGGCACTCAGGGCCCCGGAGGACGGGGTGGTGGGGCCGCACACAACTGATTCTGAGGGGTCCTGGGGCCCTGCACGGGTTCAGAACCGGGGTCAGGGCACGGCGCTGGGCCTGGGGGGTCTCAGGCAGGGCCCCTCCGTCAGGTGCAGTGGCCAGGGATGCAGAGGGCACCCAGCACCGTGCAGAGGGCAGCAGCTGGGGCACCGGCGATGAGGGCAGGTGAGTGCCCACAGGGGGGCCGGGCTGTCTCTCACCTTTATTCCCTTTATTCCCAGTGCTGGCCGTACGGTTGCTTATTGAATTGGAGCATTTTTACCCCAAATCACACAGAGCTGCCTACAACGGCTGTGAGCCCCTCGGACCATCACCAAGCATTGGAGGCTCAGCAAGGCCGGAGGGGCCCCTTGTACAGATGAGAAAACCAAGGTCAGAGCTAGGTGGGCTGGGGAGGCGAAGGGCAGAGCACAGGGCTCAGGCAGGCCAGGGCACAGTGGGCCAGGGCACAGTGGGCCAGGCCTCAGTCAGGCCAGGGCACAGTGAGCCAGGGCACAGTGGGCCAGGACACAGCCAGGCCAGGGCACAGCGAAGCCAGGGCACAGTGGGCCAGGACACAGCCAGGCCAGGGCACAGTGGGCCAGGACACAGCCAGGCCAGGGCACAGTGGGCCAGGACACAGCCAGGCCAGGGCACAGTGGGCCAGGGCACAGCCAGGCCAGGGCACAGTGGGCCAGGACACAGCCAGGCCAGGGCACAGCCAAGCCAGGGCACAGTGGGCCAGGGCACAGCCAGGCCAGGGCACAGCCAGGCCAGGGCACAGTGGGCCAGGGCACAGACAGGCCAGGGCACAGTGGGCCAGGCCTCAGTCAGGCCAGTCTTGCTGGGGTGACGCTGGGCCCCGGTCTACTCTGCCGGCTCAGTATCTGTGTCACCCCTGACAAGGGGTGCCCTGTGCTGAGAGCTGAGCAACCTGTCCCCTCGCCTTAGGACAAGGCCTCAGGTGCAGACGCGCAGTAACCAAGACCCGGAAACGCTGCTTCCCTGCAACGCGGGAAGGTGACCGCAAACCAGCCAGGCGGCCACAGCCCGCAGCTTACAAAGACCTGGGCTCCGGGGCCGGGTCAGGGCGAGGCGGGCGCAGCACTCAGCCGTCGGCGTGTCCTGTGACGCAGGGATGTAAAAACACCAACACGAAACGAGGCGTGTTCGTGGGCCCAGCCCCGGCCCTGCGAGGCTCCCCAGGCCCCGCCCTGACCCCCGCTCCACGCCGTCCGGATTTAAAGTTTTTATTCTGCTCCTGGCGGGCACTTGGGCACTTGTTTTGAGATTGTGTGTGTGTTGCGTTAAGAGATGGTTTATCTCGGTTCCCAGGTAGGGTGGTGCTTGGCCTACCCCCATCCCTGCGCCCGCCCCCCCGCCCCCCGGTGCCAGGAGACAGACACCCAGAGCGGGGACTCGGGCTGTGTCCCCCCCTGGAACCACAGGGACCCCTGCCTCCCCTAAGGGACCCCGCCCCAGCCACTGCCCCCGCCACTCCAGCACCCGGGAGCCACACGGACCAGGAGAGCGAGCACACGGCTGCCCCTTGAGGGACGAAGGGCCGGGGGCAGACAGAAAGCCGCTGCCGCAGGCTTTGGCTCTCAGCACCCCTGGGGGCGTCTCCCCAGGAAGCTGGGGCCGGCACAGCTGCAGCAGGTTCTCTCCAATGGGCCGGGACAGAGGTGGCCTCCCGGCCTGGTGACCGGGAGGCAGGACAGGACACGGCGGCTCAGGAGGCTGAGCGGAAGGCCCAGTGCGCCAGGAGGGGTGTGGGTTGGGGTGGATGCCAGCAGCGGGGAGAGGAAGGAGCGGGGAGAGGCGTGTCCTCAGCTCCTCCTCACGTGGCCTGGACCAGGGCCCTGCCCGTCCCGACCCCTGGGCAGTGGGTAGAGGAGCCGTGGGCACTGAGCGGTGTCCTTTGGGGCCAGCTGCCCTGGGAGAGAGCTGGGCAGCCTCTATTTCCTCATCTACAAAGTGGGACAATGCTGCCCAGTGGGCAGCTCAGGGTTTGAGAGCGTGAACCCAGGAACCAGAGGTCGCGGTTTGATTCCCGGTCAGGGCACAGGCCCGGGTCGTGGGCTGGATCCCCAGTAGGGGGCGTGCAGGAGGCAGCCCATCAGTGATTCTCTCTCATTGATGTTTCTCTCTCCCTCTCCCTTCCTCTCTGACATCAGTACAAATATATTTACAAACAAAACAGGACTGTGCTGGCACCTGCTTCTTAGGGTTGCTGCGAAGATTGAATTGTGTGTGTGGTGCCGAGCCGGGCAGGGCCTGCGGTGCGTGTCCAGCGAAGCGAGGAGGCTCACCAGGTGTGGGGCTGCCCTCTCCTCTTCCCCACGGACCTGGGTGTGGTCGTGCACCTCCTCCCCCAAGGCGTCTCCCAGGTTCATCACCCCAGGCGTGCCTGAGGGGGCCCCTCCCACGGTGCCCAGGGAGCGGGCCTCCAGCAGGGGCGCCCCTCCCGCACCTACCCCGCGGGGAGCCAGAGCTTTGAAAGCAATCGGTCTCACATCTCACAAGTTAATAACAAACGCGTTTCCTGATCATTTTGCTGACACTGAGCTCTGACATGCGGTGTCTGGGCAGTAATATATTGCAACAACGGATCACGCCTGAGTGACAGCTCCAGGCAGAAGCCTCGCCGCGCAGGTGCACACCTGGCTGACCCCGAGGCCTGTCTTGGAGAGGCTGGCCCAAGTGGCTGCCAGGAGGGCCCCACTTCACACACACCCAGGGAGATGGGGGGAGGGGCTGGGCGTCCTGACCCAGGGCTCCCCGCTCTGCATCTGACGGGGAGCGTGGAAGCCGAGGCCCTTTCACTGGCCCAGAGTGGGTGTCCCCAGTGCTTACCCTGTAACTTGGGTCACCCACCCCCGGCCTCGAAGCACCTCAGTCAGCAGTAACAAGGGCCCTGAGGCTCTGTGTCGGGCCTGGGGCTCTGTGTTGGGCCTGGGGCTCTGTGTTGGGCCTGGGGCTCTGTGTCGGGCCTGGGGCTCTGTGTGGGGGCTAGGGCTCTGTGTGGGGGCTGGGGCTCTGTGTTGGGCCTGGGGCTCTGTGTCGGGGGCTGGGGCTCTGTGTTGGGCCTGGGGCTCTGTGTTGGGGGCTGGGGCTCTGTGTTGGGGCCTGGGGCTCTGTGTTGGGCCTGGGGCTCTGTGTTGGGGGCTGGGGCTCTGTGTTGGGGCCTGGGGCTCTGTGTTGGGGCCTGGGGCTCTGTGTTGGACCCTGGGGCTCTGTGTTGGGGGCTGGGGCTCTGTGTTGGGGGCTGGGGCTCTCTGTTGGGCCTGGGGCTCTGTGTTGGGCCTGGGGCTCTGTGTTGGGCCTGGGCTGACGGGGCTGGTCATGGGGGGAGTGGCTCTGAGACCGGGCTCCGGTGGGTGGGAGCAGAAACAGCTGAGAGGAGTGATTTCGGGGTCCTGCAGCCCTGCCTGGGGGGGCAGAGGTGGGTCAGTGTGGGAAGGAGGGGGAGGACCTGCTCTTCGCAGTGGAGGAGAGAAGCGGGAGGTAGGACGGATCATCGCTGGGCCAGGGCTGCGGTTCTAGGCACAGTCCACCCCTGGCCCTCGGAGACAACACCCTCAGTCCCACTCACCCACGTGCCGCCTGCCAAGGCCCAGAGGTGGGGTTGGAACCTCAGGGAAGGAGGACAGGAGGGGAGGGGCCGCTCAGAGGGGAGGCAGGGGCCTGGTGCCCCACTGGGCAGGCCTGAGCCCAGAGCGTCAGGGAAGGCGGCTGGGCCCGCAGGAGCAGCTCACCAGGCCCAGGGGAGCCAGGCTGGGTTTCGTGTCTATAATGGAGACAAGGGGTGCTCTGTGCAGAAGCAGGAACCCTCAGGCTGGGGACCGGCCAGCAGCCAGGCCCAGACACACGCAGCTCCGTCCTCCCCCTCCCTCCTCCACTGTGGCTGTATCGGGCTCCTTCCTCTTCAGGACGAAACCCAAGGCCCTCCCTCGGTGGGTGACCCCTCCGTGCTCACCTGTGTCACCTGAGCTGCCCAAGGTGTGCAGCTTCCCACCAGCCCCAGCCAGTGCGCCTACAGCCCTTTCTACCCCGAGATGCCCTCCCCACCTCGTTCCCAACTGGCTTCGAGGCCAGGCCCTGTCGGTAGGTCTGGCTTCCTGGGACGCCTGACGCTGACCTGTCACGGCAGAGGGGGCTGTCGCCGGCCTCTGTCACCTTCCGTCTCCTTCCAGGCCCTTCCAGAGATTACAGCCAGCAGGAACTGGGTGTTTACCACCCTCCCCCCCCTCCCACCCCAGCCTCGTCTGCTTTTACTGCATCTTTGTGTTCCCATAACCGACACAGAGCGTGCTTTTGTAGGGGTTTAAACTTTACATCAAGCGGGGGTTGCCCTGCGCCCCGTCCTGCAGCCGGCGTCCTTGCTCAGCCCTCGGAGCCTATCCCACGTTGCCAAGCGCGGTTCCAGCTCAGCTGCCAACTGAGCGATTGCATGGCAGTCGCCGCGCTGTCCTTCCGCGACCGACAGGCGGCTGCTCGGCGTCCCGGAGCTCGGGGCCCTTGCCGCACACGCCTCTGAGCGCCGCGAGGACTCTTCCAGAAGCAGCGCCACTGGTGCGCACCAGGAGGGCCTCACTCACACTCCTTCTCCAGCACGGAGGCGCCAGGTCCCAGCCGGCACCGGGTCCGCGGCCCCTCGTCCCAGCCTGGAATCGCTTGCTCCTGGCCGACGGCCGGCTTTGGCAGATCTGCTGGTGTGAAATGTGTCTCGGTGGGTTCATTGCTACTTTTCTGAGCAATAATGAGACTGAGCTTCTTCTTCTGTATTTACTAGAGGCCCGGTGCACAAAATCCATGCACGGGGGTCCCTTAGCCCAGCCTGCACCCTCTCCCAATCCGGAACCCCTCGGGGGATGTCCAACTGCCGGTTTAGGCCCGATCCTGCAGGAATCCCTACGGAAGCAGGCCTAAGCTGGCAGTTGAGCATCCCTCTTGCAATCTGGGACCACTGGCTCCTAACCGCTCGAATGCTTGCCTGATCTCCCCTAACCACTCACCTGCCTGCCTCATCACCCCTAACCACTCACCTGCCTGCCTGATCTCCCCTAACCGCCTCTGCCTCAGCCCCTGCTGCTGCGGCTTCACCTGAAAGGATGTCCAGAAGGTTGTTTGGCTGTCCAGTCTAATTAGCATATTATGCTTTTATTACTGTAGATTTATTATGATGGTGTGCCATGGACAGGATATCTTTCATTATCTTGCTCCTTCTTTGAGGGGGCAATTCTAATCTGAGGATTTATGTGCTGCTTCATTTCTGGAACATTCTTCTCATCACAGAAAGGAAGGTCTCACCTGAGTGCAGGAGGGAAGATGTGGGTCCTGAATAAGTCTGGGCAGCCGACAGAGAGGATGGCCCAGAGACCAGGAAGTGAGGTGGGCACAGCCAGTTCCTACGTCAGCATCCCTTCATGTGGCCATGCCCACACCTGGGGGAGCACCCACACCTGGGGGAGCACCCACACCTGGGGGGAGCACTCACACCTGGGGGAGCACTCACACCTGGGGGAGCACCCACACCTGGGGGAGCACCCACACCTGGAGGAACAATCCATGGCACCAGGGCCCTCTCTGCAGCAGGGACAGGGCCAGAGTCCCCATCCTGCAGACCCTCACAGAGACGGTGACTTTCAGGGAGTGACAGACAGATTCTGGGGGAGGGGATGTCAGCCAGCATGGGCTAGAGGTGGGCACAGGGTGTCCGTGAAGCCCCCCAGACCTGGAGGATGAAGGGGGCACAGTGCTGAGGTCCAGGGCAGGGGCATCTGGAAGCCCTGAGATGAGCACTAGGGGCTACAGAAGTGGCTGAGTCAGCTGGAGCTCAGAGCAAGGTCGAGGGCGCAAGATGGGGCCCCACAGAGTGGAGTCCAGAGTCAGGAGTCACCACGCTTGGGCATGATGGGCGCTCATGGAGGGAGGGACCCTGGCCCGGGCGCGGCCCCCTGCAGTGTGCAGAGGCCTTGGGGAGGCCGTCCCTGTCCCCAGATACACGGGAGCCCTCCAGGTACACGCGGGCCTCCAGGGGCGGCGGGTGCGGAAGGTCCGGGAGGAGGGAGGGAGGAGTGTGTCAAAGGCGACCCAGGTCTGGATGCCAGCCCGGCTGCCCGGCTGCAGGGCGCGGAGGGGAGGGACGGGCGTGGCAGGCTGGGAGGGGTGTGAGTGAGGAACTCCACCCTGGACACCCGAGGTCCAAGACGCAAGGGGCCGTGGGGCAGGAGCTGCAGGTGTGAATGATGCCCGGGCTCCTTGGGGGACACTGGAAGCCGCATGAGGACCAGGGAGGGCGAGCGGGTGGAGACGCTCCGAGGCAAGGCCCAGGGACCCTCCTCCCAGGCCCAGGTCTGCGGCGATGGGGCCGCCCGCGCAGTCGCCATCCTCGCCTGCGCCGCAGCGGCTACCGCTGATGCCAGGCCAGGGCTAATTGCTGCCCGTCGCTGTGATCTCAGAAGAGGTTGGCCCACGGGAGCTCAGCGCACGGCCTCCTTCCCAGGATGAAATGCAGGCGGTTTCTCTCGCTCCCTTTGAGTGGCGGCGGCCAGGAAGGCAGCAATTAGGCATCAAAGGGCCGGCTCTGTGCGGGGACTGGCCGCCAGGACTCACTTAGGAGAGTCTCCACATCTGTGTGGAGCCAGGGCCTCGGGCCGTGCCCCTGCCCGCCTCAGGCAGCCGCAGCCCTCACCCCCAGGCTTCCACCTACACCCAGGACGAAGGAGGCGGGGCCATGGGTCCGATTCCTGGGTTCGAGCCTGAACAGAGGGGCGGGGAGGGGCACTGCTGTGGGACCTGCTCCCAGGCCCAGGGGCCCGGAGCCAGGGCTCCCCACCTGGGGGGCTGAGGAGCATTCTGACCGCCCCCCCAGGCCTCCCCAGGCCCCTGCGGGGGAAGTGAGCCGGGGAGCAGGGCCCAGAGAGAGGCGGCCCAGCCTGAGGCCTCCTGGCTCCTTCCCGTGATGCAGGAGCCACGGGGCCAGGGCTGAGCGGGCTGGGACCCCAGGAGCAGCGGGCAAGGCTCCCCTCCCCACAGCTCTCCTCACCCCGCAGGGTAGGAGCCTGCCTCCCACAGACGCCACCCCCTCCCCCAACCCTAACTCCAGGACCAGGCAAGGTGCGGGGACCCCTGTCCGGGGCCTTGTGGGTCCGCAGTCTGTGGGGATCCCTGTCCATTGCACGGGCGGGAGGGCTGGCCCTGGAGCCAGATGTCCCGGCGCAAATCCCCGCTCTGTCCTCCCCCCACCCCCCCGGGCAGCTTGCCTGAGCACCGCTCTGCTCCCAGCCTCGGCCCCGCCTCTGTCCAATCATAACTGTGGGTAATGTTGCTCAGAGATATTGACAAAGATAAATTCTAATCAAGGAAGAATGAAAAACATGGGGGGGGGGCAGGGTCAAATGATTATGTATAACCAAATAAAATGCTGGGTGTTAGATAACGTAAGATATAACATACCATGAAAGATACATGGATGGATGGATGGATACATAGATAATAGACAGACAGTCAGACAGACAGATAATTATTGGCCTGGCGTCCAAGCTCCCGTTGGCCCGGCCTCCCCGGGCTCTGGGCAGGAGGAGGAGCTCTGGGCCCGGAGTCCCTTCAGACCCTCCCACCGGTCTGTTCCTTCACTGACCGGGCAGCAGCCGCTGGCCTGCGACGCCCCCCTGTGCCCCACGCTGTGGGCACGCGCCATCCATTCGAGCTCGAGTCTGCTTTCTCCTCGGAGAGTGGGGATCATTAGAGCCCCCTGTGGTGTTGTTTTGAAAATTAAATGAAGCACCAAACAATTCTATTAATCATGCCACAGCCTCCACCGCGGCCGCAGCCTCCACCACAGCCACAGCCTCCACCACAGCCACAGCCTCCACCGCGGCCGCAGCCTGCACCGCGGCCACAGCCTGCACCGCGGCCACAGCCTCCACCACGGCTGCAGCCTGCAGAGAGTCTCCTGAGTCCTGCACAGATGTCACTGTAGCCAGGGGGTCCCTGCTCCCACATCTCGCCCCACAGCCGCACTGCAGCCCCCGTGGACAGGTCTCTACGCCTGCCCACCCGCCGTCCACTCCGCGCCAGACCCGACCCAGCAGGGCTCTGGGAAGCGGCTGCGTCCGGAGGGTCCCTGCCATGGGCGGTGAGGCTGCGGGAGCGCCAGTGTGTGGAGTTCGTGTCCCGGGCAGACTCCCCTTGCCGCCTCCCGGCCTGAAGATAAACAGTTAAAAACAGGGATGAGTCAAGGAATTTTCTGGACAGATGGCGGATCCTGACAGCTAGCGCCTCCAGCAGCCCCTCCCGCCTCCTCGCAGCCGCGGGGTTCGTCTTCTCGCTGCATTATTTCCTGATTGGAAAGGTTATTTTTAGTGTTCGGTGGTGATCGGATTCCAGACACGAGAACAAGCGGCCTGCAGCCACTGGCTCCTCACTCAGACCCCGGCCGGGGAGCGTGGCCGCACGCCCTCGTCCCAGGAAAGGAAGCGGAAGGAGCAAAGCCGACACTCGGGCCTCCGGTCCCGCGAGCCACACGTGGCCGGGGCCGCTGAGCTGGCGGCCCAGGGGAGAGTGCCCATCGTCTCAGAACGTTCCCGTGGACATGGCTGGGGCAGACACCCCACCTCCGCCGGGCACCCCAGGCCTCCCCCGGGCTTAGAGCCAGCCCTGGCCACTGGTCCCCGCTGTGGCCACATGTCCGCAGGCTGGGTCCCCTGGGAACGCCAGGAGGGCGGCGGAGGCTGGACGGCTTCCATGGGGCGTCTCCCGGGCTCTGCCGATCGGCCCAGCAAGAAGCCAGCCTCACTCTGGTATCAGCCAGGACGGGCAGGACACGTCAGCCAATCCCAACTAGCACCTCTGCCCCTTTAAGGGGGTTCGGGGTCTGAAACCCCAAAGAGCCTGCCAGGGAAGTTGTTCCCGTTCCCGCGCCACAGGAAAGAGGGAACGTTTGGTGAGGCCTTTTCCACCTTCAGATCAAGGCAACTGGGCTTTGCTGTCATTGTAGACCAGTGGTCGGCAAACTGCGGCTCGCGAGCCACATGCAGCTCTTTGGCGCCTTGAGTGTGGCCACGACATTTCAATCGCACTGTACGTGCGCGCCCGTGCTGGGGTCCTGCCCCAGCAGGTCCAGGGGTCCCCAAAGGTGTGGACGGAGTCGGCGAAGAAGGAATGACACGGAGACAGCGTTCAGTTGATCAGCAGCCTAGCCAGGATCTCTAGCCAGGATCTCCAGCCAAGTTCTGGTCTGGATCTCCAGCGAGGTTCTGGTTAGGATCTCCAGCCAGGTTCTGTGTCCATGTTCTCTTGCTAGGTTCTCCAGCCAGGTTCTCCAGGTTCTCCAGCCAGGTTCTGTAGCCATGTTCCCTCGCTAGGTTCTCCAGCCAGGTTCTGTCCAGGTTCACCAGCCAGGTTCAGTCACCAGGTTCTAGTCAGGTTCTCTTGCCATGTTCTATCCAGGTTCTGTAGCCAGGTTCTGTCTCTAGGTTCTTCAGCCATGTTCTCTCACTAGGTTTTCCAGCCAGGTTCTGTAGCCAGGTTCTGTCTCTAGGTTCTTCAGCCAGGTTCTCTCGCTAGGTTCTGTCTCTAGGTTGTGTGGCCAGTTTCTGTCCAGGATCTTTTGCCATGTTCTCTCCAGCAAAGTTCTTCTGTGTCTAGGTTCTGTGTCTAGGTTCTGTGTCCAGGTTCTGTGTGCTGTTGTCTTGTTACATCTGTATTTATACCAGTTGATTCCAATCCTATCAATCTCTATTCCAAAGGTTAGGGCGTTTCTTATCTCCATTCCAGGGAGTAAAGATTATGTAGCTTAAGCATGATTGTTCGTAGTTAAAGTGATTAACTACCCGCCTGGCACTTAGTTGAGGGGTTTTATTCCCTCCCTAACTTCAGGGGAAAATCCCTACCTGGGGAAACAACCTTTCTCAGAGAGGAGACCTTGGTTAAAACACATAGCGCCAAGGAGGTGAGCAAACATGTTAAGAGCAGTATGCCATATACGCCAGGTCCCTTCAGACAGCAGGATGGACCGGCTCCCGGCGCGCCCACACGTGGTGCTTGTGGAAGAGCCACACTCAAGGGGCCGCAGTTTGCTGACCGCTGTCGTGGATCAGCTGCTGGTGTGTTCTTTCCCCAAATGTTCCCCGAGCTGCTGCCCAGTTCCAGGCTCATACCCGGTGCCCGATGCGCCCAAGGCACCCTGGGCGCGGCCCCACACTCAGTGCGGTGAGGAGCCGGCGTGGGGGGCTTGGCTCCCCTCCCCGTTTACAGGGGAAAAGGCGAGGGTCCTTCCGAGGGGGTCAGACCGTGGGAAGAGCTGAGGCGGACGCGGGCAGGAGAGGCCGGCACAGACCGCAGCCCGAGGCGATCCCAGGGCCGCGCTGAGGGTGGGAGCAGGACGCCATCAGGAAGCCAACCCTTGAGACCCGCGGGTGTGGCTCGCTCAGGGCCCTGGGAGGCCTGCGCCTGAGCAAGAACCGCTGCGGGCTGGGCGCCGAGCTGGGAGGGCAACTCAGACGCCCCTCCCCCCCACCCCCCAGGCCTCGCAGGCTATCCCAGCCCGGCCAGCCAGCGTGGCTCCGTGGCTGAGCATCGGCCCATGAACCAGGAGGTCACGGTTCCATTCCCGTCAGGGCACAGGCCCGGGTTGCAGGCTCGATCCCGGTGGGGAGTGTGCAGGAGGAGCTGATCCATGATTCTCTCTCGTCATTGATGTTTCTCTCTCTCTCCCCCCCTCCCTCTCCCTTCCTCTCTGACATCAATAAAAATATATTTTAAAAAACAGAACAAAGCGTGAGCCCTGCACTCAGCACCCTACACACATCATCTCAGTCAGTCACCACGGCAACCCTCGGAGGAAGACAATGCATCAGTCGCCTTCAGCTGTGTAACAGCTTAGCCCAAGCAGGCATCCCCTCCAAATCGCAACATCTGGGCGCTCTGTGGCCAGGACTCGGTGGACTCAGCTGGGCCTCGGCTCCGGGCTCCCCCTGCAGAGCCTTCCCCGTGGCTCTCGTGGGCTTGTTGGCAGAACCCACTTTGGCAGAGCCTCGTGGGCTCTGGGGCCGAGGCCTTGGTCTCTCACTGGCCGTTGGCTGGAGGCTGCCCTCCATTCAGGCCTCACGGGCCCCGTAGAGCAGGCCCCCCAAGATGGCTGGCTTCACTGCAGCGAGGGAGGGAGGAGCAAGGGAGGGTGCGAGCCGAGCAAGCCTTGCTCTTTGTACCAAGTGCGGAACGTACCGGCTCGTCCCTGTTCCGTGTCCACACTCAGGACGTGGGTGCCCGGTGGGGGTCTTCGGGCCAGAGAGGTCCACCCTCGATATTGTCCGTCCTTACTTTACACCTGGGGACACGGAGGCCGGCGAGGCCAGGTGGCCTGCGGTGGTTTCCCCGCCCTCCCCGTCAGCCCGGGTATCAGAGACGCCCAGCTGGCGGCTTGAGCTGCCACTCCCGAAACACAGATCCCAGCTTAAAATGAGATGTGACATTTCTTAGCGCAGACGGGGCCTGGCAAAGTGGAAAAGATTTCATAAATATGCAAATCGCCATGTCCTGCCTCGCCTCCCAGCCCACCCCTCGGCGGCTGCCGTAAGAGGATCAGCAGCGGCTTTGTAATGAAGTTAGAGGAGCAAGGCTCCTAATCCTCCCAGGATGGGGTGGCCGGCCCCTCCTTCCCACCAGCAGCCCTCCTGGGCGGGCGGGGGAGGGCGGGCTGGTGAGTGGGAGCTCTGGGCCGCGTCTGCCCACGGTGCCCGGGGTGGACATGCCTCCGCCCTGAGCCCCTGGCAGGGGGCGAGGGCTCAGGAGGCCTCCCGACCCTGTTTTCTCATCCTGTAGGGCAGGTCCTCATCCCTTCCCTGCAAAATGGTGCCGAGGATTAAGTGAGATGATATATCCAAAGGCATCGCCTCGGTGCCACCCCAGATGCCGGACGCACAGCAGCCAAGCACAGAGCCCTGCTGGGCCCGCGCCCCGCTGGTCAGAGGCGGCCACTCCGGCTCTCGCTCTCCGAGGTGCTGGGATGGGAGCTGAGAAAAGCGCCCAGCAGCCCTGCCCAGGCCAACCGGAGCCCCCCGCTTCCCATTGGCTCTCGCTGGGTCAGGTGCCCATTTCTCAGCCAATCCCTGCGGCCATGGGAATGTGCTACCATGACTGGCTGAGGTCTGGGTCCCATGTCCCCTCAGCAGTGGGCTGAGGCTGGGGGAGGGAAAGCAGCAGCAGGTGGGCACCCAGGATGGGGTGACCGACATTGACCAGAGCCCCCAAGGAGGTCTGCACCCCCACTGTCCACCCCCCAAACCTGCATCCTCCCAGTGGCCTCCCAGAGCCCCCACCCGCCCAGCTGTCTTCTCCAGTGCAGCCCTGGGGCTAGAGGGAGGCGTCCCGTTCAGAACGGGATGCTCAGGGGGTGATGGCACGCGGGGTGCTCAGGGGTGACGAGAGGGCCCGCCTGGTGCCTCTGGTGCATGGGCGGAGGGGGAAGGGAGCCCAGAGAGGAGCAGGAACCAGCCCAGGTCACACAGCACGTCAGGACCGGAGGCCGGGGCTGGACGCTCTCCATTACCCTCGGGAGCCAGAAGTGTCACTGCCCACAGGGCCTGCTGGCTGCCCAGCACGGCCCCAGGCCTCAGTGCGGGGCTCTGCTCCCCGGCGACCCTTTCCATGAAGATGCGGGAAGCGGGCGGTGCAGGTGGGCGGCAAACGTGTGAGTCATTCCCGGAGGAAACGCAGAGCCGGGCTCAGGCTGGAGGAGGAAGCAGAGAGGAGGCAGGAAGGAAGGGGAGGAGGGGAGGCAGGAGGGAGGTCATTCCAACTTGAGCAATTTCACGTCGGAGTCGCCCGCGCTGGCCGCCCAGAGACCAGGAGAGGACAGCGGCTGCTTCAAGGTCACACTCCAGGGCCCCCACCCCAGGCCGACGGCGGCTGGTTGGGCTCCTGTGAGCGCTGCACTGGCCTTTGCTCACACGTGGACAAGAGGCATGGGGGCCAGGGAGGGACCCTCAGGCTTCTCTCTTCAGGGCTCCAGCCCGGAACCAGTGCCGCTCCCTGACCCCCAGGCCTGCCCATCACCCTGCCCATCACCCTGCCCATCACCTTGCCCATCACCCACACCCATCACCCAGCCCATCACCCACACCCATCACCCAGCCCATCACCCACACCCATCACCCTGCCCATCACCCCGCCCATCACCCTGCCCATCACCCACACCCATCACCCAGCCCATCACCCACACCCATCACCCTGCCCATCACCCAGCCCATCACCCACACCCATCACCCAGCCCATCACCCACACCCATCACCCTGCCCATCACCCAGCCCATCACCCTGCCCATCACCCAGCCCATCACCCACACCCATCACCCTGCCCATCACCCTGCCCATCACCTTGCCCATCACCCACAACCATCACCCAGCCCATCACCCAGACCCATCACCCTGCCCATCACCCTGCCAAGGCCACGCCTCTCAGAGGAGTGGGGAGGGCCCCCCCACATACACTGTCTTCCAGGAACCCCGAGTCATCGTGTGTGGGGCCCAGTGAACTTCCGGGGGCTCCAGGGGAGGCCAGAGACTCGGGACTCGGCTCCCCACCGGCAGCCTCACCTCTGAACTAGCCGAGCTGGGACTGGCCCAGGCGGCAGCTCTCGGGCGGGGCTTTGAGGCCGCTGGTCAGCCTGGCCTGGGAAGAGGCCTCCTGGGGTGCAGCTCCCAGGCCACCCCAGAGCCTGCTGATGTGCCCCTGCCCCTCAGCCTCGCGCCACACCCCCCAGAGCCCGGGCGCCATCCTGCCCCCTGCCCGGGCCTCCTGCAGCCTCTGCCCCAGCTGCTTCCATCCGGGCAGAGCCCGGCCCAAGCGCCCGCTCACTCAGCAGTCCGCCCACTCCTCAGTCTGCAGCTGGTGAGGAGCACCTAGGCCCCGCCCGAGCTGTGGGCCTCGGGGCACAGGGTGACTAGGCAGGACCGGCCCCGCTGAGCCAGAGTGCACTGGGCGCTGGGCGGGGTGCGGCCTGCAGGCTCCCGTCCACGTGGGCTTCGCGAGTCCCGAGGAGGTGACTGGATCTGCTGTTTCTAAGATGACCTTGGGTGTTGTGGGCAAAGGGACTGGAGGGCAGAGTGGACAGGGGCCCCGGGGGAGGGTGCTGAGTCCCTGGTGAGGGGCGGTGGTGGCCGGGCCCAGGAGGGAGGCAGTCGCTGGGACGGAGAGGAGAGCGCAGCGCAGGAGAGATGGCGGCGGGAGCGGTGGGCAGAGCCGGGGAGACAAGACGCCGCCAGGAAGGGCAGGGGGCTGCTGGCCCCCGCGAGGCCTCAGGGCCGTGGACGCGCAGGCGTGGGAAGTGCTGGGACGCCGCGCGCTCCCTTCCGAGTGAGATGGAGACGGACTCTCCACACCCGCGGGTTCCCAGGTGCAGGAAGTCCCGCCCACACCCCAGGCCCTGGAGCCCGAGTTCCCCAGGGTGACCCCTCATTTCCTGGATCCACTGAGCAGCTCACCGGAAACTGACGCTGTGATCCCCACGGGCCGGGCAGGTGTAGGCCCCTGGCCGGTCGGCTCCCGCCCCCTGCGCCTGCCCCGCCGCAGCCCCGGCTCCCAGCACAGCCTGCCTCCCACACACAGGGCCGGCCGCCTCCCACACACAGGGCCGGCCGCCAGGTGCCTGGGGACGGGTAGGACCTTGAGAAGGACCAGCCCCCCCACCCCCCCGCCCCCTGACCCGGTGCCCTTCACTGCCTCCCCTCCTCGAAGGCTTGTCCTCCACGTCCAAGGACTGAGCAGGACACATCGACTTCAGAACCACTTTGAGGCTCCAGGTGCGAGCGGGAATATTAATGGGTTTGTTTGTGGGCGCCCGTGGTTCAGATGACGGGCTCTGACCTGCTGGGCGTCCCTGTGACGCGGCTCTAACAAGGCCACCTCGAGAGCCAGGGACCGGCTCCTGGCCGCCCAGCTGGCTTTCCCAAGGTCAAGCCTGTGCAGAAGGCGGGGCTGAGCCAGACCGACTCCCCTCGGGGCCTGGGGTCGGCACCTGCCGCCCAGCAGCCCACAGGCCCTGCAGTGGCGGCGGCGGCCGGGGCGGGATCCACGCCTGCGCTGGGCTCAGGAGCCCACCCGGCCTCTGCCTCTGCCGCTGCCTCTGCCGCTGCCACTGCCGCTGCCGCTGCCGCCTGGGTAATTGGGCACAAAAAGCACAAACCCGCCCTCCGGTGCGGGAAGTGTCAGGCGAAGCCCCCTCCTCCTTCCCCATCTCCCCACAGGAAACGCTCCCTCCGGACGCCTCGATGCAGATGTGAAGGCGCCGGCTGAGCATCTCCTATTGATTGGAAGACACACAGCCCCAGCGAGTTTGCACAGCAGCAGGCGCGGGTGCGGGAAGCCAGCCGCGGGGCCGCAGCGCCCCCTGGGAGCGGGAGCCGGCACTGCACCGCGGGGACCGGCAGCCTGGCCCTGGGCGCTGGGGACCTCCGAGGGGAGTGGTGACACTCCTGGCCCAGGCGGCTTTGGGCAAATCGCTTCACCTGTGAAATCGGGGGGGGGGGGGGGGGGGCCCTGCCTGCACCCTCAGGCCGGTCCGGGGAGCAGTGTGGCCGTCGGAACCCAGGGGGCCGCTCTGTGCGCGCTTGGCAGACGGAGCGATTCCTGGTCCCGCCTGGAGGTGACCCGACTCCCAGCGGCCACTGCTGAGCGCGGCCCCCCTCTCGGCGGACCCGGAAGCACAGCAGCCTTGGTCCTTCTCTGGTTTGACCAGCCAACAGGAAGACACAGGACCAAGGACCCCAGGTGCGCCTTCGAGCCGGGCGTCGCGGACAAAGGGACGTTCCCTGCAGGAGCAGGCCCTGCCCGTCCCTCTCTGGGCATCGGGCCTGAGCAGCAGGAACCTGGCCTTAGGCCGTGAGGCCCTGACCGGCCTCTGGACAAGCCTCCCGGGGCTCAGACACCCTGGCTGCTGCCGGCCACAAGCACCTCCCAACCAAGAGCCCACCTGTGGGCCCAGTGCAGGCACCACGGCAGGAGGGGAGCCTGACCCAGGGTTCCCGCCCCCCAGGCTTCTGAGCACAGTGGTCTGGGGCAGGGGGCAGGGGGCAGGGGGAGGCTGGGGGGCTGGGGGGCTGGGGAGCTGGGGGGCTGGGGGGCTGGCGCATGGAGGGCTGGGGAGCTAGGAGGCTGGGGGCCTGGGGCTGGGAGGCTGGGAGGCTGGGGGGGGCTGGGGCATGGAGGGCTGGGGAGCTGGGAGACTGGGGGCCTGGGGCTGGGAGGCTGGGAGGCTGGGGGGGGCTGGGGCATGGAGGGCTGGGGGGCTGGGAGGCGGTATGAGCTGGGCTCAGGGCGGGCGGGGACCCCACGCAGGCGGTGGGGGAAGGGAGCACACAGATACTACTGCTGCCGGGGCCGCGTCTCCCTGGGAGGAAGGACATGGAGAAGGAAACCTCTGGAGGCCGTTCTGAGGCAGCACGTTGTCTAGAGCAGATGGACCGTCCCGCAGGCCCAGCACAGCTGGAAGGAACAGCTGGCTCCCCAGGGCCTCAGAGACAGTGATCTGAGAGGTCCGGCCACAGAGGGACCCGGGGGGACAGCCTTATGCTCGTCTGAGGAGGAAAATATTCTCACCAGAGTCCCCAGGGGGCAGCTGCCTGGGAAGCAGGGAGCTCGCCGCACCCCATGCAGCCAGGCACCCCGAGATCCCAGCGATGCCATTGGTGATCAGCAGGGTCACAAAACAGGGCGCGTGGAGGTCCTGGGCCTTGGTGTCCTCACCTGTGAGTCGGGGACACAGCACCTGGTCCCCCTGGGTCCCCATCAGCCCTGCAGTTATGCTGGGAAACTGAGATGGGCCCATTATATAGGTGGGGAAACTGAGGCCCGGGCACAAGAGGCAGCTTTGGTGCCAAGGGAGAGTAGAAGGACCAGCAAGGAAACTGAGGCAGGGGCCTCGTCGCCTAGGAAGCTCTGGTGAGCTCTCAGGACCCGAGCTGGCTCCGCTCTGGGAACAGAGCCCCCCCATGGCCCAAGCACCTTGTCTCAGTGCCCGGACAGGTCAGTGACCGGCCCGCTGTGGGTGGCTGCAGGCCCTCGGGGTCCAGCTGGGGCAGGGAAGGCTGGCCTAGCTTCTGGTCCCTGCTCCTGCCGTTAGATGGGGCCCGGGGGCCCCCTGCTCCCCTAGAGACCCAAGCTCAGATGTCTGCTTTTAAAAAAACACAACACAACACAACGCAACGCAACAAATTGTCTTCTAAACAAGAAATCCTGCCTGCAGGCCCTGGGGAAGGTGCTGGGGAAGGCGGCGGAGAGAGACTGCCCTCCCGTCTGCGGTAACGGCGAGCCAGCCCGGGAAGGCAGCTTTATTAGCCGAGATCGGCGCGATCAGGGTGGGATGGCCGCAGACAAGGCTGCTTTATTAAATCCCAACCCTCTGAGCTCGGGCCAGGAGGCCTCTCCCAGGGAGAGAGATGGGGCTTCCCAGGTCCATATGAGCAGCTCTGCCCACAGCGGGCAGAGGGGGCGGCTTCTCTGGGCCCAGCTGGGGACAGGGACAGGGTGCAGCCTTCAGATCTTTCCCTGTGCAGCCAGACCCCAGGGGTCACTAGGCTGTGGACCCCCATGGTCCCACATGGGACCCAGGGATGTGAAACTGGGGTCCAAGCTCCCCACTGTACAGATGGGAACACTGGCTTTGGGGTGCTAAGCCCTTGGCCTCCATTTCTTCCCAATCACACCCACAGCCCGGCCTTACTCCCGGGGGGGCGGGGGGAGGGGGGCGGAGGTGGAGTCAGAGGCCTGTCCCTGAGGCAGAGGACACAGAGAGGTGAAGCAACCTGCCCGAGGACACACAGCCAACAAGCAGATCCGCCTCCCACCGTGTCTGCTCCACGTCACTGCCCAAATGACACTGCGGTGGCTGCTGTGGAGCCTGGAAGTGGGGTGGCTGCCCCCGGGAGGCTGTGCCCCTCCCTGTCGGCACCCCACAACCCCCGAGGTGGTGATGAGGCACTAACGAATGCAGGAGCGCTGTCATCGCCCCGCCCGATGCCTGGCCCACGGACACGGACAGGGACACGGACACGGGGCCTCACCCCGCAGGCCGTTCTGTGTACGCAGCAGCGCCCTGAACTTCTGATGCCTCCCTGACGAGGGGAGCGGGCTGGCGCGGCGAGACCGTGACGGCGGCTCTCCCTGCTGATTAAGCTGCTGGTGATCTGATACGTCGCTGGTGAGACACGGCGTCGGGGCGTTCATTTCCTCACTGACCCTCGGAGGGAGATGGGAGGCTGGGGCCGGCCGCCGAGGCGTTGAGGGCCACCCGGGCAGGGACCCGCCTGGAGGCCCGGGGCTGCCCGGCTTCTCCCCGATCCTGAGGCAGGACCAGGGAGACTGTCAGCCAGACGCGGGGTTCCCGGGTCTGTGGCTGCAGGGGAGAACCCCGAGGTTACAGGTCCGGGCTCAGGCAAGAGCTGGCCCCTGGAGTTTCTGGGCTCAAGGTCCTGAGGTCCACCAGCCCACACACCCCAACACCCACACCCAAGGGACCCCATGTGACGGTAGGAATTGGTGGTAACTGGAGTGACGTCAGTGGCCGGGCGTCTGTCTCCCCAGACTGGGCACCGATGTGGGCTGAGTGGGCCCAGCTGCTTGGCCCAGGCGGCACCCCCAGCCCAGCGCAGGGGACACCCTGTGAGCCTGTGAGTCCAGTGGTCCTCCTCTCTCCCCTCCCCTCTTCTCCCCTCCCCTCCCTTCCCCTTCCCTCCTCTTCCCTCCCCTTCCCCAGGTCTCACCAGTTTTTATGGACCCTGCCTGAGGCCCAGGCACCAGCCTCAGGCTTCGCCTTGCAAACCTTGAATGAGAGCAGCACTTCCAAACAATGGGGTCACAGTCACACCCCCGAGTGTGCGTGCGGGTGTGGGTGTGCACCGGTGTAAACGTGCACATGGCACACAGGACTCACCTGTGTGCACACTCACACCTGTGCACACACTCACACCTGCATGCACACCCACACCTGTGCACACATTCACACCTGTGCACATAGTCACACCTGCGTGCACACTCGTGCTGTTGAGACGTGATGGTGAGGACTCTGGACTGGCCTCCTGGTTATGGCGAGATGTCAAAGGTCAGATGTCAGATGTGCTGGAGCCTTGGATCCAGCCCGTCACCCCAGAAGGGGAAGGGCACAATTTCCGGGGTGAGGACCACCCACCTGCACCTTCACACACACCACCCCTGCTCAGGCCAGGCCTGCTTCTGGGGCCACTCCGTTTCC
Organism: Myotis myotis; assembly: GCF_014108235.1. Classification (NCBI taxonomy): domain Eukaryota; kingdom Metazoa; phylum Chordata; class Mammalia; order Chiroptera; family Vespertilionidae; genus Myotis; species Myotis myotis. The sequence continues at coordinate 486,017 of NW_023416320.1, forward strand.
GTCAGTGACTCGGGGCCACGCCAGCTGCTCCCACCATCGCAGGCCCCTCCACGCCCCCAGAGAGTCCCTTTGGTGAGGAGCTCTGACCTCACTCCTGGGAGGGAGGCTCCCCACCTCCTGTCCCCCGGGACCCTGCTGTGGGGCTGCCGTTCACCCAGTGTCAGGTGCTCTTTTGATGTGGGGATCCCCAAATGCTGAGGGGGGTCCTCCCACTGAAAACAGAGACCCTGGCAAGCTATTTGGGGGACCCTGTTCCCTGGAGGCTGGGAGAAATCGGAGGGCAGTGAGAGAGAAGTCACCATGGCAACGCCTTAGAGAAAGGGGAACGCGTCCTCTCCACTCCATCCAATTAAGGGGCTATTTTCAGGGTCCCTACTATGCGCCGAGGCCTGGGCTAAGCTGCTCAGGGCGGGGATGGGCAGGGATGACAGAGCTTTCTCTAGGCCTGGCTGGTCCCTGCACACAGTGGGTGCTCCAGGCCGCTGCAGAGATGAAGGAAGCCCTCCTAGGAGCACCTTCCACCCTCCCTGGCTGCACGCAGTCTCCCCGCAGGGGACGGTCAGACGCACACCCCGCACCTGGCCCAGGGGCACGCCCGGAAGGAGTGAAAGGCTCCGTGGTAGAACAGGGGTGTGTCCGCCCCGGAGAGGGACCCCGGGGCTGTGCCAAGGGGAGTGCAGCCTCCCTTTAGGACAGTCGCCGCCTGGCACAGGGGCCCACCGCTCTCCGCGTGGCCGCTCCCCGAGGATGGGCAGGCCGTGCTCCCGCGCCCCCGGGGGGGGGGGGTTGTCAGGGGACCTGCGCCCAGAGGACGGGATGGCGGGGGCGGGGGACCTCGTCACCAGAGGAAGGCGGGTGGCAGCGACCGGCCCTCGGGGACCTGCCACATGGGAGGGGATCTGGCTGCCGGCGTCCCCTGCGCAGGCCGAGCCCTGGCTGAGCCGCTGCGGAGGCTGAGCAGCCGGCAGGATGTGTGTGTGTGGAGAGAGGCAGCCGTGCCCGGAGCGCCCCAGAGCCACTTAGGCCTTCGCGGCTGAGAAGGACGGAGCCCCAGAGGGCGGCTGCTCTGCCATGTGGGCTCTTCACGGCGAAGGAAGGGCCTCTGGTGGGCTCTCCGCAGCGCCTCCCGGGGACGGCTCTCCGGGCCCGTCTGTCTCCCTCACACGGGGAGGCCTGCGGCCGGCCGGGCAGCAGACTGGGCAGCGATCTGCCGGGTGCACAACGGACAGACAGTGCCACACTCGACTCGGAGCCGTGTCCGCCGCGGGGCTGCTTCTCCGGGGGCGCAGGGGGGGGGGGGGGGGCGCTGGCGCTCCCCGGGGGGAAGGCGTGAGCTCAGAGCCACGGGGCCTGTGAGACCAGGTCTCCCTGAGGCCCTAGCCATGCTGCCCCTCGGGGGGACCCACACCCCCATCTGAGGCACACGGGCCGCGTCAGCTGGGACCTCTGAGTGTCTGGGGGACCCTGACCCGGGCGGGGGGGGGGGGGCAGCACCATAGGTAGCGGTTCCTGGCTCTGCTCCCCCGCCCCCCCCCCCCCCCCCCCCCCCGGTGGACGGGCCGGAATCTGACCCAGAAGCCAGAGGAGCGAAGCCAGGATGGTAGCAAGGCCTGTGCCCGCACTCAGCCCCAGCTTCGCGGCTGCTCCCGCGGGGCTGTGCGCTGTGGGCCCCGGCTGCGAAGCATATGCCGCGGGCTCCCCAGGGCTCCGCGAGGCCCGGTGACATTTCGGGGAGGCAGAGGGAGGGAGGAACGGGCATCGAGGGACACAATCAGGGCCTCATTACCATTTTGATTGCAGCCCGGCTCCCCCAGCACCTCGGCCTGGATTCACGCACACACGTTCAGTCCGAGGAGGACCGCACTGGGAGAGGCGCCTGGTGAAAATGCTAAACATAACCCGGCAGCACCCCTTCCGTGGGGCCCGATCGGTCCCTCATGCACCGTCTCCACTCTCGCTGGTGGGGAGCGGCCTGGAGGACACGGGCTCCCGCCGACCCGACCAAGCTCCTCCCTGCCGCCGGCTACCTGCAGGGTCTGGGGGGACAGGCGTTGCTGGCGGGACCTCAGAAAGCTCCTCTGTGCAAGGGAGACGGCACCTCCCCCTCCTCTGCCCCCAAGGGAATCCCAGGCCCAGGGTCACTTAACAGGCAGACAGGTTGAGGCCTGGAGAGAACCAGGGACTCGTGTGAGGTTAAGAAAAAGAGGGGTGACCAGTTGGCGAGGCTCCGTGGTTGAGCGTGGACCTATGAACCAGGAGGTCACCGTTCAATTCCCGGCCAGGGCACGTGCCCGGGTTGCGGGCTCGCTCCCAGGGTGGGCGAGCAGGAGGCAGCCGATCAAGGACTCTCTCTCCTCTCTGATGTTTCTCTCTCCCTCGCTCTTCCTCTCTGAAATCAATAAAAACATTTTTAAAGAAAAAGCTGGGGTGTCTGCACCCTGAGAAAGTCGAGGTGACATCCCCCCTGACAGAAGGAGCTACCCACACAGTGTGGCCAACAGCTGACGCAGCCCCGCCCCGAGGTGGCCCGAACATGGGTCCAGGTGAGCCTGTGTTGGGGTGCGAAGCCAGGGCCCCGAGGGTACTGCAGACTGGCCCCCCGTCCCAGGACTCGCTGCAGGAGGCTGACCCCACCAGAGCTTTTCTGTGTGACGGGGGGGGGGGGGGGGGGGGGGGGGCGGGCACAGGAGTTCCACGGAGGCAGCGGCGTCGCCTGGTGCGCCATGCCTGGCGAGTCCACCATCTGGCGGGTCACCGCCCCTGCCCGCCCACGTCTCCCAGCACCGTCGGAGGCCTGTACGCGGAGCCCAGCTCACACACACCCTCTGCAGCTCCAGCTGGTCCTCATCCCCCCTGGGGCCTGGCCCTGCCCCTCTGAGCCCCGCTGGCCACTGGCCACAGTCGCCCTCTTGCAGGGTCCTCCGGTCTCACCTGTGAGGCTGGCCCCACCCCTGGCCACTCTCCGGCCTCCTTGATACGTGATTGGACATCAGGCCCTCCTGGCACTCTGCAGAGCGCCCTGTGCACGCCCCTCGCCACCGTTCACGCGTCTGAGCACAGCGGCTCCGGCCAGGTAAGCGTTGCCCGGCCCCTGGGCCAGTGGCTCGGGACCCTGGGTTTCTCTTGATGCTGCCCCACTAGCAGGACACTCCTGGCCTTTCAGGGTGGCAACACCCTGGACTTCCCTTTCCCCCACTTTCTCAGGGCTCACCTCCTACCAACCCACAGCTGTTCCCTCAGCACCGTGTGTTCACACCCTGTGCCTCTGGTAGCACGTTCTCCCCTTCTGACAATTTCCTATTTGATCTTCAAGACCCAGCTAAAGGCCACCTCCTCTGTGAGGCCTTCCCTGATTGCCCCAGGCAGGGCTGATGTCCTTCCCTTCTGAGAGCCAGCTGGCTGCCCAGGCCTCCGCCATGAGCACTGCTGCACTGTGGGTAACGGGCGGACAGCCTACAGGTGAAGCGTGTCTCAGCCACTCAGTGTCTATGACCCTGGTACATTATTCAACCTCTCTGTGCCTCAGTTTCCTCCCCCATGAAAGGTGGCATTTAATAGTGCCTGCTTTACAGACTGCTCTGAGAATTCGGTGAGCTAGTGTATCAGCATCATCACCATCACCACCAATATCATCACCATCATCAGTATCACTATAACAACCATCATCACCATTATCATCATCAACATTGTCACCATCATCATCCTTACCATCATCACCATCATCATCCTTACCATCATCACCATCGTCATTAGCATCACTATCACCATCATCATCATCATCATCACCATCACCATCATAACCACCATCATTATCACCAAAACAACCATCATCACCACCATCATCATAACCAACATCATCACCATCATCACCATCATCACTATCATCCCCACTCCCACCCCCACCCCCATCACTTCCCTACTGGATTTTAAGCTTCTTGCAGGTAGAGAACAAACACGAGTCGTCATTGTCTCCCTAGACATATAGCCTGGCACAGAGTCTTATTGGATGATAAAGTGGACAGGCAGGCGATGAAGGGGCCGGTGGGCGGCTGCCTGAAGCATGAATGGGTGCGTGGACGCGGGGGGGGGGGGGGGGGGGGTGAATGAGCTGGTGCACGAGGGAGTGAGCTGCGGCAGGGGGAGCAGATGGGCGGCCGCGGAGATGCCTCCCACAGCAGCCTCTGCAGGTGCGAGCGGCGGTGACAGCAGCCCTCACTGTCTCTGGAGACACGGCGTCCAGCCCCTCTGGGCTGTCAGGTTCCAGGGCAGATAAACGCGAAGCCATTAGCAGCAGGAGCGCCTCCCTCCCCTGGTGCTTGTCCTGCTCCAGCCTCCACAGGGGACACAGGCTGTCGCTCAGGGTTTGTGAGAAAAGAGCGCGTCCCCTGCCCAGCCTCATGCCCGGCCCTCAGGAAGCCCCTGGGCAGAGCTCCCCGTGCCCACCTGGGCCTCCACTGACCTGGGGTCACGAGGGAAAGGATGGTGTCTTCAGCTAGTCCAGACCCCAGGTCTGGCACACAGTAGGTGGTCAGGGAGGCGGGAGGGACAGGGGAGGACAGACGGCTCCGGGCCTGCCTGAGAGCCGGGCTCTGGTCCCGCTGGCTCCTGCCGGCCCCTGAGTCACGGTGAGCGCCTGTGGCCGTGGGCGTGGGCCGTGGGCCGGGGCGGCTCCTGCCAAGCTGGCACCGCTCTGTCCTCGCCGCCCGCACAGTGCTCGCTGCGGCTTCGGAAAATGTCAACTTCTTATCTCGCCAGAATCTTGCCTGACGGAGAACTGAACAGAGCGGCTGAGTAACACTTACAATAATAATGAGACCGAGTTCCTCCTCAGAGCCGGCGCCTCTCGCGATGATCAATCTTCATTTTCACCCCGGCAGCCGCGCTGCTGGGCCCGCGGGCCCCGGGGAATCGATGGCCACGGGCGACCTGACCCCACCTGCCAGCCGGGCGCTCCCGTCGCCCCCATTCTAAGCAAGCGCCCCACAACCTCCACCCAGTGCCACCCACCCCCACTCCTGCTCACCTCTGACGCTTGTCTCAGGCTGCCGCCTGTCAGAGCCAGCGGGGCTGCCAGGCCTGCCCGTGCCCCCGCCTTTGGAGAAGCTGTCTGTCCACCACAGTCCATCTGACTGCATGACTGTCCTGGAGGGAGCCACGAGGGGGGGCGGGCCAGGGCGGGGGCCTGGGCTTGACCGGCCGCCATGTCGTTCACTGAGCCAGCTGAGCGGCTGTGCGTGTCACGGGCCTGCTGGTGGCTCCCAGGCCTGGAACTGGGGTCTGTGCCGGCCTCCGCGTGGGGGGCAGTGCACGGAGGGGCCGGGCTCCGCACAGGGGTGGCCAGGCAGCGGGGGTCAGGGCTCCGCAGGTCCCGACGCTGCTGGCTGTGAGCTTGGTCAAGTTCAGCTGTGCCTGGGCCGGGCAGTCTCGCCCAGCTGGGCTGCGGGGGAGGCTGGGAGGGCCCTGGCCCCGGGTCCTCAGCTCCCTGGACCCCACATGATGGGGCCCCACAGGGCCGATTCCTCCTCCCCTCGCCACTGCGTCCCTCACTCCATCCCTCCGCCCAGCGCTGCCCCCATCTCCTCCTATTTGTCAACAACCCCCTCCTCTCCAGCACCTGCACATGGGCTCCTGGGCTAACGAGCACTAATTGATCTGGCCTGGCCTCCCCGCTCCACTGCCTGCCAGCTGCCAAGATGGAGCGCCATGCCTGGCGATGGGGATGGGGATGGCGATGGCGATGGGGAGGGGGCGAGGGGGAGGGGGACAAGGCTGGCTCAGGAAGGGCCCAGCTTCGTGGGGAGGCCTCCAGGCTGGAGCAGGTGAACGGTGAGGGGCAAGGGGCAAGGGACTGGCCGCAGGAAACTCTGTGCCCTCAGCCCCACCCTGGGCAAGCCCCACCCACGTGCCTTCATCTGGAAAATGGGCAGTGAGGCTCCTTGGGGCGCCCCCCAAGGTCGCTTTGGGGTTGATTAGGGAACGGAGTCCCAAGCCCTTCAGAGCCGGAAGAGGGCCTCGGAAATGGGGGTGTCTAATGGGCTCCCCGCGTCCGGGAGGAGGTGCCCGGCTCGTGGATAAAAAGCAGGAGAGGCCCAGCCGGTGGGGCCCGGGGGTGAGCGTCGCCCTGTGAACCAGGAGGCCTCGCTTCAGTTCCCGGCCAGGGCACAGGCCCGGTTGTGGGCTCCATCCCCAGTGGGGGGCGAACAGGAGGCAGCCGATCAGTGATTCTCTCTCATCATGGATGTTTCTCTCTCTCCCTCTCCCTTCTCTCTGAAAGCAATAAAAATATATTTATTTTAAAAAACGCAGGCGAGAGCCTGAGTGGCGTTCCCGACCCGAGAGAGCAGGTGTCAGCAGACCCCGGGGCCCAAATCCCGCAACACCGGCCCCCGTCCACAGGCTGCTGCCGGCGCCGGCGTGTCCACCCGCGGCGTCTGTGCAGCTCTCACGCCACGAGAGCAGAATGTGGCCCACAGGCCCCACACGCTCATTACCTGGCGTTTATGGGAAGCGTTTGTGGTCGACTGTCTGAGGCAGGGCCTGGGTGCACCCCAGCCCCCAGCCGGAGCCTCCCCACCCAGGGGACCCAGGGCGCTGGCCACGCCCCGCCTGCTCCAGGCTGCAGCCTTGGCCCTGCTGTCCTCTCCACTCTGGACCCCGGGCACCGCCCCAGCTGTGGGGGCCCGGGACTCACTCCTGGGGCGACCTTCCCTCACCCACTCCCCCAGGGGCACAAGCGGGATTGCCCTGCGATGGAGGGACAGGCGGTGGGCTGGGCTGGGGTCCTGACGGGGGCCTGGAAGGCTTCAGGGAGGAGGCAAGGATGCTGAGCCTGAGCGGGTGAGTGCATGGGGGCGTGAGGCGGGGCCTGAGAAAGTGGGGAGGGAGAGCAGGCAGGCCCACTCTGAGCCCAGGCTGGCCCTGCAGGAGCCGAGCTGAGCAGCGGCTGAGTAAGGTGGAGCTGGGAGACAGGTGGGGGGGCGGGGGGGGGGGGCTCGAAGGGCCAGGGTGATGGAGGAAGGAGCCAGAACCCGACCTCAGTGGTGCTTGTCACCATCACCCCCGCCGACCCCTCTGAGCACGCATGTGGACGGACAGGCAGTGCCTGGGGCCCTGGAGGCCAGCCCGGGCGCACCCCCGCCCTCCCGGGAGCCCTGGGGCAGAACAACGTGCACCCACCTCCTCCCGCACCAGCCCCGTGCACTCGCGGCTCCTCACTAAGTGATATTGCCCGCGATTACACGCGTGGCAGCCGTACACAGCGGTTAGCGCAGCCTAATTGGGCCATAATTGTGACAAATGTGTCACTTTGGAGAACTTGACTGCAGCGGATCCCCACTCCCCGCACCGCACACTGCACACCACCCTGGGCCTCTTCTCCACGCCTCCTCCTCCCGCCCTCCCTGTGGCTTTGGGCGCCATTCTCCTGTAAAATGGACTCTGGCACCCCATGGGCTCCTCTGCCCATCCTGCTGGGCACGGTGGAGGGGCCAGGCTGACACCCGTGGAAGTGGAGAAGGCCTGACAGCCCGAGGGAGGGAGGGAGGGAGGGAGGGAGGCCAGTCCCTGCAGAATGCTCTATAGTTGACAACCCCCTCCTTTAGCCCTGGACGGTAAAGCTGGGCGCTGAGTGAGCCCAGGCCCCGGGGGTGAATAGGGACATCGGGGTCTGAAAGCATTGACCTTCCCATCATGGCAAGACCCTCCCTCCTCACACTGCCCGTCCAGGGCTCAGAGCTCCTGTGTGGGAGTTGCAGCCCCACTTTCCTCTCACGAAGGGGCCATGGACAATGGAGAGTGGGGCTCCTGGGGGCTCAGAGGTCAGGTGGGGAGTGCAGGGCCAGGAGGGACCAGAGTGGTCGTCCTCAGCTGTTGTGTGGTACAGAACAGTTGCTACTGTGGAGGTGGTTTACCATCGTGGTCATCATCAGCACCATCACCATCACCACCACCATCAGCACCATCACCATCACCGCCATCACCACCATCACCATTACCACCACCATCACCATCACCACCATCACCATTACCACCACCATCAGCACCATCATCATCATCACCACTACCACCACCACCACCACTATCAGCACCATCACCACTACCACCATTACCACCATCAGCACCACCACCATCACCACAATCAGCACCATCATAATCAACATCATCACCACCACCATCACCACCATCACCACCATCACCATTACCTCCACCATCAGCACCATCATCATCATCACCACTACCACCACCACCACCACTATCAGCACCATCACCACTACCACCATTACCACCATCAGCACCACCACCATCATAATCACCACCATCACCACCACCATCACCATCACCACCACCATCAGCACCACCATCACCACCACCCTCACCATCATTACCATGACCACCATCATTACCATGACCACCATCATTACCATGACCACCATCATTACCATGACCACCACCACCATCACCAAGTTCGGCGCCTCAGAGAGGGAGAGCACGGGGGATCCCATGTGTAGCTAAAAATAACGTTTAAAAAGCCCACGCGCGGCCCCCTTTTGGGATTCTGAGGGCCTTGGTCTGCGGCGGCCCCGGGGAAGGGCACCTGCTCAGGGCTTGCCTTCTCGCGATGGTTTGTAAGTCAGAAGTGAGAACCCCTGGACCAAGGGGCCCTCCAGGTCGCAGTCAGGCTCACCCTGTCCAGGGTCCTGAAACCCGGGCCTCCTCGACACCTGGCGGGCCTGCCTCCAGCCCTCCCCCTTCCAGGGCAGCCGAAGGGACGACGCTGTGTCCACAGGGACACCGGAAAGGCCACTCGAAGTGCCACAGGAAGTGCCAGACGGGGCCTTCCACCCCCTTGGAGAAGACGGGCCTGAGGCAGGGGCGTGGAGTGCGGCTCCTGGTCCGACCCTCTTGCACGGAGGGGGATGGGGAACCTTCTGGAGGCTGATGGGACGGGATGAGCTTCCCGTGCCGTGAGGACCGGGCGGGGGCCCTGCTCCCAGAGGCTCACGCAGAGCCTGGCCCACCCTCCTCCCTGCTCCGGAGCCCCCGGCAGGGAGACACTGGAAAAGAGGCTCTAAATATAGCGAGAGGCAGGCTGTGTGGGTGGCTGGCAGCCTCGTCTTCACTGGGGCCTGGCAGCGTTCCAGGGCCCCGGGGGCTGTCTGAGGGGCGTTCAGAGAAAGGCTGCCAGGGGACCCCCCCTGCCCCCCACCTCAGCCCCGAGCTCAGGCCGCAGGAGCTCAGAAGCTCAGGCCAGAAACCACACTCTGTGGTGACTTGACAAAAGGGTTTGATTGGAAATGACCCGTTGATGCCTTGGGAGGGCCCCGCCCCCCAGGGAGAGCCCCTGAAGCCAGCGTTGAAGAGGGGGAGATGGGTGAGTGACGGGGCTGCCTGTGGGCTCATCTGACAGACGGGAAGCTGGCGGGCTTCCCTGAGGCCTCGTCGGCTCCCTCACCCGCCTCATCCCGGACCTGAACCCACGCTGAGGATGGGGAAGGAGCAGGCAGTGCAGGCGTTGGGGTCTGCTCAGTGCACCGGATCTCCTAGCAGACGTTTGCTGAACACCTACTGCGCGCCTGCCGTATGGTGAGGCCAGCTCCGGAGCACAGAGGGGCTGGGGCCTGGGAGGGCATCCTGGAGCCAGCCAGGCTGGGGCTGAGCCTGCAGGAGGCCCAGAGGTGAACCCCGGGAGAGGGCACCGCCGCTGCACATGGGGGCGGGGGGCGCTGCCTGGGAACCTCCAGCTGCCTGAGCTCCTGCCCGGACCACCCTCAGCCCAGTTTCAGGCGGGTGCCCAGCCCCAGCCCCGCCCTGCCCCCCACAAAGCCAGGGGGACCCCGAGTCCCTGGTCTGGGGCTGGGCCCAGCAGTCCCCAGCCCCCGAAGGAGTCCTAAGCCGCTGGCGAGGATCCCCCTTGGGGGGCCCGAGGCTGCTGAACAGGCTTCGAACCCCCGCCCCACCCCCCACCCCCCGCACCCCGGGGGTGTGAGAAGTCCCAGCCGCGGCGGGAGCGGTTCTAAGGTGAGATTTAATGAGGGGCCTGGGAAGAATGAATTCTATTACACAATCTTACCTCCCAGCCCGCCCTGAGCTGAATAGCAATTGCCAGTGCGGCTCCTGGTATAAATAGAAGCGCTGGCAGGGCTGGGAGGCCCAGGGCCGCGCCACCGTGTTCCCGGGTGGGAAATGCCCGCGTCTTTCCTTTGTCACCTCAGGGGCTCAGAGCGGGTCTCTGCCCTTGGGACGGTGGCACCGAGCCCAGCTCTCGGGGGTGCACAATGCAGGCCCACACCCACAGGTCCCCCCCTCTCCTCTGCCCCCTCCCCCCACAAACACCTATTGAGTTCCTGGGACCAGCCAGGCAGAGGGGGTGGGGGGGCTGCCATGGCCTCAAGTTCTTTGAGGAAGCGGAGCCCAGCCCTCCTGGGCACGGTCATGAGGGCCGGCAGGAGCCGTGGGGTTGGGGGAAGGAGCCGGGAGGCCTGCACCCCCGAGCCGACCCGAAGGACCAGAGCATCTGCCGCAGGCGGATGGGCCAGGCCATCCTCAGTGCAGTGAGGGGCACGTGCAGGTGCAGGTCCTGGGGGTTGAGGGGGTTGGGGAGGCAGAGAAGGTTCCAGAAGGATCTTGTTATCCTGCCAGGGCACGACGGGGAGGGAGAGCATTTCACGAGCACTTAGACGGACGAGGGGAGGGCAGAGGCCGGCGTCAGAGCCGGGGGCCTCTGGTGGGAGCGACCCCCCACCCCCAGGCTCTGCCCTGGGACCTCTAGACCCCGCCCTCTCGGGGTCCTCTCTGCACCCGCTGCTCTCCCCTGGGTTCCCCGAATTTTCAACTCCACCCAGTCGGAGACCCAGTTAGACCCAGGCTGGGTTAGCGCCTGGTCTCCCAGCCCTGAGTGGGCGCCGACACCCGCCCCACACGCACACACGCAGCTCTTCCGCTGCGAATCAATCACCAGAAACAAGTGGGCGCCCAGGGCAGGCTCCGGGAATAGATCAGAAATAGCCCACTCCAGCTGTCGGGACAATAAACACGCAAACAGCCTGCGTGCTGTTGGGAGATTTACTTTCTACAAAACACTCTGAGCTGTTTCTTCCTAATCTATGCGACCCTCCCCCCCCCCCGCCCCCCGCACCGGGAGGGGCCCAGCCCGGCTTCCAGGGTCCCACACTGGGCGGGCCAGCTGCTGCCACGCGGCTTCGAGAATGGACAGTGAGCACCGCCCGGGGCGGGGTCCAGGCTCGGCTCCGGCTCTGCTCATGACCCGGGCAGCCCGGCCTGGAGCCCAGAACCTTCCCCGAGGAGTCCGCTCCCCGCGTGGCCTGCGTCTGACCCAGGCACGTGGCTCGGCATCTGCGGCCGGTCCTGTGCTGGGCTTTCCCGCCAGCCGCCCTGCCCTGGGCCTGGTCAGCCCTGGTGGCCAGCGAGCCCCTCCTCCTGCCCCTGAGATGGAGGCCCAGCAGCCCTGTGCCCCCCGCCAGCAGCCGGGCGCCTCCTCCCCTGGGCCGGGAAGCAGGATCCTCCGGGGTGGAGGGGGGTAGAGGTGGGGGTGGGGGTTCGATGAGGCGGCACTGGGCCTGGGGAGGTTGCCTCGGGCTCCCAGCAGAGCTGGGAGGATTGACAGGTCTCCAGGCTGCACCCCCCGCGCAGGCTGGGCGCGGAGAGGCAGACACCGGGGAGCCCCTCATTCAGAGCTGCAGGCAGGCCTGTCACTGCCGCCCCACTCCAGGCTCCCAGGGCCTGGGCAGCCTGTGCAGCCTGTGCAGCGGGAGGGGCCGGTGGCGCTCCTGGGCCGCCTTGACCGCTAACACCCTGGGGCTGCGCCTGCGGAGGGATTCAGCGCGGGTGCCCTCCGCGCGGCCTGCGCTTCCCCTCGGTCCCCAGTGGCAAAGGCCTCCTGCCCGCCTGGACTTGTAGGCAAACTCACAGCTACCGCCGCCCGCACCCCCACGAGGAGGGCACCCCGGCTGGGAGAGCGAGAGGATGCGCGGCTGCAGGTGAGCGCGCGCCCTCTGTCGCAATTTATGTTTCGCAACTTGGCGACCCCGAGGCTGTCCTGGGTCCTGCCGCAGTCACCCGCCCGGCCGTTCCTCTGCGCCAGGGGCGGGCAAACTTTGTGACTCGAGGGCCACAATGGGTTCTTAAACTGGACCGGAGGCCGGAACAAAAGCATGGATGGAGTGTTTGTGTGAACTAATATAAATTCAAAGTAAACATCATTACATAAAAGGGTACGGTCTTTTTTTTTTTTTTTTTAGTTTTATTCATTTCAAACGGGCCGTAGTTTGCCCACGGCTGCTCTGGGCTGAGCCAGGCTTTTGCAAAGCATACTTGTCTCATAAAAGGGGATGTAACCGATTCAGGGAATTGGGGAAGGAAAACGGAGTCCAGTGAACAAACCCCACCACCTGGGACCCCACCGCGCAGATGCCCACGGCTCCTCTCCCGGGCACGTCCTCGCATTGTTTTTAATGCCCCTCTGTCCCGCGGTCTCTTTTCATCGGCGGCTTCTGTTGTGACACGGTGGGAGCCGCGGGACATTCTGTTACCTGTTGGCGTTTGCTCCCCGCACGCGCTCTCTGCACACGCACTTAGCAGACATTATTTTTAATGGCTGTAATATTCTTTCAACTGGGTACACCGCCGTTTTCTTAAGCGTCCCCCATGTTCAAGCACTTAGGTTGTTTCTAATTATTTTGCTAAAAATACATACTTTTGTGCTTAGGATTACTTCCTCAGGACGGCGGCCCAGAAATGAAATTGTGGTGGAAGGGAGCATTTTTTTGAGCACGTGACTCGTGTTGCCAACTGCCCGCTCTCGGGGGCCCCGCTGCGCCCAGCACGCTGCGCCCATCGGACGCCCCGGTGCGCCGGTGCCGCTCGCTTTAATCGCCGGTGCCGCTCGCTTTGTGTTAATGCGTTTCCTTTACGACCCGGGAGGGAGGGCTCTTCCCCGGCTCCTCTCGCAGCCGCGCTGAGGCTTCCTGCGAATTGGTAGCCCCGCGCTTTGGCCAATCATCCGTCTGAGGGTGTGCGTGTCACCTGTCACTTTCTATGGCCGCGCTCCACCTGCCGGGGCGCCCCCTGGGCCTTGGCTGTTTCGGCCCCGCGGCCGTTGCCTGATTTGCCTGCGGAATGCGGGATTTCCCCTTTTCCGGGCCATTCAGCCTGTCCTTCCTTCCCTTTGTGAGCCTGTCAGTCATTTCAGCTCGTGAGAGAAAGACCAATCGCATAGACCGCACTCCTGTGGACTCTAATGAACAAGATAAACGGAAGAGCAAAACAGAACCAGAGGCAGGATGCCTGGAAGAGACTGACAGCTGTCAGCGGGGGGGGGGGGGGGGGGGGGGGGACGAAGGGGGTGCCGAGAGGGGCCAGAGCACATAATGCAGAGACCAGAGACCAGGGACACAGTGTGGTGAGGGCAGGGGGCGGGGCAGGGGCCGAGGGGGGGGGGGGGCGGGGGCGGGCATGGAGACTCCAGTAACAATGGCAACGGCCGAAACATGTCCTCCCTCTCACACTGGGTGAATCCTCAGGTCGGCCGGGCTCTGAACGTCTGACGCGGAGTGCGTGTTAACACGGGGACCCCACATGTGGGAGGCCTGGAGACCAGCACCCCACAAGGAGCCGGCCGCCCCTGACGGCTCAGAGTGTCAGTTAGGAAGCCCTGTGTTAAATGAGGGGAAGCTCCCCTGGGAAACTGGGTAGAGTTATGCTCAGGACGGACCCAGCCTGGGCACGTCGGAGATGGCCAGTTGTCCTAGCCGCCCACTCACTCCCTTCTTTGGAACAGACTGTCTAGCTGGGCACAGCGGGCAGAGGCCAAAGACTACATATCCCAACATTCCTTGCAGCTAGGTTTAGCCGTGTGACTAAAGCTCCGGCCAATGACACGGGAGCAGAAGTGTCCCAGGGCGGCTTCGGGCATTCCCTGGGACCTCCGCTGCCCCTCTGCCCCTCTGCCCCTCTGCCCCGCACACCTTGCCTCTCCCTCCCGAGCCTGAGTGCGGGTGTGACCGCCGGAGCGGAAGCGCCTGTTCTGCACCAGGAAGTGGCTGTGGGATCGAGGCCACACTCGGGGGGTCGCCGGACGCGCGGAGCTGGGGGACAGCAGGTCCCTGTGATCTCTGAGGAGCAGAGCTGCCTGCTCCGCGGGGGGGGGGGGGGGGGGGGGGGGGGGGGGCGCGGGCTCTGTGGGGAGGGAGGACCAGCCTCTCCGTATGTGGGCCACCGCTATTTCGAGTCTCTGCGCCTCACCCCGGACTCTATCTGTGGCAAGTGGTGAGACGGTGCGTTTGTGAGGCGTTCTTATGTAATCCCAACGCAAAGCCGGGGGATTAAATAGCATGAGATGTGCAGATGGTTCCGCGCAGCACTTGGTCCATAGCAGCACTTCACGGGGAGCTGGCCGAGCTCCCGTGAGCCTCACCGTGTCGTGGGCACCATTCCCTGCAGCTCAGACCCAGAGTCTGCGCCCTCCCAGCAGCCCACAGGGAGGGAGATTGTGATTCCTGTTACAGATGGGGCATCGGGACAGCAGAGACTAGCGCCAGCGTGCTGAGGTCACAGGTCAGGGCAGAGCATGGCGCCCCCTCCACCTCTGTAGACACTGAGGAATGTTTGGGAAGCAGTTAGGATCCAGCTACTGGGACCGCGCTAGAGAGCTTTCCCTTGTAGCCCGGCGGCTGCTTCAGCTCCAGCCATCACCCGTGAGTCCCAGGATGCATCTCCAAGCCCACGAGGTGTTTCGCGCGGCGTCCAGGTCGCCATAGAAACCTGTGTCACAGACAGGCTGAGTGGTACTTGGGAAAAGGGAAGAAAGCTGCGCATTGGGGTGGGCCAGGCGGGCTTCCTGGAGGCGGTGAGGTTGGGCTCTCCGACCTGCTGAGGAGTGGGCTGCAGGCAGGCGGCGAGGGGCTCTACGTCCTGCCTGCCTCCGGATCCTGGCTTCCCTGGAGGCAACCCGACTTCCTGGGCCGCGGGGAGCGGGGTGAAGGGCGGGGGAAGGTGGGCCCCATCACTGCTAAATGGGCTGCCGGCTCCTGTGGGTAGCTAGGCGCTAAAGAGGGCGTAAAAGTGACTTACGAGCCGGAATCCGGTGTTGGGGCATAAACACGCCAGGGCCGTGATGGATCAGCCGGGAAAATAGCTTTTATAATTGGTATGTGTTTTTATTAAGTTCTAAAGGCTCCTATTATGCGAATAGGCGTCTGAGCCTGTTGGACCGGATTGCGGCTCCGGCACGGGCCTCGCCTGGCCTCCTCCCTGGCACAGGCCCAGATCCCTCAAACCTGTTTCCAGCAGCCGGGCCCCCAGGGTCCCGAGGAGCCGGGAAAAGGCGGGGGCCGGTCACCCATCAGCTCCTTTCCCAGAAATGGACGAGATTCCCACCCACGTCCCTGGGCCTTGACGTGGGTGAGGTTGACGGGGGGTGGGGGGTGTCTGCTCCGCGCTGTGCGCCTGGCACAGCTCTGCGGCTGCAGTGCCTACCGGCCCGGCGCCCAGCGGGCTGTGTGGGCATCAGCGAGGTGAGTGCCCCGGGCAAAGGAGGGCTCCCTCTTGGGCTGGGGGCGCTCGAGGCCTGGCAAGCGCAGTGAGCTCATTAGCAGCTCTCTGTCCGGAGCCCAGGAGCGAGCTTGCTGGCCTGGGGAGCACCCGGAGGGCCAGAGACCCCGTGGGTCCAGGTGGAGCAGTGGGCGGGCTGGGGGCGGGACCGGAGATGCTCTGAGTGACAGTGCCGAGGCCCTGGGTCAGGGCAGTGGCATAAGGGTTCTCACGCCCCCTGCTCAGGGCGCAGGGGAAGGGAAGGCCATTGCTGTCTCCTTTAACATCTGCTGCTGCAGCCCTGGCTGGTGCGGCTCAGTGGATAGAGCGTCGGCTGCAGACTAAAGGGTCCCGGGTGGGAATTGGGTCAAGGGCGCATTACTCGGTTGTAGGCTGGATCCCCGGCCCTGGTCGGGGCCTTTGCAGGAGGCAACCAGTGGATGTGTCTCTCTCACATCGGTGTTTCTCTCTCCCCCTCCCTTCCACTCTCTCTAAAAATCAATGGGAAAATAGCCTCGGGGGAGGAGTCACAAAACAGGAAAAGAAGAGGAGGAGGGGCACAGCCGGGCACCTGCTACAGACTCCTGGCCCCGGGGGATGGGGCGGGGGGCGGGGAGAAGGAAGCTCACGCCAACCACGTCGGGAGGAAGGGGTGCCGCCCACGGCGCTCAGACCACGCAGCTCAGTCCCCTGGGACCCAGCTCCAGAGGCCACAGGCCTAACCCGGCCCGGCCACAGCCCTCCTGCGTGGCTGCTGCCGGCTCCCCCTCGCCCCGCGTGTCCGCCCGCCCACGCTCATTGTCTCTCGTCTCCTCACACGTCCACGCCCCCTCTTCCCCATCTCGCTCCCGCTCCAGCACCCCCTCCTTCTCTCCACCCTCCCCTCATCTCACTTCAAAACAATAAACGTTTATCTTGATATAATTAGACGCGGCAAGTTGCAAAAATAGTATAGAGACGTCCTACGTCCCCGCCGCCCAGCCGGCCGCGTGCCCACACCACAGCCACAGCCAGGCCCACACGGGGCGACTGCAGACACGGACTTGTGTGTGAGAGCAGGGGTGTGTGTGAGTGTGAGTGTAGGTATATGTGGGTATGTGTTGTATCTGTGCTTGTGTTATGTGTGTGTGCATGTCTGTGTGTGTACACGTGCATAGAAGTGCGTGTACATGTACATGCACGTATGGGTTGTATATTTGCATGTGCGGATATGTATGCCTTTATGTGTACATGTGCATACACGTGTCTGTGTGTGTGTGCACGTGTGTGTGTGCGTGCCGCACGTGGTTCTGTGGCCCCTGTCACATCTGCACTCTGTGCAGCTGCCACCACAGCAGGTGCAGAGCTGCCGTCCCCGCGAGCCCCCTGCGGCCCTTTGGATGTGCGCTCCCCCCGCCCCCTGCGCCTACACCCCCTGTGCCCTCCCCCCGGATGGTGTCACTGAAGAGGGGCCACATGGACCACAGGCCTGAAACCTTGAGCCGCTCTTCCCCGCCTGCGGGAAGCCCTTGAGACGCGGCCGAGGTGCTGCGTGGACACGGGCTCCTGCCCTGGACTCCGCGTGTGTCCTGGGGTCTGGATGGAACATGGTTGCTTCTTTATTCCCGTTTTTAAAATCCCACGGCAATGGCCTTGGAGGAAGACCACGGGTCCACGGTCCCGGAGGTGGGCTGGGCCATGCTCCCTGGGGCCTCGGGCTGGGCCCCAGCAGGACCGTGAGACCCCACAGACTCGGGCGGGGGCGCCCGGGGGGACAGGGAGCAGGGAGGCCCGGAACCTGGGGACCCGTCCACGCGCTGGCCCCCGGTCCCGGGAGGTGGAGCGGGGCGCCTCGCTCCTGCGCCCCAACAAGGAGCAAAAGGCCTTTACACGAACCAGGAGCGGGTCCTGCATCAGGGCCGTGTCCGAGGGGGACGGGGAGGGGAGGCGGGAGCCACTGGGAGGGCGGAGGGCGGGCGGGTGCCACTGGGGTCCTGGGTGCCCCGGCGCGGGGCTGGCAGAGGAGCACGCCGCCCGGTTCCGTGGCGTCTGTCCTGTCGCCGTTTGACACGAACGCTCCAAAGCGCTGGCACCGAGCAGATAAACAAACGACAATGTGCTCAGGGCGCGCCGGGCTGCGGGGACACCTGCCGAGCCCGCGCCTGGGGAGGCTCCGTCCCGCCAGCACGTCCCCCAGAGCCAGGCCTGGGTTCAGGGGGCGGGGGGGGGGGGCCACCAGGACCACGAGGTGCCGGGGGTCCTGCTGCCGGGAGGGGCTTTTCTCTGGAGGAGCAGCTGCCGGGCAGGGGGGAGGGGGGGGATGGGTTGGGGGGCGAGGGACAGGGGACAGGGGACGGGGGCTCACCACTTTTTCGGGGAGTGAGACCCACTGCCAGGCGGGGGTCTGGCCACGGCCTCAGGTGACCCGTCCAGGGGAGCCTCCGCCAGGCAGTTCTCTGCAGAACCTCAGTCAGGCTGCTGGGCCTCGGTTTCCCCAGTTGTAGGGTCGGGGGACGATGGCATTGAAGGGGCCTCTCGAAGACGCTGTGCAGGACATGCTGAGCCTCTGGGCAGGAGAGAACGTTCCGGGGGCGGGGTGAGCGGAGCCCACCTCCCCCCCCACCCTCATGGCCTCTGTGCTGCTGAAGCGGGGGGGGGGGGGGGGGGGCAGTGGTACCAGAGCCACAGGGAGGCCATGCGCCCTGAGTCCCAACAGGGTCACCCCATCGGAGACCCTCTAACCAGCGGTTCTCCACCTTCTGGCCCTTTAAATGCAGTTCCTCATGCTGTGACCCAACCATAAAATTATTTTCGTTGCTACTTCATCACTGTAATGTTGCTACTGTGATGAATCGTCATGTAAATATCTGATCTGCAGGACGGTCTTAGGCGACCCCTGTGAAAGGGTCGTTCAACCGCCAAAGGGGTCGCGACCCACAGGTTGAGAACCGCTGCCTAAGCATAGATGAGCAAGGGGCTTCTCGGGAGAGGAGACAGCGCCAGGCACAGGGCGGATTCGGAGTCAGGGACCCGGTGTGGCTGCCTGCCCCCCGCCCCCTCCCGCCCCCCGATGTGCTGCCCCCGGAGCAGAGCACCAGCAGCCAGGGTCCCGGCACCCGGCTCTGTGCACACGGTTGGCGCCCAGGTCTGTTTGCTCAACACGGAGTCTGTCAGACACATTTCCGCGCTCCCAGCCCCTTCTCCACACGGATTCCTCAGATTTCTCATCTTCGTTTTGGCACAGAAATCACGTAATTTCTAATTTAAAACCGTATGAAACCACCCTGCTCATCAGCATGCACGCGGCTCAGATGGTGTTTGGGAAATTAGCTCCGTCACTCCTGCCCACGCCGGCACGTGGCCCGGCAGCAGGCCTGGCTCCCGAGCCCCCACCCGCCACGCGAGGCCACACCGAGCCTCCCTGCGGGGGGCGGGTGTCTGGCGGCTCCAGAGCTGGGCGAGAGAGCTGGCAGGTGGGCCAGCGCGCTCGGCAGCCCCTCCGAGCTGGGGAGCGAGGCTGCTGGCACCGGGGAGGGAGGAGGGCGCGGGCGTGCGGGCGCAGCACCCTGGGGAGCTGGGGGCAGGTGACGGCAACCCTGATGCCAGGGGAGGTCCTGACTCTCATCCCCTCCCCGCTGCCTCTCTCCAGCGCCTACTAGACACCGGCGTGGAGAGGCCAGGTCCCCTCCTGGCCCATCTCGCTCCCGCCCACGCCGGGCATCACGCATCACTCCTGACTGCCCACCCCACCCCCCTGGGGCCGCAGGTGCACGCGCCAGGGCCGTGGCCCCTGCCCTCACCACCGCATCCCCCTGCCCAGCACCATCACTCAACGTGGTCAACAAGTTCACGGACCAGCCTGGTCACCGTAAAGGTCAACGAGACCGTCACTGTCCAGTGGCCCAAGTTCAAGACCTGAGCACGGCTGTGAGGCTGTGGGCGCTGGGCCAGGGCCTCAGCGCTGCGGCCTCCACTGCCTCCGCTCCCCAGGGGAGACAGCGACCGCGGTAACACTAATACCTTTTTAAAAAATATATACTTTTACTGATTTCAGAGAGGAAGGGAGAGGAGAGAGAGAGAAACATCAGTGAGAGCATCACTGATGGGCCGCCTCCTGCTCGCCCCAGGACCCGGGAGGCTGGAGGCGGGCCGGACCGCGTGGGACCAGCTCACTGGCGGGGCCCGAGTGGAGCTCAGCGGCCGCGGGTGGAGCTGGAGCTCTGACTGAAGTGGACTCATTGGCCGGGATCGGGTAAAACCGTGCCGGGGACGATTGAAATGAATGGAAGGCATTTAGCTTCGCTGGGTCGCAGAAGAAAAAATCGAATTGAACGGAATGAATCCAATAGAACGGAATTGAAAGTAAATTGGCCCGATTTGACTTAAATTGAGGAGCCGGCGTGCACGTGGGGAGGCGAGGCGTCGGAGTGCCGGGGCGGAGCTGGGAGGAGGAAAACAGCAGCATTGGAGGCAAATGACGCGGATTTTAGTTGAAGTGAAGTTTCTGGAGCCGTGACTGCAGCTGGCACTGATGTCATGTGAAGTCAGGGGGTCCTGCACCAGGTCCCCCAGCTGAGTCCACTTGTTCTCCGGGTTTGGGGGTTCCGAGAACATTCACGAAGCTCCTACTGTCTGCAGGTGCTGGGCTAGGGCCTCGAACCCCAGGCCCTGCCCCTGGGGGTCCTGGGGGCCTGTGGTCACCCCAGACAGGTCAGGAGGAGCCTCAGGAAGCCTGAGCCTGGAAGGGGGAGCAGACACCCCCAGGGTATCCCTCACTGGACACTGACCTTGAGGTCTTGGTGGAATGAGGCCTTGGGGCCAGGCAAGGAGCCATGCCTTGGCCGCGGGGATGAGAGCCGGTGGGCCTTGGGCTCCATGTCTTTCTGACCCTCAGTGATCCCGTCTGTAAAATGGGGACGAGGGACCAGGGCAGCTCCCTCGGAGGAGAGTGTCAAGCAAATGGAAGAGTCAGAGTTTACTTTCTCCACCAGCAGCCCCTCGCCAGCGCCCCTCCCACCCGGCTCTTTCCTTTCAGTTCCCCAAAGACACAGTTCCTCAAAGCAACTCAGAGGCCTTGGACCCCTTCCATCTCCTGGAAGCTAAGGCCCCGGCTGAGCGACGATTTCTGGTCCCCAGGCTCTGCCGGCCGCCCCTTCCCTGCTCGGCCTCAGTCAGTGTCCTGCCACCTCACCAGGCATCGGAATGGATGTCACTCACCAAGTCCTCCGTCCTCCCTGTGGCCCAGCCTTGCACCCTCCTGCAGTCCTCATTCTCCAGGCTTAGCAACACAACCGCTGCCTCCAGGAAGGCCTCCAGGGCACGGAGGCCAGGCTCCCCCATCTCAGGGCCGGGCTACCTTCCTCTCTCCGCCCAGAGCCGAGCGGGCAGGGAAGGTGACGCGGCCTGTCTGCACCCACCGGTGTCTATCCTGGGCTTGGTGTTCGGGCCGTTTTGTTCTTGGTTTGTGTTTGAAGTTCTCCAAGGGCTTTGAGACAACCCGCTGGGCACCCCCCCCCCCCGCCCCAGGCAGCACTTGGCGGCCAGTGTGGCCACGCAGAGGGGAGCTCTGCTTCTCTGCTATTTTCCCCAACATGTCAAGTTCAAGGATTTCCCATCAATTCGTCTAAGACTGCCTTGGCCTTGGTTTCACGTTTCTGACAAGCACTCAGCACACGTGTGACTCCGCTCATGCGCCTCCTGCCGCCCGCCCCCCACCCCACCCCCCACCCCCCTGCCGCCGGCCTTGCCATGAGATGACGGCTGAAAAGCGCTTCCCTCTCCCAGCTCCCGCATAGCAACCGCTCCCTGAGGCTGGCTGTTGCCACGACTTACAGTAATAATAATAATAATAACAGACCAAACGTCAACAGACTCGCGCCACCCCTTTCTTTTAGCTAAGATGCACCCCTTAAAATTTGAAATTCTAGGAAAATGGGGAGAAACACTGAATATGTAAATCAGACCACGCCCCAGAACCCTCCCGCCACGCAGGGCTCTCGGCTCTCGCGCGATCCTCCCTCCACACGCGGGCCTTTAGCACGCTCCTCTCCCGGCGCTTTAATAACCCCGTCTCCCTCCAAACCCGTCTGGACTTCACAGCGGACGCACTGCCTCACTTGCAGAGAGTCTTCAAGGCTCTTTATTTAACAAAGAAATTAAGCCGTTGTCTGCCATGTTTGCTGCAATCTAGTTCCCAGGCCCTGTGTTATTTCTGCCTTTTCATTTGCTGGTTTAATTTTGACGCCAGGAGAAGATTTCCATTTTTATTCCGTCAAATCTGCCCACGTTCTCTCCCCGGGTCCCCGTGTTAGTTCTAAACTTGGGAAATCTTCCTTCTCCCGCAGCACGAGAATATTACAGTTTACCTAATTCTCGCTTTTGGGGGGGGGGGGTCTTGATTTTTTTAAAATATACTTCCTGCTTATCTCGAAGGAGTCCAGGGCTGAGCCCTTGCCCCCCTGCCCCGGCCTCCGCAGAGGAGGGGCTCCTTGGGCTCCCACGGCCCCCCGCCCCCGCCGGCCTGCGTGCCCGCTCCCCGACCCGGCCTCTGCCCGCGCCGCCTCCTCCCTGCCAGCGTCTCCCGACCGGCAGCTGGGAGGGCCCCACGGGCTGCAAGTTCACTTCCCGGGGCAAATGGGCTGAAATCATCGAAATGCTCAAAAGCAAGCCCAAGAGAAAATGACCCCAAAGATGGGCCAATTACTGCCAACGCGGCAGCTCGCACAGCCCCCCGCAGCCCGCACAGCCCCCCGCAGCCCGCACAGCCCCCCGCAGCTCGCACAGCCCCCCGCAGCCCGCACAGCCCCCCGCAGCCCGCCCAGCCCCCCGCAGCCCGCACAGCCCCCCGCAGCTCGCACAGCCCCCCGCAGCTCGCACAGCCCCCCGCAGCTCGCCCTGTGTGTCCAGGCCTCTCAGCCTCCCCACGCGACGCGCCCTCCCTGTCCCTCCGTCCCAGGGTCTTTCAAGTCCTCTCCTGCCCGAGGCCATCAGAGCCTCTCCCCTTCCCCCTGACCCCCATCACCCCCGGCCCCACCCCGGCCCTCTTACCCCCGAGCTGCCCAGACCGGAGTCTGGACCGTGCAGGACGCGGTTCCCGGTTCCCGCGGCGTCAGGACAGCTTCGGCGGCTTCCCAGGCCAGGCCGGCACCGGTGCCGTGTTGTCAATGAATAAACAGAGGCACCGAGGACAGGCAGCCTCCACGGTCACCAGGGCGTGCGTGGGGCCCTGGTGGACAGGCCCAGGCTCCGCCCGTCCGCCACGCATGGTGTTCCTGGCGCTGGTCAGCCCCAGCACGGGGGCCTTTGTTGGCCTGGGAGGGAGGGAGGAGATCAATGTTTTGGGGGTGCAGTGGGCCTGGGGGTGCTGCGACCACACCCATCATTCCTCTCATGGGGGAGGTGGGAAGTGGGGGAGGCCTGGCCTGCACCCCTCAACCTCAGATCTCCCTCCTTTAACATGGAGGCCAGGGCTGGGTGGCCGATCTGCCCACCCGTCTCGGGCCTGCGTTCTGTTCCCTGTGTGCTAGGGGGCTCCTGTGTGCTAGGGGCTCCTGTGTGCTGGGGGGCTCCTGTGTGCTAAGGGGCTCCCTGAACCCAGCCCCTCACCCTCCTGGCTCTGTCTCCCCAACAGAGCCCACGTGGGAATAAAAGCCAAAGGAACAAAAAATGGCTCACTGGTGGGGGCAGGAATGGCCCGCACAGACAGGACGGGCGGCTGGAGCGCGAGAGGCCTGGAGAGGGTTCCCCACACGGTGTGAGGCGGGCAGGGAGGGAGCTGGGGCCTGGAGGAGGGCCTGGCGCAGGGAGGACGCGCTGGGAGGCTCGGTCCGGAGGCAGAAGGATGCACCACGCGGGGCATTGGGCCTCCCGCGGATTGATGGGCTCCGAGAGGCTCGCCAGGTGCGGAGCCTTCAGCCTATTAATCTCCCGGTTAATCACGCAGGACACTTGGCAATTAGCGCGCTCAGCCCCCTCACGGGCGGGCCGGGCTAGCACTCACGCGCAGGTGGGAGCGGACGCCAGCAGCAGCCCGGGCCTGGCTCCAGGAGGCACCTGGCGGGCTCCGCCGCCCTCCACGCCTCTCGGGGCTGGTCTCTGGCCCCGGTGAGGGGGGCTCAGGGCGCCCCAGAGCCTGCCTGGGCCGGTGGGGGGATGCCCACAGGCTGCAGCCTAAGACCTGCTCCCAGCCCCGGGAGCCCGGCCAGGAGCCCAGCCAGGCCCGGGCGCGGCCTCTGCGATGCGGGCGGTGTGTGGCCGCGGGAAGAGGGCGCCAGGCTTCACTAAGTCCTACTGTCAGCGCCGCGGGTGCGGGAAGGACGAGCTTCCAAGAGCTCCGCGTGCGACCCTGCGGGCACAGAGTGCGCCTGGGTCACCTTCGGCTCCTGAGGCGGCTGCCTCGGCCTCAGGGCCCGGCCGGAGCCTGGTGCCGTCTCCCTGGGGCGGCCGGCCTTCCTGCACCTCCTCGGCCGGGCCCCGTGCCCACGCGGGGACACTGGGTGGTGGGGCCGCGCCTGCAGCCCCGCAATAATCCAGGGCTCCCGCCAGGGCCGCGGCTGGGCCTCCAGCCCGCTCTGCGGGGAGGTCGAGGGGCAGCGGGCTTGACGGACAGGTCTCCCTGCCCAGGAGGCCCCTGGGCTTTCCCACCGGCGACCTATTTAAGCCTCACCTGGGCCCACGGCCAAGAAACCGTCCCTGCCCTCGGGCGCAGAGGCAGGACATGCAGAGCTGCTGGGCATGGTGCCCGGGCACACTGCCCGCCCGTCAGTCTCACTTCCAGTCTTTCTCCAGTTCTCGGGAAGGCCTGCCCGCCCGCCCTGACGCCCCCGTCACCGCTCTCTGCCTGTGCTGGTTTGGGGGCCAAGGGCAGAGAGAGGGACTCCCCACCGGGTTCCCAGCACCTGGCACACAGTTGGTGCTCAATGAATGCTCTCCAGTGAGTGACAGATGGATGGGCACTGCCCAGGGCTGGGCAGGATTTAATGGGGTCGCACTGGAGGAAGATTCTGGCAAACCCCTCCCTTCCCGCCTCCCTGACCCAGAGGCCCGGGCGTCGCCTGTAGAAGAGGTAAGAAGCTGATTGGGCCCCGGCCAGCGTGGTTCTGTGGTTAGAGCATCGGCCCACACACCGAAGGGTCCTGGGTTCAATTCCTGGTCAAGGGCATGTGTCTTGGTTGTAGGTTCAATCCCTGGCCCTGG
This sequence comes from Myotis myotis, assembly GCF_014108235.1. Taxonomy (NCBI): domain Eukaryota; kingdom Metazoa; phylum Chordata; class Mammalia; order Chiroptera; family Vespertilionidae; genus Myotis; species Myotis myotis. The sequence goes on from NW_023416320.1 coordinate 510,737, forward strand.
TCAGGGCACATGTGGGAGTCAACCAATCGATGTCTCTCTCTCTCTCTCTCTCCCCGCCCCTTCTACTCTCTCTAAAAATCAATGGGAAGAAATGACCTCAGGTGAGGATTGGAAAAAAAATAGAGGCGGATTTGAAGGGCAAGGGCCCCGGGGAGCCCAGAGCAGCGGGGGGCACTGGCGGGAGGCCCTCAAGATGAGGCGAAAGCAAGACCTGCCTTCCCTCCCTGGGCTCTGAACGCACCTTCAGCCGGTCCCCGTGAATGACCTTCAGCTGGTTCCTGTGAATGACCTTCAGCCGGTTCCTGTGAATGACCTTCAGCCGGTCCCCGTGAATGACCTTCAGCCGGTCCCCGTGAATGACCGAGCTGCGCCTCTGAGTGGCCATCGAGCCAGCACTCAGCTGCCTTGAACCTGGAGCCCAGACCAGGCGAACTCACCCGGGAGGGAACCATGGTTTTGTCCCTGTGCTTGAGTCGTTTCGTGCAGCTGGCGGCCTGCTCATCCCCACGCGTCAGGGTCCCCTGTCACCCTGACCAGGCACAGCCCCCGGGGACAGCGGCCAGGGGAGTGGGAACAAGACACCGGGCCCGGGACAGGCGCTGCCCGGGACATGACGGTGCTGAGGGCGGAGCGGGCTGCCGAGGAGGCCATGGCGCTCAAGCTGAGGCCTGAGGGGAGAAGGCAGCCAATGGGAGGACCTGGGACAGACCAGCAGGTGCAAAGGCCCCGGGGCAGAGAAGGGGCGGAGGAGGCATTGCCATCCGGTTTGGGCGGCACGAGGCCCTCGTGGTGGACAAAGGCAGGGGGTGGCTATGAGACGGGGAGGAGGACCCCGATATCCGTAGGAGGAAGGCAGCGCTGCTGGTGCAGAGACCATGACACACGACGCTGACTCTAGAGAGAGGGCTGTTTCATTCCCAGCCCCTCAGTCCGTAGCCGAACCTCTGCTTTCTCGTTCTCCTGGCAAACAAGGGGCGCAGCGTTGCTTCAGGCCCCGCCCGAAGGTTGTTTTGTCCTGTTTCGGTCCCGTCCCGAGGTCAGAGGCCGCTCTGGGTGTAAGGCCATGGGAGTGGCGGGTCCCTGTGTGCTCTTCCCCCGGGAAACCCAACCCCAGTCTGGTCGTGAGAAAAACATCACGGATCCCGCAACGCCTCGGCCTTCCTCGAGGTCACAGACAGCCAGGCGCTTGGGAGACCGTCACGGCCGGGGGAAACCTGGGCCCAGAGCCGAGGAAAGACGGGGGGACCTGAGGGGACGGGAACAGAGCGTGGAGTCCAGTGACCATGATGGGTCCGTCCTGACGCGTCCGTGGAACATTGCATCGCCGGAGCGCCAGCGGACACTGGGCGGGGGCGGGCGCCACTGTCTGGGAACTTTCCCTGTCAATCTTAGGCTGTTCTTCATTAAACATGGACTTTAAAAGCCCCCAGTGAGTCACACCAACAACGCGAATCAGCAAAGGAAGGAGGAGAGCGAGGCTTGGCGACACCGGGCGTCCGTGTCGTTATGGAGCACGAAGGCCGCCGTGGGAGGCGCCTCATGGCCTCACCGGACCCGAGCCCCTGCGAGGCCCAGCCTGCCCTCCGCGTACGGCTTCCTGACTGTCTCCCCGTCAAGCTGTGTGGCTTCGGGCCAGTCTCCCGACCTCTCTGGCCTAGTTTCCTCCTTGTGCACCATCTGCGGCCACAGCATCTGCTTCCCCCGCAGCGTCGTGAGGGGTGGGTGATCCACACGCACTGACCCACTTGGCGGAGGACCCGGGGGCGCGGGGCGCTCACTGCGCTTCGGGCAGCGCTGATCACAGGCCCGAGCACGGCGCCCTGCGGGCCCCACGCCCCAGACGGTCCCTCTCGTTTGCTCACAGCCTCCCGCCGCCCACCGCACCCCTTGGGCCCGGCCCCGGCCCCGGGAGGGAGGTCTGGCGGGTCTGACACCCAGTTTCCTGCTGGAGAAGCTTGGGCCCGGGGTGTGGGTGACCCGTCTCGGGGACTCTGAGCTCGTCCCCATTCACCCACACGTCCCAGGGCCAGGCCTCCACCCCCATCTTCCTCCCGACTCGCGGGCCCAGCAGTTTCCCCGTCTTCTTCCCACGGAGCCCGCACACCCGGCCGTCAGCTCCCCTGCCACCCCTCTCGGGCCGTCCCGAAGTCTCCGGTTCGCGATGACCAACCGCTTCGTGCGGGAAAGGCCGTGGCGCCTCCTCACCAGGTGCCTCCAGGCCCCTCCTCCCACGTGCCAGCCCCTGAGCCTGTGACCGGTCAGGCCACCTGACCTCTCTGAGCCGCACTTTCCGTGAAAGGCAGGCGATTAGCAGGACGTCACAGAGCCGCTGCCGGGCCCTGAGCTCGGCCGTGCGAGACCCCCAGCCCAGCGCCCAGCCCAACGGAGCCGCAAAGAGGTTTTCCCTCCTTCGTGGTGAGTCACGGGGCATCCGGAGACGGCCCCTGCCTCCCGCACTGAGCACAGAAGCATCGCTTAACATATAAAACAACATTTTGTGGTTATTAAAGCAATAAGCATTGATTGCCAACACGGCATAAAATAAGAAGCGAACACAGTACCTGGAGGAATGATGAGCCGGAGGAAAATTACGGACAACTCATCCCCTGGAGCCACTAAGCCGGTGGTGAATCGGTTTTTAAGCTTCTACGTCTTCGTCTCCTCTGGAGAGCGGAGGCAGCGGCAGGGGTGGGAGAGCGTCACGAAGTGCCCGTGGCCGCGGCCCACGGCCGCCTCGCAGGCAGCACCGTCCCCCCCACCCTCACCCCCCCACACACCCGTCCATAAACTCAAATGCGGCCGTCCCCGCGCTGCGGCGGCCTCTGTGTCCATGTGCCCCGTGTGCCCGTGGTCCCTGTGACGGCCCTTCCGCCGCTGGTGTGTTTGTTCCCAGCTGTGCACACCCAGAGGCTGAGCACTGACGGAGCCTGAGCAGTGGCATCACCGCAGTCCAGCCAGGCGCCCGCGGGGAGACATCCCAGGGGAACCGCGGAGCAAGGGAGTAAGCGCGTTCGCCCTCCCGCGGCGCAGGCCCCACGGCCGGCAGGTCCTCAGGTCCCGTGACACCCCGACCGCAGGGGGGGCCTGGTCCCAGACCTCGCAGCCCCTCCGGCCAGCGGGGAGGCCACGGAGGGCGACGCCGGGGGATGGGATGGGGCTCGGAGGCAGGGCCGCCTGGCTGCGCGGCTGCCAGTTCCTTCCCGGTGAGTCCGCGCGGCGGTGTTCTGTACATTTTCCTTTCGGAATTTTTATTTAGCAGCTTCTTGGAGCTCGTGCTTGTGTGACAGTCAAAGGGGTGGAAACAAAGAGAAGCAATCCTGAGTGAAAACTGTCCTGGAGTTCACACTCGGGGGGAACGGGCCACACACGCTCACACTCACACACACGTGCACACACTCAGACATGCTTGCATGCGAACACACATGCAAACACATGCACACAGGCACACATCTGTGTGATTACACATGCTCCCTGGCACACACAGGCGCACGGGCCCAGGGTTTGGTGACCTGAGTACCTGGAGGGGCACAGGCTGTGAAGTAGGCGGAGGACTGACACCGGACCGTGGACACCCCTTGCCCTGCAGACCACAGGCTCCCGGAAAGCACCTCCCTCCTGGACCCGCACGCCCGCCTTCCCCCCTCCGCCCCCCGCAGCCTCCCAGCCTCTGCTCTGTGAGGGGGAGCTGCCTGCAGGACCCCCGGGAAGTGGGGACACAGCTCTGAACCTTGAGAACTCAGAGCTGCTGCTGACGCAGCCCCGTGACCTTACAGGGCACCCCACTCCCCAGAGCAGGCCAGGCCCCTCCACGCTCTCTCCCGGGCAGGAGCGCAGGCCCAGAAACAGGGGTGGTTGTGGCTGCAGGAGGCCGCCCTGTCCCGGGCGTCGGGCCGGCTGCAGGCACAGCCATGGGACCCAAGACCCTTCGCCACCCGCCCTCCGGGGAGGCTGCCGGCCCACCACGGCCCTTCTCCTGCCCACCCCCATCTTCCCTGGAGCCCACCCCCAGGCCTTCTGTGGGTCAGCCCTCCCCTCGGAGAATGGGGGTGACACCCTTCGTCATGCCTGCGAGCATTCCTCACCCACATGCTCCTCACAGAGGTGGCTGCCCTCCATGTAAAGAGGGGAGACTGAAGCAGGGAGAGCCGCCTGGCCAGCTAGTGCCCAGGACGGAGCGACGGCGGTCAGAGGGTCGCGGGGGAGCACGGTGGCCCGGGGGCTTCGGGCAGGAGAGGTGCCCCGCACGCTCTGAGCTTCCTCCTCGCTGCGAAGCCGGCCTGGGCGTGTCCCTCGCTGGGTGTCCCTGTCTATGGAGCTCAGGGGGGCGATGGCTGAGAAGGGACCCTGGGAGGGACGCGCAGGACCAGCGTCAGCCGCTATTGCTTTCCTCTCCCACCGCAGACCCTCGGGTGCAGGAGTGAGTCCCCCTCCAGCGCCAGCAGAGCCAGGAGAGGAGCTGGCTCCGCCCGCACCCGCCCAGGGCGAGGAGGCGGCACCACACCTGCCACCTGGGCAGCCGGGAAGGCGGCCGCAGCGGGTTCCCCGAGGCCCGCAGTGTGCAGGTGTCCGTGGAGAGGCGCCCAGCAGACCAGGCCAGGAAGGCCCCGCGGGCGACACCAAGGCGGACGGGAGTCTCCTGGGCACCCGCAGCCGCCAGAAACGCTCCGACAGGAAGTTGCCCACGTGTGACACGTTAATGAGCAGGAAGTGTGAGCAAAGAAACAAGATTAAGGAAACCCAGTTGGACTTTTAGGACTAAAATATGTAGCAGCGGGTTTTTCAGCCTCGGGGACGAGCGCCAGGGCCGACGGAGACAGAGAGGAGGGTCCCTGCACTTGGAGCCAGAACCAGAGGAAGGCCCCACGGGCAGCGCCCCGGGGACCACAGCTGACACCCCGCCACCGCGTCCCAGGGAGAGGAGGACGGAGGGGCCGGTCCTGTACTTCACGAAACAATGGTGGCCCGGCCGGAGGGGCTCAGGGGCAGAGTGTGGGCCTATGACCCCGGAGGTCAGGGTTTGATTCCCGGTCGGGGCACAGGCCCGGGTTGTGGGCTCCATCCCCAGTGTGGGACGTGCAGGAGGCGGCCGGTCCATGATTCTCTCTCATCATGGATGCTTCTCTCTCTCCCTCTCCCTCCCTCTCTGACATCAATAAGAAATAACATTAATGGCTGGAAACTTCTAGAATGAGGCAAGACAGAAGCATCCAAATTCAAGAGGGTGAGTGAGCCCCAAACAGGAAAATCCACACAAAGACACATCCCTGTCAGACTTCTGAAAACGAGAGAGAGAGAGAGAGAGAGAGAGAGAGAGAGAGAGAGAGAGAGAGATGCCTGAGCCAGACGGAAACAGCGCGTCGCCCGTCGCGGGAAGCAGTCGGGGGACAGAGAGCTGAGGGTCAGAGCCGCGGGGGCCGGAGGAAACGACTCAATATTTTTCAGGGACCGAGAGGCCAGCGCTGTGGGCGGAGTCATGCCTCGGGGACACGTCCTTCACGCGCGGACGGCCGAGGCTGCTGGCGACGGGAGGCTGAGGGGCGACCCGGGAGCCGCCTCCCGTGCGGAATGGCGAGGCCTAGTTCTCTGGACAGAAAGGAGGAGGAGGAGGAGGGCCCGAAGCACCGGGAGGAAGAGCAGTGGGAGGAGGGAAACAGCTCCAGGCAGCGCCTCGCCCCCTCCTGCCGGCTCCTGAATGGTGCTGGACGGTGCGAGGAGCACCGTGGCCCTGAGGCCTCCGTGTACGGCGGAGAGAAGACCCTCCGCTGCTACAAATAAAGAGAAGAAGGGAGGGGGTGGGACAGAAACATCCATGAGGAGAGAATCAGAATCGTCCATCGGCTGCCTCCTGCACGCCCCCCGCTGGGGATGGAGCCCGCAACCCGGGCCTGTGCCCTGACCTGGAACCGAACCCTGACCTCCTGGTTCAGAGGCTGACGCTCAGCCCCTGAGCCACACGGGGGGCTGGGAGGTGAGTTTTCTGTGCGCGACGCCAGCTGGTGCAAGAGGACACAGCGTCGCTACCGCGAAGGGCCTGCCTGGGGCGGCCGTGGGGCGGGCGCCTGACTTCCTGCAGGAGGAACGTCACCACACGCGTCCCAGTGAATGTGAGAGGCGCTGATTGCAGCTGGGACCCTGAAACAAGGCAGGGCTGGGGGGGGCTGCTCTGGCTCCCTGGGGAGTCAGAGAAAAGGGGCCTTGGGGACAGGGTCGGGGTGAGCCCATCGCTCCCCCGGTTACAGCCTTGTGGGGTCCCTTAGAGGTTAGGAGGTGCAGCCTGTGGGGGAGGGGGTGTGGGGGCGCAGGCCTGCTCCTGGGGCAGAGCCCGAGCTAGACTTCTGTTTGGAGGTTTGAAGGCTGGGTTTGGGGGGGCTTAGGGGAGGGTCTCAGTAGGACATCCATCAGCTTTCTGCTGGGGCCAAAGCGAGGTCTATTCTCTTAACGCCATGCGCCCGTGGGCGTGGGTGGCAAGTGGCACTCAGGCATCCCCTGCGGGTCTCCCTGAGGGGCCATGCCAGCCACCTGCCCTCTGGGGGGGTGGGGGGGGGGCGCGCCGTTACTCTCCCCGCGTCAGGGGACATCTCACCTCACAGGAACCAGAACTGGCTTCTCCGTCTGTGGAATTAGGACGTGAAAGGGCCTGTGGCCGCCCCAGGGGGAGCGGCAGGGAGCGTGGCCCAGGCTGTCGGCTGCAAGCACAGCTCTGCCTCCCGCTTGCTGTGCGCCGCGGGCTCCCGGGCAGCCTCTCTGTGCTGCAGGAGGAGGAGTTCCAGCCCCGCCTCCCAGGCCGTGGGGACGCCGTGGGCTCCTGTGGGTAAAGCCATGACGCGAGGCCTGGGCTACGCTAGGTCTGCAGGCGCCTTCCTGGCGACCGTTGCTCCAGAACATTGGGCCCTGGGCCTTCCACGGACCGAGCACCACGGGGAAATTGAGGCAGAGAGGAGGCCCCGCCGTGCTGCCAGCCTGAGCCTGAAGGAAGCACCCGGCCGCCCGGGACCGCGTCCTCCGCCTCCTTCACGGGTTTGCATTTTCCTCTGATGAAGCGTTTTAATAAAGAAGCACAATGCGTGCTTCCCAGCCGAGCCCAGTGAGGCCTGCGGGCAGCCACAGCGACGGTGCCTGCTGCTCCCGTCCCCCAGCCCCACCCGAGGCACCTAGGTGCCCAGACCCCGCAGTCAAGGCCACGACGCATTGTGTGACGGCCCCGGAGGCAGGTCTGGACCCACAGCCTGCATCGCACCTGGTCCTGCTCCCGGCCCCCAAGGGAGCTGTCGGGGGAGGGGGGACTGGAACCGGCGCGTGATGTACAGGGCCCAGCGCAGAGTGAAACCGGGGCCCTGCTTCCGAACGCAGCCTGTCAGCACGGCAGCATCAGAGCATCGACCGGAGCCTGACCTGCTGGTCCCTCCCCGACCTGCCTCAGTTTTCCCGCCTGTGAAATGGGTAGATTCAGCAGGAGCCAACCATGGCGGCTGCGTCCTAAACACCACCCGGGAGGAGAGCCACTGGACCCTGGCGCCCGGAGGATGCGCCCCAGCTTCAGGGCAGTTGGAATCAGGGGTGCAGGTCTCAGAATTGGGCCCACACAGTCGTGAAAGCCCCGATGGCTGCTCAGGACATGGCTGCGCAGGGAGTGCCCGCGGGGCGGGGCCGGGCGGGCAGGGGCTCTGAAGAACCACACTCGCACTCCCAGCTCCCGGAACAGCCAGCAGCCTCTCCTTCCTCATGCCCTTTGAAGTCCGCAGGCTGGGCCCGCTCAGCGTGGAGGGTCAGGGAATGACACGTGGGGTCTCTCCGACTCGGGCTTCCAGGGGGCGATGGGGCCAGAGGCGGCCGAGGGCTGGGGCTTAAAAGGTGGCTGCAGGCTGCAGGCCCCGATGAAAGAGACCGGCGCACAGCGGGTGGGACAGCAGAGCCTGAGCGGGCGCCCCGTGAGGGCAGAGGCGGCCATGCCCCGGCTCCATGCCCGGGCGGGCCCAGCTGGCTTCTCTCCGGGGGCGCGGTCCCCAGCCCTGGGACAGCCCGAGCCCAGGCCCTGAGTCCAGGCGCCGGGGTTCCCGGGTCCCCGAGCCCCCAGTGCAGATGCCGCCTGGTGGGAAGCTGTTTGCTATTCCGTCCCTGGCCCCTCGCAGCTGGCGCGCCCTGAGGGAGGAGGGGCTGCCCTAATTGCACTAATGGTTTGTAATCAGACGCGATGGGGTGTTTGCACACACGCACGGAGCTGCAGGTGTGGAAGGCATGTCCCCGGGGCCCCAGGGGCTCATCTTGCTGCCGGCTGAGGAGCAGGGTCCCAGCTCAGGAAAAGCCAGGTGTCCGAATTCCCTGGAGCGGACCCCAGATCCCCGGTTCCCAGCAGACAGCTCCGTCTGCCGGGGACGCCCGGCCTCCCGGGCGGGGCTTGGAGGCGCACAGCCTGCCGCCTGCGCCCACGCGGGGACCCGCGGCAGGGGGCCAGCGGCAGAGACGACATTGGCCTGAGACCCCGAGCCGGCCAGCAGCAGGAAGGAGCGCCGTCACCGCCTGCATCGCAGACGCTGCAGCTTCAGAGCAGACTTTCGGGGAGAAAAACCCCGAAGCTGAGGGAGGGAACAGTCTGGGCGGCGGGGACGGGCTGAGGGGAGACTGGATCCCAGCAACGTCTGAGTAAGGACACGACAGGACCCCATTCTCAAAACCATCGCCGAAAATTAGAGGCGGAACGAAACCAGTGAGCCCAGCGCCACCCCAGGTGCTGGCATTGCGGCCGGAAGGGGCCAGTCTCGGTGAGCTTAGGGCAGCGGCTGCACAGCGACTCCCTCATCGAGGGAGTGTGTCAGTGAGCGAGCAGACCGGGTGCTGGGATGCGACCTCGTGAGCCCACATTTGACTATTTTTTTTAACCTTTAAAAGGAAAATTGTGTCGCTGCCTGAGGAGAGGCTCAGAACGAAGGGCGACCCAGGAGAAATGGTTTCGCGACCCCCACACCAGCTCCCTGTGCGGGGCCCTGGGCCCCTTGGAGGCGTGGCCGGTCGGGTCGGGCTGGGCCGGAGCCGGCAGCACCGCAGACCGAGGGCAGGACGTAGCCGAAGACGCCGGCGTCCGGCAGAAGGACTCGGGACCAAGAGGAACAGGGAAAAGATGGGAAAATACCGACCAACGGACACGGATCCAATCTGCCCAGATTCCCGAGTTCAAAACCAAGGGGTGGCGAGGGTGCAAGAGAACCGACTCCTTTTTTTAAATATATTTTTACTGATTTCAGAGAGGAAGGGAGGGAGAGACAGAAACATCCATGATGAGAGAATCATGGGTCGGCGGCCTCCTGCACGCCCCACTGGGGATGGAGCCCGCAACCCGGACATGTGCCCTGACGGGGAATCGAACTGGTGACCTGTTGGTTCATGGATCGACACTCAACCACTGAGCCACACTGGCCGGGCTGAAAGCAATTTTCACAAAAATCGTGCAGAAACCACTTGTGAATTCATCCGGGGACTCTGAGCCCCGAGGACCCGCTGGGCGCTCTCAGGGAGCCCTCTCCTCCCCGGGGCGAAGGGGCCGGCGATTTGCACGCCCCCCCTCCCAGCGACGCTCTGTGAAATGTTTGCGGGTGAGAAAGGAGGGGCCCTCTGTGGGGTGACACGGGAACGAGCCTGGTTTATAGCCGTAAGTGAGCGTGGCGCGCGGCAGAGCAGTGCGTAGGGCGTGCTGCGATTGTTTTGTACCGAAAAGGGCAGGGCGGGGCCTGTGCCTGCTGGAGGCGGGAGAAGGATCCGGAAGAACCGCAGGGTGCTGACGCGAGCCGTCCATGCTTCCATTTCAGTAAAACCATCTTTGAGGAGAAGAATGAAGTCGCCATGTTGCCGCCTCCACTGAGCTCATGACCCGGGTCCTGACCGTCCCCAGTGCCAGCAGCACAGACGGTCCGTCCGGGGGCCGGCGCAGCGAGGCCCAGCCAGGCGGGCGGCCAGGCGTATCCCTGGGTCCTGCCCTCCTCCCCCTGCCGCCCTCCAGGCCCAGCCGGGCCCGCCCGCCGCCCGCCGCCCGCCTGCCGCTCCCCGACTTGCCGTCACTCATGGCTCGTTCAATTCACACGAACCATGTCGAGCACATCATGTCGCTTCTATGGTCCCCAGACAAAGCGCCCCGTGTGCTGCAGGGGTGGTTTCAGACTGAAAGGAGGAGAAACAAAGCAAGCGGAAGGCGGAACTTTTTAGACCAGTGAGAAGCGACGTGGAAAGCCACAGCCCGCGTCCGGGCCCGGGAAGCCACAGCCCAGCCCCGCGCTCGCCTGCCTGCCACGGGCTCGGGTGGAGGCGGAGGCGGAGGGCCCAGCCCGCGGAAGCCCTGGCCTCGGGAACAGAGAGCATCGCGTCGGCGGGTGAAACCGGCGCAGGTGGCGTCCTCCGGGACCGGGAGCCACGACTCAGCCCCTCCCTGCCCCTGGGATGTCTGAGACCCTCGTGGAGCCATCAGGATCCGAGCTCAGAGACGCACAGACTTGCAGGAGTCACAGAGCAGAGCCTGGGCTGGCGTCCACGCCCCGCGGTCCTCTCCGCCCAGGCACCACCGCCCTCCTGCCCACAGCCTCGCTCTCAGGTCAAAGCCTCTCTGTCTGGTTGACACCCCACCCTCTGCTCCCAGCCCCATCGCCCACCCTGAGCAAGACTCCGCTCCAGGCCACCGGGTGGGGTCGGCCAGCTGCTGTGCGAGGGGGACAGGAGGGGACACCCCCCGCTGGGGGCTCACCCTGATGGGAGACCTCCACTTTCTGGGCACCGTCCCTTGACCGTCACTGGGGGGATCCTGTGTCCACCCGTCCACCTGTCCACCTGGCCTCCCCGCTCGCCCGAGAGGGGCCTGGGCCCTGGGCTGTGTCTAGTGCACTGCCAGGAATTCAACTTTGTGGGCGGGGGGGGGGGGGGGGTTCGTGTTGTTTTTTTAATCCTCCCCATTGATTTTTAGAGAGCATGGGAGAGAGAGAAATATTGATGTGAGAGAAACACATCAATTGGTTGCCTCCTGCATGAGCCCTGACCAGGGCCTGGGCCAGGGAGGAGCCTGCGTATGTGCCCTTGACCGGAATCGAACTCAGGACCCTTCAATCTGCCGGCAACGCTCTATCCACTGAGCCACACCGGCCAGGGCAGGAATCCAAGGTTGGTTCTGGGAAGGGTCCCTGAGGTGTGGCGCAGGCCACTGTCCTTGGTGCTGGCACAGGCCTTTCCTCTGTCCGTCCCAGCCCCCCAGGCACTGGACGCACAGGTCAGCGTCACAGCCCCGCGCCTGCCCCTGCCACGCCCAGACACGGAGAACAGCTGCGCCCGCCTCCTCCGGCCGCTCAGGTGCATCCGCCACAGGCACGGCTCCCTCCCTGCTCTCATCCTTTCGCTAAACCCTGCCCTTCACTTTCCCAGCTGGGGCTGGCTCCCGCCGCCCTCCAGCCGGCCCTCCAGCCCCTCAAGTCCTCCAGCTCCGCTCCCAGCCCGTCCTCCAGCTCAGGTAATGGCCCTCCATGCCCTGCCCTGAGCACCAAAGCCTCTCCGAGCAGCAGCGAGCGGCCTCTCAGGGATTTTCTTTCTGATTGAACTCCTCGAGCTGGAGCAGAGTGAGGAGTGGCACTCAGATCCCCTGAGCCGGGCACTGGCCTGCCAACCCCAGCACCCGGCCTGCCAATGCCTGCTGACCCCGGCACCCAGCCTGCCGACCCCGGCACCCGGCCTGCCAACCCTGACACCCGGCCTTCCAACGCCTGCCGACCCCGGCACCTGGCCTGCTGACCCCGGCACCCGGCCTGCCAATGCCTGCCGACCCCGGCACCTGGCCTGCTGACCCCGGCACCCGGCCTGCCAACGCCTGCCGACCCCGGCACCCGGCCTGCCGACGCCTGCCGACCCCGGCAAAGCCATGGACCGCCTTCCACGTGGGCATCATTGTCTCCACTTTAAGGTGAGGAAGGTTAAGTTTGTGGAACTTCAGCAACTTGCCTGAGGAGGCCCGAGACGCTAAGTGCTCAGGGGGCACCGTGGGGGCGGTGGTGAAGGAGCCCCTCTGTCCGAAGCCCCTCCTGCCACAAGCGGCGCTGGCCCTGGCCCCCTGGCCCCTCTCCCGGCTCAGGTGGCCTCTGCGTCTTGGCATCACCTACCCACCCGCTCACCAAGAGGAAAGCGAAGGCCCAGGTTCCCGGGCTCCAGGTTCCCGTCCTTCTCACTCCCACCCTCCCTCTGGGCCTCAGTTTCCCCATCTGTAAAATGGGGCTGGCAGGCTCACCCCGCAGAGCTCCTGGCAGGTCCACGTGGGTCACAGGTGCTCAGACTGACACTTGGGCTGGAGTAGGTCCCTCTGGCCTCTGATTCCAGCTCCAGCCTCACCAGGCCCCTGTCTGTGAATGGCAGTGACTACCTTTGGGGGGCGGAGCCTGGAGAGAAGGGCCGGGCCTGGGAAGGCAGGAGGGGCCTGGGGCGGAGAGTGAGGCCCTGGGTTGAAAGTCCCTGCCAGGCTGCCGTGTTCTGCACAGCACAGACCTGCGGGCTGTGAGGCCGCCACAGGCCCGGGGCTGCGGCCGGGAGATAAGGAAAGCTGCCGTCAGCACAGCTGTGAGATGGAGTTTTCATCCTTTTTTCTTTTCTTTCTTTTTTTTTTTTTTTTTTCCTTCCTCCTTCAACTTGGGTGTTTCCAAGCTGAGAAGCGACTGCTCTCATCAAACCAAGAGACCAGAGCAGGGGCAGATTTACTCACGGGAAGTGGAAAGTGGGTTTTTATTTTTAATTAGGAGCCAGAGGAGGAGGGGACTTCTTCTAGAAGCAGCATCTCATTTCTGGGTTTGATAGAAATGGCAGGGCCCCAGTCCCCATGGAGCCAGGAATTTGGAGTGGGGGCAGGGCCCCGCTTTCAGACCCTGCCAGCCAGAGAGGGGGGAAGGGCCCCGCCTTCAGACCCTGCCAGTCAGAGGGGGGGAAGGGCCCCGCTTTCAGGCCCTGCCAGCCAGATGGGGGAGGCAGGGCCCTGCCTTCAGACCCTGCCAGCCAGAGAGGGGGGAAGGGCCCCGCCTTCAGACCCTGCCAGTCAGAGGGGGGGAAGGGCCCCGCTTTCAGGCCCTGCCAGCCAGATGGGGGAGGCAGGGCCCCGCCTTCAGACCCTGCCAGCCAGTGGGGGCGAAGGGCCCCGCCTTCAGGCCCTGCCAGCCAGTGGGGGCGAAGGGCCCCGCCTTCAGGCCCTGCCAGCCAGTGGGGGCGAAGGGCCCCGCCTTCAGGCCCTGCCAGCCAGTGGGGGCGAAGGGCCCCGCCTTCAGGGCCCCATCTGGGAAGAAGAGGAGCCCAGCAGGCAGACCCGCCCTGACCCGCTGGGCAGCCTTCTCCCCACGGAAGCCACGGGCGCAGGACAGAGACCAGCCTTTCCTTCTACGATGAAAGTCCCTCTGCCTCTCTGTCCACCATGGTGGCCACACGGGACTTTAAAAAACGCTGTGAAACTACACATGATGGTGACACGTGCCCCCTTAACCACGATTGAGCTGCTCAGTGTCTGGAAGCCCTGCCTCCTCATCCCGCCTCCTTCCCTCCCTCGCTCCCCCTGCACCCCTCGGCTCTGGGGGGGAGGGCGGGAGGGAGAAGAGGCAGCGCCTCCTCTCTCTCCCTCTCTCTCCACTGTCTGCAACATGAAGGGGCTCCCCCCGCCCCCCACGCCCACCCCGGTGGACTCTGATCTGCCCGGACCCTCGGCGCACAAGCCCAGGCCACACGGCAGCCTCTCGGCCGTGGTGCCAGTGCTGCTGCAGCCATTATGTCACTTTCTCTCCCTTTTCTGACGTGTCCCCTTGCGCCCTGCAGTTCGGGCCGCGTGCTGTGGTCCTGAGTGACGGCAGGGCGGGGAGGCCGGGGGGCGGGGAGGCTGGGGGGGAAGGCTGGGGGGGGGTAGGCTGGGGGGGGGGGCCGGTGGGCGCAGCCTCCTGCCGCGCGTCCAGGTGCGCGCTGACACTCCGACTTCACCCACGTGAGGAGAATGCTATTAGACGGGCCACCGCCGAGCCCGCTGCCAGATGGCGGCTGTCTGGGCCCCGGAGGGGGCCGTGTCCTCGGCCGGGAGGTCACGCGGATCGACAGCCTCCTGCGGCTCGTCAATGACAGCCCGGCCCGGCCGGCACCGTCCAGGTCTGGCCGGGAAGCTGGCGCTGACAGCCCGCTCCAGAAGGCGTCACCGGGCCACCTGCCGGGCCTTCGCGCAGCCGCTGAGCTGTCGCCCCTGGAGGGCCCTGTGTCCGAGGCAGCAGGAGGCGGAGGGAGCTGGACCCCTGCCCTGAGCGGTGGGGGGGGGCGGGGCGGAGGCGCAGAGGGCAGGGACACACCTCGGACTTTCCCAAAGCGAGGAGACGGAGGGGCACTGACTCCAACCCCTTCATGTCGCAGACAGTGGACTGAGATCAGAGAGGGTGTGTGACCTGCCCAAGGTCACACAGTGACAGGGTGAGCGCTCAGGCCAGGGCTTCGCCGGGTGCCTGACCCACCAAACACCTGATTGCTAACAGGAGAGGAAGCACTGGGAAGGCGGCAGCCATCCTCCATCCACTCACCTACCCACCCACCCATCCATCTATCCACCCATCTACCCACCCACCCACCCATCTACCCACCCACCCATCCATCCATCCACCCACCCACCCACCCATCCATCCATCCACCCACCCACCCACTCATCCATCAATCCACCCATCTACCCACCCACCCACCCATCCATCCATCTACCCACCCACCCATCCATCCATCCACCCATCTACCCACCCACCCATCCATCCATCCACCCATCTACCCACCCACCCACCCATTCATCCATCCATCTACCCACCCACACACCCATCCATCCATCTACCCACCCATCCATCCATCCATCCATCCATCCATCCATCCATCCACCCACCCATCTACCCACCCACCCACCATCCATCCATCCATCTACCCACCCACCCATCCATCCATCTACCCACCCACCCATCCATCCATCTACCCACCCACCCATCCATCCATCTACCCACCCACCCATCCATCCATCTACCCACGCACCCACCCATCCATCCATCCATCTACCCACCCACCCATCCATCCATCTACCCACCCACCCACCCATCCATCCACCCATCTACCCACCCACCCATTCATCCATCCATCCACCCATCTACCCACCCACCCACCCACCCACCCACCCATCCATCCATCCATCTACCCACCCACCCATCCATCCATCCATCCATCTACCCACCCACCCATCCATCCATCTACCCACCCACCCACCCATCCATCCACCCATCTACCCACCCACCCACCCACCCACCCACCCATCCATCCATCCATCTACCCACCCACCCATCCATCCATCCATCCATCTACCCACCCACCCATCCATCCATCTACCCACCCACCCATCCATCCATCTACCCACCCACCCACCCATCCATCCACCCACCCACCCACCCACCCACCCACCCATCCATCCATCCTCTCAGCCCTCTACCAATCTGTTCACATCTTTTCATCCATCCATGCACCTGCCCACCCACCTCCCACCTACTCAGACCCATCCATGTATTTGTCTCTCTAACCGCCCCCGCCCCCATCCTCCCTCAGGCCCATCCATCCAGGAGCCAGTGCTGACAGACACCTGTGCCCGCCTGGCTCTGGCTGCCCTGCAGGACCAGCAATTCCAGCTGGAAAAGACCAAGCGCCGCCTGCCTGGACCTGAGGAGGCAGGGCTGGGAGGGGAGGGGAGGGGAGAGGAGAGGAGGCAGCACCATTCTTAAAAGCGGTGAAGCAGGGCCCTTGCGTGCGCGTCCAGGCCCGGCCCAGGGGTGGTCAGACGGGTTGGGGTGGGGGGAGCTGTGACCGAGAGGACCCAGGGGACTCGGTGACGATGACGGGAACAGTGACGCTGATGCGGTGAGGGGAGCGGCGGGTCGGGTTCCCTGGTGCCTGCGACAGGCAGGAACCCAGCGGGTGACGGGGTCAGACACGTGCTGTGGGTTGTGGCCACTGGGGAGGAGGGGCAGGCGCCCCAGAAGTGGACCTGAGGGTGCAGGAGTGACATCACGGTGGGAGGCATGACAGTGGCCCTCCTCCAGCCAAGGTCAAGGTCAAGGTCACAGGGAGGGGTGGGGGCAGCAAGGGCGGAGCCTCCTTCCCAGCCGATACAGTCCTGCCCTTGCCTCCCCCGGTGCCGGCACTGGGTGTATTATCTGATTCCCGAGATCAGCGTTGTGAGCACTTGAATCGGATTGGAATTAGCAGGACCGGCCCCACGTGGAAATAAATTAATATTCGTGTGTAAGAAGTTCTCCAGACAATCAGAACCTGAACTAAATTAAATTATTATCTAATCTTCCGTTTTCTCACCACAGAGCCCTGCTTCCCAGATGGCGCGGGGAGGGGGGGGCGGGGAGAGGGAGGCGGTGGCATTGGGCGCGGGTGCCGCAGAGCTACGCCCGGTCCGGGATGAAGGCCGCAGCGGCCCATCGCGATGCTCAGACACCAGGAGACCAGGAGACGGAGGGGAAACCGAGGCGCCGAGAGGCAGCGCCGCCGACGGCCGGGTGACTGACCCTCTCCACAGCGAGCACGTGCAGGGACAACGGGGCGCGGCCACCTTCCCCTCCGGGTGCAGACGCCTCGTACTCACGCCAGCCCCAGCCTCCTGCCCTCTCTCCACTCACGGGTGCCCGGAGCCCATTGCCCGCACAGAGGAGGCGACCATCGGGACCTGCCGTGGGAATGACAGTCAGACGCGGGGCCGGGCGGCGGGGCTCCGTGGTGGAGCGTCGACCGATGACCCAGGGGGTCACGGTTGGCTTCCCGGTCGGGGCACAGGCCCGGCTGCAGGCTCCATCCTCAGTGGGGGGTGAGGAGGAGGCAGCCGGTCCATGATTCTCGCTCATCACTGGTGTTTCCATCTCTTTCTCCTTCTCCCTTCTCTGAATCAATAGAAATATATTCAAAAAGACAAAAAAGAGCCGGATGCCGGAAGCCAGCCGGGAGAGGGGCTGAGACCTGGCCTGGGGTGGGGGGGTCACACCTGGAGCCTGGGCCTGCTCCCCCACACCCCCCCTGGGGTTCAGGTGCCCACCCCGCTGGTCACAGGGCTGCCTGTCCACACCCTCTGAGGACCCCAACAGGGCAGCGGCAGGAGGCAGGCAGGTTCAGGCGCCCAGGCTCCGAGGGCGGCCTCGGGACCCCTCTCACCCCACCCTCCCCACCGCTCCCCTGATTCCGCACTGAGCTCTGGCCTCGGGACCCCTCTCACCCCACCCTCCCCACCGCTCCCCCTGATTCCGCACTGAGCTCTGGCCTCGGGACCCCTCTCACCCCACCCTCCCCACCGCTCCCCTGATTCCGCACTGAGCTCTGGCCTCGGGACCCCTCTCACCCCACCCTCCCCACCGCTCCCCTGGCCCCGCGAGGCTGTGGGCCTCTCAGCTCAGGCCGCTGGAGAGGCCAGGAGGGCACGGAGGCTGGCAGAGCCTGAGGCAGCATCGCCCCTAATGCCAGCCCCCCCCATCGGGCAGCCTCTTCCCCCCCTCCCCCCCCCCCCCCCCACTGCTGAGTAGGTACAGGCCTCGGTGTCCAGTAGGGGGCAGGTCGGGGGCAGAAGGTGGACACAGGACGGGGCTTTCCCCCACACTCTCCCTGTTCTCACCCTCTGGCGGGTGGGGTGGGCCTCCTGACACGCCCCTGCGTGCTCTCAATGACGCCTGTGCACCCGGGGACACCTCCATGTGACCGCAGCACCCGCCTCCCTCCGGCCAGGCCCAGGGTCCCCTGAGCCCAGCTCAGCTCTCAGCTGCGGTGCCTGGAGCTGCGGGTCCGCCAATGCCATTCGCTCTGTTCCGATGAGATGTCAGGCCTCCCCCTGGCAGGGAGAACATCTGAGCGAGGCCGCGACGGAAGCAGAGCCGGGGGGGGGGCGAGGAGGCCGGGCAACCGCTGGAACCTGGGAAGCCAGCCAGGTGCAGGCAGGACGCAGGCTCTGTGGGTGGGAACGGCCTCTGGGGCTCAAAGCAACCAACTCGGAAGCTTGGCTCCCGACGTCCAAGTGAAGGGCGTCCCTCTCTGCCCGTGTGGCTCAGTGGTTGAGCGTCCACCTATGAACCAGGGCACAGTTCGAGTCCCGTCAGGGCACAGGCCCGGGTTTCCGGCTCCATCCCCAGTGGGGAGCATGCAGGAGGCGGCCCGTCCATGATTCACTCTCATCATCATTCTCTCTCCCTCCCTCTCTCTTCCTCTTGGAAATCAGTAAAAATCTCTCTATATATGAAAGCCTAATATGCAAAGTGTCCCCGAGGGAGTTCAACCGACTGGGAGTTCGATCGCTCTCTATGACGTGTGCTGACTACCAGGGGGCAGCGTGGAACGAAGGGAGGCCCCAGCCTGCGGCCGCTAGGGATCCTACCTATGCATGAATTTCGTGCACTGGCCTCTAGTATATGAGAGAGAGAGAGAGAGAGAGAGAGAGAGAGAGAGAGAGAGAAAGAGAAATAGAAAGAGAAGAGAAAGAGAAAGAGAAAGAGAAAGAGAAAGAGAAAGAGAAAGAGAAAGAGAAAGAGAAAGAGAAAGAGAAAGAGAAAGAGAAAGAGAAGAAAGAGAAAGGAAGGAAGGACAGACGGAGCAGCCAAGGCTCAGCAGTGCAGCTCCCTCATGCACCTGCCGGCTGGGGGCCCGGCTGAGTTGGACACCCCTCCCCGCGCACCCACCCACACCCGCCTTCGCCCCACGTGGGCCTGCGCGGGTCTCCGTCCTCGCTTATCGAGCTCGCAGCACGCAGCGGCCGGACACAACCCCATTCACTAGCTCAGGGTCCCCGAGGGCAGGAGGCCGCGGGCCCGGCCAGGCTCAGCCTCGGGGTCTCACCGCTGGATCCTGGGGGCGGCGCTCACCTGCCGGCTCTGCTCTGGCAGCTTCTGGAACGAGGGCTCAGGGACCCGCCGAGGCCCCTGCTCCACCGAGACCTGGGCCCAGGGCAGGAGGGACCCAGGGACCCGTGGCCACAGCCACCAAAGGCCGGCGTTGGACCGTCCCTTCTCACCAGCAGCTGGAGGGAAGGAGCCCGCAGGAGAGCAGGCGGGGACATGATAAAGGGAAAGAGAAAAGACGCCACACATTTGCAACTCCGACTCCGGAGCAACTCACTTCTCGCTGCATCTGCTCAGAGCACAGTCCCAGCTGACGGGCTAATTACCCTCCGAAGGGCTCTGAGAGTGGGAGAGAGAGGCCGCCGTGCGGGGCTGGGAGGGCCCCCAAAGAGGCCCTTGCACCCCAGCTCCCCCCAGCTGTGGGCTCAGCAGGGCCGGCACCCACCTTTCTCTCCCTCCACTCCCCTAGCGCCCGCCCCCCACTGGCTCAGCCTCTGCCCTGCTTCCTGCTGCCTCCAGCGCCTTCCCCCTGCCCCGCCCTTTCCCTGGCTCCCTGCTGGCTCTCGGGGCTCTCTGGTGCCCAGTCTGGAGTGAGGGTCCCACGCCCTGCACCTCAGGGGAGGGGACAGGTGGGGGCGTGGGAGCAGGTGAGGCAAGCCCGCACGGAGCCCCAGTAATGGCTCGCCGTGCCCCCCCCCCCCCGAAGAGCGTCATTAGAGTCAAGACAAAGGTCAGGGCCGAGGCTCTGGTGGAGGCCGGTGGGCTGCAGGCTGGAAGAGGCTGGGGCGGGGGCTCCAGGCAGGGGAGCCGGGCTCTGGCGGCAGGAAGGCAAGGCAGGGCTTTGTGAGTGGACAGTGCACACCGGCCGGCAGCCCAGCCGCCCGGCGGCTCCTTCCCCGCGAGGCCTGGGCAGCGCCGCCGGGGACGCGGGCGGCGGGGGCAGGAGCTGCCGGGCGAGGCTCGCGGGTCTCCGGCAGCAGCGGCCCACCCAGCAGGACGGGTGTGTTTCCCACCAAAGGATGAGGGTCCTGGGATCCAATTCCACTTGGGAATTTCTCCCATCCAGGTGCCTCCCCAAGGGGGGCTCCACAAAGGCGACCCTGCACCCCAGGAGGCGGGCAGGGAGGGGACCCGCCCGATGAGGGACGGTGAGCCCCGTGGGCTCCTGGGCAGCTCCGCGTGGAGGCGCCACGCTCTCTCCCACCACAGGCGGCCACGGAGAACGGGCGAAGCCGGACCAGCCATCGTCCGAGTGCCTTTCCGGGCCGAAGCCGAGAGGGTCACCGGGTGGGGGGCGGGGCTGCGAGGCGCAGGGTCTTGCTTTAGGGGGTTTGATGAAGAGCTGGGTCAACCTCCCCTTCAATCGCGTCCGTCCGGGGTCCCACCACCTGGATCTCTATTCTGAGCCGCGAGAGCGCAGTTCAGGGCGGAAATCAATACAAGGCACCCAAACGCGGCACGGAGCCCGCGAACAGCCTCCCGCCTCCCACCAAGGGCTCTTTTTTGCCAACATCAATAGCTGCAGCTTCCCAGGCGGACCGCGGAGACATTTTTACGGCGAGGCTGTGACAGCTATCCCGTCTCCTCCTGCCCCTCGGGGCGGGCCAGCCAGGGCCAGCGGGGTGGGGCCTGCCCTCCCTCCCCCACCCCAGCTGCTACTCAGACTCTGGGCTGAAGGGAGGAGCAGGTGAGAGCCCCACTTCCTGGCAGGTGAGAGATAAAACTGGGTGAGGAAGGTGGACGGAGGGAGGCCAGGCAGACAGGACGGGGAGGTCAGGGACCCAGGGGAGCCTGGGCGGCTCTGGGGGCTGGCACTGGCCACAGCCGGGACCAGGACCCAGTCCCGACTGCTGGCAGGTGCCAGGTGGGGCTGCCCACCGCCTCACCCCTAACCAGGTCGCCTCCTTCTGCCCACTCAGCCCGAGGCCTCTCCTCCAGCTCCTTCCTGGTCTCAGCCCTCGGGCTTCGCGGGGAGCCACCCCGCCCGCCCTGTGGCCAAGCCCAAGAGGAAGGACAGCGCCCCCGCTCGAGGAGCGCCGCCCAGGTGGCCCCCGCGGTCGTCTCGTGGGTCTGAGTGTCCACCCCGCAGCCCACACGCCCATCGGGCCGCCGCGTGCAGAGGGAATTGCCGGCTGCCGAGAACAAGATAAGATGTGTGGGGCCTAATCGCTGTGACCTTTCTTTTTTCTCTGAAAACCACCAGCTTAAAAAAAAACCTCCTCGGCCGTCATAAATCACCATTGCTCAGAGCGAGTGGGCGGCGCTGGGAGCCAGGCACATTCATCTTGGCTTCAGGGGCTCTGACAGCCCGCCCGCCCTTGAATTTACGAATCGCAGCCCCTTCCCCTCTGCGGACTTCCTTCAGCACCAAGCATTTCTTCAGTGGGAACCCCCGTCTCCCCTCCAGCCTGCAGTGTACCTTCCTGTGTTTCCAGGAAGCTCAGACATCGCCTCCTCCAAGAAGCCCTCCCTGGTCTTCCCCCCAAGGATGAGTTTGTTCACGAGAGAAATTGGCCGGTGCTGCTCACAAGGTCACAGCAAGGCCACCTCGGGACACGGTGTTTATTCCTCGGGGATTTCAGCGTTTGCAAAGGCGTTTCCTGCCCCCTCTGACCACAGGTCAGCAGCCTGCAGCCCACCGTCTGCTTTCATAACGAAGACGCCCATTCACTGATCTGTGCCTCAAAGCCTAAACTATGTGTCGTCGGAACCTTTGCAGGAAAGGGTCAACGACCCCTGACCTCGACCTTGGCCTTGACCTAAACCACTGCCGTCAGTGGTGGCCCTTTCCATTTGAGGTTCAGAGATGGCCCCCCGACAGCAGGTGCTGGAGGCAGGAGGCTGGAAGCAGGGCTCTGCCGCCCAGCACCCCTCCTCCAGGTCTGCATCTGACCTTGAAGGCCAACCTCACAGGGAAAGGCTGCCCGAGACGGGACACCGGCAGCAGCGTGGTCATCCCAGCGGGTCCAGCCGCCGAAGCCCGCCTCCTCGCCCTCCTCCTGTCCGGTTGCTGGACCTCGGCTCACCGAGGCCTGGCTGGGGCCTGGGTGGGCCTTTTTGGATGTCCTCATCCTTCCAGAAAAGGCACCCCCGCCCTGAGCGTCACCACACTCACCCAGAACCTCCCGCGGCTCGGGACTCACTCGCCGATACTGAAGGCGGAGCCCGCCGGCCCTGGCTCTGTGTCCTTCCAGCAAAACGGGCCAGCGCCACCTGCAGCCACGGGTCCATTGGTCCCAGCGGTAGCCGCCCAAGGCTGGCCCAGCCACCAGGAGCAGACGCCCACAGGAAGCCTGCCCGCCCCCGCCAGGCCAGCCCCGCGAGGCACCATTCCAGGGGGCGGGTCTCTTTGGAGCAGCGTCACCTGCCAGCACGGCCGGGTCAGGGACCGACGGGACAGAATGGCAACCACAGCGCAGAACAAACGCCCCTAAAAGCACTGCCCAGGCAGGAAGCACTGCTGCGGCCGTATTCCTGTCTGAGGCAGACTGTCTGCAGGGGCTCCCTTTCCGCCTGGGCTGGCCCTACTGTGTGCTCTGTATAGTGGGGCCACCGTGGGAGGAGAGACGCAGCCCTGACGTAAGGAAGCCCCCCTCTGTGTGGTTGTCTGACACAAGAGGGGGAAATGGGGTATTAGTCCTTCACACATCCACTCATTCAGAGCACCCACTCTGTGCCGGCACCGGGGAGATCGAAAGGCAGTCCCCGGGCCCTCCCTGTGGCGCTCCCTGTCCGCAGAGGAGGCTGGAATAGAGCAACACTGCAGACCCACCGGTCAGCCACGCCCAGGGCGTCGGAGGGAGGAGGGCAGGCGCCGGAAGTGGCTCTGAGAGGGTCTGGCCCAGCGGGGCAGGGCCTGGGCTGGGCACTGCAGGGGCAGAGGCAGAGGGCACAGCATGGGAGCCAGTGGGAACAGCAGGTGCAAACGCCCCAGGAAGGCAGGAAGCGGCCGCCGGGGCGAGGCGGGGAGGCTGTGCTCAGGCCCCGCGGAGGTGGCAGAAGCCTGCGGGAGGCTCGCGGGGGCGTCAGAGGCTCTGTCTTTATTCCGGGAGCAGCGCGAAGCCGCTGGCTGTCTGGGTGTTTGCTGTTGTGTTTTTGTTTTTTGTTTTTTTGTTTTTTGGAGGGTGGTGTGATCAGCTTCACAGTGTGAAGTGTGAGAGCTATTTTGGGGGTAAAATTGACAAGACAAGGTGGTGAAGGGTGGGAGGGATCCCAGGATTCGGGCTCAGAAGAAGGGGGGCCCTTCCCAAGCTGGGGAGGGGGCGGGAGAGGAGGGAGGGGCCAGGAGGGCAGCTTTGATCTGAATTAAAGGGCCCACACCTGCCCCCCTGGGGCTCCTGAGTGGGGAGGTTTGCAGGGATGGGAGTGTCTTGGAGGCTCCCTTGGGGCACCCCAACCTGGGGGGGCCTCAGCCTCCGCCGCCACCCTGATCTGCGGGGCCTCCCCTGGGAAGTCCCAAGGCTCCTGGGGGCCTTGGCCAGGCCAGGGGACTGGAACACTCCACCCTGACCCCTCCTGACACCCGCCCAGGGGCCCAGGGGACAACGTGCAGGGGACACAGCTAGCAGGGGCGGCAGTCCTCAGCGAAGCTGCCTTGGGGGGTCAGGACAATCACAGGCATTTGCCTGGATCTGTTTGCTGGAATTTTCTTAAATGCCTGGAGTGAGGGCCTTTATTAAGTCGGCATGCATATTCATGCAAATCATATGCAAATCACACCGCCCCCAGATCAGCTGGAGGGAAATGTGCCTGCCTCTTCCTTCCTCTCCCAGGGGGTGGGGGGGAGGGGGGACGGGGAGAGGGGGGGCCACTTCATGGGCAGAAGAGACCTGGCATGGGCTGCACACAGGTCAGATGGGGAAACCGAGGCAGGGGGCGTGTCCAGGCGGAGCTGGGTGGGAAACCCTGGCCTGGCCTCCGCTCCCTCCTCCCTCCTCCCTCCCGCCTGGCAGGGCGCAGAGCAGAGGGGGCGCCTAGCAGACACACTTCAATGCCTCCGCGAGGAAACAGTAATATTTTCTCTTACATTTACTCCCAAGGGACGCCGCCAACAACACAGTCCCCAACGCACAGCCAGCGCCGAAAATAAGGCCCCGCCAGCCTGGCAGACGAGCGGGTCCCTGAGGGACCGGGCCTGGCACCAGGGCCTCCTCAGCGCCCGCCCAGGGACCGCAGCGCCCGCCCAGTCACCGCCGGCTGCGACCCGCACGCCCCTCTGTCCACTCACCCAGGCGACCGGCAATGCGTGCAGCAGAAGGGGCACCTCCTTCCTGGGACAGTTAGTGATGTGCTGGGTCCCCTCCCCCCCGGCAGGTGAGGCGCAGCCCAGCCGGGTGGTGGCGGGAGGCTGTGTGAGCTACAGTCAGGGGCCTCGTCCACCAGAGCAGCCACAGCCCTGCCCTCCTTTCCCAGACGGGGGAGGCCACCCCAGTGTCCCTTGGGCCACTCCCTGCGCCAGGACCGCAGCACCCAGCCCTCTGCGTGGACCGCCCTGCGTGCCGCGGCTCCACATGCTGCAGCTCCACCTGCCGCGGCAGTCCCGGCCTCTGCCTCTCAGCCAGCTGGAAGCTTCTGGAACAGAGGCGCCCGTCCTGGCCAGGAGGTTAGAGCAGCGTCCTTGGGGGCAAGCCCCCGTCCCCCAGTTCCACGTCCGCCTCCCCATCTCCCAGGCCCCTGTCCCCTGCCGGCAGGTGCCCTGTCACTCCCACCCTCACCCGGCCCCGCACTGCCCAGGCGGCTGCTCTGAGCTGTGACCCAGTTGTGGGCCTCACGGGAGACCCAGGTGCACTGTCCTGGGCACAGGCCTGATTGGCACCTGGAGGACCTTCCAGCAGGGCAGTCTCAGGGCCCGCCTCCCGGCCAGGCCCACTGGGAGGCAGGTGGGGAGGGGGAGGCCCACTGGGAGGCAGGTGGGGAGGGGGAGGCCCACTGGGAGGCGGATGGGGAGGGGGAGGCCCACTGGGAGGCGGGTGGGGAGCGGGAGGCCCACTGGGAGGCCGGAGGGGAGCGGGAGGCCCACTGGGAGGCGGGTGGGGAGCGGGAGGCCCACTGGGAGGCGGGTGGGGAGCGGGAGGCCCACTGGGAGGCGGGTGGGGAGCGGGAGGCCCACTGGGAGGCGGGTGGGGAGCGTTTGCTCCCCCAAGGTCCCCCCTGTGCCAGTCAAGCCCGTGCCTCAGCGCCAAGCTCTGCCACAACCACCGGAAACAGCTTCCTCTCCATGTGCTCCAGGGGCCCCTGACCCCCCAGCGGCTCCACACCGATGACTCACGGCCCGAGGCTGCCACTTCCCCCGTCCCTGCGTCAGCAGCTCTGAGCCACAGCAGCCGGTGGCCTGGTCCCCGCAGCCTGGACACCCTCCTGTGCGTCCACGCCAGGGACCTGCCTCAGCCCCGCCCGCCCGCAGCCTCCTGCTCACAGCCTGGGTCCCGCTGCTGCTGCTCTCCGTGGCCATCCACAGGGGCCTGCCCCGCGACCAGGCCGGCCTCGCCACCAGGGGCGCCAGCAGCCACCTCCCTCCTGCCCGCCCGCCCGCGGCCTCAGGCCACTTCATTCCTGAGTGTGGGTCTGGTCCCCTGGGCGTGGTCTCCCTCGGGAGAGGGAGGGTGAAGGGGGCAGGACGGGGCAGGCGAAGGAGGGGACACCAGGCGGCTTCACCCAGGGCAGTGGGAGCAGGCAAGGCTCCTGTGTGGTCCCTGTGGTCCACCTGTGTCCACCTGCGTCCACCTGCATCCACTTGTGTCCACCTGCGTCCGCCTGCGTCCACCTGTGTCCACCTGCGTCCGTGGGGAAGGCTCCTAGCAAGGGGAGCGCCGCCCCTCAGACGAGGAGGGCCATTGGCCAGGACAGTGGCCCGGCCTCTGAGAAGGCGGAGCCAAGGAGGGAGAAACTGAGGCCTGAGAAGGAAGCCCAGCAGCTCCCAGAGGAGCTGGTCTGAGCAAGGTCTCCAAGCTCATTTAAAAAAATATTTTTATTGATTCCAGAGTGGAAGGGAGAGGGAGAGGGAGAGGGAGAGAGAAACACCAGTGATGAGAGGGAATCATGGATCAGCCGCCTCTTGCACGCCCCCCACTGGGGATGGAGCCCACAGCCCGGGCCTGTGCCCTCCTGGTTCACAGGTCGATGCTCAGCCACGGAGCTACGCCGACCGGGCGGTAGTGATTCTGAGTTATCTCTTCACACAGCCACTCTGTATAGTGGCACGGTCCTTGGCGTTGCCCACTTCGCCCCAGAAAAGGCGACAGCTCAGAATGGGGGTCAGGCCGAGGGCTGATGTGCCACATGGGGTGCAGACCCCCCACTCCGACCAGAGAGGCTCCGTCGGGTCCCCGGTCCAGGCTGCCGCCCTCCCGGGCGGATGCGATGGCAGGCCCTCCCCACCACCCCAGAGGCTGTGCTTGAGGTGGAGCCCTGGCCCTGGGCACACACACCGCGCCCCCGCCTCCCTCCCTCCCCCGCAGCCCAGCTCCCGAACACTTCTCCACGGACGCGGGGAGCCCTTGACTCACGGAGGGACAGGGAATAGGACGCCCAGATCATGAACGAAATAGCGGAACCCAGAGATGAGTCGTGTAATCAAAGCAGCATCCTAGGCGCCCGGAATAGAGCCGCTCACGCGTCAGTACAGTCACGGCCCTGAGTCACAGAGCAGGTGCCCGGGGCCTCGGGGACCGTGGTCCGCGCCCTCGATGGCTGATGAGGCGGCACGAGGGACGGACGTCACGGCTGGCGTGTGGGGATCGTGGAGGGACAGCTGGCCTGCTGTGCGCTGTGTGCAGTCCGATCCCACAGGGACCTCGGAGCAGCCCGCCGGAGGCCCCGCGGGGGAGAGGAAGGCGACGGTGCGCCCTGCACACTGCCCCCGCCGGGGTGCCGTTCACGCCCACGTTACAGATCAGGGGATGGAGGCTCCGACAGGCTGCCTGGCTCAGGCCTGCGCTCCGAGCGCTCTGGCTTCCTGAGGAGGCGAGGCTGGGCTGCTCCTTCAGCCAACGTGAGAGCTAAGCACCTACTGTGTGCCGGTCTCTGCGGATGGGCGTGCGGCAGACTGAGTCCCCCGTCGCACGTAATGATAGGCACGGGGACCTTCAGACGCACTGACCGCGGCGCTCTGCACGGAGCTCTCACTCTGCCACTTCCAGGGCTCGGCCGTCATCCCGCCAGTGAGCTCGCGCTGCTGCCGTCGGTCGGTCGGGGCCGACGAAGAGCCTCCGTGGCACCGAGTCCCGGTCCCACCCGGACGCTGGCTGCCGGGACCTCCGTGGCCAACAGGTGTGGGGCAGTGCCAGCCCTGAGCCTGCGTCTAGGGGCGTCGACGGGCTCGTGCCTCCTGTCCATCCCCGACCCCACCGCTGCCCGGCGACAGGCCCGGCCCAGCGCCCACCGGGGGGACAGCCCGCTCAGCCGTGTTCCGGCCGAGGCCCAGGCAGGGGGCGGGAGGCCCAGCCAAGACCAGCGCAGTCACCGCCCCGACTGGATGTCCCACGAGGTGGCCTGGGCCAACGCTGTGTCCACAGCGCCTCGTGCAGGGGAAACTGTCTACACACTGGGGAGACGAGGGGGGTCGGCAGGACCTTCCACTCCCCCGATCGTTCTTGTCCGCGCAGGGGCCCCGAAGCCTGACTCAGCCCCGTCCGCGTCCTCCTGGCGCGCTGCCTCGTCACTCCCACCCTCCCGGCTGGCGCCGCCTCTCCGGGCCAGGAAGGGAGGAGAAGTGAGCTGCCAACGCCTCCCGGCCCCGTCCTGCCATTCTCTCCAAACGCTCTGACTCATTTCTTCTCCTTCCTGGTAATTGAGTTCAGATAATTTGTGAGACTCTCAACCAATTCATCATGATTCTCGCAAAGCCGGGCCGTCTGGGAGCCGCTCCACAGAAAGGAACGAACCCAGAGCCCCGCGTGCGGCCGCCGCCGCAGTGCCGGCCGTGGACCTGGGCCGGATCAGGCCCTGAGACCCGGCGCCTCAGTTTTCCCATCTCTGGAATGGGCACACCAGGGTCTGGTGAGATGGGAGGCGCGGCTCCCCTCCCTGGTGGGGTATCTGATCCAGCCCCGTCTACGGGGGTCTTGTCTCCAGTCCAGCCCTCTCTTCTGGGGTCCAGACGGAGACATCCAGCTCCCAGAGGGCTCATGGGCACCTAAAACTCAGCTTGTCCAAAACCAACGGGCCGCTGGCCGTGGCAGGGCCTCCAGGGGTAGAGACGCCAGCGCACAACCAGGCCACCTGGTGGGCACTGACTCAGCCATCAGACCAACTGGGTGCAAATCGGGGCTCCCTGCCTTCTAGCTGTGAGGCCTCGGGCTCCTTGACAAACCTCTCTGTGCCTTGGTTTCTGAATTACACCTGCTTTGTAGAGTGGTCGTTAGGATGAAACGAGCTAATTCACAGAAGGCTCTCCCACTGCCCAGCCCCCGGGGCGACCTGGAGCTCCTGGCCGAGCTGGGGTGGCTGTCCAGAGCACACACCCAGCTGGGGGGGCGGGGGGTCTTCTCTCTCTGTGTAGCCCTGGGTCCAAGCTCACCTGATAGGAGGTGTGGGAGCCCTCGCTGTAGCAGTGACAAAGGTCGAGGGAGGCCTGGGCACACAGGCTCTGAGAAGCGCAGCTCCGTCCCACACCCACCCGGGCCCTGCACCTTCCTGGCCTTGGCCGGCCGGTGCCACCACGTCTTCCTGGCTCCCAGCGTGGACCCCGCACAGGCCGAGGCCGGGCCTCTCGGACCTCCCGCCGGGCACTGCACGGCTCCCTCAGGCCCTGGCTGCCCTCGGCCATCCGGGCCAGCAAGCTCTTCCTGTTCTGGGTGCTGAGCGCCTGTTTGCTTGTTCCCTGCACCCTATTGCCCTGCCTGGGGGTCCCTGGCTCCCAGACCTTCCCGGGTGGGGGGCCGGCTGAGAGCCCTGCAGCCAGGAGGGGTTGGAACAGAACCTGGCACCCCGAGCCACCCGTGTCATTTGGGGGAGACAGGCAGGTTAATTACTAACTATTGTGGAAGGCTGAGCGAAATAAATGCTTTAATAAACGTATAGACGTGCGTTATGGAGACGCAGGGAGACAGTGATGACAGCTGGCGGGGCGTCGGGAGGAGCTGGGCTTCAAAGGATGCCACGGAGGAGGGGGAGGGTGCCATTGAGAAGGGGGAGGGGGGAGGGTGCCATGGAGAAGGGGGAGGGGAGACAGAGATGAGCGAAACACTGACCTGAATCTCAAGCTATTACCGAGGCTTTAACTTTTTGATGAGCCGGATTATAGCGATATATATATAATTGATTTCAGAGAGGAAGGGAGAGGGAGAGAGAGATAGAAAGAACAATGATGAGAGAGACTCGTTGATTGGCTGCCTCCTGCACGCCCCCTACTGGGGATCGAGCCCACAACCCAGACATCAAACCCGGGACCTCTTGGTTCACAGATCGATGGCCAATCCACTGAGCCACACCAGCCGGCCGGGTGTTAGCTTGAAGGTCAAAGCTCAGCATGATCTTAAAGATGTCTGCCACACCCAGTTCCCTCATCAGCTGTGTCATCTTTTGTTTGTTTATGTAAATAAAAGCACATGCTGACACAGTCCTCCCCCCACCCCTGCAGGTCTGTGTTTTGCTTCTCACTTGGCCTCATGCTCTGACGACCTTCCCAGCAGCACGCAGCTCCCTGTCGCTCTCGCTCTCATTCTCGCCCTCGCTCAGAGCTGCCTGGCTTCCCAGCAGCCCGGGCACCATAACCCAGGCCCTCCCGCCCTCTGCCCTGCGGGCTCGGCCCCGGGCGCCATGGTGTATGTAGGTCGCTGTGCAGGCGGCCGGTGTGACCGAGTTGCCAAGCTGGGGCTGCGGGCCAGGTCCCTGTGTCTCCCCACCTGTGGGGACCAGACAGATCCCTCCCCGATGCTGCCGCTTCCACACCCACCTCGGGTGCAGCCCCTGCTCCCAGCCCAGCCCAGCGCCTCTGGCCTGCGGACGGTGTGCCCATCTGCGGGGGGAGAAATGGAGTGTTAGTTTCAGTTGCCTTCCTGTTGTTGGGAACGAAGAGCCACTGGACTGTGTGTTTTTGGAAGAACGAGCCGACCTCTGGTCCAACATCCACCCGAACACCCGGCACCGGCTTTGGGAGGCGCCTGGTGAGACCGCACCGCGCACCGCCCTCCCCTCCCCCCTGTGGCTCCCTCTGGGTGAGGAGGAGGCGCACAGCACGGGGAGACCCGCTGAGGCCGGCTTCCTGCTCCTGTTTGGTGGCTGATGCCACGGCCCAGGGGGCTTTGCCGATGC
Organism: Myotis myotis; assembly: GCF_014108235.1. Classification (NCBI taxonomy): domain Eukaryota; kingdom Metazoa; phylum Chordata; class Mammalia; order Chiroptera; family Vespertilionidae; genus Myotis; species Myotis myotis. The sequence continues at coordinate 540,856 of NW_023416320.1, forward strand.
CAGGGTGAGCTAGTCAGGCTGAGCCAGGGCGATCCTAGCAGCGCCGTCTCAGCACCCGGACCCCTCCCCGCCCAGGCCGGCGTCCCTCTCCTCTGAGCGGGTCCGTGGGCGGCCTGCCAGGCCGTGAGGACCCTGGAGCCTTCGTGTGGCCCCAACCCCCGCCCCTGTGCTCACAGCCACCTTTGTCGCAGCCACAGGCCCCTGGTCTCCTTGGGGTGACCTCGCGCAGGGTGCAGGCTGCCTCCGCTGGCGGAAGCCGGTGGCTGAGGGTTGGAAACACACAGACATTTTTAATGGAAGCAAAATGGGGCAACGGCATCACGGCCATCCAGGATTGAGCTCAGGCGAGGCAGGGTGGGCGCTGTGCCCGTGTCATGGCAGCCTCAGCAGCCGGGAGGCAGGGGGGCGGCCTGGCCATGGGGGGCCTGCGAGGAGCCCAGGCTGCCAGCTTCCTCCCTGGGCAGGAGCGGAGGCTCTGGCCCAGCTGGTTCTGCGAACACCCCGAGGGCGGGCACCTGGCGGCTCCCAGAGCCTCGTCAGCCTAATTACTTAATCACACCCCAGGAGTCCTCAATCACCCGGCGAGTATTTAACCAAGCCCGGCCCGTGGGGCTTGGCGACCCCGGGGGGCTTGGCGACCCCGGGGGGCTTGGCGACCTGGGGGGCTTGGCGACCTGGGGGGCTTGGTCTGGGCGCGGGGAGGCTGAGTGTGAGAGCTCCCGCCCACGGCCTGGCGTGTCTTCCTAACGGGGTCTCAAGCTGGGTAATGTGACGTCTGCTGAAAAGTAAGCGGCCTTCATTTATTCGGCTTGTCAGCTTCCATCTGCCACCCACGACTCCGGGCGGGTGTCAGGGATTTTGGAAGCGGGAGCGGAGCCTTCTCCTCGCCCCAGGGCTGGTTCCTGGAGGGAGACCAACACGCCTGCTCTCCTCCGAGGGGCACGCAGCCCTGGGCAGGCAGCCAGGGCGGGTGCTGGCAGGGAAGGGAGTGCGCCAGGCGGGGCGGGGGACGGGCTCTGGCTGCTGGGCACGGGCAGGGAGAGCCGCCTGGGGCGTGAGGGACAGATGGGTGCTGGCAGGGAGCCCACAGAGCAGCCATGTCAGGCCCTACCTGGCAGATGGGGAAACCGAGGCTGGAGCTGAGAGCTCAGTGAAGGAGCCAGTCCCCCCTCACCTGAGGGCTCAGCCTCTCCCAGAAGCAGTGGGCGCTGGCTACCAGGACCTGGGTTCAAGCCCAGAGGCCTCTGCCCAGGGTTGCTGGCACCTTCAGTAAGTCACTGGCTTTGGGAGCCTTTTCTTTATTGTGAAACGCGGCCATGAGCATCCCCAAACTGACGGGAGTCCGACTTCCCGGGCCCAGGGCAGGCGGGGACCCAACTGCTATTCGATCAAGTTTCTGCAGATGGAGCCAGGTGAGGGGGCTGGGCCCTCACCTGCCGTGTCCCAGGGCCAGGACATCTGCGAGCCCAGGTGCCTCATGCAGCCCTGCAGGGGGGGTTCCTGCAGCTGGAAACCCACCTCGACCCCTCCCAGCCCTCAGGCTCTCGCATCACAGCCACCTCCTCCGGGAAGCCTCCCGGTGCCCCCACCCCAATGGACGCTCAGCACGCCTGCGGCCCTCCTGGTCCTCCTCTGGGCTACGCAGTGCCTCAGAGCCGGTGGTGCCTCTGCCACTGAGGTCCTCTCCCTTTCTCTCCCTGATAAACTCCTACTCATCCCTCAATACCCGTCTCCTGTGATCCCATGAGCCCCTGGGCCTCCTTCATCACGGAACGCCCTGCTCAGGGCTGGCACCGCCCATGGAGGCTCCTCTCTCCCTCTAAGACTGGCATGTCCTGAGGCGCACAGACGGCCAACCCCCCTCCCCGCCCCACAATCGCTGGCCCTGCCCACTTGTCCTCCAAAGGGCCTCCCCAGGGCACTGAGGACCCACCGTCACCAGCCTTGCTCCAGGCCATGTGGGCCCATTGAGGACCTGAGGACCCCAGGACCAGCCCCCGTCCACGATTCCAGGCCCAAGCTCGGCCCACGCAGCCCAGCACCCCCCGCGGCAGGCCTGGCAACCTCGGCACTGACCAGCCTCCTGCAGCCGCGTCCAAGGGGCCAAGGCAGAGCCACCAACACTCTGACCAGGGGAATTAAATGGGCAGTGAAGTTTAATACCCAGGGAAATGGGTCGTAATCGACTAAAGTTCATGACCGGTGCCAGCTCCGTAATGTTCACCGCTGGTTCCGCTCTCCCCACCCCCGCCCCCACCCCACCCCGCCCCGCAGGCTGGCTTTTCCCAGGGCCTGTGCAGACTCAGCATGTGACTCAGCAGCGTGTCCCTGGGGACCCTAAAAGCAGGGGGCAGAGGGCAGCACACCTACCATCAGGGCAGGCCATTGCCTCCCAGAAGGCTCTAGATAGTCCGCTGACCGTCCTTGGAGAAGGTGTTAGCGCTTTCCTGGATTTTCCATCTCCAGTGGCTCTTGTCACCCCATGAGCCAAGCCCCGTGCAGGCGAGAAGGGAGGTGCTGACCAGGTGAGCCCAGCACGTGGCTGGGGGGGGGCCTCCACGTGTCTCCACCCGCAGCCCCCCCCCCCCGGCCGCTTCCTCACAGGACACCACCCACCCCTTTCACTTTAAGAGGGTTCATTCTCACCAGCCCATGTGGCTCAGTGGTTGAGTGTTGACCTATGAACCAGGAGGTGATGGTTCAATTCCAAGTCAGGGCACAGGCGGGTTGTGGGCTCGCTGTTCCTCCTACAGGGCCCCACCTGTCCATCCCCACCGGCCCCTCCTCAGATCTGCATCCGCCTGATCCCAGACTGCCCCCCTCAGGGCCCGGCCCCTCCTGGCCAGCCTCCTGGGACAGGGCCCACCCCCCTCAGCTGGGCTCCCAGGTCTCCAGGGGGGCGCTGTCCTCCCAGAGGTGACTCTGAGCTCACGCCACCACTGCCCTGCAGGGAGACTGAGGGCCCTGGATTATGAGGGCTCATAACAGCCCTCGAGTGCCGCTCCCGTGTTTTAAGAGGACCGTCGTATTTCTCTCCATCTTCCCAGGGGTCCCCTCCATGCTTCACGGCGAGTCTTCCCTCCAGGCAGGCCTGCCCCCAGACCGGTCCTCGGAGCGGCTCCCCGTGATGGCTGGGCGAGGGCAGCAGGCTGTGTTGGGAGGGGAGGACAGGCGCGCCCTGGGCCCTCCCTGGGGCTGTGCCCACCCTGCAGCCCCCCCAGACCACCACCTCCAGGAGCTCCCGGCACCTGGTGCGGGGTGGGGGTGGGCATCTGTCTGACCACGCCTGCGCCGTCCACCGGCTGCCCCTGTGCTGTGCCCTGTGGCTCCCAGGGCGCTGGGGAGGACCCGCCATGAGCAGGTGCCACCAGCACGCACTGGCCAAGGGGCGCAGGGCCGAGGAAGTCCCTGCCCACGGTGCCTCCGGGCCGCGGGGCCCCCTCTCCGCTTGTCCTTGCACACACACTGCCGTTCAGGCCCAGGAGCCGGGGAGGCCACCACCTTCCTCCTTTGACCTGGAGGCTGGCCCTCGGCCCCGGGTCACTGCGCCCTTGACCCTGGATGGGTGTGGTCATCGACAGGAAGCTGCTGCCCAGAATCTCTACGCCTGGACAAGACCTAAAGTGGCTGCACACCCCGCCGGGCCCCTGGCTGCTTCCTGCCTCCTGCCTCCACCCAGGCGGGCCCGCGCCTGCCCGCGTGCACTGTCCATGGTGCTGACCGACGAGCCCTCATTTCCAGGAGGCCGTCCGGTGGCTGCCCCACCTGGCTGCAAGGGACCGACTCCCAGGTGCTCAACACACGGGGCTCCGCCCAGAGGAGTCCTTGCCACCCTGGCTGGGCCTGGCCAGCTACAGGCCCCGAGTCGGTGCCGCCCGCCTGCCGCCCCCTCGTCCGCCCGCCGGGCCTGGCTCCGTCCTCGTGCCAGGAGAGAGCAGTGTGCCCGGGATAACGGATCACGCCATTAAGGGCCAGAGTGGCTGCGTCCTTGCCGGGGAGAGAAATGAGGCTGTCAGGCAGGGGCCTGGCCGCGGGCCGTGACTAACGCGAACGGGCAGCCCACACGTTGCGGCAGAAGGTGCCAGGAGATGATTGCTTACAAAATGTACCAATTACCGCCGAGCCTGCGAGCTCGCCCCCGCCGGGCAAATAAACACATCAGCTGCCAGCCTGTGCCAGCCCGGGCTTGGCGAGGGCCTGGGAGAGCCACCCGGAGGTTAGGAGGCCCGGCCTGTCCCCGGGAGCCCTTGGCAGCCAATAAACAGCCAGCTGGTGCAAGCAGTAGCGGCATCTCCCGGGGGAATGTTCAGGCCGGGCCCCAAGGGACGGGCGGGGCAGCTGCAGGGACCCCTCCCCCCGAAGGAGGCAGCACACTTGACTGGCACCTGGGGCTGCTCCGGGCTCTCCATGGCCACCAGCTGTGTTCCACACCGAGGTGCGTGTGCATGTGTGTGCACCTGCATGTGTGCGCCGGGTCTATGTGTGTCTGTGTGTCTGTGTGTGCATGTATTTGTACTTGCATGCAGGTGCCATGCCAATGTGTTTGCATGTCTGTGTCTGTGTCTGTGCATGTGCCTGTGTGGGGTGTGTGTGTACAAGCACATTTTCATCACCAGAGTCCCAGCCTGAGAGAGTGGGTGGGTAAAGGAAGGTGCTGGTGAAATCAGGAGCCTCCTTGAGGGCAGGGCTGGGCCTTCAGCTGATCACGCCTGGAGGCAGGTGACCTGGAGGAGGCTCATCACAGGAGGGCCCAGGGCAGGGCCATACGGGGGCTCCCAGGGGCAGAGCCAGGGGCAGGGAGAGGAGTGTGGCTTGGCTCAGCCTCAGGAAAGACCTGCTCACAGATCAGCGAGATGTAAAGGCAGTGGGTGGTCTGTGAGGTAGTGAGCCTCCTGGCCCTGGATTACCTTCTCCACCCAGGGAGCCTGTCGTTGGGCCACAGAGGGTTCCTCCCTGGTGTGGGATGGACCAGAGCCACGGAGGCAGCTGGGAAGGAGAGGAACCGCGTCCCAGACTCACAGGCACACACCTGTCTGTCCCACCCTCCGGGCCCAGCTGCAGCCACGACGCCTCACTGTGCTCAGGCACTGGCTCAAGCTCAGGCCGATGTGGGCGCCTGCGGGCGCAGGACACTCCCTGTGATGGAGACAGAGCGTGAGGCCCACAGACACCCAGAACCTTCCGGCTGCCACCACTGGGCCCACCGCCGGACTGTCTGCCTCTCGAGCCCCAGTTCCCTCAGTGGGAGGCGCGTCCCTAACGCAGACTCCCGTGTGGGCCCTTCTCCCTAGAAGGACCTTTGTGGGCCAGCCCCGCTATGGCCCCAGCACAGGGCCCGGGAAGCAGGAGGCACCCAGGGCCTCACTCAAGCAGTAGAGCCCATAGTGCAGGGGGCAGGGCAGCCAGAGAAGGCGGCAAGGCCACGCTCATGGGCCCACCCAGTGCAAGCAGCAGTGTCTCACCCCGTCGGACAGGAAGGGAGACGAGGCCAGAGGTAACGGCACAAAAGCAATAGTGACAGTGACAAGCCTGAGGCGTTGAGCGTGAGCCAGGTGGCACGGACGGCTCAGGGGCCGGGGCGCCGCATTGCCAGGCAGCCTGGCACAGCCACACATGGGCCCCAGGGCGCGGTGCTCACATCCGGTCCAAGGGCTTTATCTCCCTGCAGCAGCTTGTGGCTCCCAGGCCGGCAGCTCCCGCCGTCCGCCTCCTGCCCTGGCCGGGGATGGAAGCCGCAGCCAGGGGAGGCGAGCTGCCGTGGGGGCTGCACATGCACATTTATCTTGCTTGACTGCTCTTGGAACGTCCACAATAAATGCCAAGTTGAACAATGAATGAGAATATTCCCAGAAATAACGGGGGAGCAGCGTCCCCCAGCACGTGGTCCTGCAGCGTGCGGGGGGCAGGAGGTTCTCAGCCCAGTTAGAAGGACGCTGGCTCCCATTTCCTGTGGGGGCCTCGGCTAAGATGGTAAATTCCTCAGGGTTGTTCCGTCGCCAATGAGCCTGAGAAGAAGCCCATATTTCCATCCTCGTTCCCCGCCTGAGCCTCAGAGCCGCGAAGGGACACGCCCGGGCCAGGGGCGGGCCCACCAGGGTCTGATCCACGCCTTCCTGCCTCTGAGTGGGTTCTCTCCCACTCCCCCACAGGGAGCCCAACGCTGCCACCGTGAGGGCTCTCCGAGCAGTGACGGGGATCGGGCGCCGTGTACCGGTTAGCTGCTGCCACGTAACAACGTCCCAAACGAAGGTGCGTCAGACAATAGTCATTTATCCGTCCGCAATGCTGTGGGTTGGCCGTTGGGACAGGGCCCGGCCGGCAGGGTCCTCTCTGGTCTGCACGATGCCAGCCGGGCTGATGGGTGCAGGTGCACATGCACGCCTCACTCCCACGGCTGGCATCTGGCCGGCTGTCCCCAGGGTCCCGGAGGCCCCTGGGCCAAGTGTCACTCACAGTGGCAGTTCCTGGGTCCCCAAGGGCTGCCAGGCAGGGCACGGCCCAACGTTCAGGCCCTTGGCAAGCCTCGCTGGCTCCCGCACCATCGGCCAAAGCAGCGCCAGGAGAGCCAGAGCCCAGGAGGGAGGCGTCCCGGCCCTCTGTGGCCGCCCAGCAGAGAAGGCAGCTGTCGCCTCGCCCGGCACTGGGGGTGGCTCCCCAGGGGGCGGGTCAACAGGAAGGGCTGCCCTGGTGTTTCCTGGCTCAGCATGGCCGGCGAGAACCATGCCAGGCCCTGGTCCCAAACCTCAGACCAATAAACTCAGGGTGTGGCGGCTATTCCCAGGAGAACTGTGGGGTGCGCCGCCCGAGCACCCTGAGCGAGAAGTAGGGCCCCCCCTTCACCAGCACTGACGCCAGAGGAAGCCTGTAGGGCTGCGTTCCCAGACGGTGGTTCTCTGGGCGGCTAGCAGGCCATTGAGATCCGCCTGGTGGCCCAGGATCAGCACGTAACCTTAGCGACAGCTTAGGGAGACTCCCTGGGGGCTGGATGGGGCAGTCACCTGGCACCCGCAGCCCAGGCGACCGGCCGCCAAGGCAAAGGTCAGACAGAGCTCCCTGCCAGCCGCTTGGCTCCCTCCCTCCCGCTGCACAGCACTGGGGACCAGTGGCTCCGGGTGTCTCGCTCAGGCACCTCCCCCCTCCCACACACACACACACAACCCGGCCCACGGGGGAGGCCGGCCAGGTTTGGAGTGAGGTGGCTGGGGTGTCACAGGGAAGACTAGAATGACAGCTGGGGGGGGGGGGGTCCAGGGTTGGGATATCAGCTCTGACCCAACATGTGGTGTGGGGGGGTGTTCAGGGTCCAGGGATGTCCGAGCCCCGCCCCCCGCCCCGGGGCAGGAGGAGGAAGCTGGGCGGTGAGCATCCCGCGGGAGCCCCGGCCCTGCCTGCACATTCCCTGGCAGCTGCTGCCACCCAGCTGATGGCGCGAAGGCGTCCGCGGGCCCGGGGAGCACGCGCTGGCGGCACTCACATGCTAAGTGAGCCCAGGCCTGCCTGCTTCCAAATGTCACCGTGAGCGCAGCTGGGCACCGTGCCCCTCCTGTGCCCGCCCCCCCGGCTCTGCCGGCAGCTCCTGCGGGCCCTCCCCAGCCTCAGGTCCCAGCCTCCTGCAGGGTAATGCAGGGCAACAGGCCCAGGCCCACCCCAAATCCAAGCACAGTGCTGGGCGCGAGCCTTTATGGAGCACCAACTGAGTGCGGGCCCTGGGCCGGCCCTTCCCCCGCGGTCCCAGCTCAGCCAGGCAGAGGTTGGGGGGCTGTGGGACCCCTGCGTGCTACCGTAATGGCGGGTTCACGTCCTTGGTCATTTGTCTAAACCCACAGAGCAAGGCCCGCAGAGGGACCGGCTGTGGAGCGCGACTCGGTGGTTGCAATGTGTGGGCGCAGGTTCATGGGTCGTAACAAGTGTGTCGCCGCGGAGACAGGGCAGGCTGGTTGTGAGGGGCCCCGGGCGCCTGGGAAACCTCTACCTTCCGCTCAAAGTGTGTTGTAAACCTAAACCTGCTCTAAAAAAATAAAAAAGTAAAGTCTTAAAATCCCCGCCGCGGGCCCAGAGCCCGGCACTGCGGGCCTCGAGCCTCAGGCTCTGAAGAAGCCAGGCCACTTCCTGCTTTTCCACGCCCATTAAATGGACGGTGCGTTTGTGAGGCGTGAACTCGCCCAGCTTGTCAACCACCTCGTGGCTCTCTGAGCTTCTGTCAGGCTGCAGAGGGTGGCGCCTGACCCCAGAGACCCTCAGGTGCGGGGGGTGACCTGCTGGGGCCGGGTCACCTGGGAAGTCTCCCCCGCCTCAAGTCAGCCAGGACACCTACACACCGAACAGGGCAGGGCGGCTCCCTGTAGCCACTGCCCCAGGACGGTGCAGGGCGTGGTTATGGGCCGTGGCAATCCTGGGGGCCAGCCTGGAGGCAGCGGGCAGGCTGGGCAGGCGGAGCAACAGGTGGGGCCCAGGCAAAGGGCCTGGGGGAGGGGACGTTTCCTGGCTGGGCCTCTTCCTTTCTCTCCCTTTCACGACTGATTTCCGCCTCAATTTGGGTAATTACTCGCTACTCAGCACCGTTTCTTTCCTCCATTCACGGAGGGAGAAGCACCCCCAGCGCTTTGGGGGGAGGAAACTCTTTCAGACTCTGCACAGCTGCTCTCTGTGCGGGCGGGCAGGGACAGCTCTTCAAAGTCAGGCGGACTTTCTCCCCTGAAAGAAACGGTCCTTTCTCGCCCGCAGGCCCTGTCATGCCCCGGCCTCAGGGCCCAGGTGACGTTTGAGGCCAGACTCGCCTGCTGGCGGGTCCCGGCCAGGTCTCCTCCGTGTGGGAGATGGGCTGCCCCGCCTGTGGCTGGTCAGCGCCTCCCGGTGTGCGCCACCTCCCAGCCCCCAGGCGCGTGGGACAAGCATCGCCTCCCTGTGACCCGTGTGGAAACCGAGGCCCACAGGCAGGGCGGGGCGGCTTCCCTGAGGCCTGGCACTGGGTGCGGGCAGAGCCAGGCTGCCCCCTGCCCCAACCCTCAGTGACACTGCATGCATCCCAGGCGGCGGCAGCTGTTAGGACTGCGGAGCCTTCATCTCCTCCAGCCCAGAGCCGGCCCAGCGGGTCCCGGCCAGACCTGCGGGGGACAGCCCTGCCCACTGGCTCCCTACGGCCCCTTGAGGACCCCAGGGAAGCCACAGAGGCTCAGGCACCAGCCGGACTCAACCTCGCCCAGATGTGCCGAACGCCAGAGCAGCCAGGATGATTCATTCATTCATTTTTATGAATCCTCACCTGAGGATATTTTTCCCATTGATTTTCTTAGAGAGAGTGGAAAGCAGGGAGGGAGGGAGAAACATCGGTGTGAGAAAGACACATCCATTGGTTGCCGCCCGCACGCACCCCGACAGGGACGGGGTATCAAACCTGCCGCCCAGTTACACGCCCTTGACCGGGAATCGAACCCGAAACCCTGTGGTTCGCGGGCCGAGGCCACAGCGCCTCGCGGGCCGGGCAGTCACTGGGATGGATGAACCTGCCGGGAACTTTTCAAGACGTGAAGGTGGCGTTTGGAGTCGGTGTAACTGGTGACAAACACCCCACGTCGGAAGCTGCAGATAAGGTCACATCGGCCGCCTCGCCCGTGGACGGCCGTCCTCCCCCGCACGCGGCAGCTCTGGGCGGGATTTTCCACGTCTCGCCCAGCTCCTCACAGAAGGCCCCGCCCCAGGCCGCCCCTGCAACTCTGTGATTAGAACACAAGAGAGAGGATCAAGGCAATTAATTTATTTTTAACGTAAATAACTTTTTTTGTTTCCCCTTCAGCTCCTCCAAAGCCGGTGAATTCTATCTGCTTATGTAAATACGGCGAACCCGTGATAACATTCATTAGCAGCAGCACGCGTCCGCTGGTGCGCCTGCAGATAGCAGGTAGCTGGGAGGATTAATTCTGTTTTAATTAGAGTCCGTTTCCGGCAGCTTGGCCTCCAGCGGGGAGCATCGCCCGTGCCCAGGGCTGGGCCCACTCCTTCCCGGCGCCTGGCTCTGAAGGGCGCGGGGGGCGGGGGGGGGCATCTGCCCTCCAAGGGCTCCCCTCCAGCTCCGCAGCCTGGAGCTGGCGATAGGAAATGGCACAGCAGGGTGACTGGTCCCCCAGGAGTCCCCCACCGCCTCCGGCCCAACAGAGGTGAGGGGGTTGGGGGGGTGGGGGACGTGCTGCTTCCCAGCCCCGGCCCCTCCTCCATCCTGAAGGCATGGCTCAGGACAAAGGTGCGGGGAGCCACTGGCCAGCATCCCACAGCGCGGGGACCAGGGATGCTTCAGAGGCTGGGCCTGGGCGTGTGTGTGTGTGTGTGTGTGTGTGTGTGTGTGTGTTGTGTGTGTCTGTGTGTGTACATGTGACAGGAGAGCCACCGCTCCTGTGGGATGTGTGTCTGCATGCCTGTGCATGTGTGTGAAAGGTTTGTGCACATGATAGGATGAGCAAGACCCTGGCCTGTGAGTGTGCACACGTCCACACGTGTGTGTGTGTGTGTGTGTGTGTGTGTGTTGTGTGTGTCTGTGTGTGTACATGTGACAGGAGAGCCACCGCTCCTGTGGGATGTGTGTCTGCATGTGAGTGGGAGCTTCCCCTGGGAGGCGAGAGCAGTGGCCCCAGGTCAGGGCCCAGCACAGGAGGGAGCAGGGCGGCCATGCTGGACGTCCCCCCATGGACCTGCCTGCCTCACGTCCACTGTCATCAATCACGCCGCACGGCCCATGACCCCCAGCTGCCAGAGCCCCCGTGGGGCCTGCCGAGGGGGACTGGCTTCTGAGACCTCGGACCCCGGACCCGAGCCCAGCCCCCAACCAGTGGGGCTGTCGTCAAGGTAGCAGCCGAGCCCTGGGCACCGGGGGCCAGGCCCTCACTGACCCTCCCAACCACCGGCACCCCCTTCTCGCAGGCGGGTAAACCGAGGCCCAGAGCGAGCATGGAGCCAGGAAGAGGCCAAGCAGGCTCCCGGTGGACCCGCACTGGGACGACGGGGAGGGATGGCGGAGACAGCCAGGGAGTGGGAGCTGCGGGAAAGGCCTGAGGGGTGACGAGGGACAGACGTGCAGGGAAGGAGGCAGCAGGCAGGCTGGGCCCCGGGGCTCAGGAGCTGGACGGCCCTGCCTGGAGCTCAGGGCTCGGGGGGAGAGGGCACCCTCCCAGCCTGGAATAGGCAGAGGTCTGACGTCAACCCCCTGCATTTCACAGATGAGGAAACTGCGCCCAGAGAGCCCTCTGACATGGCCGGGGAGCACAGTGAACAGGCCGATTTGAGGTGAAAATTCATCATCTGGCCCAATAACAGACGGATGGACGGGTGGGTGGGTGCTGGGTGGGTAGGAGATAGACAGATTGACAGATGGATGCGTGATGGATGGTGGGTGGGTGGATGGATGGGTGGGTGGGTGGATGGATGGGTGGGTGGGTGGGTGGATGGGTGGGTGGGTGGGTGGATGGGTGGGTGGGTGAATGGGTGAGTGGGTGGGTAGATGGACAAATTGATGGATAGATGGGTGCTGAGTGGGTGAATGGATGAATGCTGAGTGGTGGATGGATGGGTGGATGGGTGGATGGATGGTGGGTGGATGGATGAGTGGGTGGGTGGGTGGGTGGTGGGTGAGGTGGTGGGTGAGTGAGTCTGTCTCACACATGCCAAGAGCAGCAGCACCTCCCTTGGGGTCAGACCAACACGCTTGGCTCTGCCCCTTCCTCGGTCACTGGGCCTCTCCCCATCCCCTCACCCCCTCCCTTCCCTGGAGGAGGGACCACAGCACCTGCTGGCAGGTCCTGGGAAAGCGACTGATGACAGGCAGCAGCATCTGGCACACAGTAGGCGCCTCGTAAGCAGCAGCTCCATCCGCCGCCCCCATGTCGGTACCAGCTGCACAGACGCCCTCCCCAGACTTCGAGGCTCAGCTCCCGGCCACCCCGGAGGCAGCACCTGCTGAGGCCTCGAGGACACCACCCAGGCTGCCTTCAGGCCCATGTCCTGGGCCTGCTGGCCTCACACCAGACACCTTAACACACTGCGTACCGCAGAGAAATCTCTAAGACATACGCCAGGGGCCGGACGTTTTGGGGCAAACTGCGCGTTATTTAAATCATCATAACTACAGATCATAATGCACTTTAGGTGTTGTTTTTCAATAATTATAACATTTTTATTTACAAAAACAAACAATTAAACAATTGAAGTTCCTAGTACGTTTTTAACGGACGGTACTGCGTAAAACACTTTCCTCCATGAAGAGGGACCAAACCGAATTTACATAAATGTCTAGATTTGCTCCTTTTTCCGTGGGCGGCACACACTCGCAGGAAATGTTTTCTTCCACTCGCTGGAATACACGTAGGTTCATGCTGCTCCATGTCACCTGACAACCTTCTGGGTGGATCTTTACGAGGTGCTCTCCTTGCGCCCCCAGGGGAAGGGCTGGACAGATTTGTCTCTGGGTCCGGAGAGCCTTCCTTATTGTCATCCGTTATCCAGTCTCTCGCCACCGATAGCAGAAACTGTTCATACTTCACTTTTGCTTGTGGATTGAGGACGTTGTACGCTCGAAATGAATTGAAAAGTCCACAGTTTATAAGGTACAGCACTACTTTTTTTGTCCCTTTTCATCGTTTTCCTTAGAATGGAACAACACGAAAGGAACTGATCCGCACGGCCAACGCCTTTCATGTGGGCATTGTATTCCGTGATGCAGGTAGGTTTAACCATATTCTCTCCCGTTTTTCTATTTTTTTCTTTCCTGTTGTCGAGACAGAAGTGTCATGGGTCGTTGATATCATTCGGACAGCCCGCTTGTCTTTCCATGCTAGGAGAAGAATATCGCCTTTTCTGGAAAATATGATGTCACCTTTCTTTATTCTTGATGTTTTCATTTTCAAATTTGGCGGTAAACCTCTACTCTCCCTAATAGTCCCACAGACTCTAGTTTTGTTCTGTAGCAGCAATTCAGCAGTAGATGTAGCATTGTAATAATTATCCTGGTAAATATGGGGCCAGATGCCAAGATAGGGTCCAAGGACTGAAAGAACAGTTTCATGCAATTCCTTCCTTCAGCAGTGTATATCTCCATATTGCAGATATAGCCGGTGTCACTCTCGCACACCCTCCGAACAAGTAAACCGTATTTTGTTATTTTCGCTGGGTTGTACGTGCGAAATTTGAAACGTCCTCTCCATGGAATCATTCCCTCGTCCAAAGACAATGTTGCTGTGGTTTGTATATTGTTCAAAATTTATGCAGGAAATAATCCAGCACAGGTTGGATCTTGAAATGTCTCCCCGGTGCCCTGACCGCTTTGGCTCAGTGGATAGAGCATCGGCCTGCGGACTGAAGGGTCCCAGGTCCAATTCCGGTCAAGGGCATGTACCTTGGTTGCAGGCACATCCCCAGTGGGGAGTGTGCAGGAGGCAGCTGGTCGATGTTTCTTACTCATCGATGTTTCTAACTCTCTATCCCTCTCCCTTCCTCTCTGTAAAAAATCAATAAAATATATTTTTTTAAAAAAAAGAAAAGTCTCCCCAAGCAACTGTCCAGTTTGGCGTTATCATTGAAATGCCAGAATGTCCATATTTGCTCAAAGCTATGGCGACTCATTGTCTGTGGAAATATAGGGGTACCTATCAAAGGATCTGTTGACCAATAGTCTTTCCAGCTATCTTTTCTCGTTTGACCCATCAGAATAATTAGGCCAAGGAATTTCTTGATGTCCTTCTGTGTAACCGGAGACCACTTCGGTGTTCTAGGTGGTGTTTTGCGTTTCGTTGCGGTTTGATCGTGATGGTTGGACAGCTCTTTGCACAGCATCTCCAACAATTCATCGCCAAAACAGAGATTGGTCACCGAGGGCACAGAGTCACACGGAGACGGAAATGTCGTGACCCCAGCACGACCTTCAAACATTTGTAAGGTGGTGGTGTGTCAATTTCAGACCAGCAATTATCAGTGGCTTCGTCAGTGTCGGGATCACTTGAAAGCACCGCCACCCTGCACTTCCTTACAGGTCTCATAACTTCACTGTCAGCAGAATCGTCTCCGGAATCGTCAAAGCAGTCATCCGCATCTTCGGTCTCACTAGGAATATCTGATAAATTACCGTTAAATGCTTCCGGAAGTGTGTCAGTTTCGTTGGTTTCCTCCCTTTTGCTGAGAGAGGGCATTTCTAAAAGCGCCAGGAACTTGAAGACGACGACTATTCGAATGACCAAAATACAATGGCACCGCAGCGCTTTATGGGCTCGCGCGATTATGTAGTTTTTCGTAGACTGACCGGCACGGTTTCCACCAATGAGATCGCTTCCTTCGATGTGGACTGTGCCGCGCCAGCACGGCCAAGGGTGTCTCTGAGTGGGGGGGTGAAAGGATTAAGGAAAGACAGACAGGAGAATGGAAGCTGGGTCTCGGTGGGACGCTGCTCCCTGAAGAGGAGACAGCGCCGGCGCCCACAGGCCGTGTCTTTATTTTGTAGCAGATGCCACGGGGCAAAGCAGGGGCGCGATCACGTTGTTTACAGCATTCTCGTGAGTTCCAACCCCACTCAACTACATGCACCCGAACCCTAGCACGAGGCGCGTGGGGCCACGTGTTCGGACCATAGGGTCAAGCTCACGACCACAGCCGTTGGCTATGATTGTGCTGGGAGGGCCCTGCCCTCCAGCTGGGACTTGCACGTGGCAGTGAGAGGACCCTGTCCCTTCATTAGTCCGAGGCTTGAACCTGGCCAAAACACCGTAACCACGCCCCCACAGTGGACAAGACAGTGTGCTGACATCTAAGGTCCATAACAGATGGGGCACGAAACACGAGAAATCTCGTGAGCGGTACACAATGTGTTGAGTTAGTGTCCTGAACGTGTCCTTCCTCTTGTCTGTCCATCCCAATGCCCCCACCCCGGCCCAGGCCACCCTCAGGGCTGTGGGGTGAGGGTGAGGCCTCCGTGAAAACAATCCTGGGGAGCCTTACATTACCTGCCCCGTCGTTACCTGCCCCATCGTTACCTGCCCCGTCGTTACCTGCACCATCGTTACCTGCCCCATTGTTACCTGCCCCATCATTACCTGCCTCATCGTTATCTATCTGTCCAGCTTCCCCACAGGTCCCTCAGCCTCCTCGCCTCTCAGAAGAGCCCCGCCCAGGCCCCGCTGCCCTGTCCTGGGGGGTGGAGGCACAGAGTGGGACAGGTGTCCAGCCAGGTGTCGGCCAGGTGCCCTCACCTGCTCTGTGCCCCCACCCCCCGGGAGCCAGGTGACCCTTGAAGAGTCCATCCAAAGCCTCCATGGCCGCAGCTCACGGGAAAATGCACATTCCCACTGCGGCCGAGCAGACCACAGAGCTGAGGTCATCCGTGCGTGTCTGCGTCTCAGGCCACAGCTGGGCCCCAGGCTTGGACCATGACCAGGAATAGGGCTCCGTTTGTCATCAGGGCCATTTAGGGCCCAGGGTCAGGGCTCACCTATGACCAAATTCAGGGCTCAGTCTATGACCAGGGTCAGGGGTCAGTGTGACCAGGGTTAGGGCTCAATCTATGACCAGGGTCAGGGCTCAGAGTGTGACCAGGGTCAGGGCTCAGGGTGTGACCAGGGTCAGGGCTCAGGGTGTGACCAGGGCAGGACTGAGTGTGACCAGGGTCAGGGCTCAGGGTGTGACCAGGGCAGGACTGAGTGTGACCAGGGTCAGGGCTCAGAGTGTGACCAGGGTCAGGGCTCAGTGTGACCAGGGTCAGGGCTCAGGGTGTGACCAGGGTCAGGGCTCAGGGTGTGACCAGGGTCAGGGCTCAGGGTGTGACCAGGGCAGGACTGAGTGTGACCAGGGTCAGGGCTCAGGGAGTGACCAGGGTCAGGGCTCAGCCTATGACAGAATGAGGCTTAAACAGGGCAGGGCCGCCCAGGACCTGGGCCCAGCTGTTATCTCTGTGCGTCGGTACCGTGTCTGCAAAGGGGGATCCAGAGAAACTGGCTGTCGCATTTGACAGCGAACATGCTTGTTTTGCCTGATTTTTTTCTCCCTCCCCTCCCCTCAGCCCAGCCAGGCAGCAGGGAAGGTGCAATTAAAAATCAGGTTGGTTAACGCGAACACGACGTACATAATATTTAAAACATCCAAGTGCCTTTAACTCGCTACCGACATGCATTTGCTCATTAAGCAGGAACTTTTTTTATGGCAGCAACACTGCAAATAGCTCTTATTAAAATGCTCACAACACCATCTGGTCCTCCCTCCGCCCGAGCTTCGGAGCGGGTGGCGGTGGCCCGCGTGCGGGGACCTGGAGATTCCCAGCGGGCGGGAGGCTGGTGTCCCCACCCAGTGCCCGGGGCCTCTGGGGTCCCAGGCCCCAGCCGCACACCTCTCACCTCGCCTCTTCCCGTGTCACACTGTCTTACAAGAAAGGAAACAGAAGCCCGACGCCTGGCCGACACCTGGCCGACACCTGGCCGACACCTGACCACCCGGACACCTGGCCAGACACCTGCCCACCCGGACACCTGGCCAGACACCTGCCCACCCGGACACCTGCCTGGACACCTGGCCGACACCTGGCCACCCGGACACCTGCCCAGACACCTGGCCAACACCTGCCCACCCGGACACCTGCCCGGACACCTGGCCGACACCTGGCCACCCGGACACCTGCCCAGACACCTGGCCGACACCTGACCACCCGGACACCTGGCCGACACCTGACCACCCGGACACCTGGCCAACACCTGGCCACCCAGACACCTGCCTGGACACCTGGCAGACACCTGGCCACCCGGACACCTGCCCGGACACCTGGCCGACACCTGGCCACCCGGACACCTGCCTGGACACCTGGCCGACACCTGCCCACCCGGACACCTGGCCGACACCTGGCCACCCGGACACCTGCCCAGACACCTGGCCAACACCTGCCCACCCGGACACCTGCCCGGACACCTGGCCGACACCTGGCCACACGGACACCTGGCCGACACCTGCCCGGACACCTGGCCGGGTGGCGCAGCTGGAGAGCTGACACTGGGTGTGAGCCTGTCTTTCTGACTCCTCAGAAGCTGGACTCGCCAGGAGGATGGACGGTGCTGAGAGGGAAGGAGCCAGGCAGCCTTGGCAATCCGTGCAGCGCCCCGGGGCCGTGAGGGAAGCTGGGCTGCTGCTGTCTGACAGCACGACCTTCAGAAAGGACCCCTCTCCTGGGCTTGGCTCCCGGGTGGGGCAGGGGGAGGGGGGACACCTGGACCGGGTTTGCGCCTCGTGCCCACAGGGCGCCCGACGGCCCCGGGGCTGTGTCCACCGGGGGCTGTGGAGCTGCAACTGGAGGAGCCAGAGACCCCCGAGCCCCAGGAGGCGGGCCAGCGGGGGGGGGGGCAGCCCAGGGGCAGCGCCCATGGCACCTCTGAGTTGTCTGTGGGGTCAGAGGTGCCACCTGGAACCTGGGAACAGGCTGGGAGGGGGAAGATGACCGCGTGGGGAGGTGGGGGAGGGTCACCAACGAAGGCTTGAGGGAGGGCAGGTGACCTGGTAGGAGGGGCTGAGCCCAGTCAGAGGGGGAGGGGACACGGGGGCCGGGGAGGGGGGACCTCAGGTGAGTCCCTTCAGTCCGCTCAGCCTCAGTTTCCCCCTCAGTAAAGTGGGCCTAAGGTCACAGCGCCAGAGCGCTGCTGCAACAGAGACGGGCAAGGGGCTGCCAAGGCCTTTGTGTTATTTGTGTACAAAACCACGTGGACACAGGTGCCACAGGCTCACACAGACACACATGCATGCACACGCATGCACACGCATGCACACGCACATGGATGTGTGTGCACAGTGTGCTCTGTGTGTTGGCACAAACGCATGCATACACACCAGCAAGCACAGGTGCACACAGGCGGGTGCATGTGCTCAGGTGCACGCACATGCGTGTACACACAAGCACAGGCACACGCGAGGGCACGCACACGAGCGCTCGGTGCGCCGCACACCTGTGTTTCTCCGGGCCTGGTGTCTGCGAGGATGACAGACATCAGACGCCGTGATCCCGATTAGAAGAAAACAAGCACCGACTGTCCCAGCTAATAAGCCGGCTCGTGACGTGTCCCGGTGAGAGGGAACACGGCCCTGCCCGGCGGGCTCAGGGGCAGAGCGTCGGCCGGGGCCCCAGAGGGCCGCAGGTTCAGTTCCTGGTCACGGGCACGTACCTGGCTTGCAGGCTCGATCTCCGGCCCCGGTCAGGACACGCGCAAGAGGCAACCAATCCATTGTCTCTCACATGGATGTTTCTCGCCCTCCCTCCCGCCCGCCCTCTCCCCCTCTCCAGTGGGAAACATCACTCGGGTGAGGAGGAACAAAAAGAAAAAAGAAAACACGGCACAGCCATACAATGAGCACGTGCAGACCTCCCCTGCCCCGCCCTCCATCTGTCCTCAGCCCTGTGAGGCCAGCCCCCCCCCCCTCCCCGTCCCACTCACTTTGCCCCAACCTCCCAGCCGGGTCTCTCCCATTTGCGGACGGAGCTCAGATCCCGGCCTGGGGCTGGGCCAGCCTGGGGCTCCTCCCGGCCCCTTCCCAGCATCAAGTCACAGTTTTTAGAAAGTGTCAGCTCACTCCCAGCTGCTGCTGCCAAAAAAGGAGAAAGAAGGAATCCTGCCGGTTTCAAGGAAACGCACAGCGACTCAGAGCCGCGAGCTGACCTGACAGATGCCTTCGTTCCCCGAATGCTCAGGGGGCCGGCCCCGCCTCTCCCACGGGCCTGGAGCCCTGGTCCCTGGCTGGCCGGTTGGGCGGGGACCTCCAACGGCCTGGCTGCTCCCCCCCCCCCCACCCCCCACTTCCCGAAAGGCAGCGCCTTTATTTCTCTTTATTCCCAGGAATAATGGCTCTTGACATAAACGACTCCCGCCAGCAATTAGCCATGATTGATGCAGAACCGACCGCAGGAGCGAGGAAGTGGGGGGGGCGTGTCGAGGGGGCACCATCTCAGGTTCGTGGGTTTGGAACAATCGTGTCTCTAAGGGAGTGCGGACGTTCCCAGGCTGAGACCTGGCGGCAGGTGACTGGTGACGGCCGGAGTCAGGGGACCGAGGCCCACACCCGGGGACCCACCTGCCACAGGCGCTCTGAGCAGCCCAAGACCCCGACGGCTGGGGAGACACGGTCAGTCCTGTGGCCGGAGCCAGTCCTGAGCGGGGCGTGGCCACACACCCTCTCCTTTGTGCCTCTGCTTCCCCAAAGGGGAAAAGCGGGGCTAAGGGGACCCCCCAGATTTGGGGCGGGGATGCTCCCAGACGTGCCCTCTCCCCACCACCACGGCCCCATGGGCCCAGGGGATGCCTGAACATCGGGGCGCCCTGGACCCTCCGGCCCCCACTCCCCTGGTGGGACCTGCTCTAACCCTCCCCAGCCTCCATCCGGCCCTGAGACTCGTCGCCTCTCCCAGGGGCAGAGCGGGACGTGTGGGAGAGAAGGCCTGTCGGGCAGTCAGCTCCTCTTCTTAATTTAATTTCAAGCCTCGTTAGCACTCAGCAATTAAGGGGCCAGGGAAGCGCTCCCGCCCGGAAGCCGCCCAGCACTGAGGCCGGGAAGGGCCTCAGCACCTCCTGCCAAGGACCCTCTCCGCCTCCTCCGAGGAACCGCCTCCGGCCGGTGTCAGCCCATTTCCCAGATGAGCAGCCTGAGGCCCGAAAAGTCAAGGGCTCCGCACACCCCTCCCGGGCCATCCCAGCGTCTCAGCCACCCACACCGTCCTCCGGGCCAAGCCTGCGTCCCCAGCGCCCTGTTAGCTGGGCCTCACCGCTGGGTCCGCCCCGCCCCGCCCTTCCCGGCTCCACCAAACCCTGGCGTCCCTCCTCCCCTCGGCTCACATCTAACCTCGCTGCCCCCATCCCGAGGGGTCCCGGCGTGGCTCACCTGTGTTACCACCGCAGCCCCACCGTTCTGGCCTCCCCTTGAGCCCCCCCCAAACCTGGTCTCAACCCACAGCAGCCGAGCGAACCTTCCGGACCCGCGGCCCTGGCCTCTTTCCTGTCTCACCCACATGCACCAAGCAGCCTTTTCAAACCCGTGTCCCTGCCCTGAGGCTTCTCCATCCCCCAGGAACTAGGTCCCCACGGGGCAGCATCGCCCCTTCCGGACACATGTTCTAAAGTGGGGGCGGAGGGGGGGAGCCCGGCAGGCGGGGCTCAGTGCTTGAGCAACAACCTATGAACCAGGAGGTCAGGGTTCGATTCCCGGTCAGGACACATGCCCGGGTAGTGGGCTCCATCCCCAGTGTGGGGCACGCAGGAGGCAGCCAATCCATGATTCTCATTATTGATGTTTCTATCTCTCTCTCCCTCTCTCTTCCTCTCTGACATCAATAAAAATATATATTTTAAAAATAAAATAAAGGAGGGGAGGGGAACCTTCTTTCTGCCCAGGCCCATGGGGATGTTTCTAACATCATTCTCAGGCCATACAAACTGACCCACTTAAATTCGCCTGCTGCATTGGGTCAAACATTTAATTAACTCACCCGAATGCCTCGGCAGGGCTAGACCAACGATTTCACCGGCCTCACATGGCCCGCGGGCCGGACATTCCCTGCCCTGGTCTAACGCAGTCATGAGACCCTGCCATTCTCTGCTCCAAACCCCCTGGCCTCATCTTCCACACCCGCCATTCCTGCCACCTGGCTCCCTCCCCCGCTGCCTGCCCCCCCTTCCCCTGGGGGCTCTGCTCACAGCTCCCCTCAATAGCAGCTCCCTCAGGCCACTCCCTCAAGCCTGTGCCCCCCCCCCCAGGGCAGGGGCTCTGGGCCTGGCTCCCCCGGAGCAGGACGGAGGGGAGTGAGCCGAGGAAGGAAGGAGGAGGCCACACTGTCCACCTGCCACGCGGCCACGGAGCCTGCCCACGGGTGCGTGTCCACAGCCTTCCTCCGCCAGTGCCCTCAGGCCGCCCATGTCCCAGACGAGGAAACTGAGGTCCAGAGGGAGGGAGCAGCTCGGCCAAAGGGACTCCCACACCTGCCACGGCCCAGCCAGTCCCCCGGCCCCGCCCACTGTCCCCGCCCCGCTGCCCCCGCCCGCGCCCCCGCCCCACTGCCCCCACCCGCGCCCCCGCCCTCACCGTCACCGTCACCCTCACCCTCACCCTCACCCCCACCCTCACCCTCACCGTCACCCTCACCCTCACCCTCACCGTCACGGTCACCATGGCGGAGGGAGAGAGGCTTCAGAGGGGCCTGCTCTGCACATGGTGCCCAGGACTCACTGGCTGCAGGGACCACCCAGCCCTGCCAGCCGGGCACTGGGGGCGCAGTCCCGCCAGGGACAGAGGCAGGAGCGGGAAATGTGGGGAGCTGCACTGGGGACCCCCGGCACTGAGCTGGCTGGCCCTCGCCCCCCCCCCCCCGCCCCGTCCACCCCTCCGGCCTCAGAGACCTTCCTGCAGACCCTCCTCCAGGCCCCTCGGGCTCCAGGCCGCGCTCATTGGCATTCCGGCCGCGCCTTCCAGTCTGAACAGGACTTCATCTGACGGGGAGGGACCAAAGTGGGTCCTCAAAGCAGCTCCATTAATCCTCCATCAGAAACTCTAACACAATCAATTTGGGGAGCCGGCCGACATCCTCACACAGTAATTAGGAACAACTTTCAACTCTTGGCTTCCTTTGAAGATTGTAATTGCAATTAATTAAACATCCTCGCTGGTCCTCCGTCCGTCCTAGGAAGCGGGGGGGGGGGGGGGGGGCGCGGGACCTGTTCCTGGGACCGGGAGCCGGTGCCTGGAGCCCCAAGGTGTGCCGTCCCGTCCCCCAGGAACCCTGGGGTGGCTGCCAGGTGAGGGGCCCAGCCTCGGGCTCTGAGCTGCTGCCCCGCGTGCCCTCCCCCGGGGCCCGCCTGCACCAGGATGGAGGGGACGCTCTGGGCCCCCGGCCCTGTGCTCAGCAAGGAGCCATCCCAGCACCTCCCAGGCGGATCCACTGTGAGAAACACTGACTCTCACCCGCAGCGGAGGCTGCCCGGGAACTTGTTACAGCGTCGGAACCGCGGCTCTCCCCGGGGTTCCTTGTCCCAGGGTGGAACAGGTCTGAGCAGGCCTACGCTGCCTCCCGGGGTCCCCAGTGGGACCTGCAGCTGCCCACAGGGACACCTGCTGTATACACACCTGTCACAGCTGCCCACAGGGACACCTGCTGTTTACACACCTGTCACAGCTGCCCACAGGGGACACCTGCTGTATACACACCTGTCACAGCTGCCCACAGGGACACCTGCTGTATACACACCTGTCACAGCTGCCCACAGGGACACCTGCTGTATACACACCTGTCACAGCTGCCCACAGGGACACCTGCTGTATACACACCTGTCACAGCTGCCCACAGGGACACCTGCTGTATACACACCTGTCACAGCTGCCCACAGGGACACCTGCTGTATACACACCTGTTACAGCTGCCCACAGGGACACCTGCTGTATACACACCTGTTACAGCTGCCCACAGGGCACACCTGCTGTATACACACCTGTCACAGCTGCCCACAGGGACACCTGCTGTATACACACCTGTCACAGCTGCCCAAGGGGCCGGCAGTGAAAGGGGAGGAGGTAGCGGAGCCGGGGGAGGCCGGGCACACTTCCTCCACGACCCCCATCCCCACTCCTTCTCCCCCAGAGGAGGGCATTCCCTGCAGCAAAGCTTTGGAAAGACGCTTCCACCCACGACCAGGCGGCTATAAATAAACCCGACGACAGGAAAGGGGAAAGCAAGGCTCTGCTCTACCCCCACTCGAGCGCGCCCGCCCGCCCGCCGGCCTCACCAGCACCGGCTCACGGCACCCCCACGTCCAAGCCCCCAGCGCGAGGACCCGGGCCTTCAGCACCCGGTCGGCAGGGGTCGCTGGGTCACGCAGTGGCTCCGTCTGCTGCCCGCCGGCCCAGCAGGCCGATCTCTGCCAGGACCTGTCACTGCACAGGGAGACGCAGTTGAGCTCACTGGCGGCCATTCCCAGCTCAGGGAATCCTCTCAGCCCCAAAGTGGGGAGCAGGAGGCACCCCCGCTCCCCGGGGCCCGCAGGCGGGGGGCAGGGGAGCAGCAGTGCCGAGGTGTGTGCTGTCACTCCCTCTCCCCACCCACCCGCTCTGTTCCCTCGGGTCCTGCCCCCTCTGCCCTCCCCTCTGCCTCTCCATCCCCTGCCCCGGCTCCCAAGTCCCCTGCATGGAACATGGGGAAACCCTGGAGTCAGACACACAGGAACCAGCTCCCAGCTGCTCCCTGGAGGAGCCAGGGCTTCCTGTCCTGACCCGCAGATGGGGCCGTGCACCTCCACCCCAGGGCTGTGGCGAGGGCCCCGGAGGGTAGGCACTGGGGGGAGCCGGGCCACCGCCCTCCCTGTCCCAGGCCCTCGGGCAGCCACTGGGCCTGGCCCCCTTGCCCCCCTGCGCTCGCTGCCCATTGGAGGCCCCGTGGCTCTCCCGCCCTCCGCTGAGCTGGCCTGGCCTGCGGCCGAGCCAGGGTCAGGGCCCAGCCGGGCCAGACGCCGGTCCAGGTGTGTCCAGCACAGAGCTTGGGGCGGAGAAGCGGAGACAATTCTTTATTACCTCTCGGGCCGCAGGGCTAGCCCAGCCTGGGGGCAGCCCCCCCGGAGGCGGCGGGCTCGGGCCCCGGGGGCCCCGGGAAGGCGGCGGCGGGTCCCGGCGCCAGGAGCACCAGGCCGGGCCGCGGGCCGCCCGCCTGCGCGTAGCGGAGGGCCAGGCGCTCCAGGTGCCGCTTGCGCAGGGCCGCCTGGGCCGCGCGGTGCAGGGGCCGCAGCAGCGCGGGGGGCGGGGCGCCGGGGCCGCGCAGCAGGAAGTCGAAGCCGGCGCGGTCGTGGGGGTCGTAGAAGGGCGGCCCGCGGGCGGGGTCGGGCCCGGGCGGCCAGGCGTAGGGGAAGGGCAGCGTGAAGTCCTCGGTGAGCACGCGGATGGCGAAGTCGTCCTCCTTGCCCAGCGCGCGGTAGGCGCGCCCGATGCCGCGGAAGTGCGCCTCCCAGAGCTGCGCGTCGCCGCCGTAGATGTCCGGGAAGGGCAGCTCCTGCGGCAGGACGGCACCTGCGGGGCCGCCCGGGACGTGCGTTAGTGACCGACCGACCGACCGACCGACCGACCGCCTTCCCTCTGTCTCTCCATCACCCCCCCGCCCGGGACGTGCATTAGTGACCGACCGACCGACCGACCGACCGCCCGACCGCCTTCCCTCTGTCTCTCCATCACCCCCCCGCCCGGGACGTGCGTTAGTGACCGACCGACCGACCGACCGACCGCCTTCCCTCTGTCTCTCCATCACCCCTCCGCCCGGGACGTGCATTAGTGACCGACCGACCGACCGACCGACCGCCTTCCCTCTGTCTCTCCATCACCCCCCCGGCCGGGACGTGCATTAGTGACCGACCGACCGACCGACCGACCAACCGACCGCCTTCCCTCAGCTGCCTCTCCATCCCCCCCCCCCCCAGACACCGGGCGCAGGGACAGAGGAGGTGGGATCGCACCCCCTCGCCCGGGAGGGCAGACAGCCGAGTCGGTGGGAGGACCCACCACTAAGTCTTATCTGGGCCCTGTCCCCACGGCTCGTGGCTGAGCGTCGACCTATGAACCAGGAGGTCACGGTTCGATTCCCGGTCAGGACACAGGCCCGAGTTTCAGGCTCCATCCCCGGGGGGGTGGGGGGGGGCGGGGGTGGCGCCCAGGAGGCAGCGAGCCCTGCCTCTCTCATCACTGCTGTTTCTCCCTCCCCCCTTCCTCTCTGCAGTCAGCAAGGACGTATGTTAAATGTACATGTCGTCTGGGGGGAAGTCGGGCGGCTGCCCAGGCTGGCCGTGCAGGGCCCCCCCGCCAGCTCAGGGTGCCGGGCTCATCCGCAGCTCAGGGGGGCCAGCCGCTCCCGGTGGGAAGTGGGTCCTGGGCTGCGCAGAGAACGGCTGTGGGACCCCCTCAGGGTCAGGCGGGAACCGGGGAAGGGAGAGGGCGGGGACGCTGGGAGGAGGCTGAGGGCATCGGGCCTGGTGGCCGGAAGTGGGGAGGAGCCCGGATGAGAGGCGGGCTCCCAGCCTGGCACGGGGGACAGGGGGCCGGTGGCAAGGGGAGTGGTCCCGTTGGACGCCTCCCTGGGGCAGGCTGAGGAGAACTGTGAGTCTCTCGGTCCCTGGGGGGCCTGGCGAATCCAGGGACCCACTCTCAGAAAATCACCTGGGTATGAACACAGCACTTTGCCCCTGGCAGGGGTCCCTGCGCCCTCACAGCCCTTCCACGGCCCAGGCAGCAGCCCAGCCCTAACCTGACTCTGGCTGGGTGATCCCTCCCCCGTGGCCAAGCACCTCTGGGTAATAGTTCTCATCCCCTTCACAGTGCACATGGGCGCCTGTGTGTGCCAGGCAGGCCTGTGCCAGGTCCTCGTGCACTCGGGCAAGGGGCGGGCAGCCCGGGTTGGAGTCCTACCTCCCGCCTGTGCGAGCCTGGGCTGGTTAACTGCCCGGCACCTCAGTCCCTCCTGCTGGAATGGGAGCAATCACAGGTCACTGCCGCCTCCCAAAGGAGAAGACATGGCAAACCTGCCTGAGGGTCCGAATTATTTTCCTAGCTCAGCCCCCAGACAGGGCCAGGGCGGGTGGACGGGAGAAGCCGCGTTCAGCACCGCGGACAGCTCCATGGCCCAGCAGAGGCCTCCACCCATGGGCTGGAGGGCGGTGCCTCCGGGGAAACAGCCCATCCGTCCACTGGGAGGCCTCCTCCATGCAGGTGGGGAGGCAGGCAGGGGAGGGGCTGT
Organism: Myotis myotis; assembly: GCF_014108235.1. Taxonomy (NCBI): domain Eukaryota; kingdom Metazoa; phylum Chordata; class Mammalia; order Chiroptera; family Vespertilionidae; genus Myotis; species Myotis myotis. Next base: position 566,603 of record NW_023416320.1, read on the forward strand.
GAGTGTTGCTGTGGGGGGGGGTGGGAGACAGCTGTGGGGAGGAGCGGAGTTGGTGGATGGGCCCCCATGAGAGGAGAGGAGAGAGCCCGGTGCATGGGAAGAGGGGCTCCCTGAGGCAGCCAGGGCAGGACCCAGGGCCCAGGGGGTGCTGGCACGGCCGGGCGGGGGTGAGAGATGCTCCGATGCTCAGTGTGTCTTGAGGCTGGAAATGGCAGGCTTTCCTGGCCCCGGGGTGGGTGGGAGGGAAGAGAGGAGACACTGGTTTTCGGCCTGAGCGCCTGGCAGAATGGAGGCCCGTTTCCTGAGATGGGATTGGGGAGAGGGGGTGGCTGGGGTGGGGGCCCGGGGGTCTAACATGGGAAGGTGGGTGCCTTTTGACGGCCGGGGGGAGGTGCAGAGGCCAGCTGGCCGTGAGCCTACAGCTGGGGTGGGGCTCGGCTGGGGAGGACACCCAGAAGGTGCTATTTTTTAAAATATATTTTATTGATCTCAGAGAGGAAGGGAGAAGGAGAGAGAGAAACATCAGTGATGAGAGAGAATCATGGATCGGCTGCCTCCTGCTCGCCCCCCACTGGGCATGGAGCCCGCAACCCGGGCCTGTGCCCTGAATGGGAGTCAAACCGTGACCTCCTGGTTCCTAGGGCGAAGCTCAGCCACTGAGCCAGGCCGGCGGCTGGAAGGTGCTGTTTGAAGCCACGGAGGCGGCTGAAATCACCCAGAGCCCGAGGACAGAAGCAAGGCCCCGTCCCTGCAGCAGGTCGGCGGCAGGAGGGCACTGAGCTGCAGGGGAAGAACCAGGAGCCCCGCAGGTCCCGGCACCGGCACCGAGGCCGCGGCCCAGGCTCAGGTGTAGCTGCTCTGACCACGTGCCAGGAAGCAGGGCTGTCCCAGCGGGCGGGGAGCACACGGGAGGGTCCCAGCGGGCGGGGAGCACACGGGAGGGTCCGAGCGGGCCCGGGAGCACATGGTACCGAGTGAGTGGGAGGCAGGGGGTCCACAACCTTTCGGGGAGTGTGGCCACCAGCAGGGAGCAGGGAAATCGGGGAGCTGAAGGGAAGTGGGGTCAAGGGTCAGGACACAGCAGCCTGCTCTGTGGTGCTGGGGGGAATAAGATGTCCCGACTGGGGAGGTCACGGAGGGGCCTGAGGGAGGCGGGGCCAGGAGGGCAGGCGCAGACCAGCGGGAAGGAGGCCTTGGCGGGAACAGGGGTGGGTCATGAGGACAGAGCCTGCGGGCGGGCAGGCACAGGGGCAGGCGGGCAGCCCCCATGGTGCCAGGAACCCATAGGAGTCCTCTTCCTGTCCCTTTAGTTTCTCATAAAAGAGGGAGCCAGGCCACCCGCTGGGGGGTGAGGAGAGAGGAGGGGCTGGAGCTTGGAGAGAGACTGGACAGAGCAGGAACGCAGGGGCCCAGGCTCAGGGGCGCCCCGCAGTGAGGGGAGGTTCTCCCCTGAACAGGCCAGGCAAGGAGGAGGCGGAAAGTTGGGGGGTTGCCAGGCTGACACAACACAAAAGCGAGGGCTAGGAGGGGGAGGGGAAGGGGGTGTGGGGGTGATGATCACACAGAGGGGGAGAGAGGGAGGGGGCAGGCAGGACAGGGAGGGGGTGGGAACCTGTTACAAACCCTGGCTCCCGGGAGTGCTGGAGCCCCACTCAGAGGGCTGCCTGGGGGGACTCCTCAGAGTGGGGTGGGGGCTGCAGCACTGAGGAGGCCAGGACGTGGGGGGCTGGGGGAGGACGAGGCCCTTAAGAGGACGCTGGGGACTGAGGGCCAGTGTGAGGGGAACCACCAATGTGATGAGGGCAGAGACCAGGACCCAAATTCCAGGAGGCGGCGGGAGGGAGGCAGTCTCAGTTGGGGGAGGACTGCCCCCCAGTAGGGACCGTGGAGGGACTTCTGAGGACCCGCACGCAGCAGGGGGTTAGGGGATGCGGTGGGAGGGGGGCCGGGAGTGATCTGGAAGGAGCCCTGAGGAAGGCAGAGGCCCTGCCCGCCTCCAGGCTCCGGTGCCAGGGCTGCAGGGCCGCCCACCTGGAGGAGGGACTGCTGGTTATGGGGTGGGGTCCAGGCCCCCCGCCCTGTCCTGCTGTGTGACCTCGCAGAGCCCCCCCCAACATGCTGCCACCCCCTCCCCTCCGTCCCGCCCCCTGCCCCAGCCTCACCGGGAGCAGGTACAGGAGGCGGTGGCAGACTTGCTTTGCCAGGGTCCCCGGAATAGGGGGAGGCCATGTCAGCAGCCCAGGGGTCAGGCTTGTTTACCTGGCTGCCCGGGAGATGGGGGCGGGGCCTCCTGGGGGAGGAAAGAACCTTGCATTTAAAGGGGCCCCACCTGGCAGTGGGCTGGGCAGGGAAGGGGAAGGGAGATCAGCTGGGGCCGTGGCCTCTCCCCCACATCCCTGCAGCCACCCAGCTCCGGTGCCTGGCGGCTAGGAAGCCGGTGGGGGGGGCGGGGGGCGAGGGGGGGAGGGGCGTGAAGATCCTTTGTGACCTGGCTGAATTTCCATTTGTTACATGGTGTCACCACATCACCGCTTTCCTCATTTAATCTCGGGTAAAGTGGTTTCAGCCGTTTGACAGATGGGGAAACTGAGGCTCGGGAGGTCATTGTGTTTATTTGCTGGTTGAATGGAGTCGCACCACTCTGCACGCCAACCCAGGAAGGGGTTACCACGCCAGGGGAGCCCGGCCGGGGGCCCAGGGGTGGAGCGTGGGCCACGACCCAGGAGGTCACGGCTGGCTTCCCGTCAGGGCACAGGCCCGGGTGGCGGGCTCCGTCCCCCGTGGGGGGCGCGCAGGAGGCGGCCGATCCACGATCCTCTCTCCTCATCGGTGCTTCCATCTCTCGCCCTCTCCCCTCCGCTCTGAGGTCAGTAAAAACATATTCAAAAAATAAACCAGCACCGAGGAAAACCTTCCCTTCCGTTGTCAGACGGGCCGGCGTGAGATGTCAGGCCGCCTCTCCCAGCTGCAAGGGAGGCTGGGAAGGGCGGCCCCCACCTGGGAAGCAGGTGCCCGGCCTCGGGCGGGACAGGAGGCAGCCCAGGAGGCGGAGGCGGTTGGGAGCAGTGAGTGAGCCCGAGAAGGAGCGAGAGAGTCAGCCGGGGGCGTGCAGGCCCTTTCCCCGCCTGGTCCCAGCCCACACGCGCCTCCCCCTCCCCGCCCGGTCCCCTCCGGTCTCAGCAGCTCCCCCACTGCCCGGTTCCCTCCCCGCCTCCCTCCAGGCAGAAGCAGAAGGGCAGCCTGTGGGCCACCGCCCTGGGGGAGCGGAGGGGGGAGCAGAGGGTGGCAGCACCCTGGGGGAGCGGAGGGTGGCCGTGTCCTGGGGGAGCGGAGGGGGGAGCGGAGGGTGGCCGTGTCCTGGGGGAGCGGAGGGTGGCCGTGTCCTGGGGGAGCGGAGGGTGGCCGCAAGGACGGCCCAGCGCTGCCCACGCCGCCGGGATAATCCCTCTGGTGTTGCCACCGTCTTGCAGTTATTTTTAAAATCTCATTTTCAGAAAGTGGAAGAGAAAACCTCTCTCTGCCTTTCTCCTCTCCTTTCTGTGAACAGCTAGGAGGGGGAAGGGAGGAGGCGCCTAGAAGATGAGGCGTCAGGGCAGTGTACCAGCTGGGGGCGTGGGAGGCTTCTGCTGACACTGGTGTTCCCCCCCTCCCCCCTCAGCCCCTACAAAAGGCTCCTCTGCCTCTCACACAGCAGGTGCTTTGTGGGCACCTACTATGCACTGGAGCCCAGCAGGGAGGGAACTCTGGGTCTCCACCTTCAAGGGGTGCAGTGTCCAGCGGGGAGACCCTGGCTCTGAGCCAAGGGCCAGGGGGAGCCCCAGGGCTGGGGGCCGGGGGAGGGGCATGGGCCTGGCCGGGGCCATGAGCAAAGGCCCCTGGAGGAGAGACAGGGCTGGGGAGCGCCCAGCAGGCAGCGTGCATGGCGGGCAGAGCAGGGGGAGCCGGGCTGGGCCGGCAGGACCCCACTGACCCAGGGCCCGGACGGAGCAGGCCCAGCAGGCGGGTGCTCGCTGCCACCCCACGGGAGGCCCAGGGAGGGGAGTGACCCCTGGGCCGGAGGTGCTGGAGCCACTGGCAAGCTCCAGAGGGCAGAGCTGGAGGGGCAGAGACGGGGTCCCAGGCGCGGGTTCGGGCTGGGCTGCCGCCGGGGCAGGCCTCTTCCCCGGGGCAGCACCGGCGCCTGTGCTGTGGGCCGGGCTGCCGCTGGGGGGACCCCTGAGGGGCGGCCTGTGCAAAGGTGCGAGGTGGGCACCCCTGGAGTTCGCCCAGGCCCACAGACTCCCAGTGGCAGCGGTGCCCACCCCTGAGCATGGGGTGTCAGGGTCCCTCCCACACACTCCGACCTGCTGACCGGTGTTCCAGGTTCAGGGGGGAGCGGTCACTGGGAGAGCAGTCTGTCTGCCCCTCAGCGTCCCCTGCCCGAGTCCTGCCTGGGCCCACAGCGCCATCTGCTGGCAGCGCGTGGAGGCGCGGGCGAGTGGGCCTGGAGGCCCCAGCTGGGCTTGTACCTGGGGAGGGCTTGGCACCATTGGGGGGCGGGGGGGTGGGCAGAGGCAGGTGTGAGGTGCCCCCCCCCCCGGCCTCATCCTCACCCTGGACCGGAGTTAGGGGCCTCAGTTGGAACCTGGCTCCACCACTGACTGCTGTGCGGCCTCCAGCCAGTGCCTGGCCCTCCCTGAGCGGCATCCCAACGCCAGGGTAGGGGTGAGTGTGCCCAGCTCCCAAGCTGCTGCGAGGAGTGCCCGCCGGGCCGGGAGCCCGAAGCCAGCAGAGGTGTGGCTCCCGTGCTGACGGTGCCCCACCTCCTGAAAGGCTCCTGGGAGACCGGCACCACGGGCCCCAGAGGGACACTCGGACCCCAACGTCTCACATGGCGAGAGGTAGGGCAAAGGGCACAAGGTCAGAGGCCACGGCGTGTCCCTCCTCCAGGGGCTGAGTCTGCCACGGCGTGGACTGCAGCCCAGTGTGATGGAGCCACACAGAACCCCAGCTCTGTGGACCCTGTAGTCGCTACCAACTGCTGTGTAACAAACGCCCCCGACCTCAGTGCTTACACGGCAGGCGCTTCCTCTCCACGATTCCCGGGCCAGGAGTCCGGCAGAGCCTGCCTGGCCTTCTGTCTCCCGGCCTCTCCCAAGGCTGCAGTCACGGGGCTGCTCCGTGGGCCTCACAGGGGCAGCCGGGAGCCAGAGGCGGCGGGGGGGGGGGGGGGGGGGTCCAAGGCCACACAGGACACAGGTGCAGACACCCGCATGCAGCTGTGTACAGAGCCCCAGGCTGGTGCCACAGCTCTGTCCCTGCAAAGGTGCCCTGGACGCTGGAACCATTGTGACCTCAGGGGTGAGGTCAGAGCTGGCAGAACTGGGGAGGGGGAGCCCAGAGAGAGGGCTGCCCCGCTGGCATGAGGACAGGGCCTGTGGGTCCTCCACGCCGCACCCCAAGATGGACGGGCAGCATTCGGAAACGCAACACAGCCACACCACGGCTGACAGGACGTCCTCAGCCCTGTCCCCAAGCCCTAGGTCAGCCGGTGCCGGGCCCAGGCCTGGGGGTCCCGGGAGGGGACCCGATGCCCCCTTCCCACCGTGCCCTGGCCTCTCCCTCTTTGGGGAAGAGCCTCCAGGCCTGAGCTGAGGAGGGCGTGGTCCTGCAGCCAGGGCAGCGGGGGAGGGATGCAGCCCTTGGCGGGCGGAGAGACGGCTGGGAGGGAGGAAGCCTGAATTCAGCCTCGTGGCTGCTGACCGCTCGTGAGGGCCAAAGGCGCGGCCAGCCGCGTGTCCGTCCAGCCCGCACGCCTGCCGCTCTGGGGGTGGACAGAGGGCAGGCTGCCCGGCTGCTCCCCTTTATGTACATACACAGATTTCCATGTTGGTTCCAGAGAGGAAGGGGAGGGAGGGAGGGAGGGAGGGAGGGAGGGAGGGAAAAGCATCAATGATGAGAGAATCATCGATCGGCTGCCTCCTGCACGCCCCACACGGGGGTCGAGCCTGCAACCCAGGCACGTGCCCTGACGGGAATGGAACCGTGAGCTCCTGGTTCATAGGTCGACGCTCAACCCCTGAGCCACGCCGGCCGGACAAGCTTCAGCTCTTCAGGGAACGTTCCTCTATGGCCCTGGGGCCCCTCTGTCCTGCGCAGGCCCTAGGGGGAGCCCCACATTCCTCCCCTGCCCCCTGGGCCCCAGGATGGAGGGAGCCCTCCCTGGGACACGGGGAGGCCCAGCTCCCAGCCCACCCCGGGCGGTTCCGGACCTGCTCTGGCCTGTGAGCCCCTCCCTGTGCGCCTCGCGCTTCAGTGGTCCTGGTCCGCCGCCCTTGTCTCGGGGCGGGTGTCAGCGCGTCGCCGCCTCTGTGTCTGGGTGCCTCTCGGGTGAGACACCCCGAGTCTGCAGCTGTGCTCTGGTCCCATTGTGTGTCTGTCGCATTTATCAGTCATTCGGTTCCTGTTCTCGCCGAGGGGTATTTCTACGGACAGAACAGTTTACGCGCTCGCCAGTTAAAGACATCGGGTGTTCGCGTGGGGCGATTACAAATAAAGCCGCGTCGACATTTGCAGACAGATTTCGGGGTGAACCCACGCTGTCGTTGCCCTCGGGTAGGCGCCTGGTGCGGCAGGCTGAGCCGCGGTCAATGTTTGTGTAGCGCCCTCCGCACTGGCTGCGCGTTTTGCATCCCCACCGGCCGCCTCACCTGCACGCGGCCTGTCCCGCTCCCGCCTCTGCCCGTTCCCGCCGGCGGGCAGCGACACCCGCTGCGGCTCTGTGCGTTGCTCTCCTGGGAAAAGAGGCCGCGCTCCGTGCGTGGGTGTGTTTGCCGACTGCCGTTCTCCGTGGGTGGGATGTCTGTCCACCCCTCGGTCCGTACGTTGGCAGGTGGTTGGTGATCTTGGTTTGTGCTGTGATCTTTGTGTATCGGGTCCAGGCCTTTGTCAGACATGTGATTGGCCAGTCTTTCCTCCAGGCCCACCGCTGATCTCCTCGTTTGTTGGCAGGTGTCCTTCCCAAGCAGAGATTCTTCTCTGATGAAACCCAATTTTATGATTTTTCTTCTGCTTTTATGGATCGTGCTTTTGGTGTCCGTGTAAGAAATTTTTGTCTCAACCAAGATCATGAAGCTGTTCTCCCTGTCTTCTCCGAGACGTTTCAGAATGCCAGGTGTGACTTGTAGGTCTCTGATCTATTTGTATTTAATTTTTGTCCATAGTTTGAGGCCTGAGTCAGGGGTTTTTCCGTGTGTGTATCCAATAATTATAACACCGTGTGCTGGTCCTTTCTTAGTTGAATGGCTTTTGCACTTTATCACAAACCAATTGGCCTTGTATGTATGCGTCGTTTCGTGGACTCTCTGTCTTGCTCGATTTATTTATATTTCTATGCTTTCGTCACACCCTATCTTCTCTTCTACTACAGCTTTGTAATAAATCTTGAAATTAGTCGTGTTGTTCCTCTCATATTGTTCCTCAAAATTGTTTCGGCCATCTCCGTTCCTTCACTTTTCCATATAAACTTTAGAAACAAATTGTTGGTTACTGCAAAAAAAAAAAAAAAAAAAAAAATCCTCCTAGGGTTTTTATTGGAATTGTAGTAAATATTTGGAGAAAATTGATATCTTAACAATATCAAGTCTTCCAGTCCATGAACATGGTATGTCTCTTCTTAGGAAACTCTCCTTCATGTCTTTCATCATTATTTGGTACTTTACAGTATGCAGATCTTGCCATTATTGATTAGTTGTATACCTAAATATTCTCATAATCTTTAGTGCTATTGCCTATGGTACCTTTTGTATTTCAATTCCCATTTCTTTATTGCTAGCTTATAGAACTATGACTGGTTTTTGCATACTGACTTTACATTTGCAAATGTGATCAATTCACTCTTTAATTTTAGTAGCTTTTTTGTATGGGGAACCGCAGGAGGATTCTGGGTGACATGACCTGACCTGTTTCTCATGTGGTGCAACGAGGGGGTGGATAAAATACTGCAAAACAAACTTTCTAATGTGCGGCTGCCCACCTGCTGCTGATGCCCTCTGACCTCCCCCAGGACCCCACCTGGGATGTGCGGTGGCCAGGACAGTCTCCCATGGTCCTGGAAAGTCCCCAAGTTCGTATGAGAGCTGGAGCCAGGGATGCCATATCCCAAACCCCCCATCCTACACACTATGTCCCCCCAACACTGGCTGAGAAGTCAGGCCCTCTGGCAATGCTGCCAACTCAAGTGTCCCTGAGGTCCTAGCTGGTTTGGCTCAGGGGATAGAGTGTCAGCCTGGGTTTCATTCCTGGTCAGAACACATGCCGGGTTGTAGGCTCGGTCCCCAGTGTGGGGCGTGCAGAAGGCAGCTGATCAATTATTCTCTCTCATCATTGATGTTCCTATCTCTCTCTCCCTCTCCCTTCCTCTCTGATATCCCATATAATAAAAGGCTAATATGTAAATCGACCAAACAGTGCAACGACCGGTCACTATGACGTGCACTGACCACCAGGGGGCAGACGCTCAATGCAGGAGCTGCCCCCTGGTGGTCAGTGCACTCCCACAGGGGGAGTGCCGCTCAGCCAGAAGCTAGGCTCACGACTGGTGAGCGCAGCGGCAGTGGCGGGAGCCTCTCCCACCTCTGTGGCAGTGCTAAGGATGTCCGACTGATGGCTTAGGCTCTGCGGGGAACAGGCCTAAGCCAGCAGTCAGACATCCCCCAAGAGTTCCTGGACTGCAAGAGGGCACAGGCCAGGCTGAGGGACCCCCCTCTCCAGTGCAAGATTTTCGTGCACCAGGCCTCTAGTGTCTGTATATATACCTTTTTTAAAAGAGTGTCCCTGAGGCTGCAAGACTCACGCCCTCCTCCCAGGGCTTGGTCAGTCCACTGAACAGAAGGGTGGACGCCTGGAAGGATGTGATCCAGCCTGACCCAGACCAAGGCACCTTCAGTGTCCCCCGTGCTCACACCCATGAACACACACGGGGCACCCAGTGCATACACCCAGGAGCCCTTTTTTGTTTCAGAATCTCCTCCTGCATCTCGGAATCCACAAAGGACCTGTCCTACCGAAGGGACCCTCAGACCTCTGCCCACCAGGACAGACCAGCGCACCCCCCCACCATCTTCCTGTGCAAGTCCAACATCAGACAGGCGGCCCTGGGGCCCCAGGCACACAAGATGTTCTTGGAGAAAGCCTACAACGCAGGTGACCTCCGGCCCTGGGACTCGGTTCCGGCACTTTCCATCATGGCCCTCCACCCCAAGAGGTCCCGGGGATGAGGCCAGGGGAGTCCTCCCTCCAGGACATGGGGATGTCAGGGGTGTGGACACTGCAGCTTTCAGCAGAGAGCCCCGCATACCCTCCTCGGCCTCTTCATGCCTCCTGAGACCCCAGGTGCCCCCCTGATGCCCCGCCTCCTCTCCCCCCACACCTTTCACACCTTAGAGCCTCCGCTTAGGCCTGGCCCGCTCCCTGCAATGCGTTCCCCTCATTCAAGGGATGACGTGCCCTAATCCTTCTAAACAAGGTTAAATTGCCACCTCCTTTGGGAAGCCAGTCTTGATTGCCCCTCCATCTTTGTCAGGGTGTATTGCCCCTGCCCTCTGTGTGCCCAGGGCCTTTGTACAACCACCCCACCGAACCAACGTCCACTGATGTTGGGCATGGCTCCCAGGGCTGGGCCCTGACTCCTCTGTGAGCCCCACACACAGCCCTACAACCACCCAGAGCGAACATCGTTGAATGTGCAATGACTGGATGGAGGGTGAAGGGAGGAGGGATGGATGATGAGTTTATGGATGGATGGGTGGATGGATGGATGGAAGGATGGATGGGTCAACGGGTGGGTGGATGGATATATTTATCAATGGCTGGATTGGTGGGTGAGTATAAAGATGGACAGACAAGTGGATGGATAGGTGTATTGATGAACAAACATAAGTATGAATGTACAGATGGATCAGTGGATAGGTGGGCAACAGATGAGTACGGAAATGGATGGACAGAAGGATGGTTGAATCGGTGACTAGGAGGGAATACGCGTGCATCCTGCCCCTTCTGTCCTGAGCCCCAGAAGGGCTGGCTGGACAGTCAGGAGGCCCAGGACGTGGTCAGTGCTCCAGTCCTCACTCTCCGATCGCTCATTCCCCGCCCACCCCGCCCACCGGCCCCTGGGCCTCCCACAGCCCCTCCGCCCTCACACCTGCTGCCCTGTGCCGTAGCCGTCTGCTTCAAGATGCTCCGAGACCTGAACGGCTCAGACCCCATCCGCCTGAAGTACATCGTCAAGAAGGTCCAGAGCATGGCGTACAAAGCCCCCAACCTGGTGCTGGAAACCATCCACGACTACTTTGCCGACAACCCTGAGGTGGGACTTGCTCAGGCCACTCCCGAAAGGCGGGGGGAGCAGAGGGGAGGGCTGCAGCCCAAGGCGGGCTCAACTCTTGGCTTCTCCGTACAGCAGCCACATGGTTTGGGGCAAGTCAAACTCCTCGTGTCCAGTGGGCTGAGGGGGAGGGAGAAAAGTGCGCCAACAGGCGTTGACTGACCTGAGAACAATCTCATGATACAAATCTTATGATCCCCATAGATGAGGACACTGGGGCTTAGGGAAGGGAACTGATTTGCCTAAAGTCACAGAGCCATTAAGCGGCAGAGATGGGTGCGTGGATGATGAGTGGGTGGGTGGGTGGGTGGGTGAGTGGATGATGATGGGTAGGTGAGTAGGTAGATGGATGGATGGATGAATAGATGGATGATAGATGGATGGATGATGAATGGGTGGATGGATGGGTGGATGGATGGGTGGATGGATGGTGGATGGATGGTGATGGATGGGTGGATGGGTGGATTGTTGGGTGGATGAGTGCTGGGAAGATGTGTATGAGTGTTAATAAATGAGTAAATAAGTTACGAAATAAATAAACTGGCTTTAGAGATGAAATTCCATTAGCAGTTCCCTGAGGGTAGGGACAAATTTTTATTCCTCTGTCTCTAGTTCAAGGCCTGCATACAGTAGGTGCTCGCTAAGTGGATGTTGGACAAATGGCCCAGTGCACCCACTTGGGATCTTTCCCTTCGGGCCTCCGCCCTCTCCCTCCCCCACCATGTTCTCACTGGCGACTCCCAACTTGTCCCTGAGCCGCTGTCCACTCTGCCGCCCACAGATCTCCGACCGGCACAGGTTCCGGCTGTTCCACATTCTGGAGACCGTCATCGGGGCCAGTGACTCCCTGGAGGAGACCTGGGCGCACGCCTTCATGAGACTGGCCCTGGAGAACATGACCAAGTCCACGGTGGGCACCCCCACCCCGGCCTCCGAGCCGGGCTGGGCCTCCACTGCCCACCCCCGTCAGGGACCCCATCTCCGGTCCCTACGCCTGCCTCCCCCCTTTTCTCTCACCGTGGAGACGCGTCCGCAGCAGCGTCTTGAGAAGGTTGCTGGGGAAGTGCAGCTTGAGGCCACACCTTTCCCTAAATCTCTCTGTGTCTGCCCGTGGCCTCCACGTTGGAGATGGTCTCCCTGCCCCCTGAGCGGCCTGGAGACTCCGGAGCCATCCCCGGCGTCGCTCCCCTACCTGCCGCCGCCTCCTCCCCCCTCGCTCTGTGTTCCCCGGGGCCTGCCCGCCCTGGGCTGCTTTTACCACCGGCTTCCAGGTCCCGCGTCCTGGTCTCTGACCGCTTGGCTCCTTTCCTTCTCTTTCTTTTTCGGTTTTGTTTTGTTTTGTTGGTTTTTGTTGTTGTTTTGTTAATCTTCACCCGAGGATATTTTCCCATTGATTTTTAGGGAGAGAGGAAGAGAGGGAGAAAGACAGAGAGAAACATCGATGAGAGAGACACATCGATGGGTGGCCTCCTGCACGCGCCCCGACCAGGGCCCGGGTGGGGAGGAGCCTGCGACAGAGGTCCGTGCCCTTGACTGGAATCGAACCCAGGACCCTTTGGTCCTCTGGCCGACGCTCTACCCACTGAGCCACACCAGCCAGGGCTGCTTGGCTCCTTTCTTTGTGGAAATGGCTCAGGTGCATCCGTGGTGACCACACGTCCTGCGATGCCCGTCCTGGGCTCCGGGACGCCCGTCCGCCTGGCATCCCCGGAGGCGCTGTCCCGGGCTCCCAACCATCATCTTGCCTCCCCTTTGCCATCTCCACCCTCCGCCCGCCCTGAGGATGCGCTGTCATCGTCCAGCCTCCTCCTGAGTTTCTCCTCCGCGCCTGCTGTCTTTAACTTCCAAGGGTCTTGGTTTGCTCTCGGCAGGTTCCCCTCCCCACCGCGTGGTCCTCTCAGCCATGTCTGCTCTCATTTGGCAGAGGGTAGTAACGCGCGCTCTGCGGGAAGCCCCGCCTCTCTGCCCCGCGAGGCCTGCCCCGCGCGCTGGCTGCCGGGGTCAGGAGTCAGGGCTCTGACCACCCAGGCGGGCTGGTGGGCTCGGGGCCCATGTGGAGTAGGCGTGATCCCACTGCCCCCTGCGCCCATGTCAGCTCTGTCTTCCTCCTGGGCCACCCGGGCTTCGCAGAGAAGACCTGGCCCTTGCCGGCCTGGGGGCTGGGGCCGGGAGGCGTTGGGAGGGCCTGGCCGCCAGGTGACCGCGCCTGCACGCCTAGGCCCACCTGCCCGCTCAGAAGCCTCCGCCCCTCCCGACACCAGCCTCCAGCCCTGGCTGGGCCTCCCAGGGTGCTGGTGGGGAGGGCCTCGAGGCGCCGGACCGGGTGCAGAGGAGCGGGAGACGGGGTGATGCCCAGACCCCTGTACGCGCCCACACTTACAGCTCACCCCCCCGCACACACCCCTCGCCCGCAGGAGCTGGAGGAGGCGTACCAGGACGCAGCCAGCAACGTGCTGGTGGCCATCTGCAGGCACTCGTGGCGGGCGGTGGCCCAGCACCTGGAGGCCGAGGTCCTGACGGGCGTGTTCCCACACCGCAGCCTCCTCTACGTGATGGGCGTCCTGACCTCTAAACGTACGTCCTCCCGTGGGTGCTGAGGCCCAGGCCACCCTTTGCCACGCCCTGGCCTGGGGAGGGTGGGCAGGTCACAGAGAGACACCCAGGAGGGGGCTGGGCAGCGAGCATGTTCGGGGCAGAGGGCAGTGGGTGGCGGACACAGCACCCCACAGGGGAGCACTGTCCGGCTGTGCTGCCCACTCCAACCCGAAGCTGGGGCCTCGCTAGGATGAGGGCTCGGCTACGGCACGACAGCAACTGTTGACGGAGGACCTGCCATGTGCCAGGCTCCCTGCCATCAGGAGCTCACGGGGAGGCAAGTGCCAACTCTCAACGGGCACTCACTCACTCACTCATTCATTCACTCACTCACTCACTCACTCATTCATTCATTCATTCATTCACAACCGTGGGCTGAGCTCACGACTGCCCGGCTGGGGAGGTCCTGGGCTGCCCTGGTGGCCATCAGGGAAGGCTTCCTGGAGGAGGCGGCCAAGTCTAAGCTGTGCCTTGAGGGGTGGGTAGGAGTTTGAGGAGGGAATTGGTTGGTGGCATCAGCAAGGGGTTGGGGGCTGTGGGAGGACAGTGAGGCCTCAAAGGTCATGCGTGGGGGGATGGACTGGCTGAGTGGAGGTCCCTCTGTGCCTGGGGTTACCGCAGAGACCCCCAGGTCATTCCTGAAGCAGCCACTCCCTCTGAGGCCGGGCTTCCTGTCTCACAATGCCCCCCACACACACACCAAGCCTTGTTCTCTCACCGTCACGGGACCCCAGCCATTTCAAAGGGCCGTGCTGGAGCCGCCCCTTCCTTCACCTTGGGGAGCCTCACGTGGCCTCCTGAGGTCACAGGGCAGAGCCAGCGGGGCCACAGCTCCAGCCCCGCTCTGGACCCCAAGCCCAAGCACAGTCACAGCCCTCGGAGCTCCCCTCCCCCCGGATCCGAGGCAGGGACGTCACCCTGACTCCGCCCAGGGTCCGAGGACACGGAGTCTGTGCGTCAGGCCCAGCCCCCAGAGACCCCTCTCTCCCACAGAGGAGCTCTTCAACCAGGAGGAGAAGGCGTGCTGGGAGGAGTGGCTGACCAAGGTAGGGAGGGGCCCACAGGCCTCTGCAGGGGCCGCGGGGGGGAGGGGCAGCGGCCAGCGCACCAGCCTGGACGGGCACCTGCTCAGCCACAGGGGTGGCCAGGGCAAGGACTTGACCACAGTCATGGGCTGGTCCCTGGGGGATGTGGGGTTTGAACCTTGGCCCCTAAGTGCCTGGCACAGGTGTCCAGCACATACAAGGCCTCCCGCCCATCTTGGGGTCGGGCCATCCCTGAGGGGCCGGGAGGGTGCAGAGGCCCAGGTCGCAGCGGGCAGGCAGGGAGCAGCCCGGTGGACTGGAGACGCCGCAGCCCAGGTGTCCGCCGGCAGAGGGCCGCTGGGCCTGGGAGGAGGAGCTCCGGACCGGCCCGACCTGGGTTCCAGGTCAAACTCAACCAATCACAGCCCAGCTGAGCGCCCGGCTGACCACCTCGCCTCGGTTTTCTCATCTGCCACACGGGATGGAATGGAAGCTCCTGGTTGTGGGGGTTGGAGGAAAGCCCGCCCAGGGCTGCGAGGGTCGTGACTGTCACCGCGGGGGCGGGGCGGCAGCGTCGTCGGGGTCAGACGGGACCCGGAAGGAAGGAGGCCGCGGCGGCGGCAACACAAGTCCTTACAGAGAAAGAGGACGGGCGCTCCCGCCGGTGGAGAGACTTGGACAGCCTAACACCCCGGTTGATCTCATGGGCCTTCCTCCCGGTGCAGACAGGCCCTTCCCGGGACACAGTCACCCGGGGCCGTGTCCGTTCCCCTGGCTCCCCTCGTCTGGAGGCCCGAGAGCAAGCAGGGCCCGTTCTCTGGGCAGAACGTACGTGAGCGATCAACCGCAGAGATGGGCCCGGGGATGGCGGAGGTTCGGAAAGCAGCCGGCACCCTCGCACGCGGCCCGGGTCCCGGGGAGGGCGCAGGCGACTCAGGAAACAAGGGCGAACGGGGAGGAGGGCGCGCCGGGGGCGAAGGGGTCCAGCCGAAAGCCGCGCTAAGGAAGGCATGCATGTGAGAGCCGGTGGCAGAAGAGCAGAGAGGCGTCCAATCTGCTCCCTGCGCCTTCACTTTGAGAAGCTCTGTCGCGCTCTCTCAAAAAAAAAAAAAAACTACAAACAAACAAAAAAGAGCAAATTAAACCCAAAATAAGCAGAAGAAAAGAAGTAATGAAAACTGGAGGAGGGCGCCTCGGACTGCGCATGGAAGGGTCTCAGGTCTGATTCCCGGTCAGGGGCATGGGCCTGGGTCGCAGGTGCGATCCCAGCCCCATCGGGGCCTGTGCAGGAGACAACCCATTGATGAGACTCTGTCACATCAATGTCTCTCCCCCTCCCCCCTCCCTCCTTCCCCCCTCCCTCCTTCCCACTCTCTGAAAACCACTGGGGAAATGTCCTCAGAGGAGGATTCACACCAACAGCAAACACTAGAGGAGGAACCAAAAGCGGTTTCTGCAGAGACAGACAATAGGGGGGCAGAGCCCGGGGCAGGCGACTCCGAAGGACTGGCAAGGTGACGAGCTCCTTGCTGGGCTGGCCGAGAAAATTAAAGCCACAAAACACCAGCGTCGGAGAAGCAGCAGGGGCCACGCGCCTTCCCGCGGGAGACAGCAATGATGGCACAGGCTCCAGCGAGAGGCCCCTGGACAGGACACAGGGACCCAGCCGGCCCAGGGAGCACGGAGAGCCTCAGCCGGCCCATATCTGGGAACCAGAGTCCGGTCACACTCCTGCCCACCAGGAAATAGACTCTGTGCCTCCCTGGTTAGTCCATCACGGTTAAGGGAGAAAGAACCCAATTCTGCACATTTTTTTAATGTTTTTATTGATTTCAGAGAGGAAGAGGGAGAGAGAGAGAGAAACAGAATCCTTGATGAGACAGAATCATCGATCGGCTGCCTCCTGCACGCCCCCTACTAGGGATCAAGCTCACAAGGCAGGCATGTGCCCTTGACCGGAATCGAACCCGGGACCCTTCAGTCCACGGTCCGATGCTCTATCCACTGAGCAACACCAGCCAGGCCCCAATTCCGTACGCTCTCAGGAGAGGGAAGGGGCAAGAGGACGATGGGTCAGGCCCGAGGCGCCGGGGTGGCCCAGCTCAAGGGAGGCCCCAGCCCCGCCACCCCATCTGCTCGCAGGTGGCCTTCAAGTCGGCCCAGTTCCTGAAGGTGGACGTGTGGTCCAAGGAGCTGCTGTGGGTGCTCACCAGGCCTGACCGGACCTTCCAGGAGCAGGCCCCCGAGAAGGTGGGCCCCGCCCCGCCTGCCCTGCGCAGCCCCGCTGCCTGTCCATGGGATGCACAGCTGTCTCGAGGCCCCAGCCCTGGAGGGAAACGGGAGGACCGCAGGGGTGGGGGGCAAGAGGGAGTGGAGTGCACTGAGCAGCAGGACTGCAGGCCGCACCCCGAAAGCCCACTACCAGGCAGGTGGATGGTCCACAGAGGGTGGCATAGGAGCCCGGGCGGCCACCAGGCGGACCGGGGTGGACAGGAAGCTGAACCCTCCCCCAGGCCTTCCTGTTCGTCTTCTACGGGCTCATCCTTCAAGCCGAGGACGACAGCGCCAGGGTCAGGACGCACCTGGGCACCCTCCTGGGGACGTCCCACCAGTGGCCGAAGCAGAGGGAGGTGAGCACCCAGCTGTCAGCCGGCCACTGGCTGAGCCTGACCCTGGTCACACCCTGAGCCCTGATCCTGGTCACACTGATCCTGACCCTGGTCACACCCTGAGCCCTGATCCTGGTCACCCTGAGCCCTGACCCTGGTCACCCTGAGCCCCGCCCCGTCACAGACTGAGCCCATCACACTTGGGTCCTTCTCCGCTCACACCTGGCTCCTGGCCCCTGTTCTCACCTCTGGCTCATGCCAGCTCACAGCTGGCGGGGGGGGGGGGGCAGGATTACCCGCCTCCAGGATGTCGCCTCTGCCTCCTGCCCCCCCACCCCACTCCAGACCCATAAGAGAAACCCCCACGGGGCTGGGTTCAGAGGTGCAAATCCTAAAGGTGTGCGGGGGTGGGAGGTGGCTGTCTGTGACCTCAGACAAGGCCCCTCCCTTTCTGGGCCTCACTTTCCACACGCCCGTGAGGGGCCAGCCTGGTCCTGGACTCCACGGGGTGACCTGTCCGCCACCCCCCAGGGCATCGCCCTCACGGTGGGGCTGACGGCGGTCCGCCACCTGGACCACGTGTGGGCCGCCCTGGAGCAGTTTGGCCGCAGCTCGCCCATCAAGTGCAGCCTGCACAGCTTCTCCCCGAAGGTATACTGGCTCCGGGTTGCCAGGGCCTGGGCAAGGGCCTGGACCTCGGGCCCCGTCCTCCGGGAAGCCCTGAGCCTCCCACGGACCCCCTGGGGCTAGTGAGGGGCACCAGCTCTGAACCGCTGTCCTGGCCTCCAGTTCGGTTCAGACCAGCCGCTAACCAGTGATGGCGAACTTATGACACGCGTGTCAGAGGTGACATGCGAACTCATTTTTTTGGTTGATTTTTCTTTGTTAAATGGCATTTAAATATAGAAAATAAATATCAAAAATAGAAGTCTTTGTTTTACTATGGTTGCAAATATCAAAAAATTTCTATGTGTGACACGGCACCAGAGTTAAGTTAGGGTTTTTCAAAATGCTGACACGCCGAGCTCAAAAGGTTCGCCATCACTGCTCTAAGCACCCCTGCGGTGGGACCCCTGCCTCAGTTTCCCCTCTGGAATCATTCCCTCCTCGCTGGCCAGCTGCTGGGAGGCGCTGGGTGACAGCCCCCGTGGCTGCGGTGGGCGCTGTGCGTTTAGTAGTAGCTCTTGGGCCTGGGCCTGGCCCGAAACAGGAGACAAGGGCCAGAGGTCATGAGCCCAGGGAGACGGACGGAGCCACCCCGTCCGCACTGCACCGCGGACAACTCCCACGGGCAGAACCTTTTCTCCCTATTTTCCTACCGAGGTAAACTGAGGCCCGCCCCTCAGAGCACCTGGCTCCAGTGCACTGCTAGGACCCGGGCACCTCCCAACACTGCTCCCCCCCACCCCCACAGGGCCAGACTTCGGAGGACCTGCGGTGGAAGTGGGCCAGCAGCACCATCCTCCTGGCCTACGGGCAGATGGCGGTCAAGGCCAAGGCCCACATCCTGCCGTGGGTGGACAGCATCTTGTCTCGGATGATCTTCTTCTTCCGCTACAGCTCCTGGGTAGGTCCGGCGCCCGGGCCGCCCCCTCCCCCTCCGCGGCGCCTGCTGCCACGCGTGACGGAGGTTCTCGCTCTCTCCTGCCCTCCCCGCGGCCCCTCCCCCGGCTCTGGGCCTGACCCGAACGCCAGGACGAGACCCTGAAGCAGAGCTTCCTCACCGCCATCCTCATGCTGGTGGGCGCCGTCAGCCGCAACAGGGAGGCCCAGAGCTACCAGTTCTCCCAGATCCCCGAGCTCTCCGAGTGTCTGATGGTGAGCGCCAGGCCTGGGGGGGCAGGGAGGGAGGGGGTGCCCTCCCCCGTCAGACCAGCTGGGTTCCTTCCTAGGAGGCACCGCTGAGGGAGGGCTGGGTCTAAAGCCTGCACAAGCCGCTCTCCGGCTTTCCCACCTGGAGGCACGTCCATGCCCCCTCTCCCCTCGGTCCTTCCCGGGTCCCTGAGCTGGCCCGGTGCGCGCCCTCCCCCCTCTCACCCCCCCCCCCACTTCCACACACACACACACACACACACACACACACACACCCGGCACAGGGGACGCTGCTGAGGCTCAGACAGGCGGCTCTGTCCGTTCTGCGTACACCAACCCACATAAAAGCAGTCATTCTTGTAGAGCAGTGGTTCTCAGCCTTGGCTGCACATTAGAATCACCTGGGAATCTTTTTAAAATCCTGATTTCTGGGCCTCATCCTCCAGAAATTCTGTTTCTTTGTTACTAATGTTGTGGCCTCACCTCATAACAAAGAAACAGAATTTCCGGAGGATGAGGCCCAGAAATCAGGATTTTAAAAAGATTCCCAGATGATTCTAATGTGCAGCCAAGGTTGAGAACCACTGGTCTAGAGCGTGGGCTCACAGAACACAGGTTGTGAGGACACGCACACACACACACACACACACACACACACGTGTGTGTGGACAATGATGGGAGTGATAATGGCAGCGTTTCCTATTGGCTGAGCGCCTTTCTTCACGTGGGCAACAGAGCCCTGACACCTGGGAATACACTCGGCTCCGAGCAGCGGGGGGACTTGCCCGAGGCCGGGCAGCGGCTGCGTGGGCCGCCGGCACCAGGCAGGGCCTGTCTGACCTGAAGTCCGTGTTCTCGTCCTAAGGGGGGCAGGTCAGCATGTGGGGGGTGAGGAGCTGGAGCACCCTCCTGGGTCGCACTCGTGCCGGGCACTGAGGTCTCAGGAAGAGATCAGACTTGGGGTCAGGACCGGGCCGGCCCCGGCGTGCGTGACAGCCCGCACCGGGGCCTTCGCAGGTTTTGATGGAGAAGGAGCCCAAGGACACGCTGTGCACGCCGACCCGCCAGCAGGCCATCCACATCATCAGCAGCCTCTGGTAGCCCCCAGCGCACGCGGGGAGGGGCCGGAGCCAGAGCCCCGCTGGCAAGGGCGAGGGTGGCCAGGGTGGCTGAGGATGGGCGCCCCACAGAGACCAGAGCGGCAGGCCCTGGGCACAGAGTAGGCTGACCCCAGACACTCAAGGTCAGAGCTGTCACGAGCACAAGGTCCCAGCCACGGCCAAGTCGAGAGCGGGTTCCAGCCCGCTGTAGTTGAAGGAGAAACTACAAAGGGAAACTGAGTCCAGACTCCAGCCAACATCTCGGGGAGGGAGGGAGGGTCCGGGATCCCAGCACAGGGAGAGGTTCTGACGTAGCCGTCCGCCTGCAGGCAGGACGAGGGGGGCCCTGGCCAGGACAGGGTGTCTGACTAGGACACGGGGGCTGGGGAGCTCTTTGCTGCGTGCTCTCCGACTGCAGTGGACCCAGCAGGCAGCAGCCAAGCACCATGCGGGCCCACCCACACCTGGCAGGTGGCAGGGAGGTGGGCGGGCCTTCCCCAGAGCGCAGACCAGGCTCAAATCCCAGGGGCGCAGCCAGGGCGGGGAGATACCCGGCTGCCCTGTAAAAGGTGGCAGGGGCGCAGGGCTTGCCCAGTCCCTGCTCCCAACCGGGTGGTGAGTCCCTCACAACCCCTGTGGGCATCACCTGCACAGGGACCTGCCACAGGACTCGCAAGGCTGGGGGGCTGGCGTGTCTCCGTGTCTCCGGGCAAAGCCGAAAGGCCGGAGGGGAGGGGATGCCTCAGTCCGTCGCGGGGTGAGGAGTGGGGAGGGGAGGCGCTGCTCCGGTTGCGGGCTCCTGGCTATGCTGGCAGATGCCCCTTCCCATCCCAGCCCCGGGCCCTCCTCACCACCTCTGTCCTCCGCACAGTAAGCTGAGGCCGCCCCTGAACCTGGAGAAGAAGTCGCGGCTCCTGACCGTCTGCCTGCGCAGCGTGCTGGCCCTGCCGCTGCTGGACGTGCTGGAGAAACACACGTGCCTCTTCCTGGAGCCGCCCAACATCCAGGTGCGCCCGCCGCCTCTCCCAGGGGCCCCGGGCAGGGGTCCGCCTCTCCGAGGGGCCCCAGGCAGGGGTCCGCCTCTCCCAGGGGCCCCGGGCAGGTGTCCGCCTCTCCCAGGGGCCCCGGGCAGGGGTCCGCCTCTCCGAGGGGCCCCAGGCAGGGGTCCGCCTCTCCCAGGGGCCCCGGGCAGGTGTCCGCCTCTCCCAGGGGCCCCGGGCAGGGGTCCGCCTCTCCCAGGGGCTCCGGGCAGGTGTCCGCCTCTCCGAGGGGCTCCGGGCAGAGGTCCGCCTCTCCCAGGGGCCCCGGACAGGTGTCCGCCTCTCCCAGGGGCCCCGGACAGGTGTCCGCCTCTCCCAGGGGCTCCGGGCAGGTGTCCGCCTCTCCCAGGGGCCCCGGGCAGGGGTCCGCCTCTCCGAGGGGCTCCGGGCAGAGGTCCGCCTCTCCCAGGGGCTCCGGGCAGGTGTCCGCCTCTCCGAGGGGCCCCGGGCAGGTGTCCGCCTCTCCGAGGGGCCCCGGGCAGGGGTCTGCCTCTCCGAGGGGCTCCGGGCAGGTGTCCGCCTCTCCCAGGGGCTCCGGGCAGGTGTCCGCCTCTCCCAGGGGCCCCAGGCAGGGGTCTGCCTCTCCGAGGGGCCCCGGGCAGGGGTCTGCCTCTCCGAGGGGCCCCGGGCAGGGGTCCGCCTCTCCCAGGGGCTCCGGGCAGGGGTCCGCCTCTCCCAGGGGCCCCGGGCAGGGGTCTGCCTCTCCCAGGGGCCCCAGGCAGGGGTCCGCCTCTCCCAGGGGCCCCGGGCAGGGGTCCGGCTCTGCCTGCTGCTCTGGAAAGGCGCTCTGCCTTGGAAGGGCACTCGTGCTAACTGAGCCCCTGCTATGCCCAGGCCTGGGAGCTCCCGAGGGACCCAGGGAGAAGGCGGCTCTGCCCCTGGGGGCTCCGATGGAGGGTGGGCTGCGCCATTTCTGCGGCCCCTCCCCCCTGAGCTCGCCCTGGTGAACCAAGCGGTAAAGAGTGGGGGCCTGTATGGGGGACCCAAGAATTGGAACCAGATGCAGACTTGCCAGGACCCCTGCAAAGTGGAAATGCAGGGCTCGTGTTTAAAGTCCACTAAGCGTTCCATGACGGCGATGGCAGAGCAGTGGGGGCACCCGCAGGCCTTCCCAGGCCAGCCTCTGCGCTGCCCTCCCGCGGAGCCAGCCCTGCGCGAAAGGAACTTGCCTCGGCCACTGGGAAGCCTGTGCCCTTGGGCCGGCCAGACCGCCCTCCTGCCCAGCCCCACCACCTGCCAAGTAGGGTGGGCAGCCCGGCCGGGGGTCTGCAGGAAGTGGGCACCCCTAGCACTGAGAGGCCAAAAGCACGCCGCCCCGCGCAGGCCTCCGCCTCCAGCCGCCCACGGGGCGTGGTGCCACCTGGCGGTGTATCGTCCCACACAGAACCTCTACAACCAGACCGCGGAGGCGCTGGACCAGATGATGCAGACCTTCATCACACAGAACCCCACGGCGGAGGAGCTGCACTTCCTGCTGTCGGTGAGGGGGCGCTGTGCGGGGCGGGCACCGGCAGGGCTGGGTCCGAGGGTGAGCGAGGAGGATGGCCCAGAGGAGACAAGGTGCACCCGGCTCCTGAGCCTGGCTCATCAACCTGCTCCTTGCCAGGGGGCGGGGCCTGAGCCGCGGTGGGCGGAGCCTGAGCCTGGCTTATAGGACAGTTCCTTGCCAGGGGGCGGGGCCTGAGCCGCAGTGGGTGGGGTAGGGAATGAGGGCGTGGCCTTGCTGTGGTGGGCGGGGCCTGCGGCAGGGCAGAGCCTGAGCCTAGAATCAGCCGTGGGCAAACTACGGCCGGCGGGCCGAATCTGGCCCGTTTGAAATGAATAAAACAAAAAAAAAGACCGTACCCTTTTATGTAATGATGTTTACTTTGAATGTATATTAGTTCACACAAACACTCCATCCATGCTTTTGTTCCGGCCCTCCGGTCCAGTTTAAGAACCCACTGTGGCCCTCGAGTCAAAAAGTTTGCCCACCCCTGGAGGCCCTGGCTTATAGGACAGTTCCCTGCCAGGGGGCGGGGTCTGAGCCTGCACCTGGCTTATAGGACAGTTCCCTGCCAGGGGGCGGGGTCTGAGCCTGCACCTGGCTTATAGGACAGTTCCCTGCCAGGGGGCGGGGTCTGAGCCTGCACCTGGCTTATAGGACAGTTCCCTGCCAGGGGGCGGGGTCTGAGCCTGCACCTGGCTTATAGGACAGTTCCCTGCCAGGGGGCGGGGTCTGAGCCTGCACCTGGCTTATAGGACAGTTCCCTGCCAGGGGGCGGGGTCTGAGCCTGCACCTGGCTTATAGGACAGTTCCTTGCCAGGGGGCAGGGCCTGAGCCACGGTGGGCGGGGTAGGGAATGAGGGCGTGGCCTTGCTGTGGTGGGCGGGGCCTGAGGCAGGGCGGAGCCTGGCCGGAGTTGGGTCCCGGGCTGCAGCACCCTTCCTTGCCCGCCCCAACCACAGCATCTGTATGTGTGGCTGGCGTCGGAGAAGGCGCACGAGCGGCAGCGGGCTGTGAAGAGCTGCATGAGCCTCCTCAGATTCCTGAGCAATAACCTCTACCTGGACGTGAGTACCCGGGCCCCACACCCCACCGCCTCTGCCGTCCCAGCCAAACCGGCCCCTCCCAGAGCCTGCCAGAGCTCTCAGGGTTCAAGCTCCCTGTGCCCTGCCACCCACACGGGGTGGATCCCTGAGTGCCCTGCGGTGGCCAGGGAGTCCCCTCTTTTCATAAGAGGAAGCAGGCTGCGGGGGGGCGGGGCAGGATTAAGGACTCTGAAGTCCGCCTGGCTGCGCCCTGACCCTTGACCCAGGAGCCTGGGCTCCGGTCCAAGGCCCTGGAAGCCCCACCCTGAGTTGAGTTTCTTCCCCGGAGAGACACAGCGGGGATCGGATGGAGTGGGGGCCGCTAAGGGCTCCTAAGGTGTGCGGCCTGCCCCGGACGAGGCTTAGCAGTTACTGCCCGGGGCACCCCCATCCCACGCCCTCCGTCCATCGACCCCCATCGGTTCCTGGGTCCCAGCTGAACCCCCATCTGTGGCGCTGGCCCCCCGGTTGAATGGACAGCAGCCCGTGTTCAGGGAGTGAGTTGTACTTGGTCTATCAGCCAAAATCAGCACTAACTCCTTAGGGAGCCTCGCGGGAGATACGGAAATTAGTTCCTGGGCCTGATGCCCGGAGGGCGCCTTCTCGGAAGGCGGGGCGCTGGGCCTGGCCGTGGGGAGCAGGGTGGCTCTGCCGGGAGCTCAGTGCAGACGCCGCCAGCTCCCCACGCGGAGGAGGAAGCCCCTCCAGATGGGTTCAAAGTGGCTTCAATCTACTCGAAATCAGTTTCCACAGCGCAGAACGCAGTCGGGGGTGAGGCGAGCTCGCCTGGGGCGCAACACTCTGGGGGCACCACACTCTGGGGGCACCAAACACTGCAGCCAAGATCAGTAACATGTAAACGCGATGTTTTGAACGACCACCTCCGCACACGGTAGCCCGGCTGCCTGACTCCCAGGTCTCGGCTCCGGTGAGACCAGTGAGGTGCCCTCAGGGGAGCGGAGAGTCCCTCGCTGTCTTTGTTTACAGTTTTGAAGCTTATTTCCAGATGGGGTTTTCCTGGTCACGCTGATGTTTCTAAATAGCGCGTGAAATGTGATTTCTCTTGCTTTCTGCGTGTGTGGGCCACCCCTTAAAGTTCACCCCAGCCGAGTCCCAGCCCGGCCACATGCCTGGAGGCACCTGACCCTGGTGCTGGGGTGAGGGCGGGGCAGGGGGCTCCGTGGGTGGGTTCTGCCATCAGCCCCCACTCTCCCTGCAGCCGAAAGAGGACTTCAAGCGGCTCGGGCAGCTGGTGGGCATGCTGGGGATTCTGTGCCAGGACCCCGACCAGGCCACCCAGCACTCCAGCCTGGAGGGCCTGGGCCACCTCCACCAGCTCCTGGTACACCAGAGAGGTGAGCTCCCGCCGGCCAGCACCGCGAGCCACCTCACCACGGGGCCCACGGCCACCCCGCCTCTGCTGATGCCGCACCCCTGAACTCAGCTCCCCCCAGCCTGCCCCAAACCTACCTCTAACCCCACAGAGGCCCCCAGAACCTCTCTGCGTCCCATCCCCAAACTTGGACCCAGCCCTGACCCTGCCTACCAGCGACCCTAACCCCTGCCTGTCCCAGCCTAGTCCCCAAGCCCACCCTTGCCCGGCGCTCACCCCGCCCACTGCCCCCCGGCCTGCAGGGGCTGCGCAGGTGAAGGAGCCGGTCCCCAAGGAGCTGGCCCCCGCCGGCCAGGACGAGGCCCTGCTCTGGAGCAGTGGAGACCAGAAGGCCGCGCCCCCCGCGCCCCGGGTGGCAGCGTTCCCGAAGGACCAGCTCTTCCAGCTGAGCAGCCACCAAGTCACCAAGGTCAAGGCCCTGAGAATCGTGGGCAGGTCCGGGTGGGGGACCGTGGCCATGCTCTCCTCCCACCCCCGCTGTCGACCCCTCTGAGGAGGTGCCGGTTCCGGCTGCTGGCGTGGCCTGGCTGGACCCAGGGGTCAGCACCTGGGCCAGGGCATGAGTATTAAACCTAGGCCAGGATCTCATCTGCGTCTCTGGTGGTTAACTGAGAGCTTTGGGGGAGCCCTGGCCGCTGGCCTGGCCTGGGGGGGGGGGGTGGAGGGAGGAGCTGGGCACAGATGCTGGGGTCCCAGCTCCTTCTCTCCCTGCTTCGGCCTTGGACAAGCCCCTCCTCTCTGAGCCTCAGTCTTCCTCTGTGAAATGGGCGGAGTGGTGTTGGTGGCACCCCAGCCTCCACGAGCACCCAACAAATGGTGCCCGCGGGGCGGCTGGCCGGGGAGGTGTTCTCTGAGGCGCCCCACAACCTCCTGCCCTTGGCAGCTGGTTCCCGCAGGCACGCACTGGGCAGGAGCAGGCCCGCCCTCCTCATCTTCGCAGGCGCCTTTCTTAGCCTCCGAAAGGCCCGCCCTCCGAAGCCAGTCCTGTCTCCCCGCCCCCCGCCACCTGCTGTCCCTTGGCCAGACCCTCCGTGGCCAGTGGCTGGGAGGAGGCCAGCGTGCGCCCACGCCCCTCTCACCACCATGAAACCCGTGTCTTTGTGACCCTGCGCATCTGATTTGAGCTGCACTGCCCCCTGCAGGTGCACGGGCCGAGCGGGTGTGTCGGGGCGTGTCGGGGCTGGCGTGTCGGGGCTGGCATGGACGGGTGTCGCGTGGAGCCTCGAGTTCCGAGTGAGCCGTCCGTGGTGTCTGACACGTGACCTCGGCTCGCCCGTTCTTGGTGTTGAGCTCATGCTCGTGAAGACCCTGTGCTCATTGTGCTGGCCAGGCTCCCCCGTTAGACCGCGCGCACCCCGGCCCCGACGCAGGGCTCAGCAGGGCCTGGTGGGAGAGCCAGCCTCCCGTACACGGCCACTCGGTTGAACCAAATGCTGAAGAAGCGGTCAGGGCCCCGCGGGTTCTGAGTCTGGTCCTGGCTGATCCCAGAACCAGCATCTGCAGCGCCGTGAGCTGTCAGTGAGGCCGTGGAAGTTCCGTGCGGAAGACCTGAAGCCCTGAGGTCCAGGGCCAGAGCGGAAAAACCTGGGTTGGCTTCTATTTATGCCCAAAAGCCTGGGCCAGGGGCAGAGGCAGAGCAGGAAGGGAGGGGAGCAGTGGGGACCGTGGGGAAGGGCCCAGAGCACCAGGCCCTCAGGTGGACGAGCTACCAGGACTGGGCAGGGGCGGCCTCTCACTCTGCACTGTCCCTGAACACAGGGCAGGTGCTCAGCTCTGGGTCTCCCTTGGACAAGTGACAGTGACAGACAGGAGCACAGAGGGAGAGGTGGGGGGTCTGCTAATCCAGGGATGGTAGGTCGTTTGAGAACAGGCCTTGGTTCTAGTCCCAAGTTCTGATTCCTCAGATGGTCTGTATACACTACACCTTCATCACTAGCACCACATTCATCACCACTATCATCACCATCACCACCACCTTCATCACCATCACCACCATCCTCACTACCATCATCACCACCATCACCACCACCTTCATCACCATCACCATCATCCTCATCACCATTATCACCACCACCACCATCATCACACAACCGCCAGCATCACCACCACCACTATCACCATCACCATCATCCTCATCACCATTATCACCACCACCACCATCATCACACAACCACCAGCATCACCACCACCACTATCACTACCACCGTCATCACCATCACCATCACCCTCAACACCATCATCACCATCATCATCACACAACCACCAGCATCACCACCACCATCACCACCATCACCCCATCCTCATTACCATCATCACCACCACCACCATTATCACCACCATCACCATCACCACCATCACCACCATCACCCCATCCTCATTACCATCACCATCACCATCACCACCACTACCACCACCATCACCCCATCCTCATTACCATCATCACCATCATCACCACCTTCATCACCATCACCATTATCACCACCATCATCATCACCACCACCATCACCATCACCCTCATCACCAGCATCACCACCACCACCCTGTCATCTCCACCATCACCAATGCCCCACCACTAAGCCTCCATCACTGTCACCCCCCTCACGTTCTCATGCTCTGGGTGTTGACCTTCCTGAGCCGGCAGGACTCGAGGACTCTGGGTACCTAACCACCATTCCAAGTTGAATTCCTTCCCAAACCTTCTACATACTAGAACTTTAACCAAAATTTGACATTTTAGAAAACAATTTAACCTTCTAACAAATGTTCTAACCAGATTTGTAACAGCCTAATATTCCTTTTTAAAAGTTAGTATGAACTACAAATATTTCACTGAAATGATTTTAACATTCTAACAACTAATCGCCTAACATTCTCACAAAGATTTCACTAAAATTTCAGAATAATGAGATTCTAATAGCCCTGACCGGTTTGGCTCAGTGGATAGAGCATCCACCTGCAGACTGAAGGGTCCCAGGTTTGATTCCGGTCAAGGGCATGTACCGTGGTTGCAGGCACATCCCGAGTAGAGGGTATGCAGGAGACAGCAGATCGATGTTTCTCTCTCATTGATGTTTCTAGCTCTCTATCCCTCTTCCTTCCTCTCTGTAGGAGGTCAATAAAAATATATTTTTTAAAAAATTCTAATAAGTATTCTGACATCCACTATGGACCCGGAGGAGTGGGCTCAGGAGTGTGGAGCTGCTCATAGACTGAGGCGCCTGGAGCAGGGGAGAAGGGGTGCGAGCCGAGGCGGGGCGCGGCGCTGGGGCAGGGGCCCCGCAGTGACGCCGCCTCCCCTCCTGCCGCCACAGGAGGTCATGAAGCTTCTCACGCAGGCAGAGCTGACCGACCTCATCTGGACGGCCGTCGAAGGCCTGGGCTCCACCAGCCCCTTCCGCGTGCAGGCGGCCGCCCGCGTGCTGCTCACTGCCGTCCAGGAGCACGGGCCCAAGCTGGAGACTGTGAGGGCGGCGGAGACCCGGCGGGCAGAGGGGTGGCCAGTCACACCCAAGGGCTGGGGCCTCTGGGCCAAGGCGTGGACCTGAGCTTGAGCCTGTGGGGGAGACACAGACCCCCCACCCTGATAGGTTCCGAGGGGGGAGGGAAGGAGGGAATGGCCCGAGCAGGTGTGCTGGGCCCGGTGGTGTGCGCAGGGGCAAGCAGCAGACAGGCGCAGCGTGAGCCGTAGGTGGGGCTGGGGAAGAGGAGGCACGGCCAGGGGACCCGACATCTCGGGGACCCCGTGCGCAGACCCGGGCAGATGAGCCAGGACAGCACGGGTCATGCAAAGGGAGGGAGTGTGCCTAGCGGGCAGCGCCCCAGAAGGAGAGTGACAAATGCGGGGTCCTGCAGACCAAGCCTCGCGTGGGAGATCCTGGGGCTGGGCGTGGACAGGGGAGGGAGGGTACCCCGGGCACAGAGAACCGTGTAGGCCCCAGCGGCGCCATCAGGAGGTGACGAGATGGGTGCGTCTGACCCCTCCAGGACTGGGCAACGTTTAGACGGAGTGGAAGGCCTCAGTACCTGCGAAAGGCAGTGGGACTCTCCCTCTCAGGTGGGGACGCCCCTTCTGACCCTGTGTCCAGGCAGGGCCGCGCCTCCTCCCTCAGACCACCCTGGGCAGGCCTGTGTCTCCCCATCAGGCTCAAGCTCAGGGCCACTCAGGAGAGTTCCACGCTCACCAGGGCAGGGCCTCCGTCCCCCTAGGCTCCCAGGACGGGCCTGGCCGCCCCGCTCAGACCGGCCCTCTCCCCCACACGCCCTCCCGCGCAGGTTGCCAACCTGGGCCAGGCCATCCACCTGCAGCTCTGCTCCGTCCGCATCCCCCAAGCCAAGGAGGATGCTCTGCAGGCCATCACCCTGCTGGCCCGGAACCACACCCCCGAGCTGGTGGCCGCCTTCCTGGACTTCTCCATCACCCTGGACAGGTGCCCGGCCCCCCTTCCCTCATGACCCCCCGCCCCACCCTCCGGCCTCCCCCAGCTGACCTGCTCCTGGATCGCGCACCTCCTGGGGCGGGCCCTGCAGAGGCCCTGCTCGCCTTGCATTCTATCCGTGCCCCACCTGAAACACCCTGCCCAGCCTCGACCCCGTCACTGTGCAGAAAGGGGTCCTGACTACCCCCCACCACACCAGAGCCTCCTTCCTTCTAATCCTCCAAGGACCCCCTCCTCCAACCTGCCCCCCTCCCGGGGGCCACCACAGGCCTCCAACCCAAGTCCGGAGGTGGCTGGGGTCCTCTTCCTCCCTCCCATCTCAGCTCTGACTCCCACCCACCACGCTCCTGCCGCGGGGCCTCGAGACGTGGTTCCTGGGCACAGACACCTCTCGCTCCCTCCCCCACCTGGATCTGGCCCGCACCGGTCGTGGTCGCATCATTACCGGGTCCCTTGGCTGCCGTGTCCGGTCACTCAGCTGGTGACACCCATCTCCTGACAGGTCCCTCCAGGAGGGCGCCTGGCGTCGGACCGCCCAGGTTCCTTATGTTGGAGGTCGTGTGCGTGGCGGACGGCTGGTCTGGGTATAAAGCCCTCGGTTCGCGCTTTCCTTCCGGAGGTGTCTTCTCCGGGCTGCTCGGTTGCAGCCCCGCTTCGTCTTTGGAGAGTCTGATGACAAAGGCTTGTTTGCCCTTTTTTTGCAGATTCCCCCTTGATCTTTGAAAGTAATAGTTACACTAAGGACTGTCTCCGGGTCCTCGCTTTTCTGGGGTTAAGTATTTTTGTTGTTGCTGTTGTTTCTGAAAAGTCCTCTTGGTTGTGGTTTTAAATATTCGTTTGTTCCGATGCTGCTTTGCTTCTTCAGAGAGTCCGGTGATTCGAAGCTGTTCCCTCCTCACCGCTTCTCGCCCAGCACCTTCTCGCGGTCCTTCTGGCTTCCTCCTTACGTTCACTTCATTCTCTCGATCGCTTTTACTGCTTTTCCTCCAGGCCCTTTATTCCGTTTTCACTTGAGTCTTATCACTCTTGTCTTGTGTGGGGTTTTTTTAATATGTTTTTATTGATTTTAGGGAGAGAGGAAGGGAGAGGGGTAGAGAGATCGGCTGCACGCAACCTCCTGGTTCGTAGGTCAGAGCTCAACCACGGAGCCACGCCGGCTGGGCAATCAGGCATCTTTTAAAAGCGCCAGGCTGGGTGTTATTTTCTGAGCGAGCGTTGCCACTTCCTCCCTCTCTCTCCCGAACTCCATCAGCTCTCGCTTCCTGTCTTTCCAGAGGCGTGTGTGTCTTGGCATTTACAGTCCGAGCGGACGGTCCTGTGTAGGCGCTGGCGGAGCGTGGGACTGCCCTGGAGTCACCTGACGCCTTTGCTGCCTCCGGTGGTTTCAGGGGAGGGTCCCTCCCTCGGTGTTGAGTCTGTCTCTGACTCCTGCGCGGTCAGATGGATCCGTTAACCCGGTTCCTGTCGGCAGGAAACCCTGCGGGGCCCTTTCTGGGACTTCCCGTTCAGCGGCACCCTCTTCCGTCAGAACGGAAACGCAGCCACTCAGGCCGGTTCTGGGTTTGGCGGCAGGTGAAGGGTCACGAGACCTCCAGTGTTCTGGGTTCTTTTCTCTTTCAGGCCCTTAAATGTCTCCCTTTTGTGTCTGAAGCCTCCCGACTGCCCCCCTCACCACCGGGCCCCCCTCACCACCAAGCCCCCCTCACCACGGGGCCCCCCTCACCACCAAGCCCCCCTCACCACCGGGCCCCCCTCACCACCAAGCCCCCCTCACCACCGGGCCCCCCTCACCACGGGGCCCCCCTCACCACCAAGCCCCCCTCACCACGGGGCCCCCCTCACCACCAAGCCCCCCTCACCACGGGGCCCCCCTCACCACCAAGCCCCCCTCACCACGGGGCCCCCCTCACCACCAAGCCCCCCTCACCACGGGGCCCCCCTCACCACCAAGCCCCCCTCACCACCGGGCCCCCCTCACCACCAAGCCCCCCTCACCACCGGGCCCCCCTCACCACCAAGCCCCCCTCACCACCAAGCCCCCCTCACCACCGGGCCCCCCTCACCACCAAGCCCCCCTCACCACCGGGCCCCCCTCACCACCGGGCCCCCCTCACCACCAAGCCCCCCTCACCACCGGGCCCCCCTCACCACCAAGCCCCCCTCACCACCAAGCCCCCCTCACCACCGGGCCCCCCTCACCACCAAGCCCCCCTCACCACCGGGCCCCCCTCACCGTCGGCGGCACCAGGTGCACCCTCCCCCGTCCCCTCCCCACCCCCACGCCTCACAAGCCCTGTCTCCGCCACGTCAGAGCCAGTCATTCCCACTCCCCGCAGTGTGGCCGCGCGCACACACACACGCACACGCACACGCACACACACACACGCGCACACACACACACACACGCTGACTGAGTGACGGACGCCCACAGGGACAGAATAGAAACGTGGACCTGGGCGCCTCGCTCCTCACTTAAACCCCTGGCGGCAGGGTTTGCCCCCAAAGAGGGACATGGCCGGCTCAAGGTCACAGGCAGCTCGGGGCCGAGGGGATTTGAGTCCGGCCCTCCTGACTCCAAAGGCCCCACCCGTCCAGAGGGGCAGTGACCACACGAGGGAGCCTCCGGAGTCCTCTGAGCTGCTGTGCCCACCAAGCCCGGGGCGGATGGCACAGGTGGCTTCCCAGGGCTTAGGGTGGCCTTCCTGGGGTCTGTGTTAAATCCGGGGGCAGAGCTCACTCCGCCCGCCCACTGTGCCCACCCCCCCCCCCGACCCACCGTCCCAGAGTCCCTCCTGCCCTCCAGCCCCTCCCACTCAGGCCCCAAGACCACCTCGCCCAGAAAACGGGGCCCTCACAGTCGCCTACATCTCAGGAGCCCCAACGCCCCCTGACTCCCCCAGATCTCACAGAACCATGACCTTGGACCTGGCGGAAAGGGCATAGGACCATGCAGGTCTGGCCCCCCATCCAGCTTCCCAGTTCCAAGGAGAGCCCTGACCAGAGCACATCCTTTCTCTCTTGTCCTCTGTTTCCCTGTCTGCAGAATGGGCCCAGGGACACTGCAAAGCTCTGCCAGCCAGTCACGGCCCCTCACTTGACTCAGGTTGGGCCCCGGGGAGCTGGACCCCAGCAAGCCCAGGCCTAGGAGGAGGAAGCCAGGAAGGCTTCCAGGAGGAGGCGACTGCTGGCGAGGCAGTGGAAGTAGGCCAGTGAGGAGGGGTGCTCCAAGCACAAGGAATGATAGCATCTGTGGAGGCCCAGAGGCAGGAGAGGAGGGAGGACAGGCAGGGGCTGGAGGTCAGAGGGCAGGGGCCAGAGGGCGGTGGCTCTGAGTGCCAGCTGGACGTGCCCTGCGGGTACTCGGGAGCCGTGGCAGGTGGCGGAGTCAGTCTGCAGCTGGGGTGACAGGGCTGGAGGCGAGACCCTGAAGGTGGGGAGACCCACGAACCGGGGCCCGGGGCATCTCCCACGTCCCCTGGCCACGCCTCTCCAGGCACCTGACGCCTCGGTCATGGCACGCTGGCTGGCCAAGCCCTCACGGTGCCTCTCTGCCCACAGCCACGCCTTCCAGCTGTGGCGGGCGCTGGGGGCCGAGCGGCGTGGGAGCCGCCTGGTGCTGGCCACCCTGCTGGCCTGGCTGCAGGAGAGGCCCCTGCCCGGCGGGCCCAGCCCCAGCGACCCCCAGCCCGCGGACAAGACCCACCTGCGCTTGCTGGCCGTGAGTCTGCCACCCCCAGGCCGTCACCCACTGCCACGGGGCTGACGACATCCTGTGGCCATTCAGGGAGATCTCAGCGGTGTCTGGGTGCTCTCAGCGTGCCAGGCCCGGGGGGGGGGGGGGGCACCCAGCCCAGCCCTGCCCAGCCCAGCCGGCCAGGAGGAGGGGCCGGCGTGGGGTCCACAGATGGCCCTCCCTGTGTCCCAGCACGCCCGTGTCCCTGCCCTGCCCTGCCCTTGTTATTGCCGCTCAGTGCCCCCCTGAGGACATTCTGGACCGAATACCCCACCCAAGCGCAGAAGGCAGCAGGGGAGTGGGCAGAGCCAGGCCCATGGAGGGCACCTCAGGGGCTCGCCCCGTGAGCAGGGCGGGGCGGCCGCGGGTGTGATGGACGGTCGGTCGGCAGGCCTGGCCCGGGCTCCAGTGAGCGTCCGCTGCCGCCCGACAGGCCACCAGCACGCTGCACAGCCTGCAGCTGGCGCAGGAGTTCAAGGTGCCGGTGCAGGAGGCCTTCCCGCAGCTGCTGCTGGCCCTCCTCACGCAGGTGCACTACGTCCTGGAGCTGCACCTGCCCTGGGAGCCGCCGCCGCCGCGCCCGGGCGCCCGGGGGGCCGCCGCGTCCAGCCCCCTGAGGTAAGGGGGCCGCAGGCCTGCCCCGGAGGATGCTGTGTCCGACCCCTCAGGCGGCAAGTGGCACCGACGGGCGGCTTAAAGCAACGGGCACTCGGCCGCTCACAGTTCCCGGGGCGAGTCGGCCAGTGCCCACAGGGCCGCTCCCGCTGAAACCTGGGGGAGCTCCTTCCTGCCTGGCCCTGCGCTGGGGCTCCCGCGTCCTGGGCCTCCCTCCCCTTTTCCTTCCCCTTCCCCCTCCCCCTCCCTCCCCGCTCCCTCGCCCTGGGCGGCTGTCTCCCTCCCCTCTTCCTGAGGGGCTGGGCCATCCTAATGACCTCATCCCACTGCGTGTCCATCTGCAAAGACCTTGTTTCCAAGTAAGGCCGCCTTCCCGGGCCTGGGGCTGGGCTTTGACATCACTGGGGGGACGCAGTTCAACCCTCCAAACCCGCCTGTGGCCGGCATAGCAGTGGGCGTGAGGCGCACCGGAGGCAGGAACGTGACCCACTGATGTGTCACCCGAGGGTGCTCCCAGCAGGGGCGCCCAACTGGCGCCCGGGGCTCCACGGGTGGGCACGGGCCCTATTTGCCCCGTTGCCCCGAGGATGGTCCGTGCAGGGATGGGGTCAGAGGCTTCGCCTGAGCCCCACTGAATGCCCAGTCGTCCTGAGCCGGAGCCCGCAGCCCGCAGACGCCTTCTGGGTCCCCTCACCCCGGGCGCGGGACCTGGGACAGCTTGGCGCTGCTGTCGGGTCGGGACGGCCGCTGACCTCCTCCCCTGCCCGGCAGCGTGGACGGGCGTTGGGATGGCGGCCGCGGTGCGGGTGGGGCCCGTCTCCCTTGGCACAGACCCCGCCTGGAGAAGCCCCATGAGCCCGTCTTTAAAGCCGCGGGCCCACTCTCCCATTTGTTTGTGTTACGATGCGCTTCCCGCAGTTTGTCACTTTAACGGCTCTCCCCGAGGCGGCCCCGGGAAAAACACGGCTGATCTCGCATGGCTTCTGCATCCGAATGTGCGTCAAGTTCCTTTTTTAGTCAGATCGCCTCGCAGAACGCATGAATCTTCCCTAATCAGCTAATAAAACGTCCTCCTCCTGGAACGCAGGGCGGGGACGGGAGGAGGAAGCTGCCTGCACAGCCCGGCCCCTCCGCGGCCCCACCCCTCGGGGCCAGGCGTCCACAGGCTCAGCAGGGCCGAGCAGGAGCCCCAAGAAGGCCCGGGTCAGACCACGCCGTCTTCCGGGAGCCCTGGTGGCCACGGGGACAGGCGGCAGGAAGCCAGAAGCTTCTGAGCGAGCGTTGACACCAGGGTCACAAAACACGCTGCCCCGAGGCCCCTTCTCTGGAGCCGGCCCCACTCCCTGGCCGAGACCAGTGGCCTGGAAACCGCCGCCTCTGTCGTGGCGTGGCTTGGACAAGACGCCAAGCCGGCTGGCATTGGGGTCGGTGCCACCCGGGACCCCGAGCAGCGGCGTTTCGGCCTCTGGCACTTGGTTTTGCAAATCTGCCCAGAAGGTGGCTGGCAGGAGTGATGGGCTGGTCCCAGAGCACGCTGACACGCCCGGGCGGATGGGACAGGCGCGGGGTGGCCTGGACGGGGACGGGCACAGAGCAGGCTCCCTGCTTCTTAGGGGCCCTGCACCGCACCTGCACCCTCCTGCGGGCCTGGCCCATGGCCACGGCCTCACAGCGCAGGCTCAGAGCCAGGGGGCTGGTTCCACGCCACTTCTGCCACCCTGGCCAGGCCGTGTGACCAGGACGGGCTGTCACCCTCTGGACTACTTGCTCCTTTGTAGGGGGTGTGTCCGTACCGGGTCCCCCGAGCCCGTGCAGGGGCGGTGCCTGGAGTGACACCGGGTCGCTGGCCGGCAGTGGGTCACCAAGCTCCACGCTGGCGCGCTCTCTGCCACACGCGAGCAGGTGTCCGTGCAGCCTGGCTTCCCGTCAGGAGCTGCAGACCCTTCTCTGGGCTTCCCTGATGCCACCACGCAGCCCTGGCTCTCCTCTCCCTCCCTCCTGTGCCCTCTCTGGCCTCTTAGCCCCACATTTATTTATTTTTAATTTTTTTTAATTGATTTCAGAGAGGAAGGGAGAGGGAGAGGAAGATAGAACCATCGATGAGAATCATTGATCGGCTGCCTCCTGCACACCCCACACTGGGGATTGAGCCCGCAACCCATGCATGTGCCCTGACCGGGAATTGAACCCTGACCTCCTGGGTCATAGGTCTGCTGAACCGCTGAGCCACACCGGCCGGCCTCTTAGCCCCACATTTAAAGGGCACTGTCCCTCAAGGCTCGGCTGGGACCCCTCCAACCTGTGACTCAGAACACTGACCATTTCTGTTCACAAGGGCGGGAATAAGCTGGGAGGCGCACCTTCCCCGGGGACAGGACTGGCCCGTGACACCCCTGACCCCCCGCCCCCCGCCCAGCATGTCGCTGGAGGCACTGAAGAGCCTGCTGTTCACCACGGGCCACTGTCAGGACTTTGCCCGCCTGGAGCTGCAGGATGCCTGGGACCTCTTCACCACCCTGGACACCTACCCACAGGGTGTGGGCCTCCTGGCCAGGTAGGGGCAGGGCTCACGCAGGTGCACACAGCCCGCGGGCAGGGAGGAGCACACCTCTGTGCCCTGTGAACCCAGAGCTGCAGGCGTCTTCCCCAGACCCCAGCCCAGCCCGAAGCCCTTAAGGGGACAGGGCCGTGCCTGCTCCTCCCTCTCCCGATGCCCAGCCCAGGCGTGGCACCCAGCGGCTGCAGAGGGACTGGAAGCCCACTCTGAGATGGTGCCCACCCACACTCAGTGGCACCTCCAGCCGCCTGGCCCAGGCCGGGTTGGGTGGTGGCGGGAAGGTGGGCACTGGGCTTTCCCATGACCTAGCTCCCGCCCCCCTGCCCACCCCCACTCCCAGGGCCATGGTGCAGAGCCCCTGCAGGCAGATCAAGGCCGTGGCCAGCCAGCTGCTGCCCAGCCTGCAGAGCCGGGAGGAGCGGGCAAGGAAGGTGGCCATCCTCATCCTCAATGAGGTAGGTGGGCGGGCAGGGGCCCTCCGCCAGGCCTGAACCCCGCCTCCAGCTGCGTAGGCGCCCCATCAGGACCCACGCCAGGACCTTGCCCCGATGAGGGGCAGACCCCTCTCACCCTCCTTCCTACGCGGGCTCCTGGCTGGGTCCCCCCTCCCAGGCCCCCTGCAGGGCTGAGGTCAGAGTGTAGGTCGGGCACCCCTGGCCAGAAGTTCTGCCCGTCCTCGCCCTCCCTCTGGGACCCAGTTCCCCCGCGACTGTGACGCTGGAGGTGGCAGTTGGAAGCAGACAGGCGCGGGGAGGCCGGCTTTGCCGCTGTGAGCTGGGGACAGTGCTGAGTGGGGGCGTGTCATTCCTATGAGGACATTGGGAGGGGGAAACCCAGATCGGAGCCTGGGCCGCTCCCGCCCCACCCCCCCTCCACTGGCAGGAACATCACTCTCCGAGGGTCTGTGCCAGGGCCCCAGGAGCAGGCGGTGAGGGATGCTGGCCCCGGCCTTGCTCGTGAGGCCTTGGGCAAAGCCCTTTCCCCTCCCAGCCTGTTTCTCCAGCTACACCCGGAAGGGTCGAACCCGCCTGGAGGCCAGTTTTCAATACTTGTTAACCAGGGTGTCCAGAGGGTGCTGGCCAACCGCCACCCCAAAACCCCTACTGACCCCTGGTCCTAGAGCCCACCCCTGGAGGGGCAAGGGGGCCAGGCCCGAGCTGCCTGCCCTGGGGGGGCCCCAGTTCCTCTACAGCCCGGCCCTGCTGGAGGTGCTCCCAGAACCTGACGCCCTGATGGTGCTGGCGCAGAGCATCAGGGACCCCAGCCCCGCGGTGCGGGTGCTGAGCCTGCAGGGGCTGGCGAACATCCTCTTCCACCCCGAGAAGGTGAGGCGGGGCGCCGGCACCAGGCGGAGGCCAGGCCCAGGGGCTGGAATCCCAGCTCCCTCCCTCTCCGCGGGTCGTTAGGGACTCCGCTTCCTCGTCTGTAGAACGGGCTGGGGTGGCCTCTTGGCAGGGTTGTGGGAGCCTGACGACCCCCCTCTTTGTCTCCAGCCCCCTGAGGGATGCAGGGCAGTGCAGGCGCCCAGATGGGTCGGGGTTGGGGTCTGGGGAGGGACATCGCCAGGAGAACCCGAGTTTGTTCTGGGTCCGGCGGGCAGGGGAGAGCGGGGGAGGGGGGGGCCCACAGGCAGTCAGTCGGCCCCCCCCCGCCCCCCCCCCAGGGAAGCCTGCTGCGCGGCCAGCTGCCGCTCTTCCTCAAGGGCTTCTTCCGGAGCAGCGAGCCGGTGGTGGTGCGGGTCATGGGCACCGTGGCCGACGCGCTGCACCGCCTGGGGGCGCACGGCGCGGGCGCCCACAGCCTCACGCTCGCCCTCAACGCCCGCTCCTTCTTTGACGACGTGAGTGTGCGGGGCAGACACCCCTCCGCACGCCTCCGGGGCCCCGTTCTTCCGGGGCGGAGGCGGGAGCTCCCGGTGGCCGCCAGGAGGCGCCGCGCCCTCCCCTTCCCGCGGGCGCCCGGCTCCGGGGCTGCTGCCCTTCGCCGGGTTAGCAGGTGCGCCCGTCCCGCTACGCACGCGTGGCACCGGGTGGTCAGGACGCGGCCGAGTGGCAGCACTGACCTCTCGCGCCTGGGGCTGGCCCGGGAGCGAGCGCCCACGGGCCCTGTAGAGGGGGAGGCCCTGCCCTGCCTCGGGAGCCCCGAGCCAGCCGGGGGATGGCGTCCCGCTGAGGAGCTGAGCCCCAGGCCACCCGGGGCGGGGAAGCCCCAAGTCGGGTGGAGGC
Source organism: Myotis myotis (assembly GCF_014108235.1). Classification (NCBI taxonomy): domain Eukaryota; kingdom Metazoa; phylum Chordata; class Mammalia; order Chiroptera; family Vespertilionidae; genus Myotis; species Myotis myotis. Next base: position 604,677 of record NW_023416320.1, read on the forward strand.
GGGGCCCCCGGCAGGTTCGGCCGTGACGCCGTGCCGCTGGCCTGCAGGAGCGGGACGCGGTCCGGGCGGCGGCCATGGCGCTGTTCGGGGACCTGGTGGCAGCGATGGCGGGCAGGGAGCCCAGCAGCCTGCGGACCCAGGTGCACCAGGGCCTGGTGCCGCTGCTCCTGCACCTGCGGGACCGCTGCCCGGCCGTCGCCACGGTCAGTGCCTGTGGGTGGGCCTTTGCCCTGCGGGGCTGGGGACCCGGGGGGCGGGGTGCGCCGGGCGATGGGTCCGCTGGAGCAGCAGGTGTGGCTCCTGCGTTGGTTTCCCCAGGGGACAGGGAGGAGCCCGGCGGGGGCGGCTGGGAGGAGGGGGCACCCCGGCTGGCAGTGGAGGGAGCCGGGAGCCAGGAGGGACAGCGCACCCTGCGGCTGCCCCAGACCCCGCCTCAGCCCGGGCCTCTGGCTCAGACCCCGGCGGCGTGACCGCTCCCTGCCGTCCCTGCAGCGGGCCCGGTTCGCCTTCTACCGCTGCGCGGCGCTGCTGCGCTGGCGGCTGCCGCACACCCTCTTCTGCGCGCTGGCCTGGGAGCGCGGCCTCAGCGCGCGCCACTTCCTCTGGTCCTGCCTGGTGAGGGGGGGCGGGGCGGGGCTTGGGGGCCTGGGCGGGGCCTGGGCGGGGGCAGGGCTTTTGGGCCTGGTGAGGGGCGGGGATTGGGGCCTGGTGAGAGGCGGGGCTTGGGGGCTGGGGCGGGGCTTGGGGCAGGGGGCGGGGGCAGGGCGGGGTTGAGGGGCCTGGGCGGGGGCGGAGCTCGGGGGCCTACAGCGTGGCCTGGGCGGGGGCGTGGCTTTTGGGCCTGGTGAGGGGCGGGGCTTGGGGCCTGGGGCGGGGATTGGGGCCTGGGGCGAGGATTGGGTGTCTGGGTCTGGGTTGAAGGGCCGGGGCGGGGCGAGGGGCCGGAAGGGAGGCGGGGCAGAGAGCAGGTCCCAGCGAGTGACAGGCACGCTGTCCGGGGCCAGATGACCCAGAGCCAGGAGGAGTTCAGCATCCACCTGTCACAGGCCCTCAGCTACCTGCACAGCTGCAGCCACCGCATGAGGACCTGGGCAGCGCTCTTCCTAGGTGCCCGGGGCGCCCGCGCGTGGGGACCCGCAGCCTGCTCCGCCTGAGCACCCTGGCCCTCCCACCCAGCACTGGGCACACCACTGCACCTGGACGCCAGGGCCCACTAGCAAGAAAAAGGGGGGTGGGGCCTTGGAAGGGCAGGAGTGGGTCTGAGCCCCCACGCAGACAGGGAGGCCGCCCACCTGGGAGCCCTGCCGCCGCCAGCATGCCCTCCCCTGCCTAGGTTATACCACCTGCTACCACACCCGGGCCCTGTCCCAGGTGGTGAGCGACGCGGACCTGAAGCTGCTGCTGTGCAGTAAGCAGCCCCCTGCCGCCCCCTGGGACAGGGCCGCGCCCCCTGGGATGGGCCCCACCTGGGACAGGGCCGCCCCCTGGGATGGGCCCCACCTGGGACAGGGCCGCCCCCTGGGATGGATCCCACCTGGGACAGGGCCGCCCCCTGGGATGGGCCCCACCTGGGACAGGGCCGCCCCCTGGGATGGGCCCCACCTGGGACAGGGCCGCCCCCTGGGATGGACCCCACCTGGGACAGGGCCGCCCCCTGGGATGGACCCCACCTGGGACAGGGCCGCCCCCTGGGATGGACCCCACCTGGGACAGGGCCGCCCCCTGGGATGGGCCCCACCTGGGACAGGGCCGCCCCCTGGGATGTGCCCCACCTGGGACGGGGCCACGCCCCCTGGGATGGGCCCCACCTGGGACGGGGCCTGGCTCTGGTGGGCAACCTCGGGCCGAAGTGGGTGGGGTTGGGGACGGAAGCCCCGCCGGCTTGGAAGGCGGAGGAGGGGGGGCCTGGGCCCATCCTGCCACCCACACCCACCCCGCACCCACCCCGCACCCAGGGGCAGGGCCCTCCGCCTGCACGGCCGGTCACCCCTGACTGGGCCCTCCTCCCCCCCGAGCTTTCGAAAACCTCAAAAAGGACCGGGAGCCCGGCGTCCGGGTCTTCGCCACCAGCCAGAGCCGCTTCCTCCAAGAGCTGGCCGCCCGACGGCAGTGACCTCCGCCACCTCACCCCTCCCCCCCCAACGCCACCACCTGGTCAGCCTGCCGGCAGAGTTTGGTAGCATACATTTTTTCATTTGAAAGAAAGATCTAGATTCAACAAAGAAGCGTCACGCCTGTCAGCTCCCTGCCCACCCTCCCTGGGCCCCCAGGGGACACTGACAGGACCAGGGGACAGGGCCAGGCCCGGGTGAGGGGCAGGACAGGCCGGTCCTCCAGAGACAAGCGGAAGTCTGTGCGGGCCTGCAAAGGACAGCCCCTCCTGCCCGAGCCCGCACCACGGCCGCCGGGGCCCTGGGCTCCGGCTGCACAGTCTTCAGCGTGTCTCTGCTTGGAGCCCGTAATTACCAAGGAGGGGGCTGGCGATGAGGAAGGGGTCCCTGGGCCGATGTCCCCCTCCACCGTCACCCCCATCCTGAGATGAGGATACCAGGCAGCCTGGCCCGGGGGAGGCAGCAGAGCAGCCTGGCCCCCCACTCAGAGGCTGAGTCCAGAGGGGGTCCTTCCTGGCAGGTCCCTGACTCCCTGGAGAACCACTGCCTTAGGGCCTAGAGCCAGCGATGGCGAACCTTTTGAGCTCGGCGTGTCAGCATTTTGAAAAACCCTAACTTAACTCTGGTGCCGTGTCACATATAGAGATTTTTTGATATTTGCAACCATGGGAAAACAAAGACTTCTATTTTTGATATTTATCTTCTATATTTAAATGCCATTTAACAAAGAAAAATCAACCAAAAAAATGAGTTCGCGTGTCACCTCTGACACGCGTGTCATAGGTTCGCTATCACTGGCCTAGACAAACTCCTCGCCTGCCACCCCCCCACACACCTGTTGGGGTCCTGCGAGGCACTCGGGGCAGGGGTGTGGCACACGGGGCTGGCACAGAGGAGGCCCCCCAACCTGGATGGTGGGTTAATACAGTGGCTTCATGCCGTGACTAGTCTGTAACCGTCCACCTGCTCGTCTCCATCCCTTCCCGTGTCGCTCACAGGAGCCTAGTCAGTGACATTCCAGTGACTGGCTGGGTCAGGCGGGTGTGGGTGACCGGGATGATCGCGTAGCAGGTTACGTGAGGCCTGGTCACTGGGGCACAACCGGGACTAACACCCCATTGTACGTCAGCTGTCACTGAAAAATAAAAACGACCCTTAAGTGGAAAAAACACAGCCACCTTCCTGGAGCCACGCGTTTACGTGTCCTCGGCGTGTTTGGGGGCCGGAGGGAACCCTTCCCGCCTTCTCATCGCCCGTCAGCTCCGCATGGAGCCCCGCGGAGGGCCGGGCGGCCGCTCCACTGTCCCACTCCGCCCACCCTGCCCACCAACCTCTGCCCGCGGGTGCCCTCCTGCCGGACCGAGGGGCTGGGGAGGAAGGTCCAGCCTGGCGGGTGTGGTCGGGGTGGGGGTGCCATCTCCCTGTGAGGGGGCTTCCCTGCTGGCCTCTGGGTGGGGCAGGCAGGCCTCCTCGCTGCCTCCAGCCACTGTCCCTCCAGAAAGCCAGGGTGAGGGAAGCTTGGAGCTGGTGGGCCTGTACTGGATGGGGTCCCTGGAGCCACTGGTGATTGGACAAGCCCCTCGGGAAACTGAGGCCAGAGACGCTGAGTCTGGCCGTGGGGAGCAGCTCAGTTCCGGCCTCGCACGGTGGCCGGGCTCTGCACAGCCAGGCGGGGGAGCTGGCCCAGGCCGCACCCAGCAAGCCAGGGGCGGAGAGGCCAGGCCTGAGTCCCTGTCTGCCCCCCACCCAGGGCCCCCAGAGGTGCAGCCACAGGGCCCCCCTTTTGAGTCCGAGCAGAATGTGCCCAGGTGGGAGCACCTGGCTCCTGGGGGCCTGTGTCCCTCCCAGGGCCTCGCCATGTGCCCAGGGGCCCACCTTCCTGGGCCCACCTCCTCCCTGGGGAAGAATTGAGGGCCTGGGAGCTGAGAGTGGGTGCAAGGTGCAGGGTGTGGCAGAGGGAGGCCCAGACAGGCGGGCCCCGAGGGGAGGCCAGGAAGGTGGATGCAGGTGGGAGGCAGCCTGGACGCAGGGCCCGGGGCTCCTATGCCAGCCAGCAGGTCCCAGCGACGGGGAGAGAAGGGTCAGTAAAGACCTCTGGGGGTGTCCGAAGGCGAGTGACAGTCCCTGGGGAGCAGGGTCCTGGGGCAGACCACCCCCCTGCCCGCCAGCCCAGCTCTCGACCCCTCCCCCAGCTGTGTCCACGACCTCCAGGCACCTCGTCCTCAGCCAGGGAGGCCTGGTCTGTCTGCAAAATCCACACGCAAGAGTGCTGAGCAGCCCTTGGACAGGCCCCGCACACTCAGACCCGCTCCCCCACGGCACCTGGTCACCCCCTCCCCCTGAGCCACCAGCCACCATCACCCGCACCCTCTGGACCTCTAGGTCTGAGATGAGGACACCTGGTGGGCAGAGCCGGGCAGTCACCCACCGGACACCAGGCCCCGGCCCCGCCTTCTAAACTCCAGCCCCCAAAACATCCACATGGCAACCAGGAGCCCCAGGCCGAAAGCTAGGGAGCGCAGGGACCCAGCATGGCCACCAGAGGGCGCCGCAGTGCAGCCTGGACACTGGCCTCTGGGGCACCCCACCACCTGGCGGCCCTGCCCCCCCTCTGCGCGCACACACACACACACACACACACACACACACACACAGCACAGGGTCCTGTTTTATTGCCTTCAAGTGTCCAGAACAGCTGACCACCCTCAGACCCACGAATCCAAGGGGCTGAGAACAGCTCAGGACAAGGGCTGCGGAGGAGGGGTCAGCCCAGTGGTTTAAAAGTACACCTGCCCCCACAGAAGGGGGAGGCGGGGAGGGAGAGCCAGGAAGGTGATGGCAGGAAGGCCAGGAACATGGCCCTGGACCAAGCCTCAGAGACAGACACAGGACACGGAGACAGAGAGACACGGCACAGAGGGACACAGAGCATGGAGACGGGACAAAGGGAGGATGGATCCGGAAAGTGGCAGACAGCCGGATGGACACAGGGAGACAGACAGACAGCAGGCCTGCTCGGGCGGGGCTGGGCCCGGGAGGCAGGCCCGCCCAGGTGCCAGGGCTGGGGGGGGGGGGGGGGGGGAAGGCCAGATGGAGGTGCGGGGGCCCTCGGGCGCGGCCCACACGTGGTCCAGGTGGCGGACCGCCGTCAGCCCCACCGTGAGGGCGATGCCCTGGGGGGAGGGGGACAGGTCACCCCGTGGGGTCCCTGGACCAGGCTGGCCCCTCACGGGGGTGTGGACTCTGAGGCCCAGGAAGAGAGGGGCAGGGCGGGCCGGGCCCGAGGCGGAGCTACATGACGCAGCATTTGGTCCTGTGCGCGTGCGGCTCTTTGAACCGCAGCCTCTGCTTGGGCCGGTACTTCTCCAGGTAGGTGAGCTGCTTGCTGTTGATGGCTCCGCGCCGCTTCCTGGGAGAGGGACAGGGTGGGAATCGGGTGGGACCAGGCTCGGCCACCTGCCCTGCCCCAGGGAGTGCCGGGCCCAGGAGTCCAGGCCACCGCCCAGATCACCCTCCCCGTCACCTGCTGCCACCCCACTGCCTTCAACTCGCCTGGCTGTCACCTCCTCCCAGCCGACCCCCCGACCTCACTACCTCCATGGTCCCCACACTCCCAAGGCCCCCCTGTCTACCCAGGTAGCAGCCCACCTCCAGGCCATGGGCTCCTGAGGGCCAAGGGGTGGCGTGGGACAAATCTCAGATCTGCCATCGGGCGGGAGGGAGGGACCCCAAGTGGCGGGGTGTGGCCCCCATCCCTACGCCCAGGACCGCAAACGGGGCCGTGGACTGGCTCTGGCCAATGACATGTGAGTGGAAGAGACACGCATGAGCCAGGCGAGGCTCCACCATGCTTTTCCCTGTGACCCAGCGACTGGCAACCAGACAGGTCTCATGAGCGGGGACACCTGTGTGGCTCCCAGTGGCCGGGAGGAGCCGGCTCGTTACTGCAGCACGGCCCAGCCTGTCCTGACTCACAGGGGGCTGAGGGACCACAGCCCAGAGGTGGGAGCAGCCCGGCCCTCCCCTCCCCCTCCCCTCACCCTCCCCTCCCCCTCCCCTCACCCTCCCCTCACCCTACTCCTACCCCAGGAGGAGGGGGAGGGAACGTGGCCCTGGGCCCTCACCGCCAGTTGGGTGCACTGGAACCACAATATGAGGCTGCATGGGACTGGGGAACCCCTTAAACCTGGACCCCTGAGCTGTCACCAACCACCCCACCCAGCAGCCGCCACTCACTGTCGGATGAACTGGATGGCATCTTCATACTTCATCCCGCTCTCAATGAGCGCCAGTGCCACGAGGACCGGGGCCCTGGGGACAGACACAGGGCGGGTCACCCAGGCCTCTACTCCCCCCACCCCCCCACAGGCCGCCTGCTGCAGACACATGGCCCACGGCTGCCCTCGGCTGACGGCTGCACCGGCTCGACGCTCAGGGCGACCACCTGGGCCCAAACCCTATTTCGTCCCAGCCCTGCTGTGTGACCTTGGGTGGGCCAGGCAACCTCTCTGTGCTGGGCTGAGGACAAGAGCTTGATACTCAGCTATCAACCTTGCTCGGCCAGTCTTCCCTCTGCAAAGCTGGGTTGTCTTAGTCAAACGCAGATTCTTTGTGTCTGCAGAGGGGCGAGCCTGGCAGCTCGGGGGCGCAGGGACCAAGCTGCCGCCACAGCAGGAGGGAGTGGGGTCAGGCTTCAGGAGGGACTTCCTGCCTGCCAGCCGGGAGGCCCAGTCTGGGAACCCTCTGGAAAGGTCATCTGTGATGTGGGCTCCGCACCCACATCCGAGAGCGAGTCAGACCACGAGGTCCCCATGTCCACGCGAGCCCCCTCCTGGCCCCGCTCACCGTCCCAGGCCGGCCACGCAATGCACGGCCACGCAGCTGCCAGGGTCATCGCAGAACTTGGCCTTCAGCAGGCTCAGCCAGTCCTCCACCACCTTGCCAGGCGGGGGGGCCCCATCATCAAAGGGCCAGTCCTGCAGAGAGAGGAGCCTGAGGACTCTGCCCAGGGGGGGCCCGGGGCCCAGCCAGCCTGTCCCCCACTCCAGACGCGGCAACGCCCGGTGAAAGCGTCTGCCTGGCTGCCTGGGCCTGACCGCGTCCTCTGCTGCGGGGAGAAGGGGCCGCGGGCTCCTGTGCTAAGAGGCCCAGGCACGCCCTGCCTCGATGCTTCCAAGCCCCGCACTGTACAGCGAGGACCCGGGGCGCAGACCGGGAAGGGGCAGAGGCGGCACTCGGCCCGGCCTCTGGGACCCCGAAGCCCCAGGTCCTTCTGCCCCCCAGCGCTGAGCAGAGGTTCCCAGTGACCACCGCCCAAGACGGTCCTGCGTGGCCAGCACCCCCTGAGGGTCCCCTGCAGAGCTGGGCGGGGCCTGCTGGGCACCCGTTGTGCCTCCAGCCATGCCAGGGCAGCCCCGGCACAGCCACCTCCCTCTGCAGGGACGCGGGTCCCCAGGGCCAGGGACCAAGGAAACGGCCCAAGGGTCCCTCCCCACGGCCTCCCAGCCGGGCTCCCCAGGGCCCCGCCTCCCTGCTGCTCCCGCTGCCCAGCGACGGCCCCACACAGGCAGCGGGTGCCGTGCCGGGGAGGCCCTGCGGGGCGGGAGGAAGCGGGTGCCGAGGAGGTGACTCATGGAGGTCACACAGCCCGAGGCCTGGGCCTCCCCGAGAAGTGTCCTAGCACATGTGTAGCCCGGCACAACCAGGCGGGGGTGGCAGGCGGCACGCAGGGAGACCCCGGGTGCCGGCCCCACAGCACCGTCCAGTCAGACCGAGCCCCGCCCCGGGGCAGCAGCACCACGCGAGCCTCACCCCCCGACAGGGAGGCCCCCCCGGGGCAGCAGCACCCCGCGAGCCTCACCCCCCGACAGGGAGGCCCCCCCGGGGCAGCAGCACCATGCGAGCCTCACCCCCCGACAGGGAGGCCCCCCCGGGCAGCACCCCGCGAGCCTCACCACCACGGTGATGCCGTCCTTCTCCAGCAGGGCCTTGTCGTACGTCACCTCGCACACGCGCACCACGGTGGTGGCCCCGTACTTCTTCAGGTCCTGGGGGGCGGGGGGAGGGAGGAGGCAGGGCTGAGCTGGGCGGGGCTGCAGGGCTCAGGGCTGGAACCCCCCCACCGCCACCAGAGGCCAGAAGCCCCGGGGGAGGGCCATGCCTGCCCCCCACACCCCTCAGCCCACACCCCTCCCCTGCTCAGTGAGACAGAAAGACCCACGTGCACCGTGAACCCCAGTGGCCTTTTAGGCTTCATGACTTGCTGGGGGCAAGTCTCTCCTGGTGCCCTGGCCACTGCGCCCCGGCCGCCAGCAGGAGGCATCCTGCCCAGGCTCACGGTGCGCAGCCTCCCGCCTGTCGCTTCCTCCTGTCCTTCCTCCCATCCTTCCTCCTGTCCTTCCTCCCATCCTTCCGCCCATCCTTCCGCCCATCCTTCCTCCTATCCTTCCTCCTATCCTTCCTCCCATCCTTCCTCCCATCCTTCCTCCCATCCTTCCGCCCATCCTTCCTCCTATCCTTCCTCCCATCCTTCCTCCTATCCTTCCGCCCATCCTTCCTCCCATCCTTCCTCCTATCCTTCCGCCCATCCTTCCTCCTATCCTTCCGCCCATCCTTCCTCCCATCCTTCCTCCTATCCTTCCTCCCATCCTTCCTCCATCCTTCCTCCTATCCTTCCGCCCATCCTTCCTCCTATCCTTCCGCCCATCCTTCCTCCTATCCTTCCTCCTATCCTTCCTCCCATCCTTCCTCCCATCCTTCCTCCTATCCTTCCGCCCATCCTTCCTCCTATCCTTCCGCCCATCCTTCCTCCTATCCTTCCTCCTATCCTTCCTCCCATCCTTCCTCCCATCCTTCCTCCTATCCTTCCGCCCATCCTTCCTCCTATCCGGAGCAAGACCCAGGAAGACCAGACAAACCTCCTGGGTCCCCAACAGGGACGGGATGCCCCCAGCCACACGTGGGCCCCCACATGCCCCCTCTCTGGGCAGCCCTCCCAGCCAGGGGCATGAATGGGCCCGTCAAGGGGCACACCCAGACCCCACACTGAGACTGGGAGTCTGGGAGGGAGCAGGGCACCCGAGGTGGGCGCAGCGGGCACAGTGGGCGCAATGGGTGCGGGCTGAGAGGGCAGCAGAAGGAGCTGGGCCCGCACCCCAGCGGGGAAGCCCGGGGAAAGGTCAGGGCAGTTCACACCCAGCCCGGGGATATTTATACCCCGGCGGGGGGGGGGGGGGCAGGTGTCCCCTCCACCGGCCTCAGGGGGCGGCTCCACCCCACCTGCTCCCGGCAGCTATTTTGGGGACGGTGAGGCATCAGCTGCTGGACCGGCTCATCATGCGACAGGAACACTGGGCACAGCGAGGGCCGGACCCCACACCACTGAGGAGTCAGAAGCAGGACGGGAGCAGGGCTTGGAGGCCATGGGGCGCCTGGGTCCCCTGTGCCTGCAGCAGAGGGTGCTGCCACCAACCCAGGTCAAAGCCTAGAGCCCTAGTCTCACACTGACCCTTGACCCTGGGCTCACACTAAGCCCTGAGCCCTGACCCTGGTCACACCCTGAGCCCTGACCCAGGTCACACCCTGAGCCCTGATCCTGGTCACACTCTGAGCCCTGACCCTGGTCACACTCTGAGCCCTGACCCTGGTCACACTCTGAGCCCTGACCCTGGTCACACCCTGAGCCCTGATCCTGGTCACACTCTGAGCCCTGACCCTGGTCACACATGGAGCGCTGACCCGACCACAGGCTGAGGGCTGCGCCCCATCATCCGGGTCCTATTATCTCACGGGCCTCCGTGGTGAGGAGACAGCCCCTGAGGGCCCCTGGCCCCTGTCCAGGGCGCCCACTGCCCCCCATTCGATGCTCACGCTCCTCTCAGGCCCAGGTCCCTGTGCGAGGAGGACCGGGGCGCAGGCTGCAGGGGGAAGGGGCAGTGCACAGTGGGCCCTGCACGCAGCAGGGAGCTCGCCCCACACCAGGCTTCTCCGGAGGGAGGGAGGCCGTGTGAGGGCCGGGGGCTCTGCAGACACACGTGGCCACACCTGCTGGGGCTCCAACACCCGCCGCCGGCCACCCTCCGAGGGCACGGTCGCTCTCTGGTGGCCAGCGGCGGCTGCGGTCCAGCTCCCCACACAGACAGCAGGGCCGGAAGCCCCAGCCCCGCCGGCCTCACCGAGGCCTCCCCAGAGCCTGGGCGTCCTGGGGCCTGCGCGGGCCATGGCGCTCCCCCACCTGCCTGACTCTAGGCTGTTTCAGGGCCGCTGCTCACCTGGGGGCCTCCCCCTCCTTCCAGCTCAGCCCCTACAGAGGCCACAGGCCAGCAAAGGGCACAGGGCTGCTCCCCCTGCTTCTGAACCGGCCTCAGTTCATGCAGCTGGAGTCCACCTGCCCACACGCCGGCCCCCAGGAGCCAGCGGATCCGCCGGCAGCCCCACCCCGAGCTCCCCGGGAGTCCCCCCCTGCGGCATCAGGTAACCAGGGTGACAGCTTTGCCCCCACTGGGCTGACAGCAACAAGTCGCTCTCGGGAGGCCGAGGGCAGCGTGGCCAGGCTCGCCGGCACCTTGCCCGCCGGCCACTCACCTCGATGAAGGTGCTGAGGGTGGCGTTGGTGGGGTTGTGCGTGATGAGGAACCGCATGTTCTTGTAGCTCACCTCCACGGGGGCCGGCCGGTTCATGCGGGCCATGACGGTGTGGGACACGGACGGAGGAGCCCCCAGCCCCCCACACCCGAGAACGGATCCCTGTGCTTGTCCAAGAGAGAGGAATTGCTTTAAAAACCTGCCCCCACACCCCGCACAAATATTGTGCAAATACTTGGGAGGGGGCAGGACGCTGCCGGTGCGTGGATACTTAGAATACAAAACTCAACTCTTTAAAAAAGGAAAAGAAGACGCAGCCCCCACCGGAAGGGAAGCGGCCGTCAGGCTCCTGCCTCTTAGAGTCGGAGAATTACAAAAGGGCCGAGAGAGAAATAACCACGGAAACTCCGCAAAGAAATCGTCAAAAAGCCCCGCGTTCGTCCGGCTGTGCTGTCCGTGTCCAGCGCGGTGCCTGTGGCAGGGGACGAGGTCCCGGCATCGGTGGACGGGTGGCCAGTCCCCTTCTCGCAAAGGCCGGCCCCAAGCCCCGAGGACCAGAGGAAGCCAAACTGGAACTGAACTGAAAGGGCTGCTTGGGGTGGGGTCGCAGGCAGCGGTGGGCAGGCGGCGGCGGCGTGGTGCTCAGTCCTGTCACGTTACCCCATGGGGGCACGGCGAGTCCTGGCAGGGCGCGGGCGGCTCAGGTGGCCCTGGGCCGGGCGGATGCCATCGGCGGGCGAGGGCAATGGTGGGGGCCAGAGGCGCGGGGCCCCTCAGCAGCGGGCGCCGCGATGCTGGGCACGGCAGTGCTCAGAGCTGCCCTTCCCGGTCCTCTCCATGGATCCCAGGCCAGTCAGCAGGCGACGTCTGGGGACAGAGGCAAGGAGGAAATGAGGACAGAGGTCACGGGGCCCCCTGCCTCCCAGCCCGGCGAGGTTTCCCCGGGCCCTGCCACCTGAGTGCGGGCCTCAGTTTCCCCATGGGAGAGCACAGGAAGGACAGCCCCTGTCAGGGCTGAGCCACGGCCCCGAGGGGACAGGAAGCCACCGGGACGGAGCGGACAGGCGCGGAGGGAGGGGGGATTTCAGGGTCCCTCTCACACCCCAGGACAGGCCCTGTCCGCTGTGGCACTGCTGAGCCAGATGATTCTGGGGCGGCCGGTCCTCAGGGGACGGTGCTCAGGCTGGAGGCTGGGGCGCTGGGACCCCTTGAGGGAGGGGAAGGAGGCCCCACTCGGCACCAACCACCATAAGCGCCTCCACCCCAGCTGCTGTGCCCACAGGGCTGGCCGGGCACAGGGTAAACAAGCCGGGCTCGCCCTCCAAGAGCTCAGAGAGCCGGGGCAGCCCACAGCAGCCAGCGGGCCGCCCTCGGGCACATGCCCAGGTGGTGACAGCGCAGGCGGCCAGAGCAGGGTCACTCTGTGACGGGACCCGGGGAGGAACGCTGCCGGACCATGGGCACCAAGGCCCCAGGCCTGGGCCCCAGCAACAGCAGCACCCCCACTCACACCCCACATGCGGGCCAAGGGCCTTGGGCATGTCACTGGCCTCGGTTTCCCCATCTGCACCATGAGAGGCCAAACAAGATGCCCCTAAGGTGACTCAGGCGCCATGCCCACACTCCTAGCCACTCGCCCAGCTCACTGGTCTCCGTGCCCCAACTCACCACCTCTTACCTCTGCCCTCGCCCCTGCACCCCCTTCTCCAGCTGCCCGCTAGGCAGGCAGGGCCCCTGGAGCCTCGGCCCAGGTGCAGGGAGGGCCCCCAGCCTGAGATGCGGGATGTTCTGGGCCAGCTCTGCTGCGCTCCCGGGCTCAGGACGGATGCCACACCTCACTGCACCCTGCCCCCCCGTGGGCAGACCCCAGGAGGGTTAAGCAGGGGTGTGGTGGCCCAGGAGGGGGAGAAAGGCAGAGAGAAGAATCCTGCCCTGGCTCGGCCGTCTAGCCTGCATCCCAGAGCCGGGAAGAGACAGCTGTGGACGCCCGAACACCAGCGAACAAACACCTGTGCCTCCTGGGGCAGCGGAGGTCCCCTGTGCGTGCGTGTGCATGTGTGTGCACGTGCATGTGTGTGCGCGCGTGCATGGGTGTTTACCAGAATGGAGAAGGGCCCAAGGAAGCCACCAGCCTCCAGGCCCTTCTCTGAGGGGCCGATGGCCACCTCCCTGCCCACCGTGGCTGGGCACCTGGGAACCCTGTGGGCGACAGCGGCTGGCCTGGCTCTGCTGCCCAGGATCCCGGGCAAGTCCTCAGGGCCAAGGGCCACTGGGCGTGGAGGGGCCTAGAGCCGCCCCACATTCCTGCCCACTTGAGCCTGAAGTTGCCACTTGTCAGTGGGGTCAGAGGTTAAACTGGCCAGGGCCAGGGGGTCTGGGGCAGAGGTTGGACCAAGGTCACCACCTGGCTTGGGTTCTCGCCACACCCCAATTTGTCTCTGCGGGGTCTGGGGCTCCCAGCCGACCCCCCCCCCCCCCCAGCCAACAGGGCTGCCCCAGGGCTCAACAGGCCTGTGGCCACCCCCAGGGAGGGGCCTCCTCCGAACCACACCTCCTCCCCGAGGTCTGGGAGCAGGATTCCCACAGGGCAGACCAAGTCCACCAGCCCCCACCCCCAGGCCCACCCCCTTTCCCAGGAGCCCATCCCCTCCCTGCCCCCCACCCCCGTCTAGAACAGCTGTCTCTGGAGGCCTACTGGGGAGGCCCCTCAGCTCCCGCCTGCAGAGACCAGGGCGGGACAGAGGACCTCCCAGCAGAGCTCCCCGGGGCGTTCTCCAGCTCAAGTCCAGGCGACAAGCGCAACTCCCAGCCCAGTTCACGGAGGTGGGACCCGAGGCCCGGCTCCTGCCTCCCGGGTCTCAGCGGATGAGGATGAGCGCGGGTTTGGACCTCAGGGTGGCCGAGAGGGCCCGGCCCTCTGGCCCCAGAGCCCGTGGGATCTGGGGGCGGCGGTAGGACTAGGGCACAGGGGCGCCCCCGGAGAGGTCCGCGGGCAGGGCTGGGCCAGGGGGCTCGCGTGGGGTCTGCCCGTCCCGCGGGGCGCGCTCCCGGGGCGGGCACGCGCGGAGGCCGGTTCCGAGGGGGCGGCCACCTCCCCAGGGCGGGGCTGGGGTCCTCCCGGCACGCCCCCCGCCAGGCCCCGCGCCCCGCTCACCCGAGCGCGCAGGCGTCCCGCCGCCGCCGCCTCCATCCGCACGGGCCGGGCCGGGCCGGGGGCCGGACGGGGCGCGGAGACCGGGAAGGCAGGGCGCTGGCTCCCCGGAGACTCCGCCGGCCCGCGCGCCCGGCTATTTATGGCGCCCGGGCATCACGTGGGCGGGAGGCCGGTGACCGGCGGGCGACCCGGCCTGTTGTGGCGCCCACACCTGCCGCCTAAATATAACCGCGGCCGCCGCGCCGCAAACAAAGGGGCGGCGGAGGGCCGAGCGCAGAGGAAGCGCCGGGAGGAAGGGGAAGCGCAAGGGCAGAGGGAGGGCGCTGACCGCGGGGCGGGGCGGGCCCGCAGCCTCCCCCCACCCCACCCCGCCTCCCCTGCGCCCAGGACCCTAGGGCTCCCTGCCCGGGACGCAGAGGGGAGACCCGCAGCCCCGGGGCCTCAGGGAATCCGGGCTGGGGGGAAGGGGGAGCTCCCGGGGGCCCCTCAGCACAGGCCAACTTTTTCTTTTTTATTTGTTGTTGTTTCAAATATATTTTTATTGATGTCAGAGAGGAAGGGAGAGGGAGAGAGAGAAGCATCCATGATGAGAGAGGATCATGGACCGGCCGCCTCCTGCACGCCCCACACTGGGGATGGAGCCCCCCACCCGGGCCTGTGCCCTGACCGGGAAGCCAGCCGTGACCTCCTGGGTCATAGGTCGATGCCCAACCCCTGAGCCACCCGGCCCGGCTGCACAGGCCAACGCTGACACTGCAAAGGAGGTGCCCCTGGCCCCAGGGGGTAACCAGGCTGGCACCCCAGGATGAGGCACCGCCTGCCTGGCCCTGAGGTCCACCTGCTCCACCTGCTCAGCCTCCTGCTCAGGCTCCGGCCTCACTCCGAGGCCCCCTCCGGCCTGCACCCCTACCATGTGCTCCACACCACCGTCCCTCCCCGAACCTCTGTGGAGTGTGGGCGCTGTCGCTCTCCTCCCTGCCCCCAGTGTGCAGCAGGACAGGAGGTGCTGGGAGCCACGCACAGGGCCCCCAGGAAGGCTGGGCCGGTGCTGTCCCCACATGAGCTGGTCCTCCCCAGGAGGCCCTCCAGGATTTTCCCAGGCAAAACCATCCGCAGGGTCCTGGCGAAGCTCCCACATGCAAATGCTCCTGGGATCAGGCGCCCCAAGAGTGGGGTGACAGCGTGCTGGACCCCGCGCTCCCTGCCCTGCCAGCCCAGAGGCCCTCAGACCAGGGGGAGGGGGGGGCGGGGCAGCGCCCAGACAGCCCGCCCGGCCCCTGCAATCAGCCGTCAACTCCGAGGGGCCCCTGGCCGGCACCCCCTCCAGTGCTCCTCGCCCCGCCTCCAGCAGCAGCCCCCTGAGACAGCTCGGGACACTCGGCGTCCCACAGGGCTCCCCCGGCGCTGTCGCTGAGGGCGCCCCAGGCGCGGTGCCGACACTGCACGCCGTGACCGAGGCTGTCGCCGTATTGTGGCTAACGCAGCAGCTCAGAGAGCTCCAGGCACTTGCCCCTCACAGCCGGAAACAGGACCACAGCTGGGCTGGGGTTCGCTCATCCCGGCCGTGGCCTCTGGGCAAACGCCCCCCCACCCCCAGCCTCGTCCTCCCTCGTCCAGGTGACTGTCCCCTCGAGCTCAGGGATCCTGCACCCAGGACACGGCACCCACCCTGCTCCTCGGGCTGCACACCTGGGCCCCACAGCCCTATCCCCCCTCGCCAGGGGCACCCACCCCGGCCAGGCCTGGGGGGCACCTGCTCTCCTGGCACAGCCCCAAGCCCTTCAGAGAAATCTATTTTTATCGGGCAGGAGCCGTTCCTGGCACCCTCCCAGAGCCAGCCCAGTCCACACACTGCTAGGGGGCCTGAAGGGGAGGCCTGGGCAGTCCGAGCCCTCACCGGCCCCCCTACCCGGCCCCCCAGGAAACCTTCCCAGGGCCCATCCCACCTCCTTGACCAATGGCTGCTGCCTCCTTCCCTCCCACGCCCGTCCTGTCCCCTCTCCCTCCAGCCACATGCCCTTCGGAGGGGAGAGTCCGGGCCCCAGGGAAGGCTGGACCTAGAGGTTGTCAACTCCACCCTGCCCACGCCCCCCGCCCCCCCGCCACCGCGCAGAGCTTGGCATCAGGAGGGCCCCCCACTTGTTGTGCACAAATGACCCAACGTTCCGGGCAGAGGTCCAGATCTGGGAGCTGTCCAGGGCCCATCACGGGATCTCAGCCCCAAGGTCCAGAGGAACCTCAAAGGTCACCTACGCCATCTAATCCCCAGCGCGCACCCCCAGCTTGCTCGCTACTCCTTGGCAGCGCCTTCCGCCTTGGGCAGCTCCCCGTTATCCGCCCCTCCCTCCGGGGCCTCCTGAGAGCTCCCTGCCGGAGAGGGACCCGCAGGAGGAGCTTCCCAGCAGAACCAGCTCCGCAGGCAGGCACTGCAGAGCCAGAGTCAGAGGATCAGGCAATCCAGAAAGGCTTCCTGGAGGAGGTGGCGGGGGGGGGGGGAGACAAGCTGCTCCTGAGGCCCAGAACTGCACCATCAGGGCTTGCCTGCCCGCTCTGACCCAGGGCCAGCACTGGCCCTCTCTGGGGCCCGTGGCCTCCTCTGCACATGGAGACGCTGCCAGCGAGGAGAGCCACTTCCCAAGGCGGTGGCACCTCCTGCTGGTCCCGGCACCCTGGTGGCCTGGAAGCAGAGCTGTAGGAAGCCGGCTTCCGTTTCCACGGGGCCTGGCACCCATTCTACCCGCCCGGATCTCGAGGTGGAGAAGACCCTCAGGGAGCTTGCAGCCGACCCACAGCCCCGCATGGTCACCCTCACACCCACGGGGCTTCTGTGCTGCCCGAGGGCCATGGTGCTGACCGGCCCACCACGCGCCTGCCCGCCGCAGCCACCCACCCTCACGTGCTCAGCCACCAGCACTGCTGGGCCGGCCACGGCTCCCCCACGAGAGCTGGGCTTGCCACCTCCACAGGCAGGCGGGGGCACGGCCAGAGCAGGGCGCGGCCTCCTGCCTGGGTACTTCGGGACCCTCGGGGCAGTTGAACCCGCTGACAGCTGGTGCGGTCTAAGCTGCCGGCTCCACAGCGACCTGCGCGGGTGACCTGCTTTGTGCTGGAGCCTGAAGGTTGTTGGGTCAAAAGGATTAGAAGCTCCGTCACTTATGGGGGGGGGGGGGTGTCTGTGTCCCTGAGGCTCCGTGATTGGTCAGGGGGTGGGGGGCAGGTAACATGGCCCCAGAGGTTGCTGAATGGGTCAAAGGTTGACACTTGTGCAGGAGAGGGTGTGGCCGAATCCATCTCGACTAGTGGCCATGCCAACGTGGACCACGTGTGGCAGCAGCTCCTGCCCCCCAGCACCGCCAAGGACACATGATCACGGGGTGACCTGGGCCAGCCCCACGCAGGCCGCCGTACCGAGCCATCATTCCCAAGCCCTGATTCCACTCCCGACGTGACGGTAGTGACCCGCTGCCCCTTCACCGTGACCGCTCGCATTCAAAAAAGAGGACGCGCGCCCAGGGCCGCACAACCATGGCCGAAAGCCAGGCCGGTCCCCACTGCCCTGTGACCTCCTCCTGTCCCATGAGGCCGGGACCACCGCGGGGAGGCTGGGGGCACGTGGCCCAGCCTGAGCTCTGCGAGGGGCTCCCTCCCCAGGTGACCCCTCACCCCTCTGCCTGAGGGACCCCCCCGAGCTCCCAGCTCCCTGCTCGCACAGCAGGAAAAGTCCCAGCCCTGCTGCTCACGAAATCCGCCCCGGGCCTCCAGCCACCCCCCCCCCAGGCCTCCAGCCACCCCCCCTTCCACACCCTGGCCCCCCCCTATCCAGGGCCCCCTGAGCCTGCCGGAAGCCCCCAGCCACTCACCCGAGTCCAAGGTCCTGGAGTCCCTCGGTGGCCGCGCCCCCAGCCTGGCTTTATCCCTGCCCAACTGCCCGCCCTCGCACGTCAAGGCCCAGACCCCCGCCCGCCCCGAATCGGCAGGGAGGCTGGGGCGCTGGCAGGGGCAGCCCCAGGAGGTTCCTGCCGCCCAGCCTGTGGCTCCCGCCCCCGAGGGCGGCCAGCGGCTGGACAGGGGCGGCTGGAACACAGGTCTGAAGTCGCAGGGAGCACCCTGGTCCCAGGAGGAGGGAGGACAGCCCCTCCCCCGTGGGGCCGGGCTCTGGGGCCCTCCGGGGGCAGGGTAGTCCCCAGGGCCCTGTAACTGCAGGAGCCAGAGCTGGAGGGGCAGGAGGGGCAGGAGGTGCAGGCACAGAGCCAGGAGAGAGGGGAGTCCAGGCACCAAGGCCCAGGCTTGCAGCTGTGGGGAGGGGCAGCCTAAGCTCTCCCCAGGGCCCTGTCCTGTCTCCCCACCTGCTGTGGGCTGGGAAGGGGGTCCTGGGGCCCTCTCCTTGCTGGGCAGGCTCACTCCAGCACACCCACCTGCACCCCAGAAACAGTCCCCCTCAACCTAGCCCCCCGCCCGCCCCGGGTGCCGAAGGGTCTCCGGTCCAGGTTTCCCAAGCGCCCTGAGCCCGAGGCATCAACCCATCCTGGAGCAGCCACTTCCTCCCGAGGAAGGAGGGTGAGGTCAGCCGGGGGGACTTAGCCCGTCCCACCCAGGCCAGTGCTGGGCTCTGAGGAAGTGGGAACCCCACCGTGGGGGAGGGGCTGTTCCTGCCTCCCAGGCCACGGTCAGCGGCCCCTCCCCCCCAGGATGCTGGCCAGGTCATGGTGACCTCCGGGAGGGTGAGGCCCTCTCCCTTGACTCTGGATGGGGTGTGGAGGGGTCCCAGGCCAGCCCAGCCCCCTAGAGTGACATTTGGGGTGGGGGGGCAGAGGGAGGCCACCAAGAAATCCATGCTGTGTCTGCCCCCAGGGGAGCTATGGGGGCAATAGCTGGAGGAGGGGCTCACCTCATGCACCCGGGCTGTGTCCAGCCCCCTGTGAGCAGCCCCTAGATGGAGACACACCCTGAGGGTCACCGTCCACAGCAGACAGGACAGTCAGCGGCTTGACAGGACTCCCAGTGCCCACGGCCACCTCCCCGCACGCCCGGGAGCCCATGTGGACACGGCCCGACATGTGTACACAGAGATGCCCACCACAGCCTGGTGCCACCAGGCCACACCCCCCGTGCCCTGGGGCCCCTGCCCTCCTGCACCCAGGAGCCACCACCAGCCGGACGTCGGACTGGACAGGGTGAGCTCTGGCCTCACACTGCCGGGCCCCACCCAGCCCTTGATGTTCGCCTCCCAGATGGGCTGCCCACCTTCCTGAGGCCCAGGGGCCCCGCCTGGGTCCCCAGAGGGCTGAGCCGCCCGCCAGAGCCTCCCACGGCCCCTGGGCCCATCCTGCCCCTCCTGGCCCAGCCCAGCCTGGAGTGGCCGCATCCATCCCTGGTCCCAAAGCCTCGGCCTCGTTCCAGGTGGGGTCCTAGGCCTCACACCCACAGCCGGCACCTGCACTTGCACACCCCCGGGCTGACCCTGGGCGGCTGGGGGCACTGTTCTGTCGGCCCGCGGTGCCCCGCCCCCAGCCACCCTGCTGCGGAGCCCCCAGTCCCTAGGCCAGCTGTCTCGGGTGCTGGGGGCAGCTTACAGCCACCCGTTATTCTGGAACACTGGCGTCGGACTGGGAGTTCCGTGTCCCCAGGATTCCAGACGGAGGAACTGACCTCCTAAAGGCCACCCTGGCCTTGGCGTTAACCCTGTGCCCACAGTCCCAGGCTCTCCTTCTGGCCCTGGCGGCTGGCACCGGCTCCTGGCACCCGCACCACTTCTCCAAGGCCCCGAAGGCCGTGCCCGGAACGGGCATGGCGTGCCACGGGATGTGGAGTTTCAGGACCCACTTGGAGCTACTGGCTCCTCAGAGGCACTTGAAAGCCCCTCCCCCGCCCCCCCCCCCCCACACACACACACACACTCAGCTGTCCAAGAATGAGGACGCCCCAATCCCGTCCCCCGAAAGCTCAGGCTCCTCTGGCTCACCAGGCATCACCCACCTCCCGTGAGGCACATAGGACCCTCCTCAGGCAAAGGGGCCCCAGGGCACCAACCAGGCCCCAGGCTGGGCGTCCGCGCACTGGGCCGGGGGCCGGGGCCTCACAGAGGGTCCCTGTGGCCCGACAGTCCCTCTCGCTGGCCAGGAGGAGGCTGCCCACCCGTCCTTGCCTGCAGGACCTGCACCCACAGGTGCCAGCCCTCAGGTGCCCATGGGGGTGCATGGTCCGGAGGGCGGGGGCTGGGCGCACCCGCGATGGGTGGTCCCCAGTGAAGCCAGCTCTGCAGCAAGGCCTGGGAGCTCACTGGACCCACTGCCCCCACCTGCGTGGACCAGGCCTTGGACCCCAGCCCCTCTCGACCGAGGGCAGCGGAGGCTCCTCGGGACCCCTGGACGGCGCAGGGACAGGGCCCTGAGCAGGGGAAGGGTGTCACCTTGCAGGCCCTCCGGCCACGCCCCATCCGAGCAGCAGGGTCGGACCTCACCTGGCACCTCAGGCAGCGATCCCCGTGCCCATCCAGCCACCCAGTGCCCACTCGGGAGAGGAGCAAGCTGGCCTGTTCTCAGACTTAGTGCCCGGTCAGCAGGGCGCCCCGGGACCTTGTGGGTAACCCTCCTGCTCACCCCCCCGCCAACCCCCAGAAGCCTGGCCAGAGTGGGAGTCAGGCGCACTCGGCCATCGCAGGAGAGGAGCCTGCGGCCTGGCCGGAGCGTGGGCTGCCCACAGCTCTGAGTCCACGCTCAGCCCCTGCCCAGCCCACAGTGCCTCATGCATCCCACCAATGTCCCTTCCGTGGGCCCGTGTCCAGTCCTGTGAAGGGGGAGGAGGGAGCGTGAGGACCCCACATCCATTTCAACGCAGTCCTGGAAGGCACAGTCGCCCCATTTTTGAGGCCCGGGCTCCGTAGTCATGACTTGCCTCGGGCCTCACAGCTGGGGGCGGGGCCAGTATTGAGACCCAGTGGGGGTGGCACCTTCTCTGCATTTTCCTCCTTAAAACAGCCCTGGAAGGGGAGGGCGAGGCCCAGCAACACCCCCAGATGTCAGGGCTCCAGGAGGCCCCTCACCCAGCTCTATTCCCCGAAATCCCGCCCCCCTGCCCAGCTGGAGCACAAGGCGGGGGAGGGCAGCAGGAAGGGGGAGCGGGATCCTGGAGGTGGCCAGGGCCGCTGGCCAAGGGCCAGGTGGACGCACGTCAGCGGAGCCTGCGGGAGCCGCGGGAAAGGGCTCTGACCTGGCCGCGGAGGCCTGGCCAGCGAGCGCGGCCTCGGCCCGGCTGCCAAGCGGGCGCGGAAGGTCACGGCTATTTCTGGGTTGGTCTGGCAGCGAGATGCAGACCCCCCCACCCAGTGCCCCCAAAGAGCCAGTGCAAACGGGGTGGCTGAGGCCCAGAGAGGCGGGTGCTGTCCCCAGGACGCACAGCATGGGGGCCGCAGCCACCCCAGGTGCCCAGGTCCTGCTGGGGACCTCACGGCTGCCCTTTGCTCTCGGACCCACGTCCCTTGAAGAAGAGGCTGGGGACGGGACAGGCGAGGGACTCACTTCAGCTGCTGCCAAGCTGTGCCCACAGCACCCCTCGGCCCTGGGCGACTCCGTGAGCCCCTCGGGGCAAGGACCGGAGGCTCAGAGCCAGGCCCAGCCCCACACCATGCAGAACTCACCCCGCCACCGTAGGGGGGAACCCGGGACAGATCCCCACAGACAGGGAAACAGGCCACACCCATGGGGGGAGCGAGGGCCAGTCCCTAAGCCTCCACCTCACTCCGCAGTACTCACCTCCGATGAGGCACCTGCTGGGGCAGAAGGAGGCGCCCTGCGCCCCGCACCCCGCCAGCGCCAGCCACGCCCTCCGAGCTCTAAGAAAGTCCCCGCGCTGGGAGCCCAGGGCAGGGCGGGTAATCCTATTTCGCAGACTTTAACCCAGAGCCTGCTCAAGCCAGATTGTGGGGGCAGGGGAGGGCTCCTCACGTTTGCAAATTGAGTGAAAATTCACAGCACGTGACATGCGCCATCTTAACAGTTTTGAAGTGTACACTTCGGTGCGTTTTCAGTCTATTCGGGGTTTTGTCATTGGCACCACCTCTAATTCCAGAACATTCCCAACACCAGGGAAAGGAACCCACATCCGCTAGCAGTCAGCTCCCCGCCCCTCCTCCAACCCGTCAACCACGCAACCACTTTCTGACCCCGAGGATCCACTGTTCTGGACATTTCACGCCAGTGTAGCCACACGTGGCGTGGTCTCCCGTGGCTGGCTTCCGCCTCGCAGCAGCAAGCTGTCCGGGGCCGTCGCCTGGTGGCAGCGTCAGAACGTTACCTTTTTCCTGGCTGCGTAATAGTCCACGGTGGAGGGACCACCTTTTGCTGCCTTTTCTTTGGCTGATGGATGCTTGAGTCACTCAGGTCTGCTTGCCTTTCACCCTCGGGGACTGAGGGCATCAGGTATGCGGCCAAAGAACTCCCCCTGCACCCGGCCGGAGTGGCTCAGTGCTTGAGCGTCGACCTATGAACCAGGAGGTCACGGTCAGAGCACATGCCAGGTTTTGGGTTCCAGCCCCAGTGTGGGGCGTGCAGGAGGCAGCTGATCAATGACTCTCTCTCCTCATTGATGTTTCTATCTCTCGCTTCCTCTCTGACATCAATAAAAATATATTTTAAGAAAATGAAAAGGCCCCCTCCCTCTCTTGCCTGTCCTGGTCCACCTGGTACCTCCTCACAGGGCAGCGGGTCAGGCCGGCTCCGCTCAGACCTGCGGTCAGCCTGGCTCTGCCTTGGGAGGTGGCCAGGCCCCTGCAAAGGGGACCCCACACCCCGAGGGCAGCTGCGAGGCTGGGTCGTGATGGACACACAGTGTATGCTTGGGAATGGCCAGTGACCCTCCCGGGACACGCCCGCGGTCGCCTGTCCTCAGCCCACCGCTGGCTCCGGAACACGCACTGTGGCCCAGGCCGGCCGAGGGACACGCCTCCCGGCAGCATCTCCGGGATCCCAGATCTGCCCCAAGCCCTGGTTCTCACGCTCACTTCCTCCCGGGGGTGGGGAGACTCGCGCTGGCCCCGAAACCCCAGCAGCTCTCAGGGCGGGCTCTGCCCATCAGGACCCTGAGCCAGAGGCTTCCGAGGAAGGGGGGAGGGGAGGGGGGGAGGGGAGGGGAGGGGAGGGGAGGGGACGGCTGGAGCTGCTCCTTGGCCTCCCCATGCCGGCCGGGCAGGGCTGTCTGGCCCCCAAGCCCCCCCCCCTCCGGGTCTGTCTAAAGGACAGAGGCCTGGGCAGGCACGAAGCAGCCAAGGACGCAGGACACAGGGCCCCACAGGGGTCAGCGTCCTTCCTAGGCCGGGGGCCCAGCTGGCAGTGTCTGTGGGAACGTCCCAGGCCCAGCCGGCCACACTCGGGGCGGTTAGTGGGCATCGGGGCAGCTGGGCACCTCCCAGGGGTGGAAGCCGAGGCCCTGACCCGGCAGGGGGATGGGGAAGGGGTGGAAGGTGGGCGGGGGGGGCGGCTGAACCCATCCATGCCCAGACACACACACACACACATACACACCCCACTCCCCTAACATCCCTCTAACTGCTGGGGCTCAGGGTGCAGGGGCCTCATCCGTGGCCAGAACGGTGACTCCGTGGGCCAGGTCCCCGCTGGACCTCACCTGGGGCTTGTGTGTGGACGGGGGAGCTGACGGGTGGACGGACAGATGGACACACTGAGCAGGTCAATCTATGCTCCAGCCACGTGGGTCCGGAGCGCCCAGCTCTGCCCACTCTGTGCTCATTCCCGGCCCCCAACACTCCACCAGGGACCCCGGCCGCTGGCTGTCCTCTGTCCTCACAGACCTGAGGCCCCTGGGGACAGCCCTTCCGGTGGCTGCCTGCCAGGAGGTGGGGGGAGGGGGAGCAAGGCCTCCAGATGGCTTCCCTCCCTGCCCTGCAGGGCGCGTGGGAACAGCCACACCCACGGGGGCGGGGGAGGCTGCAGCCCCCGTCCATCCGCAGAGCCCTCCCACGCGTCCGGGCCCCCTAACATCCCCAGAAAAGGGCTCCACACCCTCACTGACAGAGGGGTAAACTGAGGCACAGTTTCCCACCAGGCTCTCCTATCCTCGCCAGCCAGCCTGTTGCCACACCAGCGAGGCAGCCCCTCTCCACCCATTTCATGGGTAGGGAAACCGAGGCCAGAGAGCAGAGGGTCTCGGGGCGGGAGGAGCGGTGGCTGTGCGGGGAGGTCGGCTCCCCCACCCCACACACACCTGGGGGCTCCTCTCTGACCGCCTCTGTGAGGGAGGGCACAGTCCGCCAACACAGGGCTGCCCAGGGCACTGCTGCCCCTGCCTTCACCCAGCCCACTTCCCTCCCTGCCTCCCTGCAGGGGTCTCCGCCTCCCACCCCCAGCCTGTGCGGGCATCTGCACTCCCGCTCGCGGACACCCCAGAGCCCGGGCGCACGGCAGTGAGAATTCCTGGGGACGCCACGGACTCTGGGGTTAGGACCCCAGCAGCACTGATCCAATGCCATCCCTCCCCCACCTGAAGTCCCGGGCCTGTCACTGACAACCTGGCAGAGAGGGAAACTGAGGCACCAGGGCCCAGGCCTGCTCGCACGGGGCGGACGCAGCAGTGGAAGGAAGCGGGCCGCGGGCTCAGGCGGCTGTGCTTAACCTCCAAGGCCACCGGCTTGGTCCTGACTCCGCCACCCAGGCTGCTGTGAGGCCCAAGGTCTGTCCGAGCTCCCATTCTACAGGCAAGAACACTGAGGCTCAGGAAGGACAGGGGCGGGCCCAGGGTCCCCCAGAGAGGCCGGGCAGGCCAGGGCCATGCGGAGGGGACAGTGGGTCATTGTGGAGGACCTCGGGCACCCCCCGGGCACCCCCTGAGCTCCAGATGGCAATTCCCAGCAGATGGGCCCCTGGGCAGCGGCCAGAGAGAAGGGAAGCCCAGAGGACACTCGGCAGCTGCCCCCTGGGAGGTGAAGGAGGGAAATGTTTGCTTTGGCAGAGCCGGACCGGGGAGGGAGCGAGGAGGGGCCGGGGCCCAGCACCGAGGGGCGGGCGGCGTGGCCGGGCAGGTGAAGCCCCCTGCGTGTGCCACGGGGTGACGGTGGACCACCCCAGCCACGGGGAGCCCTCTGCACCCTCCGGCCTCTGTGCCTTTCCAGGAAGCCTGAGTCACAAGAGGGGCCCCAGAGCCAGGAGAGCGGCCGGTCCCATGGGAAGCGGACGGGGCAGGGCCGCCTGCCCGCCAGCCCGCCCCCTGCATCTGCGCCAGCCCAGCGCGGGGTCCCTGCTAGCCAGGGCGTGGGAACAGCTCCTGCAGCTCCCAGGACGGGGGGGTCGGGAGGGGGGGCGGGGGGGGCTGGAGAGCAGGTCAAGGCCCCTTCTGCAGAAGGGAAAACTGAGACAGAGGAGAGCCTGCCACCCAGTCAGCGTGGCCGGGCAGCCCCTAGGGAAGCTGGGGGCCCACAGCTGCTCCTGCGTCTGCGGCCCAGAGCCCTGCTCCTACACGTCAGCCCCCACCGCGCACCCGAGACCCCCACCCCTGGGCCCCGGGAGCCTTCCTCCCGATGCCCCCGCTTCTAGGACCTCCCCAGGGAAGTTGGACCCCTTCGGGCGCTGCTCCATCCCACCACCCTGTTCTAGAACATTCTGCAGCCCCTGCCACCGAGTCCCCCAGAATCCGAGTCCTGGAATGGAACCACAGCATACTGCAGTCTGGGGGCTCAGACCTCCCACAGCCCACCAGCAACGGTGCTCCCTCGGGGACCCCAGAACCCCCCAGGGCACCTGTGCGCACCACAAAGAGCATCCGGGGTGCTGCCCAGTGGGCAGCCCTCGGGCGGATCCGGGCCCTGGCTTGCTGGTGCAGAACAGCGACCCACCCCCAGGCCTCCCAGCCGGAGAGTCGGACCCAGAACCCACCCTCCAGGCCGGTCCCCCCTACTTCTCAGGCAGCCGGCAGCTCCTGAGCACAGGGCACGAGGGTGCCCCCTGCTGGCCACCGCCCCGCCCGGCCGCCCCTTCCCACTGGGCCCCATGGACCTTCCAGGGTCCTGTCTCCCAAGCGCGGCCCCTCCCGGGCTCAGCCAGGCTCAGTCTGGACACATCAGAAAGGCGGTGGCCCGACCCCCAGGCCCCGGGGGCGGATGCCGGCGGAGCAGCGGGCTCAGGGCCGAATGGTGGCGTTTCTCCAGACGGGGTGTCTGTCCCCCGCACGTTCCTGGCATCAGGGTGGGGACTGAGAACCTCCTCAGTTCATCCCCTGGCCTCAGGCTACCCGCCCTGCAGGGAGGGCCGCACCCCCATCTGCAGATTAGGAACGTGAAGCTCAGTCCCGGCAGAGCTGGGATTCGAACCCAGGGCTGGGAGGCCAGAGCCGCACCACTGCTGAGAGGATGGTGGCAGGAAGGGAGCTGAGAGGAATCCCGGCCCTCAGAGAAGGCAGACGGCGGGGAGGCTGAGCAGGGAGAGGTGGAGTCAGAGCACAGGCCTGAATCCCCAGTCCTTCCCGCCCACCTGCCCCTGCACTGCCCCCCTCCCGCTCACCTGCCCCTGCACTGCCCCCTCCGCCCACCTGCCGCTTCACTGGCCCCCCCTCCGCGCCCACCTGCCCCTGCACTGCCCCCCTCCCCACCCACCTGCCCCTAGCACTGCCCCCCTCTCCCGCTACCACCTGCCCACTGCACTGCCCCCCTCCCCGCCCAACCTGCCCCTGCACTTGCCCCCCTCCGCCACCTGCCCCTGCACTGCCCCCCTCCCCTCCACCTGCCCCTGCACTGCCCCCCTCCCTCCCACCTGCCCCTGCACTGCCCCCCTCCCGCTCACCTGCCCCTGCACTGCCCCCCCCTCCCCCGCCCACCTGCCCCTGCACTGCCCCCCTCCCTCCCACCTGCCCCCTGCACTGCCCCCCCTCCTCCGCTCACCTGCCCTGCACTGCCCCCTCCCTCCCCCCGCTCACCTGCCCCTGGCACTGCCCCCCTCCATCCCACCCTGCCCCTGCACTGCCCCCCTCCCTGCCCACCTGCCCCTGCACTGCCCCCTCCCCTCCCACCTGCCCCCTGCACTGCCCCCTCCCCGGCCCACCTGCCCCCTACCTACTGCCCCCCTCCCTCCCACCTGCCCCTGCACTGCCCCCTCCCCGCCCCACCTGCCCCTACACTGCCCCCCTCCCCGCCCACCTGCCCCTGCAACTGGCCCCCCTCCCTCCCCACCGTGCCCCTGCACTGCCCCCCTCCCGCTCACCTGGCCCCCTGCAACTGCCCCCCTCCCCGCTCACCTGCCCCTGCACTGCCCCCCTCCATCCCACCTGCCCCTGCACTGCCCCCCTCCCCTGCCCACCTGCCCCTGCCACTGCCCCCTCCTCCCCCCACCTGCCCCTGCACGCCCCCCCCCGCCCCCGCCCCTACACTGCCCCCCTCCCCCCACCTGCCCCTGCACTGCCGCCCCCCTCCCGCCCACCTGCCCCTGCACTGCCCCCCTACCCACCCCCCCTGCCCTGCACTGCCCCCCTCCCCGCCCACCCTGCCCCTGCACTGCCCCCCGTCCCACCCCCTCCCCGCCCACCTGCCCCTGCCACGGCCCCCCGACTCCCTCCCCACCTGCCCCTGCACTGCCCCCTCCCCGCCCACCTGCCCCTACACTGCCCCCTCCCTCCCACCTGCCCCTGCACTGCCCCCTCCCCGCCCACCTGCCCCTACACTGCCCCCCCTCCCTCCGCCCACCTGCCCCTGCACTGGCCCCCTCCCTCCCACCTGCCCCTGCACTGCCCCCCTCCCCGCCCACCTGCCCCTGCACTGCCCCCCCTCCCGCCCCCCCTGCCCTACCTGCCCGTCCCTCCACTGCCTGCCCCTGCACTGCCCCCCTCCCCGCCCACCTGCCCCCTGCACTGTCCCCCCTCCCTCCCGCCTGCCCCTGCAATGCCCCCCTCCGCTCACCTGCCCCCTGCACTTGCCCCCTCCCTCCCACCTGCCCCTACACTGCCCCCCTCCCGCTCACCTGCCCTGCACTGCCCCCTCCCTCCACCTGCCCCTGCACTGCCCCCCTCCCGCTCACCTGCCCCTGCACTGCCCCCTCCCTCCCACCTGCCCCTGCACTGCCCACCATCCCAGGAGCAGGGCTGGGAGCAGGGCCCGGGCAGGTGGGGCAGGCGGGAGGTGGGCTGGAGGAGGATCCGGCAGGCGGATCTGCGGGGAAGCGGGATTAGCAGACCAGCTCTGAGGACAAGGACAGGTGGGAGCTGAGTGGATTTCCAGAAAGCAGCCTGCAGGCCAGCAGCCTGGCCCCGGAAGGGGCGGGGCCACAGAGGAGGGGCCCTGGCCAGGCAAGAACCAGCCTTGGGCAGCGGCGGGTAGCGCCAACAGCAGCTTTTGAGCCCCCGACACTGGGCTGCACTTCAACTGCTCCCGCCTCAGTTTCCCCATCTGTAAAGTGGGGTCATAGTGTGTGAAGCCGCCTCCTCAGACTCAGGGCCGCCGCGCGGCTCAGGGGGAGCTCGACCTGTGAACCAGGGAGGAGCTCTCGGTTCCAGCCCCGTCAGGCACAGGCCCGGCTGCGGGCTCCATCCCCAGTGCGGGGCGAGCAGGAGGCAGCCCGTCCGGATCCTCTTCCATCGTTGATGTTTCTGTCTCCCTCTCCCTCTCCCTTCCTCCCTGAAATCAATAAAAATATTTAAAAAACGACAACTTAGTGTTGAAATTGGAGTAACCACCTGTCCTCCCTCTCGGGGTCCCAGCGGCTTTGCGGGGAGTGCGGGCTCGGGCTCCCCTGAGGGTGCCGTGGCCGGGGCCACAGAGAGGGCTCCCCGGGGCAGGGGGCTGCCCGGTCTCACTGTCCAGCCGGCAGCTCTGAGGGGCGGGTGGGCTGGCTTCCCCGGACCGAGCAGCCCAGAGCAGGCCACACACGCACACGCACACGCACGCACACGCACGCAGACACACACACACACACACACGCACACGCACACGCACGCAGACACACACACGCACACGCACACGCACGCACACGCACGCACAGGCACGCAGACACGCACACGCACGCACATGCACGCAGACACACACACGTACACGCACACGCACACGCACACATGCACGCACACGCACGCACACATGCACACACATGCACACATACACACGCACACATACACATGCACACACACGCGCACACGCGCACACGGTGTCCATGGGGGCACAGGCCCCCCGAGTCAGTGGGGAGGACAGGGCAGGGGGGCCCCAGGGGCTCTGCCCGGAAGACCGGCAGCTGCAGGGTGGGCTCGGCTCCCTGCGGGCGGGGGTCCTCCCTCGAGGGGCCACTGTCCTCCAGCCCCGCGTCCTGAGGCGACGGTGGGCGTGGGGGCTTCAGGGACCATCTGAGGGGGCGCCCTAGGGGCAGGGCCCCTAAGCCTGCTCGCTGCTCCACACCACCCGTGGCTCTGAGCGTCCTGAGCGCTCGTGCTGGGCTGCCCCGGGGGCTGCGGACTGGAGCCAGGGCCCCCCCCAGACAGCCCCCCTCGGACAGCCCCCCGCCCCAGAGACAGCCCCCCTCGGACAGCCCCCCGCCCCAGAGACAGCCCCCTCGGACAGCCCCCCGCCCCAGAGACAGCCCCCCTCGGACAGCCCCCCGCCCCAGAGACAGCCCCCTAGGACAGCCCGGGAGCGCGGGCGTCGCGCCGAGGCCGGCTGCTGGTGGGCGGGCGTGGGGAGCGGCTCCTGTGCACGCAGAGGCGTCCCGGCCTTGCACAGCTGTGTCCTCACCCAGGACCCGCAGCAGCGTCCGAGGCCCCACGGGGAGGAGCCTGGACACCTGCCCACCACGGTCCTGACGGGCAGTTAGAGGCGGAAGGCTTGGGGGCAGCGTGCAGCGCGGGCGCCCCCTTGTGGTGCCTGTGGGCAGGGCGGCCGCAGGGTGAAGAAGGGCCTCTCCCAGCCCGGGACTTTCTGCCCCTCCTCCCTCCTCCTCCCCCTCCCCCCTCCTCCCCTCCCCCTCCTCCCCTCCCCTCCTCCCCTCCTCCCTCCCCCTCCTCCCCTCCCTCCTCCCGTCCTCTCCCCTCCTCCCCTCCCCCCTCCCCCCTCCTCCCCTCCCCCTCCTCCCCTCCTCCCTCCCCCTCCTCCCCTCCTCCCTCCCCCTTCCCCCCTCCTCCCCTCCCCCTCCTCCCTCCTCCCCCCTCCCCCTCCTCCCCTCCTCCTCCTCCCCCCCCCCTCCTCCCCCTCCTTCCACCTCCTCCCCTCCCCCGTCCTCCCCCTCCTCCACTCCTCCCCGCCCCCCTCCTCCCCTCCTCCCCTCCTCCCCTCCTCCCCTCCCCCTCCTCCCTCCTCCCCCTCCTCCCCCTCCTCCCCTCCTCCCCTCCTCCCCTCCCCCCTCCTCCCCCTCCTCCCCTCCTCCCCCTCCTCCCTCCCCTCCTCCCCTCTTCCCTCCCCCTCCCCCCTCCCCTCCTCCCCCTCCCCCTCCCCTCCCCTCCTCCCCTCCTCCCTCCTCCCCCTCCTCCCCTCCTCCCCTCCTCCCCTCCTCCCTCCCCCTCCTCCCCCTCCTCCCCTCCTCCCCCTCCTCCCCTCCCCCTCCTCCCCTCTTCCCTCCCCCTCCCCTCCTCCCTCCCCTCCCCCTCCTCCCCTCCTCCCTCCCCCTCCTCCCTCTCCCTCATCCCCTCCTCCCCTCTCCCTCCCTCCCCTCCTCCCTCCCCTCCCCCTCCTCCCCCTCCTCCCCTCCTCCCCTCCTCCCTCCCCTCCCCCTCCTCCCCCTCCTCCCCCTCCTCCCCCTCCTCCCCTCCTCCCTCCCCCTCTCCCCTCTTCCCTCCCCCTCCCCTCCTTCCCTCCCTCCTCCCTCCTCCCTCCTCCCTCCTCCTCCTCCCTCTCCCTCATCCCCTCCTCCTCTCCCTCTCCCTCGCTTCCCCTCCTCCTCCCCTCCCTCCCTTCCTCCCCCTCCTCCCCTCCTCCCCCTCCTCCCCTCCCCCTCCTCCCCCTCCCTCCCTCTTCCCCCCTCCTCCCCTCCTCCCCCTTCCTCCCTTCTCCCCTCCTCCCCTCCTCCCCTCACCTCCATCCCTCCCTATCACTCCCCCTCCTCCCCTCGCCCTCACCCCCCTCTCCCCTCCCCTCCCCTCCCTCCCCTCCTCCCTCCCCCTCCTCCCCCCTCCTCCCCTCCCTCCCTCCCCCTCCCCCCCCCCTCCTCCCCTCCTCCCCTCCTCCCCTCCCCCTCCTTTCTTGTCTCCCAATTCAGGGGGCCCCCATGTGACCCGTGGGACAGGCCTGGGAACTGCGGTGTCGGTTACAGCGCTGCTTGCCCGGCTTGGGCATGGAGCCGGCCCTCAGCCTCTGGGTCTCACCAGGGTCTAGAAGTTTCCCCAGAGAATGAGGGGCAGGGATGACGCCTGCCGGGGCTCAGGGAGGGTAGGCAGGACCCAGCGAGGTGCCCTCCCCAACCCAGTGCCAAACCTGTGTGGGTGAGGTGGGCAAGCTGGGGGGCAGGTGGGAGGCAACCCTCACTCCTCCCGTCCTCACATTGGGGCCCCCCCTTGGTCACCTGCCGCCTCTGGTGGGGCCTCCCCTGCAGACTTAGGGCCTCTGCATTGGGGTGCTCCACGCTGGGGGGCCTCCACATTGAGGGCCTCTGTGTTGGGGCCTCTGCCTTGGGGGCCTCTGTGTTGGGGTGAGCCTGCTGAGACGGCTGCTGGCCAGCCTGCAGGTGGTTCTGTCCGCGCCCTCCTCCCCCCGGGCCTTTGACCCCCGCACCTCACCCTGGACAAGCGCCGACCCCACTCACCTTCAGGGTCCCCTGGCCTCACGCTCCTTCCTCCCACAGGTCCTGTCCTCCCGCCTCCTGGGTACAGCCCTCTGCGAGGGGTGCACTGACCCCTCCGACACCCACGGAGGCGCCCCGGCCGTGGCCTGTGCCCCGGAGGCCTCCCTGGGCCTGTGGCTGGGCAGGTGGCCAGGAGTGGGAACACCTGCTCTCCCCCGTGCTGGGGTGAAAGGTCAGACTCTCGGGCTGACCCCTGGGGCTTCGTGCAGCCGGGCCTGGCCCTCAGAGGCCTCCCTGGGATGACAGTCTCCGTGGGTGGCAGGGCCAGGGGCTCCTGCGTCCCCAGCCGCGGGCAGGCACCAGGGCCACGATCCCTGTGGGCACCTGGGAGATGCTGACCGGAGCGTTGGCACCTGCGTGCGGTGGCCACCAGGGGGCAGCCGGAGCCCCGCTCCCTGCAGCTCTTGCGGGGAGGACCCTGCAACTTGTCACTCCCCTCGGGCCCTGACCCCCCTCCCACCGGGGCCGCTGCTCCCCCAGGGGCGCCAGGTGTCCCCTCGCTTGGAGCACCTCTGGCCGGTCAGACCTGGGCCGACCCGGCCCCGAGTGTCGGGAGAAAGAGAGAAAGATGCGGGGAGCCCGCAGGCAGGTGCCAGGTCCCCCCACAAAACGCACCTGGCCCTCCCCACGCCCAGGCAACGGGGCACACGGAACAGTGACCACAGAGAACCCCCCGCACAGGAAGGCCCTGACGGGGGACCCCAGGTGTGAGCCCTCAAGGGCTCAGAGCAGGCGCTCCCCCGCCCGGCCTGCTCCCCAGTGTGTCTGCTGCGCCTGGAGAGCCGGTGGAAACGCCCCGCGAGCAGGAGGCGGAAGAGCCAGCGGCTGCAGCAGGACCAGGGCACGGCAGGCACCTGCGTGCAGGCGCTGTGAGGGGACGCAGACCCCAGGCCGTCCTGTGAAGTGTCAGGGCAGGCAGGTCGCAGCGTGAGGAGCAGGCCCGTGCTTGCAGGGATCAGGGGAGGCGTGGGGTGGCTGCTAGGTGGGTGCGGGGCTGCCTTTTGGGGTGAAGGGAATGTTCTGGAATTAGTGGTGATGGCCACACCTCAGGCCTGTCCCTGGCCTGCTGGGAGCCTCTGAGCCCCCCAGACTCACCTGTGAAATGGGGACCGTAAGTGGGCTGAGGACAGTGCTACCCAGACATGTGGAAGGTCCCCCCAAGCCCCCGCTGTCCCCGCACTCAGCCTCCTCCCACACCTGGAGCTTCCCATGACAGGCCGTGTAAACAGCGTGTAAACAGCCCAGGCGGCAGGAGGAGAAGTGTCAGCTGGCCCTAAACAGCCTGCCCGGAGACGAGGAGCAGGCCCAGGGCGGCGGGGAGCTGGGGCGGGGGGGGGGGGGACCTGGGACGGGGAGGGGGGCAGCTCAGGCTGCAAGGATGAGAGAGAGTGAAACAGGATTTGGTTTACAAAAGGGAAAAATAATTATCCACAGGCCTCGGACAAAGTACAGAGGGAGGGATGGGAGGAGGGCGAGATGGAGGGTGGAGATGGATGGAGGGACGGAGAGATGGATGGAGGGATGCTGGCCACCTGGGACAGTGACTAGGTGTCAGCCAGGGTCTCGGCCAGTGATGGCGAACCTTTTGAGCTCGGCGTGTCAGCATTTTGAAAAACCCTAACTCGCCGTAACCGGTTTGGCTCAGTGGATAGAGCCTCGGCCTGCAGACTCAAGGGTCCCAGGTTCGATTCCGGTCAAGGGCATGTACCTTGGTTTCGGGCACATCCCCAGTAGGGGCTGTGCAGGAGGCAGCTGATCAATGTTCCTAACTCTCTATCCCTCTTCCTTCCTCTCTGTAAAAAAATCAATAAAATAAAAAAAAATAAAAAAAAAACCCTAACTTAACTCTGGTGCCGTGTCACATAGAGAAATTTTTTTATATTTTTGCAACCATAGTAAAGAAAAGATTTATATTTTTGATATTTATTTTACATATTTAAATGCCATTTAACAAAGAAAAACCAACCAAAAAAATGAGTTCGCGTGTCACCTCTGACACGCATGTCATAGGTTCGCCATCACTGGTCTAGGTTGGACACTGGGAGGGAAGCGGGCTGGTAGCCCAGTGTCCGCCCCGACCAGCATCTCTGAGTGCTGGCGGGAGCCGAGTCGCTGGGCGGCCCTGGCACCTGTATGGATGGGAGCCGCGATGATCCTGGCGCACACGGCACGTGGGACCCGCATGGCCACGCGCCGGCCTGGAAACACATCCGTCGTCTCATTCACTCCTCACCGCAGGGCCATGCACGGCCGCCCTCATCCTGCAGATGGGGAAACCGAGGCATGGGCGGCTAAGGGACTTGTCTCAGGGAGGAGGCAGTGGGACCAGGATTAGAACCCAAACCTGTCACTGCAGAATGCCACCATCACTCATCTGAGGCTCCATCCGTCTCTCCAGCTTCCCCGGGAGCCAGGCTGGGGTCAGAAATAAGCCCCTGAAGGGGGGTCCGGGGCGTGGGGACAGAGACCGGCCCCGAGCCGGTCCTGGCTCTGACCCTCCGCCTCCCTGTGCCCGGGGGCCGGGCCCTCTGCAGAGAGGGGCCTGGACACGCCCGGCTCTAACATGCCGGCCTGAGGCCCTGGCAGACAATTTCACACACTCAGGGCTTCCTGGCCGCTGAGCCAGAGGCTGGGACTGGCCTCCAGCTGGAAGGACGGGAGATTCTCAGAGCTTCCTCCTACGCAGAAGGGTTTTTATTCAAGTTTTTGGTTTGTTTGTTTATTGATGTCAGAGAGGAAGGGAGAGGGAGAGAGAGAAACATCCATGATGAGAGAGAATCATGGACCGGCTGCCTCCTGCACGCCCCCCACTGGGGATCGAGCCTGCAGCCCCTGGCACGTGCCCTGACGGGGAATCCAACCTGGGACCCTTTGGTCCACAGGCCAACGCTCTATCCACTGAGCCACACCGGCGCGGGCCAGGTTCTCTTTGTTTTTGTTCAAGTGGAGTTGACGTACCACGTGGTATGAGCGTCAGGTGGACAGCGCAGGTTTTCGGCCCGTCCACGGGGCAGCGAACCGCGCACGGCTGTTGGATGTTAGTGACGCGCTGCCTGGCCCGGCCCGACGCTGCCGGTGTCCGAGGCCCCGCTCCCCAGCGGCCGCCTGTCCCGCGTCCGGAAGACCCTGCCGGTCAGGAGCTGCTCCGGAATCGGCCGCGCCTCACCTCCACGCCTTCCCGTCTCAGAGCGATGGGCTGCAGACCCTGGGCGGGGGCTGTGGAGGCCTGTGGGGTCCGCCTGCACCCCGGCCCCACCCCGTGCCCGCCCAGCCCTGGCGCTCCGTCCCCGGCCCTCCCTGCCCAGCAGGGCTTCCCGGGAAGCCGCCAGCCCATCCCGCCAACAGAAACAGCCCCCGCGTGGACCGCGGCCCCGCTGTCCCCGCTCCCCGTCCGTCCGGGGTGGTGGAGGCAGCCAGGTCAGCAGAGCTGGGGAGCCAGGGCCGCCCCGTGGGGCCTGCTACGCAGACAGACACAGACAGGCAGGCAGGGCCGCCCGGTCCCACGGGTGTTCTGAAATAGAAAGAGGTCCGGAGCCGCGGGGGCCGTGGCTGCCCCTGACCTGGGTGGGCCGGCTTGACGCTGCCGAGAGAGCCTGGCCTCCGGACTTGGACAGGGGCCAGCACCTGGGACACGTGGAACCCGACTCTCTGCCCTGGGCCAGGGCCTGGGATCCTCTCCACCGTTCCTGGGTGCGGGGTTCCCCAGGCTCTAGAACACGGGGCTGGGGAAGAGCAGGCATCTCCCAGCCACCGCCTCCTCGCTCACTCTCAAACCCTGCCCGGCCCAGCCCCACCCATCCCCCAGCTCCTCCCTCCCTGCGGGGGGCCCAGCGGGCACCCCACCTCTGGCCTGGTCCCCACCTGCTGGGGGGCGCGCTCCTGGCCCGTGTCCCGGACACGCAGGCCCAGGTGCTTCCGGGGGGGTGGGGTGGAGGGGGCCTGGCCTGGGGCCTGACATGGCCCGCTGTCCCCACCGCCAGCACGAGTGGTCCCGCTGGGCTCGAACCCAGGGCTGCCCGAGGGCCTTCCAGCCCCTCATCTCTGACACACAGGTCACTTCTCCCCAGCCTACTCGCCCTCCCCCCCACCATCACCACCACCAGTGGGGGCCTGGGCCTCAAGGATTCGAGAGCAGAAGGGGCACATGGCCACTGCCCGGCCCCTCAGGAGGGCCCCCAGGGGCCTTCTCGCCCCCCAGCCCCAGCTGCCCCGCTTTCTCCAGGTCACCCCAGGGCTGGGGGCTCCCCATACTCCCTCCAGGGGCCTGAGCCCTCCCGCGGAGCTGGCCCGCCTCCCCCTGGGCCGCCTCCCCCTGGAGGCGTGGAGGAGGACCCGTGGAGTGGCCGGGTCTCTCCGGAAGGAGGACAGATGAGGCTGGAGCTGCCGGCACAGGAGGGTGGCAGGGCTGTGGGCTGTGGAGCGTGTCCCCTGCTCCCCCGCGGCCCCCACTCGCCGGGGCTGTTTGTGCTGAGTCCTCAGGACGGCCCACGTCTGTCCTCTGTGAGTCCTGCAGACAGAAGCCCAGCCCCAGCCGCGGGTGGGTGTGGGGGTGCGGGGGGGGGGCACTCTGCAGGCTCACGGAGGCCTCGCCGGGCAGCCCTGCCCTAGATGGGCAGTCAGACCCCTGGAAAGGCTCCGGCCCCTGACCCAGACTCAGCCCGGCCGCCCAGGCCCTGGAGGTGACAGGGCGAGACTGTCCCTTGGGCCTGTCTCCACTGAGGGTCCTGGAAGGGTCACTCCAGCCTCCTGCCCTCCCTCCCTCTGCCCTCCCTCCCTCTCCCCCCTCCCTCCCCCCTCCTAGAGAAGAGCCCCCCTGGGGGGTCCTGGGGCCACCCCGGTGCCACCCAGCTCCCCAGACAGTGCGCTGGCACCGTGGGGTCCGGAGAAACTCCCGGAGTTCCCCTGGAACCAGCCTGCCTGAGGCACGCCGTGGCCCTCAGAGGTGGGCACGGGGCCCAGCTTGGCCCTCAGAGGTGGGCATGGGGCCTAGCTTGGCCCTCAGAGGTGGGCACGGGGCCCGCCGTGGCCCTCAGAGGTGGGCATGGGGCCTGCTGTGGCCCTCAGAGGTGGGCACGGGGCCCAGCTTGGCCCTCAGAGGTGGGCATGGGGCCTGCTGTGGCCCTCAGAGGTGGGCACGGGGCCTGCTGTGGCCCTCAGAGGTGGGCATGGGGCCTGCTGTGGCCCTCAGAGGTGGGCACGGGGCTTGCTATGGCCCTCAGAGGTGGGCACGGGGCCCAGCTTGGCCCTCAGAGGTGGGCATGGGGCCTGCTGTGGCCCTCAGAGGTGGGCACGGGGCCTCGGCCCTGCCTATGACTCAGTTCATAAGATGTGAGCCTGCCGCCCCCGCCACATCCGGGCCCACACGGAAGCCACGCCCCCAGGAGCCCCGGGTGCCAGTGCCGGCCTGGGGTAGAGGCCCCCGTGGGCCAGAGGCTCCTGCCCCTCTCAGGCCTCAGTTTCTCCTTTGGGGTAGATAGAAACGATCTAAGGAGATGATGACCGCCTGTGGGCTCAGCCCCCATCAGCTGGGAGCCTGGGGGTGGGCAGGCGAGCTGCTTAGGCCCCACCCTCCCCTCTGGCCCCCACTGCCCTCAGGCCAAGTTCCTCATCTGGTACCCAGGGGGCCGCTAAGGCCCAGTGCACCATCCCCTGCTCACCCAGCTTCATTGGGGAGGGAGGGCAGGAGGGGGGGAAGCCCAGGAGGCTGGAGTGACCCTTCCAGGGCCCTCAGGGGAGACAGGCCCACAGGTGCAGTCCCTGCTGCCAGAGGACCTCCCTCTGCCCTCCCCCTCTGCCCTCCCCCTGCCCTCCCCCCTCTGCCCTGCTCTCCCTCTGCCTCAGCTGTGTGTCCACCTCTGGGCACCCTCCCTCGGGGCCGGGCACCTCCGCATCCTCCTGTTGGGGGCACTGAGATCTCGGAGGCCGGGGCCTCGGTGGGCAGCTGCCCCATGTCCGTGCGGGCCCAGGCCAGCTCCGTGGGTGCAGGTGTTGGAGGGTTATAGTGGGCGCGTGAGCACAGGGACCTCACCCCTGCCTCCCTCTCTCGGCCCGCAGCCCTGAGCCCCAGGCTGGCCACCAGCGTCCACCCTGTCAGCTGTCTGTCAGGGAGAGATGTCCCTCCCAGCGGCCCCCCCCACACCCCCCCCACTCCCGGGTCAGGCCGCAGCCACGAGTTACAAACCACTGGCCGTCAGGCCCGGGTCTTTCCCACGTGGCCCCAGTGTGTCCCCGCAGAGCCACTGGCACTCAGAGGCCACACGGGGCCGGGCACGGGCCGGGGCAGGTACCAGCCCCACAAGCACACAGGGGCACACGGGCACACATACAGGGGCACACGGGCACACATACAGGGGCACACAGGGGCACATACAGGGGCACATACAGGGGCACACAGGGGCACACGGGCACAAAACAGGGCACATACAGGGGCAAACAGCACATACAGGGGCACACAGAGGGGCACACAGGGGCACACATACAGGGGCACACGGGCACACATACAGGGGCACATACAGGGGCACACGCAACCCAGATGTACAAAACGCAGACCCAAGGGCAGTGCGGGCAGGCAAACAGACATCTGCCCCCTCCCCGCAGAAAGCTGGGTCTGAGGTCCCACACCCCCGCTCCCAGCACCCAGGGCACAGGCGCACAGGCTGCCCTGCGTCTTCCCAGACCAGGCACTGGAGGGTCAGGGAGCCCGGCTGGAGCCCCCAGGACGCCCCTCTCCCCCTCCCCCTCCTGGCCGGTGCAGCTTTGGCCCCACCCCTGGGTGCCTCAGTTTCCTCCTCTGCCCCGCGGGGCTGTGGACTCTGCAGCCCCTAAGCTCCTCCCCGCAGGGCCCTGGCCAGGCTCCTGCAGGGGCCGGGTGGGGGGTGGGGAGAATCGGCTGCCCCGCCCCCACCGCTGCTGCCTTTGCCCAAAAGGAGCCCCGGGCGGGCGCCGGCTGACGTCAGGCCCCAGGAAGGCAGCGGCCGCCTGACCGAGTGGCCGCAGAGCTGCGAGGAGGCTGGGGAGCCGGCGCTGCCACCACCGGCCGGCGGAGGGGAGGTGAGTCCAGGGCTGGCCCGGCCTCCGCTTGGCACCTGCTCAGGATGGCAGGCAGCCCGGCCAGAGGGGCTTCAGGCCCTGGCCAGGAGGGGCCACTGCACAGATGGGAAAACTGAGCCCCAGGCGGCGGCGAGCGGCCAGGCGGGTGCAGAGAGGGCGGAGAGCTGCCCAGGGCTGGCGGGGCGTCCCTCCCGCCCGCGCCTCACCTGTGCTGCTGAGCCCCAAAGCCCTTCTCTGGGTTCCATTCATTCACTCACTTGCTCATTCAGCAGCTCTCTGATCCTCTGCCGGTGGCTGCCGAGGCGGCACAGCATCGCCCACCTGTGGAGGCACTAGAAGGGGGACCCCAGGGGCCCTGGAGGGGCTGTGGGGCCTCCGCCCCCCCTTCCTGCAGGCTGGGCAGGGTGGGGGCTGAGGGGCTTGTGGGGACCGGCCCCAAGCAGCCCTCCACACACATGGAGGGCAACC
Organism: Myotis myotis; assembly: GCF_014108235.1. Taxonomy (NCBI): domain Eukaryota; kingdom Metazoa; phylum Chordata; class Mammalia; order Chiroptera; family Vespertilionidae; genus Myotis; species Myotis myotis. The sequence goes on from NW_023416320.1 coordinate 643,790, forward strand.
CAGCCACTCCACAGCTGAGGCCCTCAGCTCCAGCCCCACCCTTTTCCCACCGACTAGGGGTGGGGAAACTGAGGCCCAGGCACACCGGCCGTCAGGGCATGGGCCTGGGAGCTGGCTCTGCCCCGTCTGGCTTCTGGCTGGAGGCGGCTGCCCTGTGAGAAGGAGCCGGTCCCGCGGGGGGCAGGCGGGCGGGCTGGGAACTGGCCCGTGGCCAGGGCGGCGGGAGGGCAGACGCGGAGCAGCTGTGCGGCCTCGGGCAGGACTGGGAGCGGAAGGGCGGGCAGGGTGGAAGGGAGGCGGCGCTCACAGCCTCCAGGCCGGCCACCCAGCTGCCCACTGGACACCATACCCTTCTGCCAGCCAGAGGGGCGCTCAGGTCCGCTCCCTGCAGGGGCTCCGGGCTGGGCCGCCCGGTCAAGCTGCTGCCCTGGCCTCTGGTTCCCCCTGCACAGGCCGTGTCCGCTGTCGGAGGCACGGGGCAGGCAGGAGGGGCCTCAGGCAGAGGGTGCACTCCAGCTCCTCGCCCCCGCTGGGGGACTCACATGCCTGGGGCTGGTAACACCAACTTGGGGGTGTCTGGGGGAGGCTCAGTGAGCCCCTGGAAGGGTGTCCAGGGCACCAGGAGGTCAGGGGGCCCGGGGACGGCGGTGTGGGGTGGTGCCCGTGGGTGCGAGGGGCCTTCGGCAGGTGACACTGACAGAGACACATGCCGGGCAGAGGGAACAGCATGTGCAAAGGCCGAGCATCCCAGGCCGAGGATCTGCGGGGAAGGATGAGGCAGAGGCCAGACGGGGTGCCTGGAGCCCCATCCCCTGCCCCCAGGGAGGCTGCCTGGAGGGGTGAGCCGGGGCGGCAGCGAGGCTGTCGGAGCACCCAGGACCCCATTCCATCGGGCGGGATGTGAGGCAGAGTCCGGCGGGCGTGGCGGAGCCCAGGTGCCCTCTGCCAGCACCCCACCCGTGCCCACGAGGGGTCCCCCTCTCGGAGCCCAGTGAAGGGAGCCCCGGCAGGGAAGGAGCCTAGATTCTGCCTGGCACCCCCCTAGGACCTGCTGGGTGACCCAGAGCCAGCGGGGACCCTCTTGGGGCCTCAGTAAGGGCCCGGCCGACCTGGTAGAACCACAGGCGATATTCTCAAGCTGCTGCCATGAAACCAAGAATAACCAGAAAAATAAACAGGCAGATGGTTCCTCTCATATCGGCTATTTTGGCCCTGGAATGTCATCGTGTTGGGGGCGTGGGCACACACGGGGACTGCGTGCCCGAGCATCTCCCTGTGCCCAACAAACCTCAGGTCCAGAGATGCCCACCAGCCCGGTCCCCCCACCAGCCCAGGTGACCTGGCTGCCATCCACCAGTCCACGCTGTGACCCCGGGCACATCACCCACCGAGCTGGGCCTCCGCTCCCCCGTCTGTGAAGCTCCGGCCGCGGTGTGGACGCCTGGCCCCGCGAGGCTGCGGGCACCTGGCCAGGGAAGAGTGTGCTGCCCACGGCTGAGGCCTGGCTTCCCCGCAGCCCCCTATGTGGCAGGCGGAGGCACCACAGAGAACACGCAGGGGCAGGAGGTGGGCGAGGGCGTGCGAAAGGACGCACCCCTACCTGCCAACGAGGGGAGGTCAGCAGGGCCCCGTGGGGTCTTGGCCTTGTGTTGCTGGGCACGGGGCAGGGGTCCAGTGAGCTGTGAGCAGAGACAGCCCCCAGTAGTTGCTGTGGCCATAAGGCTGGACAGAGAGGGAGCCCCAGGAGGGCACAGGGTCAGAGGACTTGGGAGATGCTCACTCTCCCTCTGTGGGCTGAGCCTGGGCTCGAGCCTTCACCAAGGCTCTGAGACGTCCCGCACGCGCCCCTGGGAGGCCCAGTCAGGGCCCCGTTCAGCGGGAGCCCAGAGCCGCCAGCACCGGGGTTGTTACGCCGTGAGCCTGGTGCTCACTCCCTCAGGCTCCTCCGGCCGCTGCCAGATTTCATTCATTGGTTTGCTCGCTTGTTCATTCAACAAACACGGTTCCCAGCATCCAGGTGAGCCACTGGGGCTCTGAGACTTGAACCAAACTCGGTGAATGGCTGGTGGAGGGACACGCCTCCCCCGCTGGACAGGTGCCCTGGTCCAGTCTCCAGGCCACGCCCAGCACTGGTCTGGGCACCTCAGGCACACATGGCCCCCGCCCAGCTGGCCCAGCTTCAGGGTCTGCTCCGCCTGGGCCAGGGCCCAGGCACCTGCCAGGAAGGGGAAGGGACAGGGCCATGCCCCCCCATGGGAAACACTAGTGACCCCATTTCACAGGTGAGGACCAGGCCTTCGGGGGGTGGGGGATAGGGGTGGGGATGGCCAGACTCAACAGAGAGGATGGGGAAGGGATGGTACGAATACAGGTCAGAGGTCAGAGCCCAGGCTGAGGCCAGGGTCAGGGCTGAGCGTGACCCGGGTCAGGGCTGAGTGTGACCAGGGTCAGGGCTCAGTGTGACCAGGGTCAGGGCTCAGTGTGACCCGGGTCAGGGCTCAGTGTGACCCGGGTCAGGTCTCAGTGTGACCAGGGTCAGGGCTCAGTGTGACCCGGGTCAGGTCTCAGTGTGACCAGGGTCAGGGCTCAGTGTGACCAGGGTCAGGGCTCAGTGTGACCAGGGTCAGGGCTCAGTGTGACCAGGGTCAGGGCTCAGTGTGACCAGGGTCAGGGCTGAGTGTGACTCGGGTCAGGGCTCAGTGTGACCAGGGTCAGGGCTGAACATGACTTGGAGGACCCGTGAGCTGAGCCTGGGCCCAGGGTGCTGGGGACGACTGGAGGGGCCGGGCACAGGCCTGGGCAGCACCTGGCCACTCCCAGCAGCCGCAGGGGCTGAGGCAGAGGCCCCCCTGGGGGACCCTCAGCAGGTGCTGACTCTGAGCCCCAGGACAGGGCAGCGCCCGCTCACCAGGCCTCCCCGCAGCCCGCTTGGAACGGAGCCTCGACCAGTGAGGGCTCCTCTCCTGGGTGTGCCCTACCGGGCGGGGCAGTGGGTCCCCCACCCCAGCAGGCAGGGCTGGGTTCTCGCCCCGCAGAGCGGGCGCTGCCAGAGGGAGCCTGGAGCCGGAGCGGGGGCAGCGTCTGGCTCCCTCGGTCGCTAGGAGAGGGGTCTTCCCTGCCGCCTGCAGGGGGAGGGCCCTTCGCCAGGCTGTCCACGCCCCACCCCTCCTCCCGCTTCTCTCCTTTCCCCTGAAAAAGCCAGAAATGCCCTTATTTGGAGGAGCGGCCGCCGTGGGGCAGGGGGCCCATGACCCCTTCCTCTATAAATAAAGGATAAATCCCAGCAAGTTAGACAGCTCGGGTGGGAACGTAAACAGAGGGGCGGCCCCCGTCCTGCCCGCCCCCCCCAGCGTGTCTGGGCCACCGGGCGTTTACGTAACTCACACCCGCTCGGCCCCTCCGCCCGGCCCTGGCGAACCCGTGCCTGTGCCTCCAACACACCAGGTGCTTGCCCCTCAGGGCTGGGAGGGCGCAGGGCACCCAGAGGGGACAGAACCGTCCCTGCCCCTTGGGAGCGGCCCTACGAGGACCCTCACCCAGGACGTTGCCCTGGCGCCGTTGGAGGAAGTGAGCACAGGTGGGTGGACGAAGGACAGGCCGGGCCTCAGGGCGAGGGGTCAGCGGGCGGGTGAGCATGGGGTGGGCGCCCACTGTCTCCCTGGCCCCGACCACGTGCCGGGCGCTGCTGTGCTCAGTGCTCCTCCTTCTCCTCCTCCTCCTTCTCCTCCTCCTCCTCCTTCCTCTTCTTCTTTTAATATATGTTTATTGATGTCAGAGAGGAAGGGAGAGGGAGAGATAGAAACATCAATGATGAGAGTGAATCCTTGACCGGCTGCCTCCTGCACACCCCCCACTGGGGATCGAGCCCACAACCGGGGCCTGTGCCCTGACCGGAATTGAACCCGGGACCCTTCAGTCCGCAGGCCGACGCTCTGTCCACTGAGCCACACTGGCCAGAACAGGGCACCAATGTCCTGCCAAAGCGCCCCTCGGGCAATGCCAGGGCCGCGGAGGCGGAGGCAGGAAGGCAGGCGGGCCGGGGTGCTCGGTGAGCAGACCAGCGGGGGGCCAGCCTCCAGGGCTCAAATGCCGCCGGGGTAACCCCATCTCTTTCCTCCCAGGCCCGGAGCGAGCGCTGGCCGGCCGCCGTCATGGCCTCTGAGTCTCCGGCGGGGCCCTCGGCCGTGGCGGCCCCCAATGCCACGGCGCCGGCGGCAGCGTGGGCCAACCGCAGCGAGCGGCCCCTGTTCCACGAGTTCGCGGCGCTGGACGAGGAGCTGCACCGCGCCTTCCCGGGCCTGTGGCTGGCGCTGCTGGCCGTGCACGGCGGCGTCTCCCTCGCGGGGCTGGCGCTCAACGGGCTGGCGCTGTACGTGTTCTGCTGCCGCACGCGGGCCTCCACGCCCTCCGTCACCTACACCATCAACCTGGTGGTGACCGACCTGCTGGTGGACCTGTCGCTGCCCACGCGCTTCGCCGTCTTCTACGGCACGCGGGGCTGCCTGCGCTGCGCCTTCCCGCACGTCTTCGGCTACTTCCTCAACATGCACTGCTCCATCCTCTTCCTCACCTGCATCTGCGTGGACCGCTACCTGGCCATCGTGCAGCCCGAGGGCTCCCGGCGCTGGCGCCAGCCGGCCTGCGCCCGGGCCGTGTGCGCCCTGGTGTGGCTGGCGGCCGGCGCCGTGACGCTGTCGGTGCTGGGCGTGGCGGCCGGCGGGCCCTGCTGCCGGGTCTTCGCGCTGACGGTGCTGGAGTTCCTGCTGCCGCTGCTGGTCATCAGCGTGTTCACCGGCCGCATCGTGTGCGCGCTGTCGCGGCCGGGCCTGCTGCGCCAGGGCCGCCAGCGCCGCGTGCGGGCCATGCAGCTGCTGCTGACCGTGCTCGTCATCTTCCTGGTCTGCTTCACGCCCTTCCACGCGCGCCAGGTGGCCGTGGCGCTGTGGCCCGACCTCCCCCGCCACGCCAGCCTCGTGGTCTACCACGTGGCCGTGACGCTCAGCAGCCTCAACAGCTGCATGGACCCCATCGTCTACTGCTTCGTCACCAGTGGCTTCCAGGCCACCGTGCGCGGCCTCTTCCGCCGGCACGTGGCCGAGGGGGAGCCCGGAGCCGGCGCCCCGGTCGGCGTGCGCAAGAGCTCCCGGGGCTCGGGCCACCGCCGCATCCTCGGCGCCGGCCCCGGTGCCCTGACCCAGGCCCTGGCTAATGGGCCGGAGGCGTGATTGGCAGGACCCAGCCAGGAGGCCCAAGGGCAGGGCCGGCCAGGTCAGGACCAGCTCGGCCCGGCGGCAGGTCGGTTCCACCTGACCCGTGGGTGACGTCTGCGCAGGGCACAGCCCGCGGATCCCAGGGCCGCTGCGCGCTGGTTGGCGAGCAGTGTCCGCTGGCTCCAGGCTGGCGGGGGCTCCGACCGCTACTGCCTCCCTGGAGTGTGGACGTGTCCCTGGACATGGGGCGGCTGGCACGCCTTCTGCCGGTGTTCTGTCCCCAGAAGGGGGTCTGCAGCCAAAGGGACACGGGCTTTTAGAAACTGGGGCTCCAAGGAGAGTGAGTGAGTCACCCTGAAGCCTGGCCTGCAGCCCAGTGGTTAGAGCGTTGGCCACGCACTGAAGGATCTCGGTCAGACTCCTGGTTCAGGGCACGGACCTGGGTTGCAGGTTCCATCCCTCCTGCCCCCGTCGGGGTGCATGCCGGAGACAACCAACAGATCTGTCTCTCTCACATCGACGTTTCTCTCTCTCCCCCACCCTCCCTCCCTTCCACTCTTTCAATAGAAAAAAATATATCCTCTGGTGAGGATTAAAAAATAATAGTAGTCAACCCTCCCCCCTTCTCCACCCCTCCCCCTCCCCATCCCCCTCCCCCTTCTCCACCCCTCCCCCTCCCCCCTTCTCCACCCCTCCCCTCCCCCTCCCCCTCCCCCTTCTCCACCCCTCCCCCTCCCCATCCCCATCCCCCCTTCTCCACCCCTCCCCCTCCCCCCTTCTCCACCCCTCCCCCATGGAGATAGAAGAACAAGCACAGAAAGGAAATGGCAGGGGACACAGATTTACGTACGTGAGTGATGTGAAGGGTCCTGCCTGGGCCCCCCCCCCCCAGGGGCCATGATGTGCACGGGGAGACCACAGACCGCCCGGGGGCGCTAGCTCTGAGCCGGTACTTGGGAATCTGGGCTGATGCCTGAACCTACCACCACCCCACAGGGCAGAGGCTGGCTGCTGCCCCCCTTCGGGCGGGGGGTTACCCAGCAAGTGCGGTGCCACGCGGGGGGGGGGAGGCCAGGTCCGACTCAAAACCCAGTCCCGCTTCCTCCCGCACCCCGTGCTGCCCCGGGAGGGGGCGCAGGCCTTCCCAAAGCCAGCCCGGGAGGGCCGCAGAGGCCTGCCCGCTGTCCCGGGAGGACAGCCCGGCTCCGGCCCATCCTATGGATGAGAAAACCAAGAGCAAAGACACACAGGACGCAGGCCTCCCGTGGCCTTCCCCGCACGGCCTCCTGCACGTCCCGGCAGAGGGGCGCTGCCCAGCTGCCCGCCCGGCTCACCCTGGCTCCCGCTCTCTCTGGGGAGGGAGCATTTCTCTGGCTTGAGCTTCTTTTTTAAATTTGTTTTCATTGATTTCAGAGAGGAAGGGAGAGGGAGAGGGAGAGAGAAACATCCATGATGAGAGAGCATCAATCCCTGATCGGCTGCCTCCTGCACACCCCACCCTGGGGATGGAGCCCGCCACCCGGGCCTGTGTCCTGACCGGGAATCGAACCGTGACCTCCTGGGTCATAGGTTGACACTCAACCCCTGAGCCACGCCGGCCGGGCTCTGGCTTGAGCTTCTGATCGCCTCCTCTGCCCTGGCCTCCAGGATTGCCTCCATGTGCCTCTGGTCCCCAGATCTGCAATCCCTCCATCCAACCTGGTTCCTCAGGGACTGCAAGAGCCTTGGGGAGCCGCCACCATCCGACCTTGAGAGGTGGCCCCTGCCTCCGGGCCAGGGCGGGAATGGGCCCACCTCATGCCTTTGAGAAGCAGCCCAGTGGCCCCTGGACAGCCCTCGGCAGATGGACCACAGTCTCCCCATCTCTGTTCCTCTTCCGGGCCTGGCAGCTAGAGGGGAAGGGGCTTGGGGCCGGGCCCCCACATCCACCGAGGCTTGCTCCCTCCTGCTCCCCAGAGAGCCCGTGGGGGGGTGGGGAGGATGCAGGGGGGGGGGGGGTCTCTGCATCGCCAGGCCCTCCTCGCGGCCTCCCTTCCGGATTTTCCGAAAGTCCGAGTGACGCGAGATGGCATGTGTATTTATATCTGATGTAAACAGTGTCCTTGAGGAGACGTCTTCGTCCCAAATTAAACCTGTTTATTCCCTTCGTGCCCGCACTCCCTCCGCTGGTGGGCAGGGGTCGCCGAGGGCCGAGCGGGCGGCCTGCGCACCAGCCCTGCACCCACTGTCCCTGCCCAGGCGGCTCCGGGAGAGACTGGGCCGAGGGCTCTTGGTTCTGCCGTCCCGGCCTCTGTGAAGGGCAGGGGGTGGCGGGGCTGCAGGGGCAGACGTGTGGGCAGGGTGCGGGCACAGTCACTGGTGTAGGGACACAGGTGGGCAGAATGACGAGTGCCAGGGAGGAGAGGTGGACATGGCAGGGCGGCCAGAATGCCCAAGTGTGTCCTGGAGGGAGCGGGAGGAGGGTGGGACAGTTAGCGGACAGGACGCCCGGGAGGGGGGGGACTGTGGGCTCGCACAGCTGCACCGCGCGCGCGTCCTCCCTTCCCCTGAAACCCCCATAAGCCTGGAGGTCAGGACTGTCACCCCCATTTCACAGATGGGGAAACTGAGGCTCCGGGTGTGCGGCTCCCCGTTCCCGCCTCACACACAGCGGGTCTGCGTCCTGGGCCAGGGAAGCGCGGGGGGCGGGGGGAGGGGGGGCGGGGAGCTAGGACAGGCCCATCACTCTGGCTGTCTGGCACCCTCTGCGCCGGAGGCGGAGGCAGAGGGGTAAATATTAGGGCCTGTTTGGATTAGGCTCCATTAATAGCAGGAAATGTCACGGTGGCGCCCGCCCGGCTTCCTGGAGGCCCGGTGCCTGAGGCAGGAGTCGGCGCCCTCGAAGATGGACGTCCCCCCTGCTCCTGGCTCAGACCCCGCACTCGCAGCACGCCCCCCTCACCCGCCTCCCACACCCCTCCTCCAGGAGGCGCCGGCCAGGGGCGCCCAGGGGGCGTGTGAGCTGCGAAGACACCCCTGGGCCAGTCACGCCACATCCTCACACCCTCTGGGGGTGTCCTCACGCCCCGAGGGGTCTGTGTTCCCAAGTCACAGAGGGAACAGGGAGGCTCCAAGGCCACCTAATGTCACCGCAGAGGAGCTAGAATTCCCACGCAGACCGCCTGACCCCGGCCAAGGCCACACCACCCCAGGCCGGCTTAAAGGCTGTGGGCCGGGGGGCAGGGACCAGTGGCTGAGTGTCGCAGAGGGAGAGGGCCCCAGTGCAGGGAGCGGGGACTGAGGAAAGGGGGGACAGGCCCCTGCAGCCAGGCCTAGGCCCCTGTTCTTTCTCTGTGTCCCCCCACTTCCACATGGCCCCTCCCTGCCCCTCGCAGCCTCCCTTGCCCCGACTAGCCTAGCTGTCAGCCCTCTGCAGGCAGCCCCTCCCCGGCCCTGCCCTCAGGGCTCCCACACGTTGGGGGGAATCCATTCTAGTGTGTGGCTTGGTCTTAGCAGTCCCCCCACCCACCAGGCTGCAGCTGAGCAGTGACCTGGGGCCTCCCAGCTTCGCCATCTGCAAGTGAGAGCCCTGGGCCCAGAGGGCAGGAGTCCTGCTCCGGGCAGGGGCCTGGGGGGCAGGGGCCGCTGGGAGCCCCTCTCAGCCACACTTCCCCATCTGTAATCAGGGCTTAGGACACATGACTCCCCAGCCTGGCGGGGGGCGGGGGGGGCTGCTCCCTCTGCCCACCCAGTGGGGCTGCATGCCCCCTCCCGCCGGGCCCAGCAAGGACTTGCTTCTTTTCTTGTTGTTTATTAAACTGGTTGGGGTGACGTGGGTCCACGGGGATCACACGGGCTTCAGGGGTGGGTTTCTGTGTGACAAGATCTGTGTGTTGCACCGTGTGCCCACCGCCCAGAGCCACATCTCCTCCCACCACCGCATGTTAGGACCCCTCTCCCCCCACCCCTTCCCTCTGGCAGCCACCGCCCCAGCCCGGACAAAGGGCTCTGCTCCTACAGCAGCCGCCATGCCGCCCCTGCCCGGCCGCTCCCAGGCTCACTTGGGGGAGGGGGGTCCTGGGCAGAGAGGTGGCCTCACACAGTGTGGGGTCCCCAGTCACACCCCAAGCCAGGGAGTCTTCCTGGGGCGCCACCTGACAGAGTGGGGGCTCCCGAGGGAGGTTCAGGGGGGTAGGGGCGGCCAAGGACACAGCCGTTCCCCTCATCTCCCGCGTCTCCCAGGGTCCCGGGACCCACAGACCTTCACATCCAGGGCCGGGATGCAGCAGCCTGACCCCTGGGAGCCCCAGGAGTCCAGGCAGCACTGGTGGCCTCGGGACCCATTCCTGGGGGTCCTGGGCCTCCCACGGGCCTGCTGGGGGGTGAGGCCCAGGGTCTGAACCCCATTCTATCCTGTCGTCTCCAGGGCAGAGCCCAGGGCCGGGGCCGGGGCAGCGCCTGGGCCGGGACACCAGAGGCTCAGAGAGGGCGCCACAGCCCCGCCCGGTGGGCACCGCGGGAACAGCAGGGCCGCGGCTCGCCCGCCCAGGCACGCCCTTGGCCACCCCAGCCCTCCATCTGGAGGGAGTCACGTGCCATCCGGAGCCTCCGTTTCCCCTTCCGTCAGGGAGGTAATTGGCCCCTTCTACCCCGAGGTGGGGTTGTGAGCATGAAACACGTGTGTATGTCGTATGTGCGTATGCGTGTGCGTCGTTGTGTATGTGTATATGCTGTGTGTGAGTGCGTGTTTGTGTGTGCGTGTTCACCTGTGTGTGGGTACACGCATGGAGCTCAGCGCTTCATCAGCAGCGACTGCCCCGAGCTAACGGAGGGAACGGGCTGCCCCGGACACTCACTCATCTCCCCTCATTCCTCCAGCAGCCTCGCTCCCCTTCCCTGCGCAGGAGCCCCTCCCGCAGGCCCTCTGCCCCCAACGCACGCACGCACACACGCACACACACATGCACACACACACACACATGCGCACACACACACACATATACTCACACATGCACGCGCGCATGCACACACATGCATACACACATATACTCACACGTGCACGCACGCGCGCACACATACATACGCGCACACACGCACACGCACATGCACGTGCACACACACGAGGGGACTGAGAGCCCCCTTTTGGAATACCCTCTGGGTGACGCCCTCTCTCGAGCTGCCCCTGGAACCTGCACGCACCTGGCAGGGGCAGAGCGAGGGCACATTCCAGGCCTGGGCTCGGGCACGGGACCCCTGGGCTCTCAGAGCTGCTGTGATGCGGCCAGCCCCTCCCACGGACCGGCTGGACGCGCCAGTTGGACCCGTGTCTGGAGGCCTGCGGCCACCAGGTGGCGCTGCTGGCCTGGAGGAGGCGGCCAGCTCCGGGCTGGGAGTGACCCTCCTGGTCGCCCCCACCACCCGACCCTGGGAGGGGTGGCCCTGGGGTCAGCAGTCCCGGGGAGGTGCCTGGGGGAGTGAGGAGCCGCGGTTTCCTGGTCCACCCAGGGAAGAGTGACACCGAGTCAGGGAAAGCCAGGCCCCGGCTACGGGAACCTGCCAGAGGGGGCGGGGAGGAGCCACTGTGAGGGGCGGTCAAATGGTGAGCGTCCCTCCTGTGGAACGAGACCTGACATCACCTCGTTCACCACCGTGTGAGCCCAGAGAGGGTGAGACACCTGCCTGGAGTCACACAGCCTGGCTGCGAGCAGGAGAAACACGCCTGAGGGCTGGGATGCCCCGACCAGCAGCACCGGCACTTGCCCCAAACCCAGGTGGCGAGGAAGCAGGAGACACAGACGGGCGGACGCCAGGGAGAAACTGGCCGGGACGTGCATCACTCAGTGTCCCGGCCCCTCCTGTCGGGCGGAAGGGACGGGCGTGCTGGTGGGGACGGAGGGAGGGTTAGGGCCTGTCCCCTCCCGGGCCTCCGATCCCTCGTGTCTAAAAGGATGAACACCTCACCTTCGCACGGAGACGGTGGCCGTGGGAAGCGCCAGCGAATGCTAATGTGGCCCATTTAGTTTTCCCTGCTGCCCTCGGGGGCCGGTTATTTCTGTCCACACGTGGCTATTTCCAGGCCCGGCGCGTCCTTTCCCAGAGGAGCCGGCTCCCGTCAGACTCTGTCTTCCGACCAGAGCAGCACGGGCCCTGGATGGAGCAGAGCCCGGCACTGTCACCAGCGTCCCCCCACCTCCCCCACCTGAGAACCTCCAGGCCCTCGAGGGAGCCCCGCACTGTCCCAGCGCCCACAGGCCTTGCCTCCTGTGGGGGTCAGGTGGGGTTGGCAGGAAAGAGCCAGGGCTGATGGGGTGGGAGGGGCAGGAAGGGCCTGTGGGTGTGGAGGGGGAGGAGGGGGACCAGGCGGGCAGGGCGGTTGGCTGAGGTGGGCAGCTTGCCAGAGGCGGGCCGGCTACGTCCTGACTAGCCATGCCTGCCTGGGGGGGGGGGGGGGGGACACACACGGGAACATTGGCAGCTCAGTGTCTGAGACTCTTCAGACCCCAGGGCCTGCGCCCCGCACACAGGGCGGACACGTGGACCTGCAGCCTCAGGCAGGTCTCACCTGCAGGTCTCGCCTGTGCTCAGGCAGCTGGAGGTCAAGGCCCAGGCCCAAGGGGCGGGCAGGCTCGGCAGTGAGGGGTGGGAGAGCACAGGGGTTCCCACCAGGAGGAGTGCAAGCCCCGCCCCCACCCAAATGGCCGTGGGCTGGGGCTGGCCCCTCCCCTATCTGCTTGGGAATCACAGCAGCCAAAGGGCGACAGCACGAACCCCATGGGCAGGTGGACGGTTCAGCAGCCGCTGGAATATTCCTCAGCCGTGAAAAGGAGGAGGCACCGACACACACACGCACACACGCATGTGCATGCACGCACATGCACACATGCACACACGCATGCACACGCACACACGCACGCACATGAATGGACCCCCAAGACATCGGTGAAGGGAGCCAGCAGGAGGGCCGCGAGGATGGCGCCTGTCCCTGAAACACCAGGACAGGCCAGTCCACAGGCACCCAGCGGGGGGGGGGGGGGGGGGGGGGCTGAGTCCGGTCCAGGGCCGGCCTGCGGAGCTGGGAGACCGGGAGCTCGGCCCAGGGCTGGCAGCACCTCCCTCGGCCTCAGCCACTGGCCTTCCGCTTAGCGTGGTCGCCTTTGTCGCGTGAATTTCACCTCCAGGAAGAAGCCTTTGAAAAGCCCTCGTCTGAGGAGCAGGGAGCAGGACCCGGCGCAGGGCCGGCGAAGAGCCCCCCAACGCGCGATGTGTATACTCGGGACGCCCGGCGCCGCCTCCCGCCAAGCCCAGCCCCCCGAAGGCGGCCGGCGGCTCTGGAAGTTTCCAGGGAGCAGGCATCCTAGAGACTGGCCAGCAGGCCCATCAACTTCCACGTCACCCCCCACACCTGCCATTCCTGGAAGGACCCCAAGGCCACACGTGGGACTGGGGGCGAGGGCCAAGGCAGCCTGAGCCCGCCCCTTGCTGTGGGCCACCCCTGGGGTCCTGGGATAGGCCCCACCCACCTGCTCCAGATGGCTGCGGTTACACAATCACCCGCACTCAGTGGCTTCACACACAGACTCTCTGACCTTCCCCACGGACAGGAGTCCTCAGGGGACGGGGCAGCCTGCTGGCTCCCTCGGGGGCCCCAGGGGAGACCCCTCGCCACCCCTTCCCCAGCTTCTCGCACCCGGGGCCACACTGTGCCTCTGCCCCCCCCCCCCCCAGCTCATCCAGGGCCCAGGCAGGCCCTGCCAATCCTGCCCACCCGCCAGACCCCACCGTGCCAGGCACACCTGCTCCCTGCCACCCCGGCCGGACCCACATCCCCCGGGCTGGGCACAGGCCTGGAGCCCGGCAGACGGTAGGGACAGCTACCCGGTGGCGGAGCACAGGCCTCCTGGGCGCCTTCCCACCCTCACGCGACACCCTCAGCCCAACCTCGGCCAACACTCCTCGCCTTCCCAGCCCTGGGCCCGCCAGCCACTCCGAGAAATTAATGTTCCCATCGCGCTGACTCACAGACGAGAACACGCCAAGGCCCTGCCAACGGCCACCCCGGCCCGGAGCAGCCCTGCGCCGTGGGGACCCTGCCCTGAGCAGCCGCCGCTGTCCGTGGGGGGCGGGGCTCGGCGCCCTGGGCCCTCTGCAAGCTTGTTCATGCCCCACGAGGAGGCAGGGACCCCATCTCGGCGGACAGGAAACTGAGGCTGCAGGGGGAGGAGCCTGTGGTCCAAGTTTCCTCCCAGGTCAGAGGTGAACTGGCCACTCACCCAGAGGGGCTCCCGGCAAGGACTGGTGCCTAGGCCTGCCCTCTGCCCTCTGCCCCCTTCCTCCCCCCCCCCCCCCCCCCCCACTCCATACCTCCCCCTCCTCCTCGGCAGGGAGGCTTCAAATCCGACTCCTGAGCCTGGGGCACCTCCAGGACCAGCTGCGCTTGGCTCCTCACCGTGGACAGCTCAGAGAGCCAGCCCCAGCCCCCAGCCAAGGGGGCCTCAGGGACCCATGGTCCCGAGACGGACACCACACAGGGATTTGAACGGCTCCCCAGCCTGTGCACCCACCCCGGTTGTCCCCTGCCCGAGGGGCCTTGCAGACGGACAGGCTGGGTCTGCAGCCCTCCCTGGGCCGGAGGTGAGCTGTGGTGACAGAGGGTCAGCGTGGTCCCGGGCACAGAGGGACCCAGCTGTGCCAAGGGCGAGGTTTGCTGGGCAGGCCACAGGGGAGGGTCTCAGGGGGGGTCTGGGGGTGCTGGGGGCTGCACTGCTTTGGGCCTGGGTGGAGACCACACTGAGCCTCAGTCTCTCCCTCCATAAAATGGGTGGAATCAGACCTCCACACAGGGCGCAGAGGGGCAGGTAAGAGACAGACTCCACCACCGACCTGGGGCCTGACCCCTCCGTCAGCTGCTTAGCTCCCAACACGTGATGCAGGGACTAGAACCCAGCCTGGCTAACCCCGGAGCCCACCCGGAGGCGGAGGCAGGAGAGAGGTCACACTGCCCAGGCCACCCACCAGGGCCCAGGCACCGGGGTCTTTCAGGATATTGGGTAGCCTGTTAACCAGATTTTTTTTAAAAAAAATTCATATTCTAGTCCAGCTAGTGTAGGTCAGTGATCGAGCATCGCGATTCCTGGTCAGGGCACAGGCCCTGGTTGCCGGCTCCATCCCCAGTGTGGGGCGTGCAGGAGGCAGCCGATCCATGATTCTCTCTCCCTCTCCCTTCCTCTCTGACATCAATAAAAACATATTTAAAAATTCATCTTCCATGACAATCTACTTGGGCGCGCTCTCATTTAGTCAGTACTTAGGATGGGCAATAGCGCTGCGTGTGGGTCTTCGACAAGCCGGGAGCACTCAGCGGGCACATAGATGCCCCGGGGGTGAAGTGGTACCTGGAGCTCATATAATGTCGTGATCGGTGTTCTCTCAATACATTTAACTTAAAGATTTTAAAAAGCTTCTGACCCAGGCGCAGGGAAGGTGGGACTCGGGCCAGAGCGGCAGGGAGGGGTGTGCTGCTCCGCATCCAGGTGTGCCTCGGTCACCGCATCACTTACAAGCAGCGCCTGGGCCGGGGGCCGGGGGCCGGGGAGAGGGAGGTCTGGGAGATGCAGAGGATGTGATGGATGTCATCGTAATCGCTGCTGCTGAACGTTAATTACAGGCCTCGCCATTGTTCCCAGATCCGGGGGCTCTATCTCCAACTCTCACCTCTCTGGGGCCCAGGCTAGCCTCCGCAGGCGGAGAGGTGCCCCCCCCCGCCCCCCGCCCCCCGCAGGGCGTTTCCCAGTTCCCGAGAGTAAACACAGCGAGTGCGCAGGGCACAGGGCCCCGGGAGAGCCGCCAAGGCCCGGCCGGAAGGCTGGGAGTGCCTGTGCTGGGCCAGCCCGCTCCCGGTGAACATTAGAACAGGCCCCCGACACCACGGCCATCCGAGAGCGGTCGGGCTGGAGCCCCGGGCGAGGACTTGCCTCCGCTGCTGCGGCCACAGCGGTGAGGCCAGAACGCTGCCTCCTTGCATCTCCCCCGCCTCGCTCTGCTGTGTGATGCAGGGGGCCAGGCACCCTCTCGGGGCTCAGCTTGCTCCCTGCAGAATGGGGGTGGGTCTGGGGGCACGTGTTGGGGTCGGCCCCCCGGCAGCAGGGCCTCGGCCCTCCTCATCTCCCTGCGGTCAGCCCGGCGTAGGGGCGGCTGCCTGCTGCACCCAGGCCCCCAGGTGCACATGCTTCCTGGTGTCCTCTCTCCAGCTGCGTCTGTCCCTTCCCCTCCATCTCAGCTGCGCCCAGGCTCCCCGCCACTCAGTGCCACCTGCGGGCAGGCCCGCCCTTCCCACTGGGCATGCGCAGAGGGCGCACCACCCGTGGGGTGAGCATGCGCAGAGGCCGCACGGCCTGCGGGTGGGGCTCCTGGGTTGAGCATGCGCACGGCCTCCTCGCAGACTCACCAATCAGCGTCGGCCTCCTCCCAGACCCACCAATCAGCGCCGGCGGGAGGGCGGGCGCCGGAGCAGCACCCGAGAGAGAGCGCCCGCCACGTGCACCAGGTCCCAGGAAGGGGTGGAAGCGCCTCCACCGACTCACAGGAGCCCCGCGGCCAGCCTCCTGCACGCAGACACCCTTCCCTCTCCTGCCCTCTGGTCCCGCCCAGGCTCAGCCTCACCCAGTAGGAGCCCACCCCACCCCCCCCCAGCTTAGTTCCCTTCCCCGAGGCCACTGCCCCGCATTGGGATGAACAGCATCCCCCACCCCCACCCCCCAGGCCTGGCCAGGCCCTGCCGGGTCCCCAGCCCCCACCCACGGCGCCCGGCCGCGGGGCACCTGCCGCAGACGTTTGCACGGATCCCGATCGCGCCTTCCTACTCCCGATCCCCCAGCGCTTCGCCTCCGAATGCCGCCAAGCATCTCTCCCGAGGCCGACAGTCTCGGTTCTCACTTGCTGTCCATTTGCGCGATTAGTGTCTGCCCCGGCCGCGCTCGGAGGGCAAGGCTGTGTCCCTTTTGCTCCCAGCTAAGTCCCGGGGCCTCGCATAGCACCTGACACAGAGTAGGTGCGCAGAAATATTCAGGGGTAGGAAGAAGAGAGAGCACACCCCAAGGCTGGGCGCCGGGCGGGCTGGAGGACCCCAAGGACTTACTCTGAAGGAAGATGAGCGAGGAGCGGGAGGTAACTTTCTATCCCGGGAGCAGAGCTGTCAGGTGAGAAGAGGCCACACCCAGAAAGGGCATTCCGTGCACACGAGCACATTGGAGCCTCGCCTTGCGGGTGACAGGGGTCACGGAGTGGCACCCAGGCCTCACCCAGGCCACAAGCTCCATGCGCTCCCCACCCAGTTCTCTACTGGCGGAGTCCTGGGGCAGGGCGGGGGCCAGGAAGACTCGGCCGGCTAGCCTGCTCCCTCAGAGCTCTGGGGTTCTGTGGGGACAACCCCTGCACCCCCAGGTGCCACGGGGAGGCCCTCACGCTGGGTGCTGGCCCTTTCTTCCCCCAAGGCCCTCCTCCTGCCCTGCTGGGGGCCGCCCTGGCCCCATGCCCACCGGGGTGTGAAGTGCTTCCCGAGGGCGTCCCCGGGGAAGCCCCCGCCAGCCGCCTGCTGTGGAGCCCATCAAGGAGGAGGTCTTCCTTCCGGCCTCAAGCCGCCGGACCACAGAGGTCAGGCCTCGGGTCACCCTCCAGCTGGGACAGGAAGCCGCGCGTTAGTCTGGAGTGGGGGTGGCCGGGGGCCGGGAGGCTGACCCCTGGGCCGGGGACACCAGCTGTCTGGGCAGACACTGACTGAGGCAGTGCTGCTCTGCGACCGCGCACTGGACACTGGACAGAGCCCAGACTCCGGCTGCTCTCTGTGCCGTCTGGGCCAGGCCCCCGAGTGCCCCACCTGGGCCGGCATCTGAGCGGGGAGTCCGGGGCCCCCCACCAGCCTCCCTGCCTCCAGCGACCTCCACCGCCCGCCGCCACACCTGTGCCACCACGTGGCCGCTGAGCACTGGAGGCGCAGCTGCTCCCAGGCCAGAGGAGCTGTGCAGCGCCCACCCGGTGGCGAAGACTGAGCGTGAGAAAAACAATGTAAGATATCTCCAACTATTTTTCATACTAAGGACGTGGAAATAATATTACCAATATACTTGGTTAAATAAGATATATCATTAAAATAAATGGCATTGATTCCCCCCGTTTTTAACATGATGCCCGACCAGCATGGCTCAGCGTTTAAGTGTTGACCTATGAACCAGGAGGTCACGGTTTGATTCCCAGTCAGGGCACAGGCCCGGGTTGCAGGCTTGATCCCCAGGGTGGGGCGTGCAGGAGGCAGCTGATCCATGATCCTCTTTCATCATTGATGTTTCTATCCCTCTATCCCTTTCCCTTCCTCTCTGAAATCAATAAAAATATATTTTTTAAAAATGATAACTTGACGGAAAAGCTTCCGATGTGGCTGGCCTTGGGTTTCTATCGGAGATCGCTGCCCACACCGCCCTCCCAGGGCGCTTCTGGGTGCAGACTCCGAGCTGAGAGTGGTTGGGAGACCTGTAGAGCCTGCAGTTCATCACCCGCGACAACTCCGTGCACCTCCGTGCTCAGTGTCCGAGAAGGAAGTGTTTCTTTGACACAGCCACGCCCGTCCCTGCACAGAGCGTCCAGGGCTGCCTGCAGAACTGAGCGGTTTAGCAGCGAGCCTGACCCTCCGAGATGGAAATATTGGCTGAGCCCTGCCTGAGCCGATCTTCACAGTCCCCTGGAGAGGTGCTGTGAGCCAACGGGGAAACAGGCTTGGTGGGGCTGAGCAGGCCCTTAGGTCCACAGTGAGCCCCACCCGGGCTCAGAGGTGCCGGGCAGCCCCGCCTTTCCCAGCTGCACAATCCCGGGTCTCAGCAGCTGTTCTTGTTTGTGGAGGGTGTGATGTGCTTTTAAATATTCATGAGTCGCCCACACTGGTTGGAGGCCAGACATTGTACTCAGCACTTAATACAGTCACGGGAGCGATCTTAACCACTCCCTGTGTTCGCTAGCTCGGGCTGCCGTGACCAACCCACAGACGGGGCGGCAGGGACGGGGGCATCGGCGGCCTCACGGATCCGGGGCCGGGAGTCCGGGATCAGGCGGCCACAGGGTTGGCCCCCGCGGCTCCTGGTCCAGGCCCTGACCTTGGTCCCCACGTCCGCTCTCCCTGTGTCCCTGTGCCCAAGCGTCCCCCTCTCCTAAGGACACCAGGCAGATGGGGTCCGGGCCCACCCTAGGGACCCGCTATGGCGGGATCACCTCTGTGAAGGCCCCTCAATAAGGAAGTCCCATCCGGGGCCCTGCGGGTCGGGACTCAGACATAGGAAACTGGCCGGGCCCATGTGGCTCAGTGGTTGAGCATCGACCTAGGAACCAGGAGGTCAGGGGGCATGCAGGAGGCAGCTGATCCATGATTCTCTCTCATCATTGGTATTTCTCTCTCCCTCTCGCTTCCTCTGTGAAATCAATATTTTTTTGATTAAAGAAAAGAAAAGGAAAAAGAAACCTGGGTGGCAGAGGTCAGCCCGTCACACCCCAGAAGGGAAGACTCAGCACCCGGTTTCACGGCAGAGGGAGGCCCCACGGTGAGAAAAGGACCAGGACCCCCCCCCCCCCCACCGCCGCCCGCACAGAGGGCTGCGGGGCACCTGGAGGGGAGGCTGGAGAAGGGGCCCGGCCTGGGGGTGAATGAGGCTCACCAGGGCTCGGTCATGGTCACATTTCAACATCTGGATCCTTGCAACAGCCTCCTCCTCCTCCTCCTCCTCCTCCTCCTCCTCCTCCTCCTCGCTAAGTGGCTGTGGGCGCTGGTGATCCTGGGTCTTCTCCAGGGCCCAGTGCGTTCCCACAGATGGGGTGGGTCCTGCCCTGCCCGGGGAGCGGCCGTGGCACCTTCCTCCCGCCACCCCGCCCTGGGGCCAGGACGCCGCTGCCCCCTCCCTGAGCCCCCGTGCACATCTGTAAAGCAGGAGGCTGGGTGGATGCCTGGCCACACCCAGGACAGGAAACCCACCCAGCACCCCAGGCGCTTTGCGGGAGGGAGTCGCGGGGAGCCCCACTGCGGACCGTCATGTCTCTGATTCTCAGAAAGTCCTGCAGGGCCCAGCCGGCCGGCGTGGCTCGGGGGTGGAGTGGCGACCTGTGAACCAGGAGGTCAGGGTTCGATTCCCGGTCAGGGCACATGCCGGGGCTGTGGGCTCCGTCCCCAGTGTGGGGCGTGCAGGAGGCAGCCGATGTATGATTTTCTCCCATCATGGATGTTTCTCTCTCTCTCCCTCTCCCTTCCTCTCCAAAACCAGTAATAAAATGTATATTTTTAAAAAGAAAGCCCGCAGGGGCCTGACCAGCTCTCTTGGGGATGAGCGGCTCAGAGGGGCAGAGCAAGGCAGGCTGGGCTGGACCTTGGCTTCGCCCAGGCCCTTTCCCGCTATGGAGTCAGCGCCCCGGAAGGCTCTCGGCTGTGGGTTTGAGCATGGCTGTCTCCCTCCCACATCTCGGGGGCGGCGGCGGGAACGCCTCTGGGGGCAACGCTGCGTTTGGGTTCAGCTGGGGCGGGTGGCGTTCTGGCAGAAGGAGCAGCTGGGTGGGGAGTGTGGCCGACCACTGGCAGCTGCCCCTCCTTGGGCACCTGGTAGTGCAGGTGGGGAGCCTCCCGCAGCCCCCGCCCCCTCCGGCCCAGCCCTCCCGGGGCCTGGCTTTGAGCAGACCTCAGGCCTGGGTCCTTTGCAGGTGCTGTTCCTTCGGCAGGAACAGGTCTGTGAGGAGCGACCTGACCCCTGACTGCCTGACTCAACGCCGCTCACCCAGGAGGCCCCCCTGAGCCCTCCCGGGAGCCACATAAATGGCATCGAGCCCGGCTGCGACGTGCCTTCGCCTGCAACGCCGCTCTTTCCGAGAGGAGGAAACTGAGGCACGGGGCCCTGGTGCGGGTGACGGAACACGGGCTGCCATCGGTCGCTGTGCAGGGTCCACGGGTGGAGAACGGCTGGGGCGGCCTCGGCTTGTGAGGACCCCGCTGGGGCCCAGGTGGCAGCGGTAAGGGGGGGTCTCGGCCAGTGGCCGCCGGTGCCTCATTTCCTGAAGCAGGGGTCTGAGGAACGAGGCAGGAGACGGACAGCAAAGCCGGGGCCTGTGCCAGCTCTCCATGTGCCTGGGCGCGCGCCAGGGGGTCCGAGGGCCTGCGGGGCAAGGCAGGGGGCGAGCGTGTCTGTGTGCGGTGGGAGGTGTGTGTGTGTGTCTGTGTGTCTGTGTGCAGTAGGAGCTGTGTGTGTGTGTGTGTGTGTGTGTGTGTGGTGGGAGGTGTGTGTGTGTCTGTGTGCGGTGGGAGGTGTGTGTGTGTGTGTGTGTGTGTGGTGGGAGGTGTGTGTGTGTGTCTGTGTGCGGTGGGAGGTGTGTGTGTCTGTGTCTGTGTGCAGTGGGAGGTGTGTGTTGTGTGTCTGTGTGTCTGTGTGCAGTGGGAGGTGTGTGTTGTGTGTCTGTGTGTCTGTGTGTCTGTGTGCAGTAGGAGCTGTGTGTGTGTGTGCGCGGTGGGAGGGGTGTGTGTGTGTCAGTGTGCGGTGGGAGGGGTGTGTGTGTGTGTGTGTCAGTGTGCGGTGGGAGGTGTGTGTGTGTCTGTGTGCGGTGGGAGGTGTATGTGTGTGTGTGGTGGGAGGTGTGTGTGTGTATCTGTGTGTGGTGGGAGGTGTGTGTGTGTGCGGTGGGAGGTGCGTGTGTGTCTGTGTGTGGTGGGAGGGGGGTGTGGGTGTCTGTGTGTGGTGGGAGGTGTGTGTGTGTCTGTGTGCGGTGGGAGGTGTGTGTGTGTGTGTGTGTGCGGTGGGAGATGTGTGTGTGTGTGTGTGTGTGTGTGTGTGTGTGTGCGTGCGGTGGGAGGTATGCGGGCGCTTCCAGGAGGCGTGGCTCCATGGGCACGTGGAGGTGAGTGTGCAGGCCAGGTGTGGCGTGGCACATCCGTGCATGCACGTGTGTGAGTGCATTCACCGGCAGGTCTGCGGGCACAGTGTGTGCGTGTGGGCACAGGTCCCCAGCCCGTGCCACGTGGCCCCCAGTTGATGGGCCACAAGTCTCCCTCCGGTGGCATCAGAGACTCGAATGCCCCGGCCATCGGGGAAACCGAGGCAAAGAGCAGGCTGTCTGACTCCAGCCAGCAGGGGCCAAGGGACTGGCATGCCTGTTCGGACTCCAGCCCGTGCCCTTTGACCCCCGGTGGAACGAGGGGCTGAGCCTGGTGGGCTGGGAGCTGGGCCTCCCCTCGGAGCCGTCACTCCAAAGACCATGCTGCCCGGCTCCTGCCACGGGTGTTCATTGCCTAAAGTTGCAGATGGGAAAACTGGGCCCAACCAGCGACGTGACCTGTCCATGCCACAGGGGGGCTGTCTGTGTCCGGAGTGGCTTCCCGGCACACCTGCCTCCGGGCCTGGGCGGGCCTGGCACCTGCGGCCACCTGGGAGGCTGGCGGGCTTGCCAGGGGGTCTGAAGGCCTGCAGGGCGAGGCAGGGGGCGAGTGTGTGTGTGTGTGGGTGGGGGGCGCTTCCGGGTGCGTGGCTGTGGGCACGTGGAGGTGAGTGTGCAGGCCAGGTGTGCCCGGCTCCTCAAACCCGGAGCTCTCCAGAGACGAAGGAGGAACTCCGAGGCCCACACCCCGTGGCCACAGCAGACTCTAGAAGTCCCTGCTCAGCCCTGGCCCATGTGGCTCAGTGGATAGAGCATCAGCCTTCGGACTGAAGGGTCCCAGGTTCGATTCAGGTCAAGGGCACATGCCCAGGTTGGGGCTTGATCCCCAATAGGGGGCGTGCAGAAGGCAGCCGATCAATGATTCTCATCATTGATGTCTCTCTCTCCCCACTCCCTTCCTCTCTGAAATCAATAGAAATATATAAAAATAAATAAAAAATAAAAGTCCCTGCTCAGAGAGAGAGCGGTGGGGAAGGCGGCACAAGCTGGCTCCCCAGGCGCGGGTGCGGGCAGGGCCAAACCAACCCAGCAGGTCGGGCGGGAACTGGGTGGGCCTGGTTCCACCCCGCACCCGCCCTGCAGGACGAGGGTGACCTTACTCCTGGCCCGAGGACAGCCTGGGGGAGAGGACAGAGGGTTCAGAGCCGCTGTCACTGCGCTGGGGCCGGGCCAGCACGCAGCTCTCCGCCTTGTCACCGGGTGCAGGGTGAGGCCCAGGCAAGAGGGATGGGAAGGGCTCGGCGGGAGTAAACGCTCAGCCATTGCCAGCCGCCAGCCGCCACGTGAATCCAGGCCCGCACGGCACGGCACGGCATCTGCGACCTCAAGCGGGAGTGGGGGCAGCAGGCAGGGCGCTGGGGCGCCTGGGAGATACTGGGGCAGGACCCACCAGCACCCCGAGTGCCCAGTGGCCTCTGCACCCCACAGGGGCACCCCCTCTCAGGCCCTCTGCACAGCTCCCGCTTCCTGGTTGCTGGTGGTTTCCCTTGTTGGATTTTTTGTGGTTCAGGAGCTTGATTTACTCTCAGTAACCAGCCACCGTTCCCGCTGGTGCCAGCAGCTCAGGGGCTTGGAGCTCCAGCCCCGGGGGCCTGTCTGGAGCCCAGCCTGGTTCTGCCCGAGGGCTGGTGGCTTCGGAGGCATCACTGAGCTGCCGTGGGCCTGTTTCCTCATCTGAGCAAAGGGAGGAATGGTGGCACCTGGTCCAATGAAACAGGCTCATCACTGGAGCTCTGGAGCCCCAGCCCAAAGTACCCCCCGCCCTGCCTGCGCTCCCAGGCCCCCCTGCTGTGGGGGCCTCAGTTTCCCCTCCACTCAGCCTGTCTGGAGGCAGCCCTGCCCCTCTGACAGCCGTGCTGTCACCCCAGAGCCTGGCCTCAGCCAGCGGCTGCCCTCAGGTGGGGTAGGGGCAGGTGAACCAGCTGTGGCCACGCCTGCAGGAGCCGATGGCCTGGTCCCGGGCCTGGTGCAGGACAGCGGACCTGCTTCCACTGTGTTTGGAAAAGATACCTGTTCGGCTCTGTGAAGGTTGCGGAGAGCGGCTACAGCGTTCGGACAGGTTCAAGCCTGGGGCTGATGAGAGGGCACAGTCTTCTCGTGGCAAAAGCCACGTGCAAGTCCCAGCACAATGATAGCCAAAGGCTACAGTTGTGAGCTTGACCTTCTGGTCCGAACCTGTAGCCCCACACTGGACGCCATATGTGCCGCGCCAGCACAGCCAGGTTCGGTGAGCCTGAGGGGGCGGTGGAGGATGGAGAAAAGACAGACAAGAGAAGAAAGCTGGGTCTGGGTGGGACGCTGTCCTCTCTGATGGAGAGCTAGCGATAGCGCCACGGCCTGCAAGCCGAGTCTTTATTTTATAGCCAGTTTCCACGAGGCGAAGAAAGGGCGTGGTCAAGATGTTTACAGCAGTGGTTCTCAACCTTGGCTGCACATTAGAATCACCCGGGAATCTTTTTAAAATCCTGATTTCTGGGGCTCATCCTCCAGAAATTCTGTTTCTTTGTTACTAATGTTGTGGCCTCACCCCATAACAAAGAAACAGAATTTCCGGAGGATGAGGCCCAGAAATCAGGATTTTAAAAAGATTCCCAGGTGATTCTAATGTGCAGCCAAGGTTGAGAACCACGGTTTACAGCGTTCTCGCAGGTTTCGAATCCACTCAATTACATGCACCTGGTCAAGCTTTGTTTACTTGCTGCACCTCCCGCAGCCCACACCACTCAGCCGCGTGGGGCCACAGGTTCGGACCATAACGTCAAGCTCACAGCCATAGCCTCTGGCTGTCATTGTGCTGGGACTTGCACGTGGCTTTGCCACGAGAGGATCGTGCCCTCTCATCAGTCCCAGGCTTGAACCTGTCCACACGCTGTAGCCGCACAAAGGTGGGTGTGCAGTGGGCCAGGCCCAGGCCACGGTCTGGGGAAGGCAGGAGGCCTGGGCCCAGCAGGCCAGGCCCCGGCTTGGGTCTGCACACTCCCGAACAGTCGGGAAAGCAGCGGGCGGGAGGTCTCCTGGGCCCAGACACAAATGCTTGAGCTGGGAAGGGGTGCCCACAAGGCTACAAGGACTTGGGCAATTGGACAACACGCAGAGATGGCACCCAGATGTCCTAGCTGTGTCCCAGGCACCCCCCCCACCCCCACCCCGCGTGTCCCTGGCTAATAGTGGTCCTCCCGGGGCCGTCCCTGGCCTCCACCCGGCCGCCCCTTCCCACAGCCATGCTTGTCTGTGTCACCCACTCCCATTCCTTCCCATTGTCTCTCTGTTCAGATCCACCCCAGGAGGGTGGCCTCTGGGGCAGGGAGGCCACCGAAGCAGGGCTTTCTGCACAGCCGCCGCCTGAAAACCCTCCAGGAAGCCCGAGGCCCTGGGTGGAAATGGTCCCCGGTCCTTTCCAGGTCTGGGAGCGTCTTATACGGTGGAGACTTGACTGAGCCACCCGGGGGTGAGGGGCAGGGGGTGGTGTGGGAGCTGCTTTAGGGCTGGGACCCTGGATTCCAAAACACCTCGAACCATGCCTGGCACCGAGCAGATGACCCTTAAGTGAGAGAGAGAGAGAGAGAGAGAGAGAGAGAGAGAGAAAGGGGCTGAAGTCCACTTTGGGCTTGTGACTGCCTCACTCACATCTGGGTGAGCACCAGCCCCACACCGATTTCCGCTGTCGGAGTCCCGATGCCACTCAGAGACCAGACCCCTGAGCCACACCGAACTCTGGGTCCCAGTGACACCCTAGACACCGGCCCCAGTGAACTCCGGCCTTGCTCATGGGCGGGGCTTGGCACCTGCCACTGTCTGAGCCCTGACCTTGCTCAGACATTGAACCCTGACCCCGATTATACATTAAGCCCTGATCCTGCGCAACTTATCGCTGGCCCTGGTTTTACGGGCTGAACCCTGACCCTGTGCGCTCCCCGCCTGCGGGAGTCCGGACTCCTGGGCACCATCTCCGCCCCTTCCCTGGCAGCAAGGGGTCTCCCCTCAGGGCTACCCTGGCCCAGCTCTGAGCCCCAATCAGAGGAGGGTCTGGGTGGCTTCC
This sequence comes from Myotis myotis, assembly GCF_014108235.1. NCBI lineage: Eukaryota > Metazoa > Chordata > Mammalia > Chiroptera > Vespertilionidae > Myotis > Myotis myotis. The sequence goes on from NW_023416320.1 coordinate 668,963, forward strand.
CGGGACTCTGTGCAGACTCAGGAGGGGCCGAGCCTCCCCTTTCCTCTGCTGCCCGCTGCCTCCACCCTGCCCAGCGCCAGGAGCCTGGGCTCTGCCACCGCACGGCCCCTCCCCGCCCCCCGCGTGTGCTCAGGAGGACCCTGGGAACAGGGGAGCTCGCTCCTCCGTAAACACCCCGCACAGGCTCCTGGCACCGCGCCCGGGAACGGGGTCAGCCCGCCGCACCGGCCCTTCTTGGCTCCGGTCGCTGGTCGCCCCCAGCAACCTCTCTGAGCGGCCGGCCTCAGGGTCAGACAACAGAGGCCCTGCTGCCAGCAGCCAGCTCCGGGCGACCCCCCTGGCCCATTGGCCTTCACTCCCGTGTTCATTGGCCCGCCACCCACCTCACCCCTGTGGCCCGCCCTCCCCCTCACGCCTGTGGCCCGCCCTCCCACCTGTTTTTTTTAAAACAAGAAACCACTTCCCCGGCCTGGCTCCGTGGTGGAACGTCGACCTATGAACAGAAGGTCACAGTTCAGCTCCCGGGCAGGGCACCTGGCCAGGTTGCCGGCTCGATCTCCAGTAGGGGGTGCGCAGGAGGCAGCCGATGGATGAGTCTCATTGTTGATGTTTCTATCTCTCTCTTCCTCTTCCTCCCTCTCTGAAATCAATGATATATTTTTTAAAAAAACAAAAACAAGAAACCACTCTGTAAAGCGCTTATCACCGCCCTAGACCAGTGCCCAGCATCGACTGCCTCAGCGAGGCCTGGCTCCACCCCCCCACTTCCCAGAGCCTGGGCGGTGAGGGCCCAGCACCCATTTCACAGGTGAGAAAACCGAGGCTGAAAGAGGCTCAGACAAGCCGTGTCCGCGAGTAACAACCCCCCTTGGCGTCCCTGGGCCCATCGGCAGACAGTCCTTCGGCCTCAGTGTTGATGCGAAGTCACCTCCGCCCCCTCCCTCCGCCCAGCGGTCCTGGAAGTGCCAGACCCCTGCTCTGCCTTCAGTCACTCTCCAGACCCCCACTCCAAAGACCCTGCAAAACAGGAAGTCCGCCCTGTCCCTCCTTGGCCCAGGCCCTCCTGACTCCACGCCCACCGGAGGCCTCCCCGCACCTGCGTGGGCAGCAGCCCTCTCCCAGCCTCCGTCCTCGGTTTTCCTCTTGTCGGGGTGTCTATCACCCAGGCTCCTATCATTGCTTCACTGCTCTGTGCCCCTAGAATGGAAGCCCCTTGAGAGCAAGGACTTGGTCAGTGTGTGTCATGCAGGCTCAGGGAGCCCCCCCGCCCCAACACACACACACCTCGGAGAGCAGCTGTGCTACTTCGTGGTCATGACTGAACACACGGAGGGCAGCGGAGCCAGGACGCCCCGCTTCGGCTCCTTTCTAAGTGGGGGCTGTTCCCTCCGTGACCTGGCGAAGGCGAAGGGGGCGACCTCCCTAACTTACTGGTTACTTGTCTCCCCACTAGGAGGGGATGGCATCGGCCTGTCTTCATGGCTGGTCCCCAGCATCTGTGACAGCGCCCGGCACAGCGGGGGTGCTCTGTCAGCAGTTCCTGCAGGGACGCACAAAGGGATGCATGAGTGGATGCAAAATGGGGACAAGAAGCACCTGGCCCCTCGGGTCCCGTGAGGCCCCATGAGCCTGGACAGGAGAGGTGCCATGTGACATGTAGATTGCTCTGCAAGTGGTGCCTCAGGGCACAATCACAGCCCAGCTTTATCATTGCCGGGTGCTGGGGGAGCAGAGACTGCCGTGCACTGGGGTGGTCTGGGAAGGCTCTGTGGAGAAAGTGCACAGGGATCGGCAGACCGGAGGGGGAGGGGGAAGGGGGAGGGGGAGGGGGAGCAGGAGAAGGAAGAAGGGGACTGCTGGCAGGAGGAACTGTGAGCAAAGGCAGGAGAGGGCATCAACCCAGAGGGCTGAGAGGGTGCAGGGGTGGGGTTGGAAGTCTGGGGGTGGTGACTGGCTGGGGACCATGTCCTGGCCAGAGTACCCCACAGGCCCACCCTGCCTTTGTTGACCTCAGCAGGTGTGGCCTGCGCCAGGAGCCCTGGTTGGGGTGTCCCCGCCCATCACCTGCCTTCACCCTTCATTCTGAGAGGCTCTGCTCAATGCCCCACCCTGTCACCTGCTGTGGGCGGCTGGCTCTCCACTCCTCTCCCTGGTCATGGGGTTCACGGCTGAGCTGACGGGGCCTGATCCTCCCCCCATCACTGTCCTGGAGATGCCGAGGGGACACGGCTGCTTTCCCCTCGGACAGTCTGGGAGCTTCTCGCAAGCCCCGTGACCTTGGGCAGAGGGCACAGGACTCAGAGCCAGGCGGCCTGGGTTCCAGTCCCAGCTCTCCATTACCCACTGTAGGACGTGGGCCTGCCCCTTCCCTCCTGAGTCTCCGTTCCTCCCCGCAGGGACCCTAACTCACCAAGCACATGGCTGCTGGGGACGTGAGGTGACCCTGGTCAGCGGGACCCCGAGCTGGCACTCAGCTCCTCATGGCAACCATCCCTGGCCACCTGTGGGCTCTTAGTCCACCCCAGGCAGCAAGGGCTCTGACCCCGGGCACTCATTTTATTTTTTAATATATTTTTATTGATTTGGGAGAGGGAGAGAGAGATAGAAACATAGATGGATGATGAGAGATCGTCATTGACCAGTTGCCTTTGGTACGCCCCCCGCCCCCCGCCCCCCAGGGATCAGCCCACAACCCAGGCCTGTGCCCTGACTGGGAATCAAACCATAACCTCGGTTCATAGGTTGACGCTCAGCCACTGAGCCCCGCGGCTGATCACTTACAGCGGAGATCACTGAGGTGCCGAGAAGCGGAGGCTGTGCACAGCCAGGACTGCGTGGGGCTGGCACCAGGGAGCCTGGCGCTCAGGGGCTCCTGCCGCGACAGTCCCTGAGGGTTCAGGCAGGAGGAAACCCTGGCGCCATCGATCTTGCAGCCCAGGGAGGAAGGGCAGTGAGGGGCGGCGTTCAGCCAGGTGCCCATGCCCGCGTGCCCGCTGTCAGGCTGTGGGGACCCTCAGCAGGGCTCCACCAGCCGAGTCAGCACCCTCCCTGGGACCGGGCCACAGCCCCCATCCGCAGCGGGTTCCTTTGGGGGTGGGCATTGCCACGCTTTGAGAAGCCAGCTCCCTGAGGGAGAAGGCAGAGGGACAGGCAGACATCTGTTGGGGGCGCGGAGAGGGCTGGGGGGCAGGGGAGGCGGGAGGACCCACGCGGTCGGTGGGGATTCCAGGAGGGCAGCGCCGTCACCTGCACGCAGAGCGGCAGCCCTGCGGCCCGTGCAGTCAGTCACGCACCTGCTTCCTGGCCTCCTCCCCCACCACTGCCCCCACCCCTCACCAGTGCGGGACCCCCACGGCCTCCCCGGGCACCCCCATCGCCCCGTAAAGACCTGAGGGCTCCCTCGCCCTCAGGCAGGAGGCAATTCCCTGGCCCGCACCCGAGGCCTCTCCAATCCGGCTGAAGTCAGTGTCGTATTTCACTGTTTTGTTTATTTGTTCTACATGTTTCATTGTGGAACCTAAAACGGCGACAGGAAAAGGCCCGGCAGGTGCCACAGGCATCGCTGCCCACCCCGGGTGGGGCCTGGTGCCCCCTTCGGGTCACCTCCGCAGGCACAGCCCGTCCCAGCGCTGACCTGCTCGGCTTGTCCTAAACAGGCGTATGTGGCTTCAGCCTTTGCCCAGGCCGCACCCAGGCCGGAAGGCCACCCCTGCCAGGCGAGAAACCTGCACAGCTCCCTCCGGGGAGCCTCCGGGTCTGCCCAAGCCCGAGGGGGTGTGCCCTGCGCCCCTTCACCCAGGTCTCACCCCTGCTCTGGACACAGCGCTCTGTCCACTCGCAGACCAGGGCCAAGGCTCAGCAGGACAAGAGGACGTGGAATGGCCTGGAAGGAGCCCCAGCCTCCAATGAGACACACACCTGTGACCCCAGGTGCCAACCCAAGTGGCCATATGACCCTGGGTCACCGATGACCAGGTCGCCATGTGACTGCTGGCAATTGTCTGACTCCAGGGACCACATGACCCCAAGCAGACATATGACCCTCCCTGTGGCCATATGACCCTGGGAGGACTTAGGATCCCAGGAAGCTGTATCATAAGTGTGACCCTGGGAAGTTGCAGGACCTCGGGGAGCCTGCTGCTCTCTTGGCAACTTGAGCCCCGGGAAGTCCCGCTGAGGGGTTTGTCCCCAGGACTTCCGGCAGGCATGTCCTCTCAGGTCTCAGGTTCTGCGGTGGGCAATGGGGGCTGGGCTTTGCTTGCCATCTGGGACCTGAGGGTGTGGCCCACCTGGAGCTCACAGACATCAGGGATTTCCCCGAGGGCGCCCAGCGGGAAGTGGTGGAGCTGGAATTCTGCCCTCTGCTCTCTCCACCTGAGATGGGCTCACAGGGGCGGGGGGAGGGGAGGGAGCACAGCTGTCAGGGAGGCAGCTGGATCCGCACCCTGAGAACGTGTGTGCGTGTGCGTGCGTGCGTGCGGCCTGCCTGGTTCGGAGCGGGGCTCAGACCTAGCCGGGAATCAGTGGGCATGCTGATGGAGAGGCTGGGGATTTGCCAAAGTTTCTTTTAAAAAGTATTTGTTGCTTCAAAAACAAAGGAGAGGTTTGCAGAGGAGCAGAGGAGTGTCCTAAAGGGCGTGTCCAGCGGGGACACTGTCTCAGCCTGGGCTCCCCCCCGCCCCCTGTCCCCAGGCCCCTAGAGGCCAGGCTGGCATGGAGGGCCCCAGGGAGAGTGGGTTCATTGGTTTAATCACAGTGAAACCCCAGCTGCCCCAGCTGACCGGGCTCCTGGTAAGTCAGTGGCTTGCGGTTGTGTATACAGTAGCCCCCCCTTATCCACAGGGTACATTGCAAGACCCCCAGTGGCTGCCTGAGACAGGAGACAGCACCAAGCCCCATATATACTGTTTCCTCCTAACACAGACCTCCGTTAAAGTGTGATTGATGCATCAGTAAGAGATTAACAGCAGTCGCCAATAATCAAATAGATCAATTATAAGCTCCTTGATAACGAGATAGTGAGGGTGGCTTGAACCACGGAGCCACAGTCGGTGTGATTACCGCAAAGGCTCCTGGGTGGCTACCGGGCGGGGAGCAGCTACAGGTGGATGAGCCGGTCAAAGGGATGCCTTACGTCCCCAGGGGGCCGGGCGAGAGTTCATCTCGCTCCTCAGAAGGGCCTGCAATGGGAAACCTATGAGTTGCTTGTTTCTGGAATTTTCCAGCTCATATTTGCAGGCGTTTTTTTGGCTTCAGGTAACTGAAACCGTGAAAGCGAAACCGCGGAGCAGGGGGCGCTGCTGTACGAACTCATCGCTTCTCACGCCAGTCTCGGGGCAGGAACTGCCCTGCTTCCCTCGGGGAAGCTCAGGAACCCGGCGGGGCTGAGCGACCCGCCATGGTCAGAGAGCTGGTCAGCGCAGGGTGGGGTTCAGCCCCCGAAGGCGGCTCCGTGTCTGGGCTCCCTAGCGAGCGCCACTCACTCCATTTCACAGACAGGTTCATTGACAGTGAGGTCAAAGTTCAAGCCCAGGCCCTGTAACCCCAAATCTGTCTGCTGGTTGCCCCTCCACTTCCCAATCCTGCTCCTCCCTCTCCCCTCTCCCAGACCGGAGCTCCCACCTGTCCCTGCCTCCTGGCCTCAGGGTCAGAGGTGCTAAAGGTCGCAGGGGCCTCCCACCTCCTGCTGCAGGGGCCCTGAACCCAGTGGGTCACAGGTAAAGATGGAAGCTCTTGACCCCTGCAGGCACGTGGCCGTAGGCAGCTCCTAGAGGGCTGGGTCTGGCCCTCAGAGAGTGCCCGTGGAAGTCGGCTCATGTTGTTTTGGGGGGCGTGGACCCCCCAGGTCTCTCCATGGGCCCTCGATCGGAAAGCCCTTTATTCCCTCTTTCTCTGTCTCCCTCTCCATGCAGACATGTCTGCAGCCCTACAGGGGCAGGTTCTGGGCTGCAGCAGTGACCCTGGCCTGGGACCAGCCCCTCAGACAGGGCTCGAGTCCACTAGGGAGACAGACAATGCCCAGTTACAGTGCGGACGAGGGGTCTGAGCACTGACCCGTGAAAGGTGGGGTGCCTCAGAGCTCATGGGAGTAAGCCACTGATCCTCTGAGGCAGGACACCCAGGAGGGCTTCTTGGAGGAGGCGATTCCTGGCAGACCTCCAGAAATGGTCAAGGTTACAGTTTGGCCAGTTCTCAGGCCATGGAGTCCAAGGGTGAAAGGGACACTGCCCAGCTCCAAGGGTCCACAGGTTTGGAGGGGAGAAGGCAAGGCCGCACAGCGGTGATTAGGACATTGTCACACCCCAGGCTCCCCACAAGTGCGCTGGGAGGTCGATGTACTTACAAAAGAGAATATAGCATCGGCTCCAGAATTTGTGGGGCCCATGTTGAAAATTTGAAGAAATTAAAAATGGTGACAGCAGCCCAGATGTGGAGGTCTTCTGAGCACGGGGCCTTGAGGCTGCCCAGGTTGCACACCTGTGACAGGTAAGTGCCCAGGCAGGCCTGCTCTGGGGCCAGGCCAGAATCTAGGTCTTTCTGACTCCGGGCAAGAGGGCTCCCCACGGCTCAAGCACTCTCCATATAGGACCCATAGCCTCACCCTTCAGATACAGATCCAGGAAAAGCTGTGGGGGTAGGAGGTTTCAGGGGGCGCCCTATAGATCCCATTCCCAGGCTGCCCTGGCGGCTGGACAGTAGGGCTACGGGCCACAGACACCTCGCACCTTTTGTGGCAGTCAGCCAGGGCTGCTACGACAGAATACCAGACTGTGCAGCCCAGACAGCCAACACTTATTTCTCCCAGTTACGGAGCCTGGCAGACCCGAGATCGGGGTGCCAACACGGTCAGGTTCCGGGGGCCTCCTCCTGGCTCTGTTCTCACATGTCCTTCTGTGAGGCATGTGAGCAGAAAGGAAGTTCACTCCCATCTCTTCTTATAAGGGCACTAATCCCATTGCAGGGGCCCCACCTTCCTGACCTGACTACCTTCCAAAGGCCCCACCTTCCAACCATCCCTTGGAGGTTAGGGCTTCCACCTGGATTTTGGAGGGGCCCCAACATGCAGTCCACGACACCTTCTTGGTGGTGGCAGGTGGAGAGAGTGTGGTAGAGTGGCCCTGCCCCGGGTCTTCATGCACACGTGCACGCAGATACATGTGCACATACAAACACACAGCGTTCAGGCACATGCACACTGGGGCCATGTTCTTCCTAACTTTGTTCTCTGTCCAATCTCTGTGTGAAACTTCAGGTCACGTAAGTAAATTAATCTGATGTTTCCCCATCTCTGGCTTAGAACCCGCCTTCTGGAGGCCATTCACATGAAAGTGCATGCACACACTTTAGGTAGGCATTCCATTACCCTTCAGAGGCATTGATGGAGCACCTACTGTGAGTCAGGTCCTATGCTGGCCTCCGTGCCGGGTGGCTAGTGGTCCTCCCCTTATCTGTATGCATTTCCCATTCTACTGTGGGACCCTTAAGGAGAGGGAGCAGACTTGGTTGCCAGCTCTAGTCAAGGCATCTGGCATGGCACATGGCGCATAGTAGGCCCTCAGTAGTTGGTTGCTGACGAAATAAAGATGAAGAAGAGGCTATCAATACAAGCATTGACTGTTCTGCAGATAATTAAACAAAATGATTAAGTCTGTGCTGTATCAAGTCTTTTCTAAAAGCATTATTCAATCCTCCGGACAACGTGTGAGCGAGGTGTTATTAGAAGCCCCTGTTAGATGAGGACTCAGAAAGGTTCACACAGCACAGCCGGACTCGCCTCCACCTCCATCCTCTGGCCACGGGAGCAAACACCCACTAGGGGTGGTGGGTAGACGACAAGGAGCCCCCGGGAAGTGCCAGGTGCCACTGTGGCTTTTAATGTGTACACCCCTGATGCTCTTATTAATCCTTTACTGAAGCATCACATACCCACCCCTGTAACCAGCACCCAGGTCAAAAAACTGAATCTTACCAGCACCTTCACCCCTCCTGTCCCCGTCCTGTCCTGGTCCAGCCCCTCCCTCCACCGTTCACCACGCTCCTGACTTGCCCCACCGTATATAGAGAGAGGTCTACCACTTTCTACCCAAGCCGTCCGACGTACTTTGGGGTCTGGCTTTCTTCCCTTCCTCAAAATCATTTGTCGGAGTCAGCCATATTCTCATGTGTGGGTGTAGCTTATTCATGGCCATTGTTGTCATTCTATTGCGTGACTGCAACCCAACTTATGTATGTATCTGTTCAATCATTGACAGGCATTTTGGGTAGTTTCCCATTTTTGTTTATTACCAGTGTGCTGCTATGAACACAAACATGATCAGATAAGATAGGCACCTGGGATGGAATTGCTAGGTCAAAGGGTTTGCCCGCTGTTCCCAGGCGGCTGCATCCCTTCGCATCCCCGCCTGCAATGTCTGAGGGTTCTGGTTGCTCCACTTCAGCGTCAACACTTGCGATTGTCAGGTTTTCCCATTCCTGACAATCCGGACTGCTTGGAGGTGGCACCCCACCCTTTATGGCTCCACCCCGTCAGCAAGCCCCTGAGATGGGTCTGTGGTCTCCGGGTGCCCGATGAGGGCACACAGGCTCTGAGAGGTGAAGTCATCTGCCCCGTCAGGGTCAGGGTGCAGGGCTCTCTGACCTCAGCCCATCCTATCATCTGTTTCTCTGTCTGTCAAGCTGCCTCCTCTGACCTTGCTCCCAGGGGTTCCCAACAGCCCCATCCTGGGATTATAGGCAATCTGCTCTCGGGGTGACACTGGAGGGGTGTCCCTGGCATGGGTCAGGCTGTGCGTGGGAGGCCCCATCTGGGGTCCTGCCAGCTCCCGGGAGCTCCTGGGTGGGAGGAGAGTGGGGAGGGAAGGTGGCCCTCAGCGAGACCAGGAGGCGAGGAGGGATTGACCCGGATGGGGAGGCCAGGAGTGTTTGCGGCTGCACCTGGGGAGAGGTGTGTGCGTGTGCGTGTGTGTGTGCGTGTGCGTGTGTGTGTGTGTGTGTGTGTGTGTGTGTGTTGATGGTGATGGTGGTGGTGGTGGTGGCTGTGATAATGATGATGATGATGGTGTTGGTGATGGTGGTGATGGTGCTGGTGCTGGTGCTGGTTCTGGTGCTGGTGCTGGTGGTGGTGATAATGATAGTGATGATGGTGGTGGTGGTGGTGGTGATGGTGCTGGTGGTGCTGGTGCTGGTGGTGATGGCAGGAAGTATCTGTAGAGGGGCCAGGCTGGTGACGGTGTGGAGGCTCCCTGGGTAGAGTCTAGGTAGGCGGAGGACGGTTGGGGAGAGGCAAGCATCGAGGTGAGCAGGGGCGGGGCGGGGGCTGCAGGGTACTTCCTCCCTCCCTCCCTCGGTCCCGCGGCCACGGAGCAGGGTGGGCGGGGTTCGGGGCCGGGGCTCCTGGGGAGGGCGGGGCCCAGGCCTCGAGGAGCCCGGGTTGGGGGCGTGCGGGACTCAGCTCCAGGGAGGAGGGGGGTGGGCTGCGGCAGGGGCGGGGCTTTCCGGGGGCGGGGCCTTGGAGGCCGGGGCGGGGCGGCGAGGGGGCGGGGAGACCGGCGGCCAATGGGCACGCGCAGCTCAGGCCCCGCCCCGCCTCCCGCGGCGGCTGCTGCATAGTCATGAGCGCAGGCCGCGCTGCGTCAGCGGAAGCGGCGCGCGGCGGCTGTTTCCGACCCGATAAAGCGGCGTTGTCCCGGCGCGCCGGCCGCACTCTCGCAGCGCTCCCTCCGCGCCCGCGTCGCCGCAGCCACCCTGCCCGGCCGGCCCGCCGGGAGCAGCCGCCGCGTCCCCGCCCCAGCCGCCGCTCCCGAGCGCCCGGGGCCCCGCGCCCCCGCCAGCGCCGCCCGGCCCGGCCGCCCCGCCGCCCCCCGCGGCCCCGGCCGTAGGAGACAGGTGAGCGGCCGCCGCCGGACCAGGCCCCGCACCTGGGCGCCCCGCACCTGCCGCTTCCCGACCCCGCGCCGCTGCGGCCTCGAACTCCCCGCGCCCGGCATCTCTTCCTCGGGGAGGGCACCCCACGCCCCGCCCGGACGCCGCCTCCCGCTCCCGCCGGGACACCCGCCCGCACCCTTGACCCTCCTTCCTCTCTCCGGGCTGCACCTGCCCCTCCTCGTCCGCGTCCCAGCAGCCTCCCGGGCATTCGGGGCCCCGCTCCGGGGCGTGCACCTTCCCGGGACCCTGCCCCGCGCCGCACCCTCCCCTCGGCATCCCCACCCCGCTTTCTCGGGCTCCTCTCCTCCCAGGGAAGCCCGGCTGCCCGCCCCGCGGCCGCGACCTTGCCCTGCCTTCTCGGCCTGACGCCTCCAACTTCGGAGAGTTGCGCCTCTGCCCCCTCTGCCGGGAGCCCCCCGCGCCCTGCACGCGGGCCCTCCGCGCCCCCGCCGCGGCCGCACACCCCGAGCCGCTGCCCCTGCGCTCGGTGTCTCCCCTGCACCGTGCAGACAGCACCCTGTGCCCGGGGCCGAGCCGGCCCTGCAGGCGGGGAGCCAGTGCGCCCTGCACCAGCCCCTTCCGTGCGCTGGTCCGCATCCCAGCACCGGTTCCCCTTTCCCAGCCGCCGACCTCCCGGAGCTTAACCCGTTCCTCGCCAGGCGGTGGCTCTGCATTGGGTTCCCAGGGGGCACCCCCAGCCACAGCTTTTCCCGGGAACACATGCCGCAGTGTGTCGGGGGGGGGGGGGGGGGGCAGGGAGGAGTGGGAAGGGGCGCTGGGGCTCCTAGGGCGCTTTATTCCTTCGATGCCTCAGCTTACTCCAGCTAAAGGGGCCTGTAGTTCCTGGTTATTGGGGTGTCTCCTAGCCTAGGGCCTGGGGAGCGGGGGAGAGTTTGAGTGATTGAAGCAATTGTGGGGTCAAGTGTTTGTCAGAACCTAAGCCCGTTTCTACGGGGAAACCGACTGGCTCTTCCCGGCCTTACGGGGGCGTGCGCTCACCTTCCTTCCCTGTGGCGTGGGCAGGCAGGGAGCCTGGGGCCAGTCTTTCATCTCTTCCGTTTTGTGCTTGAAGGAGAAAAGGAAAGAAAAAGCGGGAGGCTTGGTTTGCTGATGAAGAAGTGTGACGCCGCCCGGCCAGCCCCTCGCCGCCTCTCCCAGGTGTGCGTGATTCTCTGCTAGACCTGAACGCGGCCTGGGAGAGTCAGACTTTACCTAATGCCTGGGAGAGAGGTTGCAGAAGCTGCTAGAACAGTGGTTCTCAGCCTTGGCTGACATTTAGAATCACCTGGGAATCTTTTTAAAATCCTGATTTCTAGGCCTCTGTGCTAGAAGGTGGGACGAGGCAGGGCTGAGGCCGGCCGATCGCAGGCCGCAGCTGAGCGACCAGGGAGATGGGGTCTGGAGAGCTTCTGAGGGCAGGAGACAGGTGGTCTTCACAGTCCCATCCGGGCTAATTGTTGTAGGGGCAGCAGCTGGAAAGAACACCAGTGGCTGGCGATGCGTTTGAAATGCATAGTAGCGATCTGGTGGTGGTAGGTGTGGAGGGGGCCCCCTGGGGAGGTGCCGGCCTGCTGGGCTCCCTGGGGCCTGTGGGGCGTCCCTGGGGCGGTGCTGCAGCCTTGGCCCCTGTCGCATCTGGAAAGCTGAGCAGAGATTGGACTGGGTGAGCTCCAAGGTGGTGTTCGGCTTTTAACATCCTGGGCTCGCTCTGCCCTCCACTTTGCTTCCTGGAGAGGAGGGGAGGTGAGAAGGGGTGGAGGAGTCTGGGAACAGGTCCCAGGCCCTCCAGGTCTGCCCGAGAGGGGGGCTGCCGCAGCCGTGGCTTCCGTGGAGGAAAGCGGCCCGCATCTCGGTTGCTGGGTGTTGGGTTGGTCTGAGGGACGGGGGTGGGGGGAAGAGCAGTGGGCTGAGCTGGGGTCCCGGCCACACTGTCATTTTCTAATTGGGGTGCCTGTTGTGCCTGCCACCATCTGCACCCTCCCCTCCTGTCCCCCAGGCCCGGAGCCCAGCCCCGTGTAGCCGGCAGGGGTGGTTTGTGACTCAGCCTCACGGGCTGGCACTGAGTGAGGGCGACTGGCGAGCGCTGTAGGTGGCAGACAACCCCAAATTGCTAGTGCCCTCTTCGGAAACACCCCTGGCAGAGCCCAGCCTGTAATTTGTGGGGCTGGAATGTGCTGGAAGCCGTGTTCCTACTGCGGACAGGGAGGGTGCTGCCCCACGCTGGCCTGGTCCGGTTCCCGGGTTTCTGGTCACAGCAGTACGGCTGCTGAAGGCTCGAGCGCTCAGCACAGCCCCGTTGGGTGGGCTGCCTGGACACGAAGCCAGGAAACCAAGCATCTAGCTTTGCCAAGCGGAGATCTGACCAGAGAGAAGGAAGAGCCCCCCTCCCCCCACCCCCGTCCCCCAGGAGAAGAGCAGCCGCTTGGGAAGGAAGGGGTGGGAGAGGACCCTGGCGCTAGGCTCCTGCTGTGCAGGGGGCTCCAGGCCAGGCCGGCCGCCCCTCCCCCGCCGCGCCCAGACAAGGTCCCCTTGTTTAGATTAGCTTAATTACCCTCCCCAAAGCCATGAACAAGGGTCTTTTTAGACGTGGAACTTTCAAAGTGCTTGGCCTTTTCCCTTTTTTTTTTTTTAAGGTATCAAATGCTAAGCCTTTGTGAAATCAGGCACCTTCAGGGACCTGGGAGGTGGTGGGCCTTTTAAATGTGACAGGCGGCCTCCCCTGGCCCCTGCCTGAAATCAGAGGGCCCGCTGCCCTCCCGGTGGGAACTCGGGACACTGGGTGGGGGCGTGGGGGCCTAACAGTGCGAATGAACCTGCTCTCTTGGCCAGTGACTCTTAGAGGAGGCATTTTAAGAAGATGAACAATCCACAGAGCTGGAGGGCGACCGCCTAATCCACTTTTCTGTTTTCCTTTTGAGGTTGCATCCCCCAGGGCCCCGCCAGCATCTCGGACCTTAGCCGGTGCCCAGGGCTGGGGCGGTAGGGGTGCCTGTTGAGTGTGCTCACCTGGGCTCAGCCGTCCCAGGCAGCCTCGGAGCTGTCCTGTTCCCTCCCAGGCCATCACCTTACTAGTCAGGCCAGCCAGCCTTCCCGCAGGTGGAGGGGCTGCGCCCTCCGTAGTAAACACAACATCCTGGGAGCGCAGTGCAGCCTGTTCTGCCTGCACTCGTTTTCTGAGAGATGATGGGAAGCGAAACAAGCGCCCGGAGGGACAGGGAGGCTGAGTTCTGTGTGGCTGTTTGGAACCTGAGGTGAGTCAGGTCCACCCCCCGCCCCCAAGGGTACACATGGTGCTGGGCATTTGGCCCCGGGTCCCCAGCAGGCCCTCCCGCAGCTGACGGGGTTTGCAGAGCCTCTCAGTCCCCCGAGCCTGGCCACCTTGCCCTCCCAGCTCTGCCTGGCCGGGAGCCTGGTTCAGCCCTAAGTCCTTGGTGTTTTCATCCTCCCAAACCTGTTGGAGGATTTTGCTGGCAGCGAGGGGAGCTGCATTCCTGAGCCGGTGCCCGAGAGGCGCTGCTGGCTGCGTGCAGAAGGGGCCTTCCACCTGGGCCGTGCGGGCCCTGCAGGCCCCTGAGGTTTGCCTGGGAGCCCTGGAGCCAGTTGGCTTGGTCAGCGACCAGACCCTGCCCATTTTAAAGGAAGGGAACTCCCGAGTGTGTAAAATACACAGCAAGTCTTACAGCAGGCGCCGGGGGGGCAGGCCCGCTGGTCTGGCCCCGCCGCAGCGGCCGCCGCGCTTACACACAGATGCTGCTGCACACGGCCAGCAGCCCCGGGACCTCGCAAGGCCGGCAAACAGTAAATCGCTCCTCGCTGCCAACCGTTCAGTCATCGTTTTAGGAAAATACATTCATCCCAAAGAGGATGATTTTCGGTTTGGAATGGGAAAGGAATCGTGTCCCCTGAGTTACTCTGAAGGGAGGGGCTTGACTGCTCCAGCAGGAGGCGGCCTGCGGGGCCCCAGCCAGGGGGGCAGCGCTGCCTGGCACACGGGCTGCCGGAGCCGCCCTCTTGGAGTCCAGTCGCGCTCACGGCTGTGGGGTAACTGGAAACGGGCACTGAAGTGGACATCTAAACTTCTTGCTGATTTCAAGCAGCTGTAAAGGATGTGGTTTCTAGAATATTGTAAGCACAGGCTAAATGCATTTCACGTCTCCGGTGTGAAGACTCGGGCTGGGGGCCCCAGCACCCTTTAAAAACCTGCTGTACACGGCCGCGTCTCCCTTTTCTTCCTGAACTCGTATGTTTGCTCAGCCTTCCTCGTGGAGTTTCACGCTGATGGCACGTGCCTTCCTACTTGAGGCGAACTGATCACCAACTTCTCTCTGACTGCAGCTCAGAACCTGCTGCTTTGGGAAGATGAGGGTCCCCCCTCGCCCCCCGAGAATCTTCTGTGTAATGGTTACCAGTAAGGTGGCTTGTGACAGTCCTGATCGCAAACCTCTCCCAGGCATTGAGTCAACCGACTCTCCAGTACCTCGCTCAGGTCCAGCAGGCACTGCCCGCACCTTGGCCAGGAGGCGAGGGGCTACTGTCTGCTGCCCCTGGGCTCCCGCGAGGCTTCTGGCCGCACTGACAGCACACCTGTCCTCAGTTACTAAACGCACAAGACAAAGGCGCCTCGAGCGAGGCTCCATCTCAGGTGCCTCAGTTAAAGGGGTTATGGGCCTGCCCTTGGTGCCAGCTCCGCCCTGTTGCTGGAACATTCCAGGACAGGAGTGCCTTCTGCTGGCTGGGGAGGAAGGGAGTGTGAGGTGGCCTTGGGCGGGGCCCTCGGGCCTGGACTGTGCGTGGAGGTCCGTGGGGACGTTCAGTCTGAGTTGCCACACCTGAGGGCTCGAGGCAGCCCCTGCGTGGCCCGCGGTGTGAAGCGCTTCCACGCACTGTTTCCCGGGCCTGGGGGTGGGGCGCGTGCGCCACGGGGTTAATTGGGACCTCGTGCCGCTCCGTTCGGCTGTAGCGGTTGATTGCGTGTGCTCCCAGGTGTCGCTGAAGGGAGGTGATGGGACCCTTCACGGACGCAGGTGTCGGGCGCGGCAATCCCGTGGCCTTTGGTTGGGTTAGTGCAGGGGTGGGCAAACTTTTTGACTGGAGGGCCACAATGGGTTCTTAAACTGGACCGGAGGGCCGGAACAAAAGCATGGATGGAGTGTTTGTGTGAACTAATATAAATTCAAAGTAAACAGCATTCCATAAAAGGGTACGGTCTTTTTTTTTTTTTTTTTTTTTTAGTTTTATTCATTTCAAACGGGCGGGATCCGGCCCGCGGGCCATAGTTTGCCCACAGCTGGGTTAGTGTGAGCCTCGGGAGCCTGCCTGCAGTTCCAGTTTAATTTGCCAGAAAGATGTGCTGGAAGCAGGAAGGTCTCCGGGGGGTGCGGGTGGGGGCCCGGGTTTGGGTTGGGACAGGTTCTCCCTGCAGGGGTCCCGGAGCCTTGCTGGGGTCCCCATGAGGAGCACGGTTCTGGAGAGGGGTCTGCTTGTCCCCGGGGAGAGCCACTGGGTGGTGAGAGGTCCTGGGGGGTCGCCAAGGGGGGGCCTCCCCAAGACCTCCCTCGGTCCCACTCAGCACGGCCGGAAAGCAGGCTGCCGCCCCGCGCTGTGGGCGGCTGGGAGTGTGACCTGCCTTCTGTTCTCAGCTGCTGGTAGAATCTGTCACGCACATTTGGACTTGTGTTTGGGGACAAGACGTGTCCTCAGACTGAGGATCCCTTTGTTCCCAGGGTCAGGGACGCTAGGAGCTGCCCCCCGATGACCGTCAGGGTTTTGTGGTTCACCTGACAGCGCAGGAAACACGGGCAGGCAGCGCGCCCCTTGCCCACTCTGGGCGAGTTGGGGAAGGAGCCTTAAAGGTGCCACCTCCATTGATCCCTAAAGCAGGAGCCCCTCCTTACATCCTCTTGGCATCTCGGACCTTGACACTGAGTCTGGTTTGTAACCCAAAGGCTTAGGGCAGCCAGGGCTGCTGAAGGGGAAACGGGCCCTCGGGGGACTGCACAGCGAGGCCGCTTGTCCTGGACTCTCCCCTCACCTCCCAGCCAGGGGTGCCGCCTGTAACAGGCCGGGAAGGCGGGCGGTGTAAACCCAATGCACCCCAAGTGGGGATCAGCCCTGCAGGCCTGCACACTGCTACCCTCTGCTGGATGGAGCCAGGGCCGGGGTGCTTCCCGTCCTCCTGCGCCCCTGCTGCACCCCGTGCCCCATGCGCAGGCTGCTCTGACTTGGTGAGCGGTGCTGGGTGGGTTGTGGGGCTGAGGCTGTCTGCTCTGATTGGCCGGCTCAGGCTCAGGCGCCCTGTGGGGCAGGGAAGGGCAGCTCCGCCTTGAAGGATTCCGAGGGCTGAGTGCTGTCGTTCCTCAGGGGGTGCAGCGGCCTGTGCCTCTTGTGCTTCAGCTGCCGCAGCCCAGAGCCCGGCCTGTGCGGGGAGCGTGTGCACCCTGGCGGGGCCGTCCCTGGCTTGTGTCCTTGGCCCAGAGGCCGCCCACTGGTCCAAGCTCCAGCTTCTGTGTTGTAACCGGGGAGCGTAATGAGGCTCTGTTCCTGGCGCTCGGCCAGCCGGGAGGAATAAGCACTGAGGCGGCCCCATGCAGAGCACTCGGCTTCGCTCTGCAGGACCCGGGGGGCTCTGCTGTATCACCAGTCTCTCCACTTAGCAGGGAGGAAAGGAGGCACAGAGAGGTGAAGTAACTTGCCCTAAGCCACACAGTAGGTGGCTGAGCTGGGGGTGAACCTTGGAGTGTTGGATCTTCGCTAACACGGAGCGGGTGTGGGGGCTGCGGGCTGCCTCCGCCCACAGGAAAAGCTGGGTTCTACGCGTGCACTGAGTGTGTGTGTGCGCAGTGTGGGACGGCTGTCTTCTTTCAGCACCGTGACTGAGAAACGGCGGTAACTTCATAAAGGAGGGATGGTGAACACCGTCCGGTGCACAGTGAGCCGGGACCTGTGTCCTGGACCCACACCTGAGCCGGTGGTAGTTACACTGGGAATTCAGACGCTGTGAGGAGAGGGAGGCAGAACTGTGTCAGGGAGCCAGGCCGGCGGACGCGTCCCAGGGCCGGCCCTCAGTGGCATTGTCACCAGCTGTTATCGGCCTCTCCTTGGTCCGTCCGGCGGTTGGCGCAGCGGCGGCGAGGCTGCGGGCAGATAAGAGCCCTGCACGTGTGTCCGTTTGTGGTTGTGGGGCTCAGATAGGTCTGTGGGCCGGTGGGGGAGTCTGGAGGCCGGGCCAGTGCGGCCGTGGTTTCTGCTGCTCATGATATGGTTTGGGGAAATAGCTCTCCGCCATTTTCCTGTGGGTTTCCTCAGGGTCCCTCCGAACCTGGTCCATCTGGGGTGGTCCTGCCACATAGTCCTGCCTGGGCTGGGAGCCCTCCGGGGGCGTGGGCCGGGATCGGGCCTCTCCCCACAGCGCTGCCTCCTCCCTGCCACGCAGTGGCTCTGGGCTGCGGAAGTGCTCACCGCTCTGCGACGCCCTGGGCGCAGGTGACGCATCGCCCCGGCGAGCGAGGGCGGCCGCCAGCTGGGCTGTGCACCCCTCTCATTGCGGGGAGCTGAGCGCGGGGCCCCTGATTCCTCCTGGACGAGGCACCCTGAGGACCGGCGGCATGGTGCTTTGCGGGTGGTGCCCGGGTGTCAGCTCTGCCCCCGAGTGTTTCCGGGGCCTGCGCAGCCCTGCAGAGTCCCAGGGCGCCCCCGTCTCTGGCAGACACAGCGCCAAGGCCTCTGTGGGGACCGAGGGAGTGGCCAGGCCTCACTGTCCCCGGTGCGTCTCGCCGGCCCCTGACCTGTGCCCCTGGACCAGCCAGGGCTTCTCTCCTGGACTCATCCCTCCTGGGCGCCAGCTCTCTGCCAACATACGACCTTGAAACATGGTGGCACCTGAAGCCCGTGGGAAAGACAGCGCGAGCCTGGCAGACCCGGGCCTGCTCTGCGGGACCCACTCGCCTGCCCACCTGCCCAGCTGCCCACCTGCGAGCCCGGCCGCTGGGTGTGACCCCGGGAGGTATCTGCAAATGGCCGGCAGTGCCACTCATCCTTGGCTCTCAAGGGCGGCGTGTGGCAGCCCTGGCGTGCCCTCCTGGTGGGCCTGGCGAAGAGGGTGCTGGGAGGCTCAGGGTCCTCCTGGGCTGAGTTGGGCTGGTCTGGCCTGGTTCTTTTGCCACAGCTGGTCTTAAGCCCCAAACCAGGATTTCTCAACTTTTTCAACCCATTCTTTCTCCCTTTTTATTTTTTTGGCTGATTTTTAACCCTGGGAAGATCTTATCTAGATTTCTATTTTTTTAAAAAAATTGCAAGACAGTTTTATGCCTGCAGGATTCGCTTCCAGCCTGAGCCACGGGTGCCACGCTGTGCTGGCTGCCGTGGGCGTGGTCCCGCGTGTGCCTGTGGAGGGCCCTGCGTGTCCCCCTTCCCCGTGGGGCGGGGGGGGGGGGGGGGATGTCAGCAGGCCACAGTCTTCGCAGGGAATTTTTGAGTTCTGATGGGTCACGTGCGGGTTGGCCCTCGGGGCACACGGACCCTTGTCTGAGGGACCTGCTGTCTGCCCTGAACATCCTGGGGAGGCTCTGCCTCCGGGCGGGATTTGATAACAAAATGACCAAGGACTTGGAACTCCTTTTGTAAAATTCTCACCTGAGGCTATGATCATTGATTTTTAGGGAGCGAGCAAGAGAATGTGAGAAAAACATTGATCGGTCGCCTCCTGTATGAGTCCCACCAGGAATTGAACCCCAGCCTCTTTGCTGTAGGAGACGATGCTCCAACCAGCTGAGCCTCCGGCCGGGCGACCTCGAACTTGTTGAGTCAGCCCTTCCTCGCTGTGTAGAGCTTGCTGTCCTCATCACTGACAGCTCCAGCGCCCCGTGTGTCTGTGGCTGGGCGTCACTGTCCCTGTAGCTGTGGCGTCCTTCTGTTGCCAGGAAGTAGGTGGCCTCCGCTTATAGGCCGGGGGAGTCGGCCAGGCAAGGGCCTGGCCTCACAGCCTTCCAGCTCGCGGCTCGGGCCTGTGGACAGCAGGTGGCCCATGGAGCAGAGGCTGTGGGACAGGGTGACCTCTCGGGCCTTCACAGTGCCTCTCCTCTCAGCTGCCCGGCACGGCCAGACTGTGTATGTGGGACCAGGAAGGCCGCCTGGTGTGGTTTCCTGTTTGGCGAAAGCTGGTGGCCATGGTTAGTGGTCACTGGGGCCTTGAGGAGGTGGCAGAGGAGGGTGCTGCGTTGGCCCCTGGCGCTGCGTGTGCTTGGTGCTGCTGTCACAGAGCTGGCGTGTCCAAGTCCCATGTGCACGGCCACTTGCTCCTTCCTGGGGCTCCCGCTGGCTCTGGAGCAGCCTTGAGTTCACCTGCGGGCAGTCCGAGCGCCCGGCCGAGGGAGGGCTGGACCAGGAGGGCAGCCTCGCTAGCTCTGAGCCTGAACCCCAGCAGCCAGGGCGGGCATCCCTGCAGGCCACACTGGTCCCTGCACGCAAGCGAGAGGCCCTGCCCACTCGCGTCCACGCGTGTCTGGCTGCACTCGGTGGCACCTGGACAGGCTCCTGCTTCTGTATGAACCGTGAGGCCCGTTGTTGCCGACCTGGTTTCTTCTTCACTCCGTCTTTCCTCGCCTCCATCTGTGCTGGGTCACTTTTCAAAATGAGTGAGCTATTCCTGAGCTTCAGCACATGCTCCCGCCCCGGCCAGCCGCATGGCCAGCGAGGGGAGCCTCGTTCGCCGCCGGCTGCCGCCCGGCTTCTCCGACGGGTGCCAGCCCCTCACCTCTGTGCAGCCCCAGGTCAGGCCCAGGAGAGCGCTTGGTCTTCCATTTCTGCTGTGACTGTTTCGTGAGGCCCAGAAACGGTCCGTCTGTCACCCTGGGCAGCCCTCCTAGTTTCTTAAACATAGAATCCATCTTTCTCTCTCTTTTACCTGCTTTTTTTTTTTTTTTGTATGAAACTCAATTGCTCAATTCCGTTGTAAAGGAAACTACAGAAGGAAGGACTGACCAAAAAGTTATGAAAAGATTATGCAATGGCCATCTCAGGACAAGAATCCCTGTGCCCATCGAGGGCCCTGTTCACGCCCCTCCCCCTTAACGGGTGGTTCTGACCCGGTTGGGGTCGTGGATTCCTTTGAAAACCTGGTGAAGGCTGTGGGCCACTTCCCCACAGAAACACAAGACCCCGTTTTCTTGTGCTTTAGGGAGTGAGTGCCCACGGGTCCTCTAACATCCCACACGGTCTCCCAGCGGAGGAGCCCTGTCCTGGGGCCTTGGCTTGGGGCTCGCACCTGCAGGGCCAGCCGCCTAGTCTGCCTCTGGGCCCTGCAAGACGGAGCTTGGCCGCCAGTCTGAGTGGGGGATGGGGTGAGGGTGCACTCAGTGCCCAGAAGCAGGTGGTCGGGCTGGCGCTGGCAGGCTGGCCCCTGAGGAGTGGCTGGAGAGGACCCGGAGGGGGGGGTGGTTGTGGCTCCTCGCTATGACCGTTGTGACCGTGGTTAGCAGCCGCGGGACGGGGATGGGGGGGTGGGGCACGTGCCTCGGGCACTGGAGGCGGAAGGCGGCCTGCAGCGGTGCCTTGTGGATGCCCGTTCAGTTTGTGGGAGAATGTAGGGTAGTTAAAATTAGCAGCGAAAGCCACAGAGCGAAGGCTGTCCAGCTGCATTGAGCAATGTCGCCCGAGATAAGGCTTGGGAGCGGGTGGAATTCCTGGGCCCGAGCCCGGCGGGCCGGGGGTTCCGTGAGGGGCCCGCTTGCCCAGCCTCGACCGCCAGCTCCCTGGAGGCCCCCTGCAGAGGGCACGGTCACAGGGCCCCGCGGGTCTCTGGCACGTGGCACCTAGTTCCTCTCAGGTCAGGCCCGGTGACCCTCTCAGGCGGCAGCAGAGGCTGGGGGTGGCCCATCGCGCTCCGAGCTGCGCCCGCGTCCCACCCGTTCCCATAGTCACCCCCTGCCTCCTTCCAGCTGTAGTGGGAGCGGCTCCGGGCCCGTGCCAGCTCAGCCTCGAGCAGAGTCCTTGTCATGGGAGTCACCCGTCCGCTGACGCCCCGCACCTGCTCTCAGGGCCGCCCTGCGCTGGACGGGAGGTGGCGAGGCCTGTTTTGAACTAAGATGTTTGATCTGAATCTTCCTCAAGGAGCAGGCACAGCCTTTCACCACGTGTGCGCTCGCTGCCACCCCGCAGCCCTGCCCCGCCCTCCAGCCTGCATCTGTCACACAGGCCCTGCACCCTCTGGTTCTGCTGGCTGGTCGGATGTGCGGGCAGCGCACAGGCCATGAGCAGGAGAGAATCGGACTTGAACTCTCGGAGTGTGGGATTCCCAGGACACACGCACTGTTGGTGTAGAACTGTAGATGGTTTTGGACGAGGAGAAAGGGGGGCGGAGGGGCTGTCTGAGATTTCGGAAGTGGAAACGGGCTGAGCCTCCTGACGCAGGTTTCTGTCCGAATCGCTAAGCAGGAAAGGGGGCGGGGCTAAGAAAACAAAACCAGAACCCCTCCCGAGTCTGCTGGGCTTTGATTCACCTCAGCCTTCGGGGCCCTCCTGGGACACCCGCCTCCTTTCCCAGCCGGGGGCCTGTGCTGAGGGCCTGGGGGGCGCCCTCCTGGGACACCCGCCTCCTTTCCCAGCCGGGGGCCTGTGCTGAGGGCCTGGGGGGGGCGCCCTCCTGGGACACCCGCCTCCTTTCCCAGCCGGGGGCCTGTGCTGAGGGCCTGGGGGAGGTGCCCATGCGGGGCTGCTGTCCCGCCGTGCCTCGGTTTCCCCCTCTCCGTGGTGCTCACACCCTGTGCCTCGCCACAGAGGCTCCAGCTCATCCCCGCGCGTCTGCAGCAGCTGGGCCTCCCGGAATCCCTTCCCGCCAGCGGCGGGGGCACACCCACGGAGGGCTAAGGGACAGTCTCCCACGGGCAGGGGTGCAGCTCCCCGCGGGGAGGGTCGGCCTGTGCTGGAGGCTGGCGTGGCCTGCGCAGCCTGCTGCCCTTGAAGAGGGCGGCGGTGACAGGTGGCACAGTGCACCTTGTATGGCCTATTGTTTCTTTTCCTACAGCGAGAGGAGGGGAGAGGGAGAGAGAAGCATCCATGTGAGAGCAGAACATCGGCCTGCGCGACCCCTACCGGGGATGGAGCTCGAGACCCGGCATGTGCCCTGGCCGGGAATCTAACCAGCAACCTTTCAGGGCCCGGGCGCCGCCCAGCCGCTCGCTGAGCCCCTCGCTGAGCCGCCCAGCCGTTCCCTGAGCCCCTCGCTGAGCCACTCGCTGAGCCGCCCGGCCGCTCCCTGAGCCCCTCGCTGAGCCGCCCAGCCGCTCCCTGAGCCGCTCGCTGAGCCACTCGCTGAGCCACTCGCTGAGCCGCCCAGCCGCTCCCTGAGCCACTCGCTGAGCCACCCAGCCGTTCCCTGAGCCCCTCGCTGAGCCGCCCAGCCGCTCCCTGAGCCGCTCGCTGAGCCACTTGCTGAGCCACTCGCTGAGCCGCCCAGCCGCTCGCTGAGCCGCTCGCTGAGCCACTCGCTGAGCCGCCCAGCCGCTCCCTGAGCCGCTCGCTGAGCCGCCCAGCCGCTCCCTGAGCCGCTCGCTGAGCCGCCCAGCCGCTCACTGAGCCGCTCGCTGAGCCGCCCAGCCGCTCACTGAGCCGCCCAGCCGCTCCCTGAGCCCCTCGCTGAGCCGCGCCGTTCAGGGCGCACATTGTTTTCCTGGTAGACTCATCAGCTGCTCAAAAGAGTAACCTCTGTAACCAAGTACATAATTTTCATATTTGTACGTAGCCGTCTTTAATTGGTTGTTCAACCATCTAGGCCAGAAGGCGGCATCTGGTCACGGGGCTGTTTCTTGGAAGGAACTGGGTTGCAGGCGGGAGGCCATCCTGGCGGGGGGGAGGGGGTCCGGAAGGGGGCACAGCTGCTGCCCTGGCCCTGCCTGAGGTCGTTGCCTTTTGAAAGCATCCTTACGCCCAGGTGACCTCACCTGCGGTGGCATAAACTACACCCGCCAGGAAAGGGTGGTTCTGCTCGCTGCGGGAGTGTCTTCTCCCTGTCGACACGGGTGGAGGAAGAGCGAGGTGTGCGTTCATGTGCGTCTGTCACAGGCTCCCCGCGCCCTGCAGGCCTCCCTCCTGTGATGAGCAGCCTTGGTGTGTGGGCTTCCTGGTGGGGCTAAGGCTCTAGGCCCCGGCGCTCGCTCCCCCCAGCCACCTGGCCGTGTCCTGGGGCCGCGGCGGCCGTGGCCTGCTGTCTGCCCGCGCCTTTCTGACCCTGCGTCCGGGAGAGCCCTGCGTGTGCTGTCGGTGGGAGCGTGTTCTCCACGGGATCGAGAAAGCATTTCCCGGGCCGCGCACGGGAGGTGGGGGTGTGGCGGGCGTGCTCGGTGCACATAGGAGGCTGCCCTTCTGGTTCCGTGTCCCATCTCCATCCGTCCTGCCGAGGAAGAAGCCCGAGCTTATCTTCAAGGCCAAAACCAAGGCCGTGTCCAGAGTTTGTCTCACGTTAAAGCTTAGTTCTGGGGCCCGAGCGGTCTGCCGCGGGCCCACACGGCTGCAGATGGCATGGCTGCGTGTGTTCCGGGGGGGAGAGAGCTCTTTGTTCCCCTGGGGTTCCATTATCTCAGGCTTGGGAAAGGCTGGGAGCTTTTGTGTGTGTGTATATGTGTGTGTGTGTGTGTGTGTGTGATTTTTTAAAAATCCTCACCCAAGGGTATGTGGTGGTGTGTTTAGTTGGTTTTAGGGAGTAAGGGAGAGAGGAAAATATTGATGTGAGAGAGCAACATCGATCGGTTGCCTCCTGTGCCCACCCTCCTGGGGATTGAACACACAGCCTTTTGGTGCACAGAGCAGCCCTCTGATCAACTTCCCAACTCCTGTGGGCTGCGCTGCACCCGCCTTCTGCCAGCCTGCACCTCCCCAGGCTAGACCCGGCCTCTGCTCAGGCCCCGCCCCTGCTCCCCGGTGTGGGGAGGAGGGTGTTGATCCTTGGCGGGCAATGCTGGTCCCCTAGAGCGTGCAGCTGACTTCCTGGTGCAGCAAGCGGCTCCCTCTGCTCCCCCCTCACTAATATCTACTCCAGCTTCCTGTGCTGACAGGCCTCGCACTGTGGAGGCGGCGTGGCTCCCTGCGCTCACAGGCCTCGTGCCGTGGAGGTGGCGTGGTAGTGGCACTTGAACCTGCTGTTGCCAGCAATTTGGAAGAGCAGCTACTTCTGCCTTCCTCGCGGTCTCAGACCCACTGGGCCGGGGGGGGGGGGGGTGCTAATGTCTGTGCCTGGACGGAGCAGGGTCTCCCGGCATACTCCCCGCAGGAGGGCAGTGCGGGCATCTGCAGGCCACTGTCGCGGTGCCTCCATGGGAGACGCGCCTTGAACTGTCACTCACTCTGCCGGCGCCTGTTCTGGGAGGGAACACAGGTGGTCTGAGGAGAGAAGCTGCGGACAGGTACAGGTGCGGCCTGTTTGCAGGGGTGCGTGCTGAGCTCCTGGTGAGAGACCGAGATGGGGGTGCACAGGCTGTAAGCTTCCCGGAGGCGCAGAAGGAGGGGCCCCAGTGAAGACTGGCCGTCTGCCTGGGCCCAAACCCCGCGGTTCCTCGCTCTGTTCCAAATCCCGTCCCTAGAAGGGAGGCGGGCACTCAGACCCTCCCGCACAGCTGCTCCCCGAGGGCTGGCGGCCGGCGTGCTCGTGCCTTTTAGGGCAGCAGGGATGGGGGTGTTGGGGCTTCCCCTGTGGGTAGCATCTTCCCCAGGGCCCCCTGCCCTCTGTGCGTGGGACAGCCCCCTCTTTTAGGCTGGTAGGCGATTGCATCCTGAGAAGCATGTCTCAGGGACACCCCACTTGACTGACATGGGGAGTTCTGAAGCCCTGAGGGCGCCGCCTCTGAGTCACCCCTCAAGCCCGGTCTCGGGCGGCTCCGGGGTCTCTGGGGAAGACGTGGACCTCGGGTTTGCAGACATGCTGGCCCGAGAGCCGCAGCCCCAGGAGAGCCCAGGTCCCATGTGGCTGCTGCTCTGCGTGTCAGTGTCCGCACTGACCTCCTGACCTCCCGCGGGTTCTCCCCACCTGTGTCTGCTGGCTTCGTGTCTTCCCTCCGGGTCCGTCTGTGCCTCAGGAAAGTCTTCAGGTGCCCTGGGTGCTGACCGGGGGCGGGTCTGTGTAGGCGGCTGGGAGGGCCCCGTCTCCCCAGTGGGCCCTTCTCCAGAGGCCGGCCACGCTGAGCCTGGGCCCTGCACGGGCACGGGATGGGTGCGAAGGCTGAGCGGCGTGTGCAGCTGGGAAAGCGGGAGCCGCCTGTGTGCAGGGCCGCCGTGCACCGGCTGGGTGTGACGTGGAAGCCGGGGAGGTGAGTGACCTACGGGAGGCCGGTGGGGGAGGGGGACGTCGACTGTGTCGGTCCCGTGGCTGCCAGCACCCAGGACATCAGGCCGAGAGCTGTGTGGTGCGGCAGGAGCTCACTGGCCGCGGGCGTGGGAGGTGTGAGGTCGTGGGGGGCCTCGCTGGGGCCTGCGCTGTGCACAGAGGCCCACACGGCTCTGCTCCGCGGCAGAGAGTCCTGGGAGGGGAGGGCCTGCCCGGAGCACCCGCCAAGGGAGCAGCGCATCCCCCCCTCTCCTGGCTCAGACGGACGGGTGTCGGCTTGGGTTTCTGTCCCCTCCCAGAGCTCCGCTCTAAGCAAATAAACAGCTTAGAGTTACTTGGGCCTCTGGCCAGATGAGAAATATTTTGGATCTGGTGACCTTTTTCTTGGGGTCACCGTTCACTGTACAAGGTTTTGACCTGGATTCTGTTTCAAAATAGGAGGAACAGCTTAGTGTTCAGAGCGGCAAATAAGGGAAAGAATGAGGGATCTGGGCGTCTGTCTCGGGAGGCTCCCCTGGGAGGGGCGCTTTTATAGACGCCAGGCGTCCTCCCAGCTCCGGCCAACTTTCCGTCCCGAGGTGGGGGGTGCCCGAGCCGGCCCCCCTCTCAGGGCCCGGGAGCCAGGCCTGGGCTCCGTGCGGCACACCTGCCCCCTGCGGCTCGGGCACTGCGGGGGGTCAGCAGGTCCCATGTGGAGCACAAGGACGTCCACGCCTTTGTCTGCTCGTGGGGGACGTGTCCCCGGCAGCACCTGCTGAGTGCACAGCGGGGTCTGCGCTGCTGAGAACCCGCGAGCGGCTGCACCCTGGCTGTGGCGGTGCGTGTGCAGCGTAGCACGTGGGGCGGTCACGGCTCCCCACACACCGCACCCTCACACCGCGCCGTCCGGCCTGCGCTCTGCACCACACAGGCCTGGGCTGTCTGCTTGGCCGCCCGTCCTGTGCCTCCGCGGCGGGCAGTGGCTGCGGGAAAGCCCCGGAAGCTTTGTGCTTGGGTCACAGGAGCTGCCTGACTGCAGGCCCTTTGCTGCCTGTGGCCTGGGGGCCCAGAACCGCCCAAAGTCAAGGCCGAGATGGGTGTGATGTTGATGCCTAGAGAAACTGGCCAAGTGGAGACATTCCGGCTGCCGAGCGGGGAGCAGGAGGCGGAGTGAGTGACAGAACCAGTGGGGGAGGCCTGCTGGTGGGCGGGATCCCAGGCCGAGGCAGGACCGTCGTCCGCATGGCCGGCCGCAGCCACCTTTCCGCTCCAGTTTGAGGACTTGGTGGCAGCAGCCCCCAGGGAGGACCTGCTCTTACAGGCACCGTGAGCATCACCTGCGTCACCAGCCCTTAGGGCAGGCTTTAGGTGCTGCCCCTTACAGACGGGACAGGGTGGGCGTGGGTCACGGCTGTCGTAAGAGACTTGGTTTGCGGTTCAGACTTGGCCACTGTCTTCTGCACCATCTTCTGCCCTCGGCTCAGGGAGCTGAGCTTGTTTCAGGTGCACTGCAGGAGGCGGAAGAGTGTTGGGCGCTCCTCTGTTTCGGGGGGGCCTACCTGTTTCAAGAGGGGCCTGTGCTGGGTTGGAAAGACAGGGACATAGGAGTGAGGTGCTTGGGCTGGTCTGTGGGACCCTGGCTGACCTGGCTGCCCCCCTCAGTGACCCTGGAGGCTGCTCTGGGTCTCACTGAGCGGGTGACTTGCGGGGCGGGCTCAGGCCGTGTCCTGAATGTGAAACGCTCCCCAGGTGGCGCGGGTGAGTGACAGCTGGAGTCTGGTGCGAAGCGCAGCCGAGGCCCCCGCTGCACGCCACCCAGTGGGGGCGTGGGGGCGGCTCCAGTGCAGGCCCGTGGGTCCTTGCGTTTGGTCACCCAGGCTACTTAACTTTCAAGAATTAGGTTTAAATGGAACCGAAGCTGTACTGCCCCTGCTCTTCACCCAGCAGTCACCTGGAGCCCTCCTTTCCATCGCCTCCACGCCCCACTTCTCTGTCTGCCGGTGGCTCTGGGGGCCCCCACTGCACTCTCCGCTGCGCTGTGCGCCGGTGGGCCCCGGGCGAGTTGGAGGGAGCGGCTGGCCCTGCCCTGGCCAGGCCTGGGCGCCCTTCTCCTCTTTTAAAACGTTTCTCTGGCAGCTTTCCCTTCTCTCGTAGGCAGGTCCCGAGCTAATATTTATCCTGCAAAGTATCTTAAAAATGCTGGCGGGCCGCGTCGGGACTCCATCTTCTCTGAAAGGGAGTTATTGTTCCCGATAAACTGAGGCACTGTGCACAATGGCCGATTGTGTTTGAACTTGCGACCTTGCGTCCACAGTTGGTTTTGTGAACAGATAGACTTGTTCACAGTTCCTGAAGGTCTTTATCTCGGCGGCGTTTGTTTGTTCCTGGCGAGCCTCGGCTGGGCTGGGGGAGGGGAGAGCTGGTGGGAACCGGTCTGGCAATGCTTCCAGGTGCTACTGGTAGGATCGGCCGGCTTTTTAGGAATGTGACTTGCACTAGAGCCCTGCCTTTTTATGAACTGTTCCTTTAAAACTGGAGACGCCTCGTCCAGAGGGAACCCTGGCCCCACCCGGAAGAAACGGGATGTGACTCTTAAGGCGGGTCGCCCGGTGGGGGTGGCGTCCACGTGTGGTCAGATTTCAGGTGTAAAGGAAACCAC
Organism: Myotis myotis; assembly: GCF_014108235.1. NCBI lineage: Eukaryota > Metazoa > Chordata > Mammalia > Chiroptera > Vespertilionidae > Myotis > Myotis myotis. Next base: position 696,835 of record NW_023416320.1, read on the forward strand.
GCCGATGGCGAACTTACACCTTAACGCCCGCAGTGGAACCTCCCCGAGGAGCTGCTTCTCAGTGAAGGAGCCGCTTTCTGGGCCCCGTCCACCTTCCCCCCCGGCAGCCTCCTGCAGACAGGCGGAGTGGGGGCAGAGCCAGGCCCGGCTCCCACAGTGGGACAGGGGGTGGAGGGTGACGGGGGGAAGAGAGGTCCACGTGAACCGCCCTGGGGGCGTGAGGTGGTGTTCCCGGGCCCTCGCCAAATGGGGCAGAGTGCCCCCTGCCGGTCGCGGGCCCCCAGCAAGGCCGGCCCAGCACGGTGCCGCGGAGTCTGTTCTGTGGGACCTTAGGCCTTAGTCGGGCCCAGCACTTCCTCCCGGGTCAGCTGACTCACTCTGCCCTGCTGACTTCCACTCTTCTGTCTTTCTGCCTGTTGGTCCGTCTCCCTCCCTCCTGACTCATCCCCTGAGCTGGGTGTGTGGTCAGCACTCTGAGCTGCTGGCGGCCGCTGGTGGCCCAGGACGCCTGGACGACGGCGTCCCGTGCCTTCCTGCTGTCCCCACACCACACACAGGCTCATCCCCGTCCTTGGCCAGCGTCCTGTGGGTTTCAAAGTCGTGCTTAAAAGATTGTGGGTTTGCCGAATGGTTGTGGGGGCACTGGGTTCCTTTAGGGGGAAACCCCACTTTCTCGCTAGCATGGCCTTCCAGGTCATGTCCCAGCTGTGTCCCTCACGCTGCCTCACTGCACGCTGTGATAGGGTGTACCTGCCAGAAACGACGCCGCTCTGGCCATTAGAAGTGCGTCCGCAGTGTCGTGCAGCCATCACACCGTCCATGCCCGCAACTTTGCATCTTCCCAGGCGGAAGGTGTCGCTAAGGAACGGTTGGAACAGTTCCTTCACTGGAAACTGTTGGAGCTGTTAGTGCTGTGCCCACAGGTTTAACGTGTGGCCCAGGTGCTGCCTGTGGGTCCGAGGACGGCAGGCACCTGAGCACCCTCACTCCCCCAGCAAAGCCCGCCCAGGGGGCAAGGTGCGCCCAGGGCCGCATCACTGACTCCTGGGTGGGGGTGCGGTGACTGGGTCACTGTCCGTTTCCGTAGGAAGAGATGGAGCCTATTTTAAGCCCTTTCCTTGCACATTCAGGTCCTGTGTCACGGGAGGTCACCTGCATGAGCGTGTATTACGTGCCTGCGCCCGCTCTGCCCGGGGGCTCAGCTTTCATCTCCTCGCTTCTGGTGACTCCAGTGTTCATGCTCATGGAGGTCTGTCCAGCTTCGCGGCAGGGGCTGCTCTTCGGGGAGGGCCGGGGTCATGCTTGTGCTTGTGGCCTTACCGTGCCCCTAGTCCCACTCACCTCCATCGCGATTGGACGGCACGGGGAGTTTCTGTGGCTGCGTGTGGACCCACACCCTCGGGGGGAGGGAGGGGGTGCTGTCGAAGGCCGTGTGCGTGCATCTAAGGTGCTGGGAACCGCTCGCCCTCCCACGCTCACCTGGACGCAGGTGCCGGGAGCCCTGGGCCTCCTCGCCTCTGCTCGCCTGCCTGGCGCTGCTGGAGGCTCATTCTCCTGCCGGCTAACGGACAGCACGCCGAGCCCGCAGGCCCGGACGGCGCGCCCACCAGTCGGTGAGTTGGGAGGTGCCTGTCAGCTGATGTTTTCAGCTGAGAAACCCACGTGGGCTCTGGCCGCAGGCGGGGAGGGTGCGGTCCATCAGCCAGACCAGGAGCAGAGCCCCGAACGCCACGCCCGGCCTCGCCGCAGGGCTGCTTCTTGTCTCTCAGCCTGGAGAGGAGAGGAGAGGAGAGGGGAGGGGAGGAGAGGAGAGGAGAGGAGAGGAGAGTGGCTGAGGCCTTTCGCCTGGATGGCCACCCCGTCTAGCTGTCAGGGCCGACCGCGAGTTAGTCTGGTACAGTGCATTGTGGGAGAATCAGGATGAACAGAGCAGGTGGGGTGTGGCTAGGGGTAGTGCTTGCGTTCAGTCCCTGGGGAGCAGGCTGAATAAAGCAGAGTGAAATCTGAGCTGCCCCTGGGTGGGGCTGTTGAATGAAAAGTCCTGTCATGTGACTGAGGCCCGTGGTGGTCACGTGACAGACCTGGAGTGGTTGCGGAGGGAGCAGGCGCCAGGCCTACCTGAGTGGCTGGTCTCTGGGCACCACAGCCCGGGAGGGGTCTAAGTCCCTGGCACAGTGCTGTGTCAGACGGGAAGGCTTCTGGATGGTTCCTGGTAACCAGCCCGAGTCTGCACCAAGTGCACCTGCAGGAAGGAGCTCATGGGGTCCAAAGGGCTGTCAGACCTGCCCTGCCCCCACCCACCCCTCCTGGGGCTGCGGGCCTCTGCCAGTCGGCACCACAGCACTCCTGGATTCTCACCGCCTGGCAGCACCCTGTGGCGTTCAGATAGGCCCATCAGAAAGTTCTTCTGAAAGGTAGTGTGTTGTTTGATTAAACGTAAACGGTAGGTTCTATGGAAGCAGAAGGATGCGACTGTCATCATCCAGCGACGTCCGTCCTTGCAGAGAAGCGGACATGCTCCCCGAGCTGGTCTAGGCCCTGCTCCCTGCACTCACTGTGGGGGCTCCCGGGCCGGGCCAGGCGGCTTTGTGTACGAGGCTGGTCAGGACACTCAGGGTTATTCTCCTCTTCCCAGAAGCACCTCATTAATACAAAGCACCCCCTGTGCCTCCGCCACTCCTGGCCCAGGCTCCCCCCCCCCCCCCCCCCCTGGAATTTCCTAGGTGTGGAGAGTGGGGGATGAAGGTGTCTTTTGTTACGTTAATGAGGTGGCTTTTGGAAAGCGCTAGAGGGTGGGGGCTGGCTGCCAGGAGCCCCAGCCTGGTGATCAGAGGATTAGAACTCTGCCTCCCCAACTGGGGGGGAGGGGGGCTATAGGGGGAGCTCAGTGGCCGGTGGCCCAGTCCGGAGCTAGTAATGAGCCTCATAAACACCGAGCGCGGCTCCGGTCCTGGAACCAGACCGCCTCCACGTGCCACGCGCTGGCAGGAGCCTGCCCTGCGCCTCTTCCTCTGGCTGTCTACTCGCATCCTTTAAGATCCTTTGGAATAAATCCATGACCTAATGAGTAAATGGGTTTTCCTGAGTTCAGTGAGCCTTTCTGGCAAGTTATTTGAGCCCAGGGAAGGGGTCCTGGGCCCCCCTCTCTCAGCCAGCTGGTCAGGCCACAGGCAGCGGCTCTGGCGGCGTCTGGAGCGGAGGACAGTCTCGCAGACGGTGCCCTCCCTGTGGAGCTGGGTCTCTCTCCGGTGGAGAGTGTCCGGGCGGAGCTGCTGGGGGCAGGGGCTGCTGTGGAGCGGGGAAGCCTCCACACGCGGGAACGCCATTTCCAGGCGTCTGGTCGAGTTGGGAGGCTGGTTTTTAAGAAGGCAGCGCCTGGACTGTGCGCCTTCACTCCAGAGGTGACTGGGAGAGTAGGTCTCGTCATCACCGAAAACGGGGACCTCTGGTTACGGGGTCCCTCGTCTCTGGAGGTGGAGGCAGGCCCTGTGGGCTTACAGCCTCATCTACGCAGGTGAAGAAGCTGGGGCAGGCGTCGCCCTCCCCCTTCTAGACGGCTGGCCTCTCCTGCTCCCCGGGCCACTTCCCGTGGTCAGACCCGTAGGAGAGGGAAGGGCCCGTGACACAGGAGGGTTTATGAGCGAGCAGAAACGGCACGAGACGCTGAGGGGCGGCCTTGGACCCGTTGGGGGCGTAGCAGAGCCAGTGTCCTGTGCTGGGGCAGACCTGACTCGTCCTCGCTGGGCCGCTGACCAGCGACCCCAGCCCAGGTGAGCACGGGGTCAGCGAGGGGTGGCTTTGTGGTGGTTCTTTATGGCCCTGGAGGGAAAGATAAATGTAACCAGGCCAAAGCCAGCTGCGGTTCTCTTCATCCGTCAGAAATGCACCTTGGAAAACCCCGTTGTGATTTTGCCTTTTCGCGGGAATCTCGTACTTCCCGTTTAAAAACGTGGGCCTTTGGGTTCGCCTGCCATTTGGACCCAGGGCCAGTCCCTCCACGTTGTTGGACCGTGGCTCCCGTGTCACTGCGCTGCGTCCTCTGGAGGGCGACCCCGTCGGAGCTCCTCTGACGGACGCGCTGTCTGAGCACCAGCGAGAGGCCCTGCCCCGCACAGGATTGGGGTTCCTTCCTCAGGCCCCGTCTCGGGTCAGGCTTGATTCTGTCTGGGACACGAGGGGTTTTCCTATTTTAATCGTTTGGTTGTCATGCGTGTCCCTGGGCGGCCTGGGACCTGCGTCCCTTCCTGTCCTGAGTGATGGAGGCCGAGTAGACTGGCCCCTGGCCTGGCGCCTGAGGGAGCAATGGGGCCCACCGGCAGGGCTGCTCCTGGCCTTGCAGGTGGACCCTGAGGCTTAGCCTCCCTGGCGGCGGGTCTGGAGCTGTGCAGTGGGAACACGGCTGCCTGTTGCCATGGCAGCCATAGCCTCATTCCTACTGGAGAGCTTGTGCGCACGACCAGGGCTGGGAATGTGGAGAAGGGGAGGAAAACCCTTCGTTTTTTCATTGAAAAACAAGAAACCCTCCTACTCAGCCCATTTGCAAACCGAGGAGCACGGAGGGGTGGAGGTGGCGGGACGGAGCGCGTCTGTGTCGGCAGAAGGCGACTGGCAGCGAGTGTCTCCTGGGGGGCAGCTTGCCCAGGTTCCGTGTCATTTCCCCGAGTGGGCCTCTGACCGGGAAGCAGTCTGGGCCAGCAGTGGGTTTTGTGGGATTTCAGGAGGTCACGGTGCGCAGGTTTGCAGGGTCTTTTCTTCCTTAGTGAGGGCACACGAACTCGCTGGGTCCGATGTTGCGTCTTCTTACGGTCTCGGTCCGGCTCCCGGCTCCTGTGCCCATGGCGCCTGGAGGCGCAGGGAGAGGTCGGGGCCAGGGCACATCAGACGGGTCCCTAGTTAATCTCTTTAATAGTTAAAGCTGGCGGACGAGGGCAGGGCCTGTTTTAAAGGCGGGTGTGCAACAAACAGCTGTGGCCACACACCAGCCACCGTGGCAGTGGCACTGGCCGGAGTCCGCCTGCCCGGGCAGTGCGTGTGCGCCTGCGTCACGTGTGCAGGCGTGCTTCAGCCACATGCGAACATGTGTGACCTCCGGACCCCCTGCGGAGGGGTTGGTCACTGAAGGTGGCCACGCCACATCGAGTGTGTGACTCCGGCCGAGGCTCAGGCCTGACCCGAGTGCGGAGCCGGTCAGGATGGCCCTGCAGTCGGCTTCTCCACTGGCAAATGGTCGGAAGTCACATGTTTGGCATCACTTACCCTTAAATGAGAAACAGGACAATAGAGGAAGTTGTTGATTGCAGCCATTGTAGTTTCACTCATCTGAGTGCCTCTGCCCAGCACAGCAGCGCTGTCGCGAGCGCTCCCCGTGGGCAGTGCCTCTGGGCGAGGAGCCTGTCCTAGGAGTTGTCTGGTCTCGAGTGGGAGGTCCCGGGGTAGGTCACAGCGTCCCCGGCTGCTGCTTTTCAGCAGCTGAGGAGGCTCTGGTCAAGAACCCCCGCTTTCGGAAGGGAGCAGGCAGCCCCAGCTCAGCGTGGCACTAAACGGGCTCCGCAGAGGCACTTGGCAGTGCTTCCAGCGCCCCCACTGCCACTCCAGTGCCTCCAGCCTCCAGGGAGTCCGCTTCTGGGCAGCAGCCCTGGCTTAATGGTATCTGATCGTCCCCCTAAATGTGATGGCAACCCGCCACCCAGGTGCTTGGCTAACGGGAGGGCGTGGCTAACGGGAGGGCGTGGCTAACGGGGAGGGCGTGGCTAACGGGGCGTGGCTAACGGAGGGCGTGGCAAGCTTCCCTTGCTTTCAGAAGTTTTGCTAAGTGTGTGGTGGTCTTGCGCTGAGCGCACCCGGGAGTGAGCTCCCAGAGCTGTGAGCGCGGGAGGCTGTGCACGTGCCCACCGTGCCCACCGTGCCCACCGCTGCTGACAGGATGCTAACGGTGTTTGTCGTTTCCGTCAATATAGATGACAGTGACGCTACCTGGGTAACTGTCCCCTGGGCCGCTGCGTGTGCACTGCCTGACAGAGGGAGCCGCTGCGTTAATGCCTAGACTCCTTAACTAACAGGTAAACCCCGCCACGCCCTCGCCGGTGCCTGGGACCCTCCGGGAGCGGGAGCGGCTGCCCCATCCCCTGCGTCCAACTCTTCAAGCAGCTGGCCGGGCGGGGCGCTGGCAGCTGGTTATCACTCTCTCATTCTCCCCAGGCCTTCCTGGGCTCCCACTGTGCGGCCAGGCTGGGGGGGAGGGGGGGGTGGAGAATGGAACGATGGTGCTGGCTAAGGGGCTCTCCGGGGAGCGACTCCCTGGCCTGTGACGGGAAAGGGGCTGTGGGCAGTTCTGCCAGGCAGGCTGAGCCTTGAGAAGAGACTTCAGGGACTCGGTGGCTGAGTGAAGGTGGGAGGGGGTTGAGGGACATGGAGGGGCAGCAGGTTCCCTGCCTGAGCGCGGGTCCTTCCGTCCCTCTGCCCCACAGACAGCGTCAGGGCAGGGACCTGCACTGCCGCAGACTGACAGGCTCCCCCCGGGGTGGCCATGTGGGCCTGGGCCGTCAGAGGGACTCGGCAGGACTCAGGCTGGGAGCCACTGCGACGGGCAGGTGGCTGTGACCAGCTGCTTGGGGCCGGCAGCCCTGATCGCGAGGCAGGCGACAGGTGGTTGGACACTCACCCTCGCGCTGAGCATAGGCCGTCCACGGCTGCCTCCCTCCTCCTCACCCCGTTCCCAGGGCCGGTTAGACATCTAGGAGCCCCCAGCCCTGAGGTGTAACTCTGTGTGGTAACTGGGTCAGGTGACTGTCACCACGTGGCTTCGCTCCGCGGCTGTCCAGGCAAAGTGGGGACATCGCCCGGGACTCGCTGAGTCCGCAGACCTGTCGGCGGGGTCGCCGAGCCTGTGGCCGCTGCGCGCTGGGCAGTCTCAGCTCCTTGGCGAGCCCTGCTCTGCCGCCTTCTTGTTGAAAATAAGCCGCACGAACGGCCACGGCTGTGGCCCGCCTCCCTCGCGGCCGCCTGGGCGCCAGCGCCTGGTTCTCGAGCGTGGCCTGACTGCTGGTCCTTCCTCTCTTGCAGATTAGCCGGTCGCTCGATGGGGAGCAACGGTGGAGCCCCTTCCCGTGTCAGCGCCCCACCTCTCCGCAGCCCCAGAAACCACGCCTGCACCCCCTCGGTCATGATGATGAAACTGGTATTAACTGAGTGGCAATTATGGATTTGTAACTCTCACTCGCAGTAACCCAGCAGCCACATGCTCAGAATCCAGCCAGAAAGCGCTCTGCCTGCTGCGCACCGTCCGAGTGGGAAGTTGTGCCAAGAGGAATATAAGGATTGCTCGCTGGGGAACGCAACGGAAGCAGAGAGAGGAGACGTCTTAACTTATCCTCACAGATACACGGTAGTGTTATTTACATAGGTAGAGTAAGCAATACAGATCCGTTTCGGTGGTGATGAGAATGGCCCCACAGAATGCCGACTCGGAGTCCATGCAAGTCCAGGAGCTGCCCGTGGCCCTGCCCGAGCTGCGGAAGCCCGCGGGCGCCGGCCCCGAGCCCCGCGATGAGACCGTCAGCGAGGGCTCCATCGACCGCATCCCCGTGCGCCTGTGGGTGATGCACGGGGCCGTGATGTTCGGCAGGGAGTTCTGCTACGCCATGGAGACGGCCTTGGTCACGCCCATCCTGCTACAGATCGGTAAGTGCCGCCGCCGCCTTCGCTCCTTTAGCACGTGGAGCAGAACGAGGGCTGGGCGTGGGCTTGGGGACCTTGGGGCCCACGGCCTGGACCCCTCTGCTCCTGTCTGAAACCAGGGCAGGGGAGGGGACGGTCCCCTGATGTTGGGGTGGAATCAAGGGTTTGGGGGTTTGAATCAGTGCAGTTGGCGTTGATCCGTCCTGCTGGGGTGTGCGACCAGCCCCTGGAGGCAAGAGGTGAGCCCTAGCGTGGCACATGGTGGGAGCAGACACCGAGCAGCTTGGTTAAAGCCCTGTTGTCAGTGTTGCCGTCACCTGCAGTCTGAGTGTCGTGTGCATCTCGGGTGGCGAGGGGCCGGGTTGTCAGAGTCCTGGAGTCCACGGTCCCTTCCACATCACCCCGAGGTCTTCACTTTCCCTGTTGTCGAAGGAAGTTTAACAATGTGTGATTGTCCAGCCTAGAAGAGGTTTGAGTAAGGGGCCAAGCCATTTAAAAGCATAGTTTCATGCTAGGATTTCCCATGTGCTTGGTAAAGTATTTGTAAAATCTACTCATTTGGGTTTGGGAATGTCCCTTTCTCCCGATCGGCCTACTCTCTGAGTTGGATCTGAAAACCGGAGTTTCTGCGTGGAGCTCGCGGGGTGGGGCAGCGGCCCGGGCCGGCAGAGAGCGGGGCGCATCTCCGTCCCCGCGGGCGTCGTCTGGAATTCCGCCTGCGCCCGGATGCCTGTAACCACACAGCGGTCCTTAGAGTGGGGACAAAAGGCGGCCGTTTCTCAGGGCTGGACTCGCCTCCCGCTCCTGGGGCCGCACAGTGTCAGAGCTTTCACTGAGCCCGTTTCTTCAGCAGGTTGGCCCAGCGGCACGTGCCCTCCTGATGGTCTCAGGTGAATGTATGCAGGCTTCTGCTGGCATCTTACCAGGGCTGGTCCCGCTGCGTGCAGTTCTTGTACATTCTTCATGGAAGTCCTTGATCACATACGTGTTTGCCGTTTTCACCCTAGTCTGTGGTTTCCCTTTCACTATCTCAGTAGGATCTTGAAATCAGAAGCTTTAACTGTAGATGAAAGCTGGCATGCCAATTTTTTTCTTTTTTGTTGTAACTAGAATCTTGGCCTGGCCCCGGTCAGGATGGCGTCCTCTTCCAGATGGTTTGTAGTTTTAGCTCCCACAGTGAGGGCTGTGACCCACCTTGAGTTGGTGTGTATGTAGAAGAAGAGTTGAAGGGTCTTTTCTCACATCATCTGGGGAGGGGGGTGACGGGCAGGGTCCTGGGCGCCCTCCTCACCCCTGACCTGGAGCTGACCCTCCCTGCCACCTGCCCTTGCTGCTGTCCTCAGTGTAGGAATTCCCCGGAGGAGAATTCTCAGGCCCCAGGCTCGTCTTGTACAGAGGAGATCCAGCAGAGGGGAGGGTGTGGCGCTGGGCAGGACCCCAGCTGTCGGCCCAGCATCCAGGCGCAAAGGAGGCTCCCGCAGACCCGGCCCCGCACAGGCTGTAGGTGAGGTGCCGGCCACTCCACGTGCCTGCAGCCCGTGAATGGGGTGAATGGGGCGTCTCGGACTTAGAATCCAGTGCGAGTGGGGGTCAGTCTTGGGAAACTCTGGGAACAGCCTGCCCAGCCCCTCCGGGGCCTGTCGCCCGCTGGCAAAGTCTGTTCCCACACAGCCTTTCCCGGGAAGGAGGCGTGTGGGCGCCTGGCCACACACACTCATTGTTTTCTTCTGGTTCCGGAAGTAGCCCCGAGGGAAAGGAAAATCCTATAAAGAAGAAAGGATGTCTCGCTGCCTCGGGTCTGACTAATGAGCTGGGTTAAGGCTGAGATGGCCCCTGCCGCCCGGCCCGGCCTGGGAGTCGTGACCGGAGGCATCCTAGCCAGCGGGGTGCCTGCGTTCTCCCGGAGCTGGCGAGGCGCACCTGCGTTTGGTGTCCGTCCGTCTGTCTGTCTATTAAAAAGCCAGGCTCTTCCCTCCCGTTGTGGCCTAAGGAGAATCAGGGCCCCTGGGGTTTGGGAGAACTGGACGCCCCTCTCTTTCCTGTGAGAAAGCCCACCCCAGAGAGCACAGAAGGGCCAGTGCCCCCCACTCTCCTCCACTCGGGATTGGGCAAAGGGCCTGGAGGCCGGCCAGGCAGGAGCCAGGTGACTCCATACAGCCCACCCCCGAGAGCCAGGTGCAGCCAGTCTGGCATGCCAGCTGATTGGTGGGATCGCACAGGGCGGGGCAGTGACTGCCAGCTGATTGGTGGGATCGCACAGGGCGGGGCAGTGACTGCCAGCTGATTGGTGGGATCGCACAGGGCAGGGCAGTCACTGCCAGCTGATTGGTGGGATCGCACAGGGCGGGGCAGTCACTGCCAGCTGATTGGTGGGAACGCACAGGGCGGGGCAGTGACTGCCAGCTGATTGGTGGGATCGCACAGGGCGGGGCAGTGACTGCCAGCTGATTGGTGGGATCGCACAGGGCAGGGCAGTCACTGCCAGCTGATTGGTGGGATCGCACAGGGCGGGGCAGTCACTGCCAGCTGATTGGTGGGAACGCACAGGGCGGGGCAGTGACTGCCAGCTGGTTGGTGGGAACGCACAGGGCGGGGCAGTGACTGCCAGCTGATTGGTGGGAACGCACAGGGTGGGGCAGTCACTGCCAGCTGATTGGTGGGAACGCACAGGGTGGGGCAGTCACTGCCAGCTGATTGGTGGAAACGCACAGGGCGGGGCAGTCACTGCCAGCTGATTGGTGGAAACGCACAGGGCGGGGCAGTCACTGCCAGCTGATTGGTGGAAACGCACAGGGCGGGGCGCATGGACAGGGGCCTAGTGAGCGCTCGGAGGAGAGGATCATGACGGCCGCAGAGCGCGTGCATCTCGGTCCGCGCACATGTGCGGCCATGTGTGTAGAGGGCCTCTCCGTCCTGCCTGACACGCGGCCACCTGCTCTCCGGGTGTGCAGGGTGCTGCTCGCCAGGGGTGTGGTGAGGTTCGCTCCCTTCCCTGTGCCCGGTGGGTCCGAGGCGGAACTTGTGTTTACCGTGTGTCTTAAGCTCAGGGCAGCTGCTGTGTGAGGTTCCCGGGGCTCCCTGGCCTGGGGGACCGTGGTCCAGCGGTCGGTTACTTCGTGCGTGGAGAGTGCTGGGCTCAGAGCCGCCCCAACGCACCCGGGAGCTCTGGCGAGTGAGGAGGCAAGTGCGCCCAGGGCCACGCACGGTGGGGACGGGAAATGGCCCATTTGGGGAGGGGGTGCCTTAAGACATCAGTCTCAGTGAAACGACCCAGACACACAGGACAGATGCGACGTGACCACCTGTCAGGTCCCCGGAGTGGTCACCTCCATGGAGACGGAGGTGGGGGAGGAGCGGGGCAGCGCCCGTGGAAGGTGGCGGTTCTGGAGGAGGACGAGGGTGGGGTGGCGCCCGTAGTGCCCGAGCTGCACGCTCAGAGCTGCACGCCTGGCCGTGGGCCTGAGTCGGGTGGGACCCTTTTCTCTGCCAAGGCCCAGGTGGGTATGTCCAGCATCACCCGAGGGCCATGCAGACTCACCAGTTAAAAGCTAGCCCCGCCCCTGGTCCGAGTGGTAAAGTTTACATTGTCATTTTGCCACAGTTTCTAAAATGTGAGAAAGCATTGAATAGGCCATAGGCTGTCCACAGCCTGATTTCCTGCTGCCTGGAGACTGAGGAGCTTCAGGGGCTCATGGCCCAGGCTGCCGCTGGCCGGCTGCCCACCCTCACCCCGTGGGAGAGAATCCATGACGTGGGCACGCTGTCCTTGCTGGGTCCTCCGAACGCAGTCAGACCTGCGCGGAGGCACGCCACCGCGGGGCAGCGTGGGCGCCGTGGGCCTTTCCCGGAGCCTCCCGCCTTGACCAGAGCGAAAGCCGGTGCGCCGTGGCTGTTTGGTGTGGCTGGGAAGTCTGGATTTCCTCGTTTCAGATCATTGTGTTTTAGAAACAATGACATGTCAGCGGTCGTCATTTTTCCCAAGGAGTTGGGCCTGTTCGTTCTTCAGCCTCTGAGCCGTACCTGGGTGCGGGGCCAGCAGTTGGTAGATGAGGAATGAGGCTTGGGAGGGATGCGCTGCTGCGGCCCTGGTCCCAAGGCGCAGTGGCTCCAAGTTGGGAGGCTGACAGGAGGCAGTGCCTCGTGTGGGTGCTCCGCTGGCCTGGGCAAAGGCTGTGACCTGTGGCCTGCAGAAGCAAGATTAGAGGCACACTTATAATGCAGGCCACTGCCCGAGCCTGGGGGACAGCGGGAACCGGGCACAGCGAGAGGGGAGGCTGCATTGAGAGATCTGGGTCTTGGTAGGCAGGGGTCTGATCGCAAGAGGCCTCATTTGCCACTCCAAGGAGGTGGTTTACAGAGAGCTCTGGGCCATTCTGCACATACTAACACTAGTAAAGAGCAGTGGTGTTGAGCAGCTTCAATAGGGCTGTATTGTATTACAGCAGCTTTCAAACTTGCTGGGTCATTTATAATCTTCCAAAATTACAGTAATGACAGAACATGAACTATATACTAGTATATACACAGTGGAATTAAAGGCGACAGGAAAAATTGTATCAGAGAAACCAGTACAGTACGTTTCCACCAGCGAAGCATGTTCCAGGTGGCAGTGGTTTTGTCCTGAAAAGTGTCTTCCACCAACACGAGCCGTCTAAGTGGGAGGGGCATACCTGGCGGGGAGTAGGTGGGTGGGTGGGTGTTTAGGTGGGTAGGTAGGTGAGTGGGTGGGTAGGTGGTGAGTAGGTGGGTGAGTAGGTAGGTGGGTGGGTGGTTGAGTAGGTGAGTAGGTGGGTGGGTGGGTGAGTAGGTGGGTATGTGGTGAGTAGGTGGGTAGGTGAGTAGGTGGGTATGTGGTGAGTAGGTGGGTATGTGGTGAGTAGGTGGGTAGGTGAGTAGGTGGGTATGTGGTGAGTAGGTGGGTAGGTGAGTAGGTGGGTATGTGGTGAGTAGGTGGGTAGGTGAGTAGGTGGGTAGGTGGGTATGTGGTGGGTAGGTGGGTACGTGGTGAGTAGGTGAGTAGGTGGGTGAGTAGGTGGGTATGTGGTGAGTAGGTGGGTAGGTGGTGAATGGGTAGGTAGGTGAGTGGGTGGGTAGGTGGGTGAGAAGATGGGCAGGTGGGTGGGTAGGTGGTGAGTAGGTGGGTGGGTGTGTGGGTAGGTGGGTGGGTAGGTAGGTGAGTGTGTGGGTAGGTGGGTGGGTAGGTAGGTGAGTAGGTGGGTGGGTGGGTAGGTGGTGGGTGGGTGGGTGGGTGGGTAGGTGGTGGGTAGGTAGGTGAGTGTGTGGGTGGGTGGGTGGGTGGGTAGGTAGGTGGTGGGTAGGTAGGTGGTGGGTGGGTAGGTAGGTGGGTGGGTAGGTGGGTGGGCGGGTGGGTAGGTAGGTGAGTGGGTGGGTGGGTGGGTGAGTAGGGGTGGGTGCCCAGGGCTTGTGCACTGTTGAGCCTCACAGAAAGGCGCTCTGAGAAGCTCCCGCCTGATGTGGGGACTGGAACCATGTGGTACAAGGGCTGCTCGCAGCCCTGGATGAGGCAGATCACGAGCTGGGAAGCTGGGTGGTCAGGGCCACTGGATGCCGCCTACACGAGGGGGAACCGCTGTGGAGGCAGAAAGTCACCGCAGCCGAGGGCTGGGAGGGCGGCCGGCGCTGAGCCTGGGCGGGACCTGCTGAGCCATCAGTTTCAGGCCGGCTCTGTGTGACCGTGAGTCCTCTCCGCGCCCACGCACTGCACTTGCTGTCACTGTGGCTGTGATGGGAGGCGCGCTTTGGCCCGCAGAGCTGTGCCCCCGGCATCTGACCCTCAGCTTTCTAACGGCCCATGTGCCTCTCCTGCACCCTGACGGCACCCCTAAATGCAGGGGCAGTGCCTGCGAGCCGAGGGGGCTCTCAGCTCACTTCCTGTCGGGTTGCTGGGCCGCTGAGGTCAGGGCTGCTGCTGGGGTGAGGCTGGGGCCAGGGACACGCCTAGCCCTCGCCCCTGCGGCTCTGGTGCGCCTGCATCTCCGGGCCCTTCCATTCACCTTCCCTGGGAAGGGGGGTGGCACGTTAGCCATCCCCCGGTCAGCAGGCAGGACAGCCACCCAGCAGCTGGGAGGGAGGACCAGGCCAGAGCTCACAGTGACCTGGCCAGGAGCGTGGCTTCCCCTGGCCATCTCGGGCCCTGCAGGGGTGACAGGGTGAGGGGGCCCCGTGGCGGTATAGCCCTTCCTGACCACGCCCCATCATTTGTGTGGCCTCTGGTCTCCCTCACCTGCTGTGGCCTTGGGGACGCTGGTCTCTGGTCCAGGGGTTCCTCCCCAGGAACTGGCCTCACCCTCTGTGCTTGGCACTGTGATCTGTCAGCTTCCCAGACCGAGACCTCTGCCCTCTCCCAGCCAGGGCCATGCCTGCCCTGTGTCCACTGCTCTGTCCGGCCGAGGCTGTGGCACTTCTTCCACCACCTCTCGCCCCTCCGCCTCGCACTGTCCAGTGATCCTGCAAGGCCTCCGGTGCCTTCAGCCTAGAAACATGAGCAAGCGACTGTCCTTGGGAAGGCGGGCAGCGGGGCTGGGAGCGCAGGTGGGCGCCCACGCACCTGCTGGGCTCATAGGAAGGAGGTGTCTCTGCCGCGCCCTCTGCTTGCCAGGTGGTGGGTTGGGCTGGAAACGGACGCAGCCCAGGCGGGGTCTCTGCTACTTGGTGGTCCCTGCAGCGTGACAGGCGGGGTCCTCAGCGTCCTGAGGCTGCCCTCCACCTGGATCGTGGGGCGCTGGCAGGCGCGGGCCACTTGGGCAGTCCCTGGGAGGTGTGGGGGGCAGGGGTGTGTACAGGGGCGGGGGCGGGGGAGTGTGGGCGGCGCAAGAGGTGGTTGAGCTGCGGCAGTGCTGGGCTCTGGTGGAGGGGAGGGGAGGGGACCCAGGCTTCTGCCAGCAGGTCGGTGATGGGGTGTCCTCCATGAGTGAGGGGACCCAGGGGAGCTCTGGGTTTGGAGTGCGGATCAATAGGTTCTGGACGTGTTGAACTTGCAGAGTCTTCATCCTCCTCCAAGGCTGGGCCGCAGGGAAACGTGCCGTTGGCGGCGTGCTGGCTCTGGGACCGACGGCTGCGAGACTGAGCGAGCAGGCTGGGCGCTGGGTGGCCGTGCACTTCCTGCTCTTCAGGGAGCCTTGCAACCTCCCGCCGAGGGCCACGTGGTTTGGGTAGTGCTGGGCAGCCTCGCTGTGTCGTCGTAAAGACGGTTGCTGGTTGCAGGGCTCCTGTTAGAGCCGCGGAGGGGGTGCTGGCAGCAGCGGGCGGGAGCAGGAGGCTGTCCCCCGCTTTCCAACGGGTCAGGGTCCCCTACTCTCCAGTGGGTCAGGGTCCCCCGCTTTCCAGCGGGTCAGGGTCCCCTGCTCTCCAGTGGGTCAGGGTCCTGCTTGATTCTCGCCAGTGGGCCCAGCCCTTGTTTAAAATAGGACCAGGCCTCACCCAGTGTTGGGGAGCCCCGGGCTGGGGCTGCCAGCGGCCGCCCAGTTATTCCCTGGAAACCACAGCGGGCCTCGGCCACGTCGGGGGAGAAGGGTTCTTCTACCAGAAGGAAGACCAGGGGACCCACCGGGATGCCGCTCACGGCGCCCACAGGAGGCCTGACGGTGCCGTCTCCCCGACGCCAGGGGCCTGCGGACCGGGCTTCCATTGTCTGCTCCTCCTCACTGGGGTGAACGCTAACTTTTGGGGAGCACAGCTGGGTGCTGGGCACCCGTGTCATTCCTCCACTCCTAGGCCAGCCAGGCCCAGGCCCAGGCGCATCCCTGGCCACAGGTTCTCGCACCCTCCTCACAGCATGCTGCTCAGGGGGCCTCAGAAAAGCATGCGTTTACGTCCCTTCTTTCCATCCCTCCCTCTTCTTCCTGGTGGCTCTGGGATTCTGGAACATTCCTGCAGCTCTGGGCCCTGGCTGCAGCTGGAGGTGTTGTCTGCCCCCTGGGCCTGTGCAGGCAGACCGCCGGGGCGGGGGTGTGGCCAGGGGCAGGGACGGTCTTTTCACGGCTTCCTTCGTGGCCGCTGGCGGTGGTTCCCAGCTCCATTGACTCCATTCTTCAGTCACGGAGGCTCCTGAGCGGTTCCCACCGGGAGCCGTTCCCAGGAGCTGCCGTTGGCGTGGGGAGCAGCCTATCTGGATGGGCAGCCCTGCCTGTCTGCTGAGGGGCTGCTGTTCCCACCGCAGCCTTTGTTAAAGCCCCAGCACCTTCCGCCCGCCCCGCCCCCAGGCCGTTATCAGGAGAGGCGGGACGCGGCTGCCGTCACCGTGACCTCACTCAGCCTGCGGGCGAGGGTGACACACGGAGCATTTCCTGTGAGCGCAGGGCCTTCCTGGTCCCACCATTGTTGTTCAGCTGGTGCCTGGAAGAAAACAGAAATTATTTACTGCGGCCGCCTTGTTTGTGCAGAGCCGGGCTGGGAAAGGCCGTGGCCGCCGCGTCCCAGCGCCCCCGCGGCCAGGACCGGACTGTTCTCACCGCCGCGGGGGCGTCCGGACCGGCTCACGCACAGCTCAGGACGGCGCTGGGGACGTGAGGGAAACGGTTACTCTCCCTGCCAATGTTTGGGCGTAAACACAGTGTCCCCCGGTGCCCCTGTGCCATTCCCAGCCCCGGGTGCCCCATGGGCCAGGCCGCTGCCCAGCAAGTCCCATAACCGCGCCCTCTTAGCTCAGGTGCGGCTGCGCCCCGGCAGCTGCGGCTCCTCCGGCCTAGAAGGTGCTGGCAGGAGAGCCGGGCAGAGGAGAGGCAGGTGCTGCCTGTGCAGGAGCCGCCGCTGGCTCCCCGGCGCTCAGCAAACTTCCGAATGAGTCCTGAAGGTGGGGGCTTAAAGGGTGTGACTTCTCAGAAAGATCCAAGTTCCTGTACCTGGAAGCCATACCCTCCTCGCACTGCCCCCGGGGGTGCGCAGGGCACAGTCCCAGCCCATTGTGCCCCCCACTGCTGCTCGGGAAGGCGGAGCCGTGCCAGGCTGTGCTGAGGGCTCGGTGGGGTGGGTCACGGAGTGAGGCTGCCCGGGGCGCCGCCCTGGCCTCAGGGGAGGGAGGGAAGTGCTCTCACCTGCGGCGGCTCCCAGCCAGGCCCCTGCAGCGGGCGGGAAGGCAGCCCGAGGAGGGGAGGCCGGCAGGGCTGCGGGTGCCCCACGAGCACACGTTGTCTGCGAGGAGCCGCCTGTCGCTAGGCCGGTCAGCGTTTATTAGTCAAGTCGTGATGTTTAAAAATCCCAACAAA
Organism: Myotis myotis; assembly: GCF_014108235.1. Classification (NCBI taxonomy): domain Eukaryota; kingdom Metazoa; phylum Chordata; class Mammalia; order Chiroptera; family Vespertilionidae; genus Myotis; species Myotis myotis. The sequence continues at coordinate 713,736 of NW_023416320.1, forward strand.
AGAGAGTCCCGGCCGGTGTCGCTCGGGGCTGAGCGTCGACCTAGGAACCAGGAGGTCACGGCTCGATTCCCAGTCAGGACACAGGCCCTGTTCGGGCTTGACCCCCAGTGGGGGGCGTGCAGGAGGCAGCTTGCTCTCTTTCTCATCGTGGATGTGTGTCTCTCTCTCTGAAATCAATAAAAATATATGTTTAAAAAGTGCCCCGTTCTTTGGGAAGTTTGCGCGGTTATTTGTGAGAAACGCGGTGCTGGACGTGTCTTGTGGGACGCGGGCAGTGTCAGCGTGGCCACAGTGGCCGCTGTCCTCACGGCCTGACCGGTGGTGAGAGGCGAGGATCCAGGGCCTGGGACCGGGGCTCGTCGGCGGGACCCTCCGCGAGCTCGGTGCCTTCTGCCGAGGGCCTGGCCCTGGGACTCCCTGCAGCTCTGCGCGGCGTGGGGGCCGGGGGCGCCTCGATCCTGGGCGGAGTGAGCGCACGGGTGCTTTCGTCCACTCGGTGATTTCAAAAGGCGCCTCCTGTCCTGAGAGCGAAGTCCTCCCCCCCAGCAGGCCCGTCGTGGCGGTGCCCTTGGCCGTGGGGAGCGTCAGCCCAGCGCCTCCCGCCAAAGCGCCCGCTGCTCTGTGTGTCGCCTTCCCTTCGACGAGCACCATGCGGGAGGCGCAGGATCCGCGTCTGGCTGGGTTGTCCCCAGCCACCCCCACCCGGGTCAAGAACGGGACCTTGAGCCCGAGCCCCAGCGGATGCTGTCCTGTGCCCAACGTGCGGGAGGCTCTGCCGTGCTGTTGGGTGAGGCTGTGGCTCGTTCATCCCCATGGCTGTGGTACTCGTCTGCGGATGGAGGCACGACACTCGTTTCCCGTCCCCTGTGGGCACTGGGTTTTGGTGGTGGGACGCCAGCGTGGGGGTCAGTGTGCATAGACCTTGGAGTTGGGCAGCCCTGGGCTTAAGCCCTAGGGCTCTCGGTTTCTCACTCTGTGACCCAGGGCAGAGTGCCTAACCTCTCTGAGCTTCAGCTTCCCAATACTGTAAAATGGGCACAAATCACCCAGCCCCACAGGTAGGACCTTCTGTCCTGACAAACCTCTCACCGTCTGGGGTGCACATATGCGACCATGTGCGCCCAGCAGCACCCTGTCCCCAGGCTTCCTGAGCAGGGACCGCAGACTGATTGGGCTGATGAGCCTGCACGTGTCTGTGTGCCTGTGTGTGTGTGTGCCCGTGTGTGTGTGTTCCCGTGTGTGTGTGCCCGTGTGTGTGTGCCTGTGTGTGTGTGTGCCCACATGTGTGATGGTTGTGTGTTTGCATGCCTATGCATGTGACGGCCACCCGTCTGTGTGTGTGCGCGCCTTCCCATGTGATGGTGCATGTCTGTGTATTCCCGTGCGTGATGGCACGTGTGATGTGTGGGCATGCATGTGTGATGTTGTGCGTACCCGCATGTGTGACAGCATGTGCATGTGACGGCGTGTCTGTGCGTGTGCGTGCCCGTGTGTGTGACGGCACATGTCTGTGCATGTGTGTGCCTGCCCGTGACGGCGGTGTCTGTTGCAGGCCTCCCGGAGCAGTACTACAGCCTCACCTGGTTCCTGAGCCCCATCCTCGGCCTCATCTTCACGCCTCTCATCGGCTCCGCGAGTGACCGGTGCACCCTGAGCTGGGGCCGGCGGCGGCCATTCATCCTTGCCCTGTGTGTGGGTGTGCTTTTTGGGGTGGCCCTCTTCCTCAACGGCTCTGCCATCGGTGAGTGCGCCGCCGCCCCGTGCCCCCCGAGCGGAGAGGGCCTGCCCCCAGTGAGGCCGCTCAGTGGTGCCCGGGCCGGGCTGGCAGTGCCCGCGGCGGGTGCCTGGCGGCCGGGGCTGTGGGAAAGCCCCGGGGGCCCGTTCACAGGGCGGGCGGCGCTTCCTGGTGGGCTGTTTGCTTAGCGCGTATCCGACCCACGTCCTGTTCCCAGCATTAGCTCAGAAATTATCTTTTCCTTTTTCCGACTCGGTACTGAAAATGCCCCCGTGCGAGGTGGCGTTGCTGTTTCACGTCCTTGCAGCCGCATCTTTTTGTTTGGTTTTGTCTGTAATTGAAGCGGCTCGATGAGGGAAGCAGGGTTTGCCGAGGCGCCCTTAGAGGCCACTGAGAACACACGTGGTTTTCTCCAGTGACTTTTTTTTCTTTGAAGGGTGATAAAATAGCCTATTTTTATTGTGTAAAGTATATGTGTGTCTCCTTTCCCCCCATTGACCCCCTCCCCACCCCCAGCCGGTCAGTGACTTTTGAAGCCGGGAGCTTGCCCCCAGGTCTGTGCACTCGGGTGGCAGCCAGTGATGCCGGTCGTGGAGGAAGAGGCCCCACGGGGCCTCGCTCAGCTCCTCAGAGGCCTGCGCGGGCTGGGCTTGAGGGGCAGCCCCTGCAGCCGCATGTCCCCCGACAGAAGCCCAGCCTGTCACTCCCGTCCCCGTGTGTGACAGGGGGACGTCCCTGCAGGCCCTGGGCCGGGCGGGACCCGACCTTGGCCCTTCTCCGGCGCTCCCACGGACCCCGCCCGTGCGGGTGGGTGGGAAGGACCCTCTCTGCTTGGTCGTCACGCCCACAAAGGGGCTCTGAGTCCGCGGCCAGTTAGTGTGGGTGGAGGGACAGCAGCCCGCAGGCGGCAGGAAGGAGGCCTGGCGCCGCTGGGTGAGGAGCACCCTCTGGCTGGGCTGAGGCAGGTGCCCGGAGCTGAGGCCTGCCCGCTTGTGCCCGCCAGGCCTGGTCCTCGGGGACGTGCCTGGCCAGCAGCCCATCGGCATCGTGCTCACGGTGCTGGGCGTGGTTGTCCTGGACTTCAGCGCCGACGCGACGGAGGGGCCCATCCGCGCCTACCTGCTGGACGTGGTGGACAGCGAGGACCAGGACATGGCCCTCAACATCCACGCCTTCTCCGCCGGTGAGCGCCCCCCCCCCCCCCCCCCACTCCCGGCCCTCGCTCGGGCGGCTGCTCCTGAGGCCGCACCCACGTCGGGGCGATGGGCTCCGTACCAGCTGCCAGCAGGCTGGGCTGAGCAGGGCCCTGCCCCTGGGCCCGATGACGGCTGATGGCTGACGTGGCCCACTGCTCCCCGCAGCTCTCACCTCCTCTGGACTCCCGCTTCCAAGGCCTGGGCCCAGGGTGGTGCCGCGGGTCCCGGGGGCACTGCAGGAAGCTGTGGGGTCAGAATTGCAGACCCAGGGTCGGCCAGAGGGGCCCGTGCTGCCTCCCCCCCGCCCCTCCCCTTCCCCCCCCCTCCCCCCCGAGCCCGCGGGCCGTCGCGGACACCTGGCTGGCCTGTCTGCTGGGGCCGGGCGCCGCTCCTCACTGCTGCTGTCCGTCCGCCCACCAGGCCTCGGCGGGGCCATCGGCTACGTGCTCGGGGGGCTGGACTGGACGCAGACTTTCTTGGGCTCCTGGTTCCGGACGCAGAACCAGGTGCTGTTCTTCTTCGCGGCCGTGGTGTTCACGGCGTCGGTGGCCCTGCACCTGTTCAGCATCGAGGAGGAGCAGTACTGCCCCCAGCAGGAGCGTGCCGAGGCCGCCCCGCCCGCCCCGCCCAGCCTCCTGGACGGCGGCCTGTTCCCCGACGAGGTGCAGTCGGAGCAGGAGCTGGCGCTGGACTACCTGGGCGTGGAGCTGGTGCGGAGCAAGAGCGACTCGGTGCTGCACGTGCCGGACGCGACGCTGGACCTGGAGCCGGAGCTGCTGTTCCTGCGCGGCATCGAGCCCTCCATCTTCCACGACGCCTCGGGCCCCGGCACGCCCCACAGCGCCAGCCAGGACCTGGGCCCCGCCCTGCCGCCCCGCCTGTCCTCGCTGCTCGGGGACACCACCAAAGAGGACGCCGTGCTGCTGGACAATCACACGCACGAGGCCAAAGTCCCCAACGGCAGCGGCTCTCCCCCGAGGGACGGCCCCCCCGGCTACAGCGCCGGGGACCCAAAGCCCTTGACCGCGTCCAGCGCCCTACGGCGGCGCAGGCACGGCTTCCGCCGCCAGGCCTCCAGCACCTTCTCCTACTACGGCAAGATCGGCTCCCACTGCTACCGCTACCGGCGCGCCAACGCCGTGGTCCTGATCAAGCCCTCGCGCAGCATGAGCGACCTGTACGACCTGCAGAAGCGGCAGCGGCAGCGCAGCCGGCACCGCAACCAGAGCGGGGCCACCACCTCCAGCGGCGACACGGAGAGCGAGGAGGGCGAGGGCGAGACCACCGTGCGGCTGCTGTGGCTGTCCATGCTGAAGATGCCGCGCGAGCTGACGCGGCTCTGCCTCTGCCACCTGCTCACCTGGTTCTCCGTCATCGCCGAGGCCGTCTTCTACACCGACTTCATGGGCCAGGTCATCTTCAAGGGGGACCCCAAGGTGAGCCGGGGGGTGTCACGGCGGTCGTGAGGGCTGAACGAGGGGCCCGGGGAGAGCCGGGCGCGTGATGGTCCCATGCACCCAGCTCGGCAGGGAGGCCGCTCCCCAGACCGCCGCCTGCAGCCCCAGCGCCGCGGGTGTGGGTGGGTGGCTCTCGGTGGGCAGCGGCCACGTTGCTCCTGGGGACGTGGTAGGGCCATCGGGGGAACTTGAGAGGTCGTCACACCCGGTCAATGGCCAGCAGTCAGAAATGCTCCGGGCGGGGCACTGAGAACCTGAATTGAGATGTAGTGTTGGCCGCCACTGCTGTGGGCCAGATCCTCAGCGTCTGTCACCACACGTGGCCATCAGTCACCATGCGTGGGCGAGGCCAGCGGCCATGGCTTCCGCCTGGCTCACACCTATGGCCGTGTCTCCTGGGGTCCAGCTGGGGTGGTCTCAGCACAGGCCCAGGCCCCGCCCTCCACATGTCCCTCACCTGGGCTTTGGAGCTGCTCCGTGGGGCCTCTGGGCTGCGGGAGGGCTGGGGGAGGGGGGCTGCCAGTTAGGTGCGACCAGACCGGGGGGAGCGAGGCTGGAGGGAGGCGGACCGCTCAGCGCTGACCTGGGTGGAGGCTGCTGTGCCTGCTGCACAGCAACCCCCTGGCTGCGTCGAGGTGAAGCAGCCGCCTGTGCCAGTGGCCCGAGCCCAGTCTTGTCTCTGGAACAGGCTCCCTCCAACTCGACTGCCTGGCAGGCCTACAACGCTGGCGTGAAGATGGGCTGCTGGGGGCTGGTCATCTACGCGGCCACCGGGGCCATCTGCTCGGGTGAGTGGTCCCAGGGCGCTGCCTCACGGAGGGGGCTCTGCTCAGGGGAAGCGGGGCTGCCTGCCCTCCGGGAAGGATCCTGGGAACGCGGTGTCCTGCACTCCCGCTGCGGCTGGCCTCGGGGCTGGGCCCTGCAGGGACCCTCAGAGGGGGGCTGTGCCCCTGAGCCTGGGAGGGGCCGTGGCACCTCAGCCAGGACAGGGAGCGGGAGTGCGGGCACAGGACCAGGCGAGGCACACGGTGTGATGGGGCCTGCATGCGGTCAGGGTGGCTACAGGGGCACCTGCCATGCAGAGGGCCTTCTCCCAGAGACAGCTGTGCCCAGGGGTCAGGGCGACAGGCTCAGTCCTGGGAGCCCTGGGCCAGGCAGGGGTTCCCTGCCCGTTCTTCACCCACATCCTGGGGGAGGCGGTGGCTTCGCTCCAGCCTGGCCTGGACTCAGGGAGCCGAGATAAATGCCGCTCAGCAGCCGGCGCCAGCGTGGCGGTCACTGCGCTGTCCGAGCGTGGACAGGCCTCGGGATGGCGTCCATGGTGCCTCCGGAGGAGTGACATCCAGCTGCTGGTCAGGAAGGGTGGGCCAAGGGGTGCCCCTGAGCAAACCCGCAGCTGCTTGAGTTCTCTCCGCAGGACTGGGCACAGGGCTGGAGGCCGCTGAAGGGCCTGGGCGGCCGGCTGGCAAACAGAGGCCGGGGAGCGGCGGGACGGGGCCGATGGCAGAGCCTGGGCCGAGGGCTGGCTCCTTTCTGAGGGCTGGAGCCCGGGACGGGGAGTGGGCACTGCGGTGGGCAGCGGCGTGCAGAGAGGCAGGCTGAGTGCGGGGAGGTGCGGGCCCTGAGCACGTGCTCTCTCGGCAGCGCTGCTGCAGAAGTACCTGGACAACTACGACCTGAGCATCCGGGTCATCTACGTGCTGGGGACGCTGGGCTTCTCCGTGGGCACCGCCGTGATGGCCATGTTCGCCAACGTCTACGTGGCCATGATCATGATCAGCACCATGGGCGTCGTGTCCATGAGCATCTCCTACTGCCCCTACGCCCTGCTGGGGCAGTATCACGACATCAAGGAGGTGCGTCTGCGCCTGCGGTGGATGCTGGGCACATCGTGCCGGGTCGCTGTGGCCTGGCTCCCGAGCCCGCGCTCACTCCCTCGTGCCCATTTGGGCCCAGCCGTCCCGGGTCTGTGCTCTGAAACGGCCCCAGGGCACAGAGGGGCGGGGTCCTGCCGAGCGGCCGTGTCTAGCCCTCCCGTCCTCTCTTGCAGTACATCCACCACAGCCCCGGGAACTCCAAGCGCGGCTTTGGCATCGACTGCGCCATCCTCTCCTGCCAGGTCTACATCTCCCAGATCCTGGTGGCGTCGGCCCTCGGGGGCGTGGTGGACGCCGTGGGCACCGTGAGGGTCATCCCCATGGTGGCCTCCGTGGGCTCCTTCCTGGGCTTCCTGTCCGCCACGTTCCTGGTGATCTACCCGGAGGTGTCGGAAGAGGCCAAGGACGAGCAGAGAGGCCTGTCCGCCCCGCCACTGGGCGAGGGCAGCGGAGAGAAGCCCACGGTCCTGCGGCTGACGCGGAAGGAGGGCCTGCAGGGGCTTGTGGAGACGGAGTCCATGGTCTGAGCGGCTCCAGTGCACACACGCCCGCGGGGTGCAGGGCACAGGCGCCCGTGAGCGGCCAGCGCTGCTTCCGTGGCCGTGCCAGCCCTGGCGCCTGCCCAGCGAGGGGAGGCTGCTGTCGCGTAGGCAGAGCCACGAGCCAGATACCACCAGGATTCACTTTCTCCACAATTAAAAATCATTTGAAATCTTTTTTTTTTTAACTGAAAAAGATCTTTAATTTCCAGTTTGACCCGCAGGCGCACTGTCCTGCAGGTCTGAATTGTGAGCTAGGCTTACCGTGTCGGCCGTGAGCAGCCATGAGCGGCTCGGAGACGGGAGGGCGCCTTCCGCGGCGCCTCTGAGCCTTCAGGTCCCAGCCGCCCGGGCGGTGACGGCCGTGCTCACCAGGCGTGTTCTCTGTGGTATCGGGACGTGTCAGATCTCTCCACGCGTCGGTGCTGCTCGCTGCGGGAGAGTGTTTTTCTTTCCGATTTTAGAAAAAACTTTTTTTCCAAACACTGTTTAGACTAACAGCATCTCCTCTCCTCCTCGGAGTTTGACACGTGTGCCCGCTCCTGGGCAGCGGGCATGTGGCAGCCACACCAAAGCCGGGAGGGCAGGGCCCTGCTCCTGGGGGCGGAGCGGGCGGTTGGCGAGGGCCACGCCTGGCTCCGCCCACGGGGCCCAGCCGGGCGGCATTGGGGCGGCACGTTTGCCCCGTGGCCCGTCCCTGCCCAGGGCCCAGGCGCGTGGCTGACTCTTTCATTGCACTTTGTCTTTCAACCGTCCGCTGGGCCTGCCCAGCCCCACCGCGGGGTGCGGGCCACGGCCGCCGGCCACGTGCCGGACACTGCTGAACCTCTGACCTCGTCGCCTGGTTCCCCGCTTGACGCTGGAGTCCCCACGGTCACTCCGTGAGGAGAGAACCATCGCCTCATGGTTTGCAACCGCCAGGGCCGTTTGCTGCCGTCTCTGCACCGGCGCCCGCACGCGCTCGGGCCGCAGTCTCAGGGGAGGCCCCGCGCCCCGGATGGAGCGCCAGTTGTAGAACTTTGCTGCCTCAAGCTGATGTTTTAAATAAAGGACTTTAAACTGCATGAGAATCATGCTGCAATATGACCATTCTAGAGCAAATATATATTTCGAGATGAAACTAAGCAGTTTTGAAATAAATTACTTGAATTTCTGTGTATGTAAAGGAATGACTGTGTCTGTACTTGACTGGCCGCTGGTCTCGCCCTGTCTCCGCCACTGGCAGCGCCTGTGCCCGGGTTTTGGGTGCCCGCCCACCTCAGATGCCCTCCGCCCGGGGGCCCTCCCGCAGAGGCCAGGACCCCAGAGGCCCGCCTGGCAGACGAGGGGCCCGTGTGTGAGGCCGGGGAGGCCCGAGGGCCTCTTGGGGACGGGCTCCGTCTTCTCGCTGCACCTCGGCTCCCCTGGTTCCAGACACTCCGGGCGCCCGGAGCTCCTACACCGGGGCCCCTGAGCGGCCAGGTGGGACGGTGCCCAGTGTCTCCGGGGAGTGGGGGGGCAGGACAGCATGCCCCTCGGAGTCGGCTCCACAGTCTCGGGTGTTTGCTGGGGCAGCAGCGTATGGAGAAATAGGTGTGACACCCCCCCTCGCCCCCGGAACTCCAGGGTGGAGCCACCCGAGGTGTGGGCTGCGGCGGCAGGAGTGGGTGCTAGGAATGAAGGGCGGCTCCTCCCATCCTGCCAGGCCCAGGCCACCGAGGCCGGGTGTCCGCGCGGCTGGGTGTCCGCGGGGCCGGGTGTCCTCGCGGCCGGGTGTCCGTGCGGCCTGCTTGAGATCCACTCTCAAAAGAGACCGGCCTCCCTCCTGTGGCCGTGGCTCCCACGGCAGCGCTGGGCCTGTCGCAGACACACAAGTGCACACCAAACCCCTAGGCACCGCCGGCCAGGGCAGCCCCACCAAACAGGACTTCCCAGGCTGCTTGGCTCCTGCCGCCACCAGGACCGAGTTGAGGAGCAGGTGGGGCGGGGCCTCCTGGAAGGCGGGGCTGGGACCTGCCCGCTGCCCTCATCCTGCCGCTGCTGCTGGCCAACGGCTGCCCCGGGGCCATCCTGACCAGCTTGCTGAGCTGGAGGCTACTGCTCTGCTGGTCTGGCACCGACACCTGCGTGTGGCACACCTGGTGGGGGGAGAAGTGAAGAATGTCCACCTGCCTCACACTTCATTGGGAGGGGAGGGGGCCGGAGGGGGCACAGGGCTGTGCCTTGCTGTTCCCTGTGGTGGACGTGGGGTCTGGCCCTGCACCTGCTGTGTGTACCTCGCTCTGGGGTTCAGTCCTGCACCTGCTCTGTGTACCCCACTCGGGTTCAGTCCTGCACCTGCTCTGTGTACCCCACTCTGTCTGGAGTTCAGCCCTGCACCAGCTCTGTGTACCCTGTTCTGTCTGTGGGGTTCAGCCCTTCACCTGCTCTGTGTACCCCTCTCTGTGGGGTTCAGCCCTGCACCTGCTCTGTGTACCCTGTTCTGTCTGTGGGGTTCAGCCCTGCACCTGCTCTGTGTACCCTGTTCTGTCTGTGGGGTTCAGCCCTGCACCTGCTCTGTGTACCCTGTTCTGTCTGTGGGGTTCAGCCCTGCACCTGCTCTGTTCAGCCCTGCACCTCCTGTGTCCGCCCCTCTGTCTCTCGTGGGCTTTGGGGTTGAACCTGAATAACCTGCCACCACGTGCCTGTCACTTCCTCCTGGGGGAGGGCTGTTTCCCCAAAGGCCTCCCAGTGTCGGAGCCCCGCCCCTCCAGGGCTGCCGTCAGCCGGAGTTGGGGTCCCCTGGTTCTGGGCGCTCAGGCTGAGCGGCTGGGGAGACCTACCCACCAGCATGGCTGAGCTGGGAACCCACGCCCTCTCGGGCCCCAGGGGTGGGGGGCCCTGGCCGCCTGGAGAGCGAGCGTGTGTGGCAGGGGGGCTTGGAAACAGCCGGCCTCCCCAGCTGCACCCGGAGCAGCCCAGGTGGCAGCGGAGAAGAGGGGCTGGGACTCGCCCCAGGTCACCGCGGGCGAGACTTGGACCCCAGACAGTTCTGTTTGTTAAAATGCTCCTCTGACTGGTGGGAGGGGGCGCTGAGGGAGCCGCCAGGTGGGGGTGGGTGGAGGCGGGAAGCCGCAGGATTGGGGGCAACGTGAGGTCCAGCCTGGACGTCCGGAGACAGTGGCCAGAACACCCCACGCCTGGGGCCTGCCTGGGCCCTGTGCACCCTCTGGTGGGGACCGCAGGGGGTGGGGTGCTCCCTGCTGGGGACGGGAACCAGGGGCTCCTGGGCTTGCACTGGCTCGCAGCGCCCCCTGCTGTCCACTCGGCCCCATGCACGCCCTTTGGCCCCGGCCGCCCCTAGAGGCTGAGGACGGAATGGGCTTCTCAACACCCCGAAGCCCCCGCACCCGGGCGCTGGTCTCCCTCCTCCGCACAAGCAGGTGACCTCCTGGTGAGGGAGCAGAGGCCCTCTGTTCGGAGATTTTTGGTTTTTTATTAGAAAAAAATCTTGTTTATATTTGTCTGTCTGTCTGTGTGTCTGTGTATCATGAACATTCCGCGCCCTGCAGGTGTCCCGGGGGAGAGCGGGAAGTCCCCGGAGGCCCACGGCGCCGGAGGGCGCGAGCAGCGGATCGGCGAATCGGAAGTTAGGTCTCAGCCACGTGCGCGGGTCTTCGCCCAGGTTTCTGCTCATCCTCACAGGAGGGCCTTCCATTGCTTTTCAGAGGGAGAGCGAGGGAGGGAGGGAGGCGGGGGAGAGAGACATCCATTGGTTGCCTCCTGAACCCACCCTGACGAGCCAGGGATCGAACCTACAACCCAGGTACATGCCCTTGACTGGGAATCGGCCCTGCGATCCTTGGTGCTTGGGGCGGTGCTCTAACCACTGAGCACACCAGTCAGGCCGCGGGTGGGAGGATTTTACGCCATCACCTCCCACACTGGGGAGGAGATTAATTCTTACACCAGGACACTGAGCTCTGAGAGGTGCAGAGAGAGGCACGGACATAGAGTCTCTTTCGGGCCCTTAAAAACGATCAAAACACACACACTCACACACACACACGCGCGCGCGCACACACTTGCACACACACTCACACAATGAAAGGCCAGAGTAGGGACCACCAACAGGACTTCTGGCAGCTGGAGGGCAGACGGATGGGACAGAGGCGGCGCGATCTGCGCTGGGAGGGCTGCAGGGGCCGGAGAGGCGTGTGGAGGGCGCGGAGGCAGCGGCGCACTGCCCGGCCCGGCTCCTGGCACAGCTCCCGGTGAGCAGCGATCCGGCGTCACCGTGTCCATCAGCACTGGGCGCACCCATTGTACCATCCTGGCCCTGCGCAGGCAGGGGGTCCTGCCCGTGTGGATCCGGCTCCCTGGGGGCTCCTGAGACGGGCCGGTCATCACGGCTCTCCAAGCCCAGAGGACCTGAGGCAGGACGCGCCCTTTCCACCCCCTGACGCGTGGCCCGGGGTGGAGCCCACTGCGGCAGCCCACGGCCCGGCCTTCTCTTCTGTGAACGACCATTGGCCGAAAGCCTCTGGGTCGCCGGCACGTGTTCTTTAAATGTGTCTTCATTGATGGGAGAGGGAGGGAGAGGGAGAGACAGACCTCAATGAAGAGAGAATCGCTGATGGGCTGCCTCCTGCACCCCCCCCACCCCACTGGGATGGAGCCCACATCCCGGGCATGTGCCCCGACTGGAACTGAACCGTGACCTCCTGGTTCATAGGTCGATGCTCAACCGCTGGGCCACGCCGGCCGGGCAGCTGTTTTCAATGCAATGACTGGCAAATAGGATCTTGGAAAGTGTCGCCAAGAGGGAAGGGAATGGAGAGCCTGCGTGACAGTCACATGACGGGCTCGGGTGACTCTCGAGCTGATCCTGTGGCCCCGTCACTTGCCAGGGTCTCTGCTGCGGGTCTCGGAGGGAAAGGAGAGTGGACGTCGGAGCTCAGTGGACAGTTCGCTGCCTGGGAGGTGAGGCCTCAGACTTTTAAGGGAACGTGTCACGTGTTTATAAAAGCAGAATCACACACACACACACCACTGCTGGCCGAACGCCCTAGGTGCTGGGAGCATGTGCCCCTGGTGAGCAGACTCCGGGGGAACCTCCCAGGAGACCCCCAAGTGCCGCCCCTACTCCGGACCTTCCTAAATGCAGGGGCCCCAGGCACCAGCCAGAGGCCCAGGCGGGGCGTCCATCCCGGAGCCCTGGCCTGGGGTCCGACTCGCACCTCCCGACCTCAGGCAGCGAGGGCTGCGGGGCTTCGAGCCCCCGAACTCCACACGCTGCCCGGCGACCACACCGCACGTCCCTCATGGGCTGTGGGAAACGAGAGGCAGCAGCACGGGGACATGTGCACAAGGCTTCTTGGCAAACACTGGTGACAGCGGAGTCACCTGCCCTTAGAGACACCGCGCCTCCTGGAGCGCGGCCTGCGGGGGCTGGGCCCGAGTCTGCGGTGGGGGGCCGTCTCCCTGGGTCTCTTCATGACAGAGACTCCGCGTTCACTAGAAAGAACAGGCCCAGGGCTGGCCTTCAGGGCCCGACCGTCCGCAGCCTGTCCCGCGTGTCCCTCCCTGGCGGCCTCCTGCTGCGGGGGCAGCTGGGCTGGAGGCAGGAGCCACATGCGCGGAGCTTGGGCGCGAGGGTGTAAATGGGGCCCACAGAGGCGCGCAGCCCGCTCAGCTGTGCCTGGCTCCGGTGCCGGCGTGGGCTCTGGAACCTTCCAGACCGCGCCCGGGGCAGTATCTGGGCAGAGGTTCTCGCAGGGTTGAGCCTGCTGCCGGCCTGGGAGCACAGGACGGGCCGTAGTTTCATCGGGAACGTCCGGGAGAAGCGCCGGTCCTGGGGGGGCGGGCGCCTGCAGCGGGTGCTCCCGGCCCGACAGGCTCCCGGGAGCGCGGGGAGCGGGCAGGAGGCGCGGTGCCCCCTTCACTCCACGGTCCAGATGGCGATCTTCCCCTCCTCCGGGCCGGAGCCGCTCAGCACGTATCTGTCCTCGGCCGAGCACAGCGCCCTCACGGTGTCCGCGTGCGCCACCAGCTCCTTCTCCACCGTCTTCCTCTCGGCGTCCACCACGTAGATCTTCCCCCGGGGCTTCCCCGGCGACAGCCCCGTGCCGCCCACCCACACCTGCCGGACACGGGCGTCAGCACCACGGGCTGCAGGGGCCGGAGGGCTCCCCCACGCCCCCCCGCCGGGCGCCCTCACCTGCCGCTTCACCCGGATCATGCAGGTGACCTGGGCGCAGTCGGGCAGGTGGACCCTCCCGGGCGGCCGGGCCAGGTCCCCCAGGTCCCAGACGTAGATGTCGTCGTACCCCGCGCACGCGGCCCACAGCTGCTCCTGCTGAGACAGAGAGGACCATGCGGGTGCTGGCGGCGGGTGCTGGCGGCGGGCGGCGGGCGCGGGCGGGCGGGCGGGTACCTCGGGGAGGAGCTGGAAGGCCACGAAGGTGGTGCTCTTCTCCTGGAAGGTCTCGTCGATCCTCAGCTCCTGCCGGACACAGCTGTTCACGGCCATGATGCTGTTCCCGGTGCCTGCAGGAGGGGCGGGTGAGGGCGGGCAGAGCCCCGCGGGGCCTCCGTCACACAGCGGAGGGGCTGCGGGCAGCGTGGGGGGGGGGGGGCGGGGGGGGGCAGTGCTCTCTGTATCTGGACTGACGGGCTGGGTGGCGAATGCTTTGGCCAAAGCACAGCACACTGGATGCCCTGTGCCCTTCACCACACGGAAGCTCTTCCGTGACCGGCACATGCGGGAGCCTCACGTGTAGCCAGCTTCCGAGGGCCTCGGGAATGCAGAACACGCCACAGGCACAACGCAAAGCTCCGTCCCACCCTGGCACAGGCTGGCTCAGCCCGCAGACCTCCGCCCGCTCTGTGTGGGGGGGAGGGGCACACGCACACCCTCGGCTGCTCGCAGGCGACTCCTGGGAGCGCGTGCGCTGTGCCCGTGCCACCAGCGGGCAGAGGTGAGGAGGGGGGAGGCTGTGGAGCTGGCCCGCCCAGGGGAGGCGCAGAGAGGGGCAGGAAGACTGGACTTTTAACGTGACAGCTGGAACTCACAGCACCACAGGCGGTCGGCGTGCAGCTGGATGGACGAGAGGCCACTGCCGGGCAGCTGGAGCCTGCGGGTCACCTGCAGCGTGCTCACGTCCCACGCCAGGACCGCCCCGTCCACGCCGCACGAGTACACCTGGCTGGAGGCAGAAGCGCATCTCGTCTCTGAAACACGCGCTGCACGCTTTCATCCAGAAACGAACGAAGTTGCCATGAAAGCCCGCCACCCGGGTAGAATGACAGGCAGACGCTAAGGTGGTGAGGACAGGCCTTGGCGACGATGCGGCCGATCAGCAGGACAAGGCGGCTGACGAGCTGAACCGCAGCAGGGCCGGGAGCCTCGCGCCCAGGCTCCCCCTGAACGGGCCTCCCTGAGGACAGGGAGCGGCTCTGACACCAAGTCAGGGAGCCAGGGGGAGGGTGGCCGGAGGCAGCCAGCGGGAAGCCTGGGGTTGTTCCCACAGGAGAGGCGCTGCTCTGCCCCTGACGTCTGATTCCAGGCCCTGGTCACTGGCCAGGCCGGGCCCCTGCAGGTGACCGCTCACACACAGAGTGTCCACAAGAGGGCGCCATTGCACCTCCTCCCTCACTAGGGTGCTGTTCTCAGAACGTGCCAAGAGGGCATTTGCTGACGCCTCTGGGGAGCCAGGGTACCTGGGCGCGTCTGGCCCGTCCTGCACCACGAAGCCGGTGACGCTGGCGCGGTGCTCGGTGAGCTGCTTGTGGCAGGACATGCTGTGGACGCTGATGATGTAGATGACGGAGTCCTCAGAGCCGACCCACACCTGGCCCTGCGCCACCATCGCCATGCAGTTCTGTGGGGGAAGGGAACCCGCGAGCTGAGCCAGCGCTCCTGGGGCGCGGCAGGTTGCTGGAGCTTCGACCCACCGACATGTCGCATTTTATGTGAACTGTTGATTCGTCAACACGAGCCCACGGCCAACATCACGGAGGCGGTCTGAGCGCAGCTGACCTAGCGCGCCATCTCCACGATCAGGGCACGCCTTCCCGCGCCTGGGGACACCCGGCAGCTCTCCGCTCACACCTGGGGACGGACGGGCTCAACACGGAGACCACCCAGGAAAGGCACAGCAATGGGCCCGCCAGCGTGGCTCCGTGGTTGAGCACTGACCCATGAACCAGGAGGTCACGGTCAGGGCACAGGCCCGGGTTGTGGGCTCGATCCCAAGTGGGGTGAGCAGGAGGCAGCTGATCCATGATTCTCTCTCATCATGGATGTTCTTCTCTCTCTCCCTCTCCCTTCCTCTCCGAAGTCAATAAACATGTTTTTTAAGACAACCCCGCGTGCGGCGTGAGGCGAGCAGAGGACTTGGGCCGAGCCGAGGCGCCGGAGGTCCAGGCAGGTTCGGAGCGAGGGCGGCTAAGCCGTTATCAGCTCATTTAAATGAGAAGGTTGCCGATGCCAGAGCGGAGGGCGCGGAGGGTCCTGTCCCGGGGGCCTGGCCGCCCCTTCCCTCCCCACGAGGAGACGCACCAGCGCGGAGGCGCCCACACGGACGCAGTGCTGGTGGAGGCTCCAGGACGACGCGTCGAACACCATCACTCTGCCCGCCTGCAGGGCGCACCACAGCTTGGGGTGCGCGTCCCCCGCCCTCTCCGCCGGGTCCAGGTGCCCTAAAGGGAAAAGCGACCAAGAGGGGTCATGGAAACCCTTCTCTGCAGCAGCGCGGGCCATGCCATGGGCTCCTGCGAGGCGCCAGGTGACCCCGTGCCCCCTCGGGGCCGCAAGGGCTCTGCCCAGCGGGGCCTGGAGGGTCACTGAAGTCCCGGACAGTGGGTTTGGGGCTGAGGGGATGGAGGAGCAGGGCTGTGGGCACCAGGGACAGCGGGAGAGGGGAGACGGGCCTGAGTTGGTCCGGGTGCCCGCCCAAGGGGACTCCCGCCACTTTGTAACCATGACAACAGGACCAGGTTCACTGGGAGAGGCCCCGAGTGCCGCGCTGTCACCTCTGTGGGCCTCTGAGCGACGCCTATGGGAGCGCCTGCCCTGCCCCCGCCCTCGGGCTCCTCGCGCCGGCCTCCGCGTGGTGACGGCCACAGAGCATCACAGAGCAGCTGCCGTGGTTTTCACCGCGAAGAGCAGGACGCCGTCCCCGTTCACCCGCGCGGCCGCCCGCCCGCTAACCCGGCGTGTACAGCAGCACGTCCACGGCTTGCGGGAAGGTCTCCCCAGCCGAAGGGTTGATCTTGTGCTTCAGTGTCTCCGCCGTCGTCTTGGGAACAGCCGCGGGCACTGAAACACACGCGGGCACGTGGCCTCAGAGGCCGCTCGGTGAGCCTGGCCATTCGCGGGTGGAGCTCTTGGAAAGCAGACACGGCCACGTCCATGGCCACGGCCCCCAAGCAACGTGCCCCCGGGTCCGTCAGGAGGAGAGGGAAGGGTCAGGACAGTGACAGCGACATCATTCGAAGGCAGAGCCGGGGCTCAGGGGCTGAGCGTCGACCTAGGAGCCAGGAGGTCAGGGTTCGATTCCCCGTCAGGGCACAGGCCCGGTTGTGGGCTCCATCCCCAGTGCGGGGCGTGCAGGAGGCAGCCGATCGGTGATTTTCTCATCATGGATGTTTCTCTCTCCCTCTCCCTTCCTCTCCGAAAGCAATAAAAATATTTTTTTAAATAAAATAAACAAAGGCATCCAAGCCTGTGACTGGGATTGAAGCGCCAGACGCCCCAGATCGAGGCCCAGAGGCGCCCTTACTTTCGTTCCGCATCTTGTCGAAGTAGGACAGCTTGGAGGCGGCGTAGATGGCCCCGGGCGTCTGCAGCGCGCCCACCACGGCGTCCATCAGCAGGGCGTGCGTCAGCGCCTGCTGCACGTACTGCGGGTCCTGCGGGGACACGGCGCTCAGGCCCGCTCGGCGCCCACGGGGAGCTGGCCTCTGGGCTGTCCTCACGCTCCGTCCCCCCCAGTCAGGCCACACCGACCGCTGCCCCGGCCGGAGGGGAGCTCAGTCTGTGGGCTACATGATCGCCATCCCCCGTCGCACCCCGAATGGAGACGCTCACTCCACACCGTGGCCGGAGCCCCTCCCATGATGGGGACACCCCTCCCCAACAACACCCCCCCAAGACAGTCCCAACCAATGCGCCTGCACCGCCTGCACCGCGGTGGGAGCTGCCGCCGCCTCGGGTGCTGGGCAGCCGCCCGCGCTCTCCCCGTGGGAGTCCCTGCTCAGGCTCTGGCCATTTTGTGACGGTTTTCCCGTCTCATCTGCCCCCCCCCCCCCCCCCCCCCCCCCGTCCTCCATCTCAGCCGCTGTCCCTGGTCTCTGGGACATGATGTAACAAAGCCACCGACGTGGCCCGAAGTAAATGCAGAAACGCCGGCGCATGAGGCTGACACGGGAAGGCGTCGGGGCACCGCCCAAACCCCCACCTGTGGGTGGGAGACAGGCACGCGCCCCGGCACCCGCCAGCCCTGCCAGGCCAGCCCCCATCCTACTCCCCGGGCGTCACCGGACGTTGATGGGACAGGGAGGGTCCGCCCACAGGCCTCTGACAGACCGCGGCCTCTTCGCTGCATCCTGGCCAGACCTCGTCCCCTGACTCGGCTGCTGAGTCTGAGGCCCAGGGTCCTCCCGGGGACATGCGACCGCCCGCGGCCTGGGCCACCGCCGTGCCTGACCTTGTGGTCGTCCGCCAGCGCCTTCCCCGCCCACATCTCCTTCACCATCAGGTGCCACAGGTCGCACTCCGCCTTCAGGTTCGCCTCAAAGACGTCCTTCCTGGTGGCCGACCTGATCTTCAGCGTGGGGATTCGGAGCAGCAGGAAGGCCACCGTGGTGCTCCTGACCTCCTGCGGGGGCGGGGGCGGGAGCCGGGGGTCAGGTGGTGAGTGGGGGGCGGGCAGTGAGGGGCGGGGGCGGGAGCCGGGGGTCAGGTGGTGAGTGGGGGGCGGGCGGTGAGGGGCGGGGGCGGGAGCCGGGGGTCAGGTGGTGAGTGGGGGGCGGGCGGTGAGGGGCGGGGGCGGGAGCCGGGGGTCAGGTGGTGAGTGGGGGGCGGGCGGCGATGAGGGGCGTCGGGCCAGAGACCACGCTGTGCCCAGCCTGTGCGGGGGGTGCTCGTCTGGTTGGAGCATCACCTCCTGCCCGAGAAGGTCAGAGGTTGGATTCCCTCTCGGGGTACATACCTAGCTTAGGGGTTTGACCCCCAACGGGGGTGCAGGAGGCAGCGGACCTATGTGTCTCTCTCACATTGACGTTTCTCTCTCTCCCTTCCTCTCCCTAAAAAAAGCAATTAAAAAAACAAAACAACACACACGCACAAAATGAAAAGCCATGCTGTCCCCCGGCCGGTGTGGCTCAGCCGTTGAGCATCAACCTATGAACCAGGAGGTCACGGTTCAAATCCCGGTCAGGGCACAGGCCCGGGCTGTGGGCTCGGTCCCCAGCCCAGTAGGGGGCGTGCAGGAGGCAGCCGATCCATGGTTCTCTCTCATCATTGATGTTTCTCTCTCTCTCCCTCTCCCTTCCTCTCTGAAATAAAAATTTTTTTTAAATAATAATAAAAATAAAGACCATGCTGTCCCCGTCCACCCTCGCTGAGGGACCTGCCAGGGCACTGGGCTACAGCCCTGACTCACAGCAGCATGGGGGAGGGGGGTGCGCACCCAGAGACCTCAGAGCCTGGGGGCCTGGCCCAGAGCTGGGCTGACGGGGGCTGTGGGAGGGGGGTCCCCGCAGGACAGAGAGGCCCTGAAATGACCCTGGTCCCAGGAGGGAGGAGGGAGCGGCTCAGACGTGGAGAAACCCAGCCGGCGCACGTCCCAGGCTCAGTGTCCCCCTGGGGGTGTCGGGGCTCACCCCTCGGCCTCGTGCACAGCACTGACATTCAGGGGCTCCTCTTGCCCTGACTCTCGGGGGGAGGCGGGCAAAGCCGGGGGGACACTAAAGGGAAGCACGAGGGGCCCGTGGTCCAGCCGCCACCACAGAGCCGTGGGCGCTGTCCTCGAGCCGAACCAACCCGGACACGGCCCGCGGGAGGCGCCGCCCACCTCGATGTTCCGGAAGGTGGCGATCTCCGCGTAGCCGGGCCTGCCCTCCGTCAGCAGGAACAGCCGCTTCTGGGTCATGGCGATCTTGCCCACGCCGCAGCTCGTCTTCACGGAGCCGGACAGCTTGTACACGCACTCGTTCTTGTCCAGGTGCTCCGTCACCGCCGCGGGCAGGCGGACCTCCTGCGCCTGGGCCTCCGTCTCCTTCCAGCAGGTGTAGAAGTCTCTGAACGTCTCCGGGTCGATCAGTTTCTGCTGCCCTGAGCGGGACACGGAAGAGAGCTGAGTCAGCCCGACCGGGCACCCCTGCTCTGCATTCCCCGACCCGGGCAGAGGGGCGCCAGGACTCGCACCTGGATGGGAAACGCTGGGAGCGAGTCCCCCTCCCTTCCGCTGCAGCCC
Organism: Myotis myotis; assembly: GCF_014108235.1. NCBI lineage: Eukaryota > Metazoa > Chordata > Mammalia > Chiroptera > Vespertilionidae > Myotis > Myotis myotis. The sequence goes on from NW_023416320.1 coordinate 732,980, forward strand.
CCACCCCCACCCGGTGCCGGGGTGGGCACTGGAGCTAGACCCGCCCGTTCGCCCTCCCAGCCGCTGACCAGGGGCGGGGATCACTGGACAAGAGCACTCGACGGCGGCAGAGATCCGTGTGGCCACAGGGACTGGTGGCAGCCGCCTCGGGGCCACGCGGGAGCTAGTCCTCGGGTGACGCTAGCACTGAAGAGTCCACACCCTGGTGACCCTCCCACGCCCCTGATCAAGCCGTGCCTGAAGCCAGGCACTTCAGTACTTCTGGGTCATGTGAGCAAATAAGTTACTGCTATTATTTGTAACCAAGATGATCGTAATGGATGCGGTAACCTTTACAAATGTCCAGTACAGCCCCGCCGGCGTGGCTCAGTGATTGAGCGTCGACCTATGAACCAGGAAGTCAGGGTTCGATTCCTGGTCAGGGCACATGCCAGTGGGGGGTGGAGCAGGAGGCAGCTGATCAATGATGCTCTCTCATCATGGATGCCTCTTTCTCCCTCCCCCTTCCTCTCTGAAATCAATAAAAATATATATATATTTTAAAGAAATATTTTAAAAAATAACGTCCAGTGTGCATGCCCAGCTTCACACTGTCCGGCAGTGTGACTGCAGGCAGCTGTGGGAGGGTCAGTGGAGGTGGGGTAGGCCTGCCCCTCCCCCGCGCACCCAGCACAACCGCGAGGAGTCCGGCCTTTCCACCTCCCTCCGTGGCTCTGTTCTGCCTCCGCCCTGGGCCCCACCCGTCTGTCCCCGGCCTGCCCTGTCGCGCAGCAGCCACCCCCCCTGCCCCCCGCGTCCGCGCAGCAAGCAGCTCCTCCGTGGCCCTGCCCCGGCTCCCAGCTGCCCACTCGCCCACATGGCTTTTCTAAGATGCCAGTAGGGGCTCCGCTTCGTCAAACACTTCAGGGCTCCTCGGCCACACCAGGCCCCAAATTCCTCCAGTCCGGGCCCTGGTCCCCTCCACACCCACGTCCCAGGCACCAGCATGCGGTCACGTGGCCCTGCACACGCTGCACAGGGAAACTACCCGTCCTCACAGCCCGAGAGAACATCTCCTAGCAGCCCCCGACCAGCCGCCATCCTGGCCCCACACCGCACAGGCCCGTGGGACCCTCCCACCGCTGCAGGGGGAGCACAAACGGGGAAACGGAGGCACGGCCGGCAGGGCCCTTCCCGGCAGTAAGGGTGCCGCCGGGCCGGCCGGGCAGGCCCACTGCTCTGCGTTCCGGGTCTGCCCTCCCGCGGGCCCTGCTCTGGAGGGGAACCGAGGCCTGTGGTTCCCAGGTGGCCTGCGGCACGTCCGCTCCGGCTCCTGACAGTGTCGGGGGTGGTTCCCCGGGAAATTGATGTCGCGGCCGCAGCCGAGTTTGGTCCGACAGGCGGCACAGAAGCTGTCGTCGGGGTGGCCAGGGAAAGGGAAGCCATGTCCTGGGGCCGGGAGGTGGGGGGGGGGAGAATTGCGGGGGCTGTCAGAATTAGGAAGGTGCAGGCGCCGGACTGTTTGGGAGACTGTCCACCAGGGGGCGCTCACCCGCACTCACGGGTCTGCAGAGCAAGGCTGGGGCACATGCATTTTTTTAAAAAATATATTTTTATTGATTTCAGAGAGGAAAAGAGAGGGAGACAGAGCTAGAAACATCAATGATGAGCGAGAATCATTGATTGGCTGCCTCCTGCATGACACCTACTGGGGAGTAAGCCCGCAACCTGGGCGTGTGCCTTTAACCAGAACTGACCGGGATCCTTCAGTCCCCAGGCCCACGCTCTGAGCCAAACCAGCCAGGGCACATGGATTTCTTTAATAAAATCTTGGATGTATTCTTACACACACCAGTTCAGTCCAAGACGGCGATACTCAGCCCTGGCCAGTGTGGCTCAGTAGGTAGAGCATGGGCCTGCCGACCAAAGGGTCCTGGGTTTGATTCCGGTCAAAGGCACGTACCAGACTCCTTCCTGGCCCGGGCCCTGGTTGGGGCGTGTGCAGGAGGCAGCCAATCACTGTGTTTGTCTCACATCGATATTTCTGTCTTTCCCTCTAACACTCTCTAAAAATCAGTGGAAAATATCCTTGGATGAGGCCCAAACGTCCGTTGGTGCCAACTACTTGGCTCCCATGTCCCAGTCCGGCCACTCACTGACTGACCTGAGAGCAGCCACAGCGACAACGGGGCTGTGTGGCTCAGTGGCTGGGGGTGCACGACGCCTGGCTGTGGGAACACACCCCAGGCGGGACACTCCTCCCCGTCCTCACAGCCCAAGAGAACATCCCCAGCAGCTCCCCGACCAGCGTCATCCTGGCCCCACACCCACACTTGCCGTGTTGTGGGCTCGATCCCCATACTCCAGGCCTCGCTACTGCCCTGTCCATGGGCATCTCCTGGGCGGCGTCCACCCGCCCCCAGACCCCAGTGACACCTGTCCCCGCCTGCGTGGGCCACGGCTGCCATTTCCTCTTGGCATCTCCAGAGCGCAGCCCGCGAGTGGCCAGGGAGAGCCGGGCCGGCTGCGCCCGGAGGAAGACAGCGTGTGTGTGTGTGTGCCCGTGTGTGTGTGTGTGTGTGTGGTGTGCGTGTGTGCGCACGCGTGCGCGTGTGTGCGTGTGGCGCGCATGTGTGTGCGCGTGCGTGTGCGCGTGCGTGGCGCGCGTGTGTGTGCGTGTGTGCGTGTGTGGCGCGCATGTGTGTGTGCGTGTGTGCATGCGTGTGCGCGTGTGCGTGCGTGCGTGTGCGTGCGTGTGTGTGGCGGCCCCTGGCTGTGGAGGCACTGCCTCCTCCCTCCCTCCCTCCCTCCCTCCCTCCCTGCAGGCGCCCTCTCGCCGCAGCCGCAGGTCTCCCCGTCCCGCGAGAGCCTCTCACCGACAGTCAGGGCCTCGAAAAGGCGCCCGATGAGGCCGGCGTCCTTCACGATGCCCGACTCCTGCACCCGCTGCACGAAGTCGCCCAGCGGCAGGTGCTGGCTCGGCAGCTCGAAGTGCTTCACGCGGTCGTCGGCCTTGGGGGCCTCGCCCGGCTTGTCCAGGACCTGGCTGATGAGCCGGCGCAGCTCGGGCGTGCGCTCGGCCTGGGCGCGCTCGGGGCCCGGCAGGGCCTGCACGGCGCTGCGCACCAGCTCGGCGGGGAAGACGCTGAGGTCGGTCTTGTAGAGGCTCTGGAAGTCCAGCAGCGCGTCCAGCAGCTGGCCCTGCGCCAGGCGCACCAGGCCCCGCAGGTACAGGTACCGCGCCAGCAGCACCGAGTTGTCGGGGGCCACGCAGCTCATGGCCTTGCTCAGCTGGGCCACGCAGTCCGCGTAGTAGGTCTGCACGCACTGGCGCACCCGGGGGAAGTGCACCTCGGGGATCTTGAACGTGTACGTGGGCTTGGGGCTCACGTCCGGAGCTGGAGCGAAGGGGAGAAGCAGAGGGTCAGTGGGACCCGCAGACAAGCCCCCGGTCCCGTCCCCCCACGTGGCCCCGGACACATCCACCTCCTGCGACGCGGAGCAAGACCCGTGGGGCCCGGCAGGCGGCTCCGCAGCTGAGTGTCGGCCCAGGAACCAGGAGGCCAGGGCTCGATTCCCGATCAGGGCACAGGCCCGTGTTGCAGGCTTGATCCCCAGTGTGGGGCATGCAGGAGGCAGCCGGTCAGTGATTGTCTCTCATCATGGATGATTCTCTCTCTCTATCTATCCCTTTCTCCTTGAAATCAATTAAAAATTTAAAAATAAAAAAAGTATCATGAACACAGCCTGCAGAACGAACACCTGACGGGTCACCTGCGCTGCTGCAGCTGCAGCCCTCGGCCTCCACCTTCCTCAGCGACGCGTTCCTGGGCGGCAGCTCGGGGCCCGCGATGTCCTGCAGGTTGGGCATGCTGACCACCATGCGCCGGCGGGCCGCGCGCCCGGGCGAAGGTTTGTGAGAGGCCGTTTTCTCGATGGCTGGTCTCCTTGGGCTCAGAAGCATCCCATTCATTCTGAAAGAAGCAACGTTTTATAGACACAAAAACGACTGCCCAGGCCGGTGTTGCCCAGTGGGTAGAGCGTCAGCCTACAGACTGAAGGGTCCCGGGTTTGATTCCAGCCAAGGGCACATCCCCTGGTTGCAGGTTCCCGGCCCTGATGGGGAGCAAGCAGGAACCAACCAATCCATGTCTCTCTCACACCGGTGTTTCTCTGTCTCCCCCTCCCTTCCGCTCTCTCTAAAAGCCAATGGGAAAATATCCGTGGGTGAGGATTAACAAAAAATGACTGACGAGCCAGCCTAGGCTCTGCGGGTCCCCCAGGGTGGTGGCCCGTGTCCCGTCCTCGCACTCGAGGGGGAGGCTGAGCAGGGCAGTGAAGGGTGGGAGAGGCCGCAGCTCCCAGAGCCCGGGGCGCCCACGGCGCACGGGAGAAGCACCGTGAAAATGTGGGGGGAGAGCAAGGGAGATGGGAGGGGACACAGACCCGGAGGTGCAAACACGGGGAGGGCCAGCATGGGGGCTCAGAGGGACCCCAAATAAGCACTCGGAGGGAGCCTGCCACGCAGCTCGTCACGAGGTGCCGAGTGTGGGCCTGCAGGAACCTATCGCTTGTCTGTGCCATTAACCTGACCACGCGCGGCCCGGGGCCCAGAGCCGCCCGCCCGCGCACACCTGTCCTCCTCGGGCTGCGTGCTGAGCTCCATCTGCGCGAAGGCGTCCCGCCTCCGGCTGAGCCGGGCTTTAAGGAAGGAGTGAAACATGTACGTGTCCAGGACCTGAGGGAGACCACAGTGACCCACCGGGCGCCGCACGCCGTCTCCTCCGCGCGCCCTCCCGGCCACCGGGCTCCCCGTCTCCTAGCTCATCACAACCGCCTCACGCTCCCCGCGCCTCCCTCGCCAGCGACCGACGGAAAGTACGCGCCCCTCCGTGCATCTGAAAAGTCACCAGGAAGTGCAGAAGCCCAGGCCAGGGCCCCCACAGCAGCGCGCCCCGTCTCCAAGGCCCGGCACCGATCCCAGGGGGACCGAGGCTCCCCCCGCACCCCTCCCGGCCTCAGGCAGCACCCTGCCTGCCCCCTGTTGGTTTGGACGCCTGCCCTGAGCTCCCACAACCCATGCAACGGTGAGCCTCCCACAGCCACAGCCGGGCTGTTTCCACGGTGACCTGCTCTCCGCTGCCCCGGTGGAGGCGGGGGGAGGGCGGGACATGCAGGAGGATTGGGGCTCAGAGAGGAGGGCGCTGGCAAACCCCATGTTCAGCAGGAGGAGGAAGGGCGGGCGGGGCCGCCAGGTGAGGACACTGAGGGACGGGACAGCCATGGCGCCGCCCACAAGGAGGGGGAACGCGGGGGTCAGCCTCCCCTGAAAGAGGTCTGCAGACCTGCCTGGGGCTGAGCCGCCAGAGAAACCCCAAAACGCTCCTTCTCCGAACAGACAAGAACGGAGCCAGCCAGGTGCTCATCCCCAGGAGAGAGGGAGGGCGGGGCCCAGCCTGGGATTCTGCTGGGGAACAAGCAAGGACCACCGGGCACAGGCGTGACCTCACCCAGTGAAACCCACAGTGACCCGCGGCCCGCGGGACTGGGGCTGGGCCGAGGGGAGACTGGGATGACGGGAAGGTCTCCATCCAGACCGCGGAGGGGGTTACCAGGTGGGCACATTTGTCAAAAGTCGGCCCAGCTGGTGGGGCTCAGTGGTTGAGCATCAACCTTTGGACCAGGAGGTCAGGGTTCGATTCCCAGTCAGAGCACAGGCCCGGGTTGTGGGCTTGATCCCCAGAGGGGGGCGTGCAGGAGGCAGTCGATCCATGATTCTCTCTCATCATTGATGTTTCTCTCTCTCCCTCTCCTTTCCTCTCTGAAAGCAATAAAATACATTTTTAAAAACAATTTAAAAATCCATCACACTCGACACGTAAAACAGGCGTGTGTTACGTCGCGCTCCTGGCTGGCAGCACGCCGGCTGGAATAAGCATCCGGGGGTGGCACGCTGGATGGGGTGAGAGCCGAGGCTGGAGACCCCGGGAGGCTGCCCGCGGGAAGTGCGTGGGGCGCCACCCGAGGCCCTCACCTGCTTGTAGAAGCGCTGGTCCCCGGGGGCGCGGGTTTTGAGAAACTCCTCGCTGTTAAACACACGGTGCTCGTAGTTCAGGTGGTTCTTCACCTCCCTGACACGACACGGGGCGCACGTCAGGAGGAGCGGGCGGCACGGTCGTCCGGGAGGGGTCCGGACCCGGAACGCGCGGTTTGGGGTAAAACTACTTCTAGCACAGCTTTTCCTGCAGCCAGGGCGGCCCTGGGCCCGCCCCTCACAGAAAGGACGATGCAAAATCAATCGTGGTTCACACAAAAGAACCTGAGTCCAGCCCTGACAGGTGTGGCTCAGTGGATAGAGCGTCGGCCTGCGGACTGGGGGGTCCCAGGTTCGATTCCGGTCGGGGGCATGCACCTGGGTTGCGGGCACATCCCCAGTGGGAGGTGTGTCGGAGGCGGCTGATCGGTGTTTCTGACTCCGTCCCTCTTGCTTCCTCGCCGTAAAAAATCAATAAAATATATATATTAAAAACAAAGAAACCGAGTCCAGCCGGCCGGCGGGGCTCAGGGGTTGAGCATCGGCCTATGAACCAGGAGCTCAGGGTTCAATTTCCGGTCAGGGCACACGTCCAAGTTGCAGGCTCGGGCCCCAGTGCGGGGCGTGAAAGGCAGCCGATTGGTGATACTCTCTCGTTCGTTATTGATGTTTCTCTCTCTCCCTCTCCCTCTCCCTTCCTCTCTGGAATCAATAAAGATATATTTTAAGAAGAAAAAAAATTAAAGTATTAAAAAAACAAACTGAGTTCCAGGTGGTGAGCCCGTGGCAGGCTCTGCTCTGAACCCCTGGGGGAGGGTGCCCCGCACCCCTGCCGGGAGGGGCGGTACCTGAAGATGTTGACCAGCAGCTGCAGGGTGAGCTGCTGGATCTGGCGGTTGAGCCTCTGCTGCCAGGCCCACCTGCGGGCTCGCCCCTCGTTCACGTCGGTGCTGGCGCCCCGTTGGGCGAGGTCCAGGTCGTGGTGCAGCTGGAGGCTCTGGACCCTGGAGGGCAGGGACGGGTCACCTGTGCTCCCACTGGGCGGGGAGAAGGCTCCGGAAGGCCAGGGCTCAGGGCACCCAATAACCGGGCGGGGGGACACGATACACATACTCCCCACAAGTTAGTCCCCTCCCACAGCCAGCCCCTCAGTGCAGAACTCACAGGCCTGACTTCCTGCACCACATGTTGATCCAAGAGTCATTCCGTTCCCGTGCTCTGCCCCGCAAAGCACACATTGCCCCCCCGCAGGACAGCCAGGCCTCCAGCGAGGGCCTGACTGCACACCACGCCTGCCTGGCGCGCTCAGAGGCACCAAACCTCCCGAGTCACCCCCTGGCCCGGAGGGGATGGCCATGGACTCAGCCTGAGTCCCCAAGGACAGGTGGATGGAGGGATGGACGACAGTTGGATGGAGGGCTGATGGACAGGTGGATGGAGGGCTGATGGACAGGTGGATGGAGGGCTGGAGGGACAGTTGGATGGAGGGCTGATGGACAGGTGGATGGAGGGCTGATGGACAGGTGGATGGAGGGCTGGAGGGACAGGTAGATGGAGGGATGGATGGGCAGGTGGATGGAGGGATGGACGACAGGTGGATGGAGGGATGGACGACAGGTGGATGGAGGGCTGATGGACAGGTGGATGGAGGGATGGATGGACAGGTGGACAGAGGGATGGATGGACAGGTGGATGGAGGGATGGAGGGACAGGTGGATGGAGGGACAGGTGGATGGATGGAGGGATGGATGGACAGGTGGATGGAGGGATGGAGGGACAGGTGGATGGATGGACAGGTGGATGGATGGAGGGACAGATGGATGGATGGAGGGACAGGTGGATGGAGGGATGGACGACAGGTGGATGGAGGGATGGACGACAGGTGGATGGAGGGATGGACGACAGGTGGATGGAGGGATGGACGACAGGTGGATGGAGGGATGGACGACAGGTGGATGGAGGGATGGACGACAGGTGGATGGAGGGATGGACGACAGGTGGATGGAGGGCTGATGGACAGGTGGATGGAGGGATGGATGGACAGGTGGATGGAGGGATGGATGGACAGGTGGATGGAGGGACAGGTGGATGGAGGGATGGACGACAGGTGGATGGAGGGATGATGGACAGGTGGATGGAGGGACAGGTGGATGGAGGGATGGACGACAGGTGGATGGAGGGATGGATGGACAGGTGGATGGAGGGACAGGTGGATGGAGGGATGGACGACAGGTGGATGGAGGGATGGATGGACAGGTGGATGGAGGGACAGGTGGATGGAGGGATGGACGACAGGTGGATGGAGGGATGATGGACAGGTGGATGGAAGGGTGATGGACAGAAGGAACTGCAAAGGTCACGGGCACAGGGTCCTGGGCAAGAAGAGAGGTAGGATTCCTGGGAGCCATGACCATCCCCGGATCCCTCAAGGCCATACTGATACGTAGGGTAGATCAGAATAAAGACAAATGACTTTTATTTTTAAAAATTCACAAATAATTTCCAACTATAGACACATGAAATATCTATAATAATAAAAGCATAATATGCAAATCGACCGAGTGGCCGAACAGCGGAGTGACCGTCTGGACACCCTTCCGGACGAAGCCGGGGCTGGGAGAGCTACTCTTGCACGGATTTCATGCTTCGGGCCTCTAGTCTGTCAATAATATCAGACTGAAAAGGTACCCAACACGGGCCAGTGAGAAGTCTGCCCACGCGCAGCTCCCACGGTTACCTCTGAATGAAGGTCTGCGCCGCCAGCAGGGGGACGTCGGGGACGTCGCTGCCCGAGCAGGTGACGCTCCCACTATCGATGTTGATCAGAACCAAACCGTCCGCTTCCTGTGGGCAGGCGTCAAGGCCGAGGTGAGAATCTGCATGTGGCTGTGAGAACACACGAATGCACGTGCACACCCCGAGGCATTCGTTAAATGTCCTCATCATTAAACTACCCGACTCAGCCCGGCCGGGTGGCTCAGTGGGTGAGCGTCGTCGACCTATGAACCAGGAGGTCACGGTTCGATTCCCCGTCAGGGCACATGCCCCGCTTGTGGGCTCGATCCACAGTGTGGGGCGTGCAGGAGGCAGCCCATCCGTGATTCTCTCTCATCATTTATGCCTCTTTCTCTCCCTCTCCCTTCCTCTCTAAAATCAATAAAAATATATTTTTAATATATTTTTTAAAAACCTCACGTAGACACAGAGCCTTATGTGATCTCGATCAAAAGTGGGTCAACACCTGAGTGATGTTGACGAGCTAAAGGCCTGTGTCTGAGCCAAGGCCTCAGTGCATGTCAAACACTGCAGCGCTCCTTCGAGGAGCCTGGAGAGAACCTTCCAGAACTCCAGCGAGAGCATCACCCACATTCAACGCCCGACGTGTCTGTCCGGCTGCCCCGCCTGCTCTGCGCCTCCAAGGACCCGGCCTGGGCAGGGCCCCAGCGCGGTGACCGCACACACCTGGGATTTTGAAAATATGTGCCTGGCCTCCTTGTAAGGTCTTATCTGCGACAAAACACACAGCCACACACCAGAGGCCCCACGCCAGCAGCCCGGAATGTGCCGGAATCTGCAGGTCACCGCCCGGCGCCCCAGCTGGGCGCCTCGCCAGAAGGGGAGGGTGGGACCCAGCCGGTGCCTGACCTTGCTGACTTCTTCCAAGTGGCTGAGGTGGCAGCCCATGAGGAAGGCCGTGGGCGCCATGAGGAAGTCCAGCATCTGCCCCGACAGGATGGGCACGAGCGTGTGCTGCCAGCGCAGCGGGTGCAGGTAGGCCAGGAAGCACTCGGCCACCAGCGTCAGCAGCGCCCAGCTCGCCGAGAAGAAGACCAACCGCTGCTCCGTCAGCAGGCACGCCAGGATCTGCGGGGACAGACCGGCCGCGGGCGCCGTGAGCCCCCAGCAAAGCCAGGGCCCGGGTGCCGCCTCTGCCCGGCTTTCCCTGCGCCACTTGCCAAAACAAAAGCCACCGGGATTCCCCCAAAAGTAGCAATTTGTAAATAGTGTGCACAGCAGTGAATGCTAAAATTTTTAAACAAAAAAAAAATAACATTTACCCGGCCGGGTGTGGCTCAGCGGTTGAGCATTGACCCAGGACCCAAGAGGTCACCGGTTTGATTCCCCATCAGGGCACAGGCCTGGGTTGCAGGCTCGGTCCCCAATAGAGGCATGCAGGAGGCAGCCAGTCAGTGATTCTCTCTCATCACTGATGTTTCCATCTCTCTCTTCCTCTCCCTTCCTCTCTGAAATCAACAAAAATGTATTTTTAAAAAATTTAACATTCTGAGCCCGGGCCAGTGTGCTCAATAGCTAGAGCGCCGGTCTGAGCACCAAAGGGTTGTGGGTTCAACTCCTGGTCAAGGGCACGTGCCTGGGCTGCAGACCCCACCCCGGCCCCGGTCAGGACCAGTGCAGGAGGTAACCAATCAATGTGTCTCTCTCACATCGATGTTTCTCTCTCTCTTCTCCCCCCTCCCCTCTCGCTTCCACTCTCTCTAAAAAAAGGAAATTAGCACTTGGAGCACGTGGGTCTTATGTTGTGGGAGACACTGGCGCGCGAATCCCCTCCGATACAACAGCAGCTCTGATGCCGTGAGGCCGAGGGGCGGACGCGCCCAGGTGGGGGGCGCACCTGCAGCACCTTCTCGGGCCGGAAGCACAGCAGCGGCAGGTGGAGGTCCAGGTCGACGACGGGGCTCTCGGGGTCCGCGCGCGAGGGGAACACGACCTGCAGCGGCTTCAGGTTGAATATCTGCGGGGACGTGTTCCGTGTTGACGCAGAGCCGCCCGGCGGGGGCGGGACGCACCCACACCCACAGTTTGGGCTCAGAGAGCACTGGGGTCGGGGGACACTGTGAAGACTCGTGCGGCCCCCCTGTGGGTCACAGCACCTCAGTCTGGGACACACAGGACTGGCGCTCAGGGGCCACAGGGACTGGCCCTCACGGTTTTCTCGGCCAGACTTCCTCAAACTCTGGAATTCGTTAGCAGAACAAACACGGATCCTACATCCATCGCCTTCAAATGACCCTTAGCTAGTCGTCATCATTCGCAGTTACAGCGGACATCTGCTCTTAGTATTTAATGGTCAAAGTTCCTTAAAGACGTGTCATTTAAACAATTTTTTAAAAGACTTAATTTTTCTAAATATTTTAGAATAACGCTTTAAATTGCGTATTCACAGAACGCCTGTCATGTTTAAGGACACCGTGGGCCCAGAGGAAGCTACGGCCCCTCCACTCGGGGTCTCCAGAATCAGCCACACGACATGGGAGGCGCTCAGGGAATGCTGGGTGCCTGCAGGGTGCCCACTGGGTGCCCGCCCGGCCCTGGAGCCCACAGATGAGCAGAACGGGATGCCCTAAGTATGAGCCACGTCCTGGGGGAGAACGGAGAAGCGCTCAGTCTGCGGCAGCAGGTCCTCTGAGGCCTTGCCGAGTTCACAGAGCGAGAACATCGCTGCACAGTAAACAAATGCCAGCTGCCCCCTGATGAGAGTGCCCGCCCAAGCACGTCCCCACTCGGGTCCCTGCAGGGGTCTGGCTCCGCCCCGATTCGACGGCAGGACTTCCTCCCTAGCAGAGGCCGGGCTCGGGGCCGTGTTACAAAGACGCACTAGGTTCCTGATCACGTGACTCACGATACATGCAACACATTCTCAACTGGCAATAACCAAAATGTAAAGGACCGAGACGTGTGTGGCGTCGCCGAGGGACCAGGAGAGCGACTTGCACGCGCAGCCCCTACGGCTGCTAGCGCGCACTTGACGGGCCTGGTTTTCTGGGTTTGGTTTTGTTTTTTAAAAGGAAGCATCTCACAGCTACGTCAGCCTAAAAACCGCTGAGTCACACAGGTTGCGTCACGTGCAGTCTGAGCTGTTACTCAACCAAGGCAGAATGTGGTCTGCCTGTCCCAGACCCTCCTGAACCCTGAAACCTTCCTGTCACGAAACAGCCAAAAACAGCTGGGGGGGGGGGGGGGGCGGGTTCCACGGAACCCAGTTTGGGAAATCGTTGTTCATTAACTAAATAAATATATATATATCATTAATGATATATATATCTCATTAACCACACCGGACAGGAGAAAACATTACCTAGTTAAATATATTGCCTGATATTCTAGAGAAACAAGTGGGAAATTTGTAATTTAAGTAAATGCTACGCGATTTCTGCGTAGGGAGTAAGGAACTGGCGGGTTAAGTCCCCAGGCGGCCGATGACCAGCCCCACACCCACTCATCGGGGCCAATCCGCGGAGCTCGAGGCCTGCCTACCGGACGCAAGAACAGAGCGTCATTGCTAAACTTTTAGAAAATAAATTTCTACTTTCAGTGTTTTGGCCTTTAGGGCTAGTGTATAAAAGGCGTGTCAGGAACTTGAGAACCAACGTGGAAACTCAGGAAATGTTTTAGGAAAAACACCGAGGCTTCTTCATCATGTTACCGTCTCTGCAGAGAAACAGGAGACATTACCAAGTGCAGCGGTCCCGGTGGGGGGCTGGGGATCAGAGAGACTTTTGCAGCAAAATCTTTGATGTGATTGTCAACTTCGAAATCCTTGCAGAGCTTCAGGTGAGTCAACAAACTGAAATTTAAAAAGAAACATTCAGCTCTCTGTTCCACAGCCTGTGTGACGCCCGTGGCCATAAATGCAGGCTGGACCCCGTGTCTGGAGCCGGCCACAGTTACAGTCTGCAGCTGGTGCTGGGACTTGAGTGACGGACACGCGCGTTTGCCGGAGAGGATTTTGGCTCCGTCCGATCCAGGTGGGTCCCGATGGCCTGTCCGCCAGCGGAACCAGCAGGACGCGGGACCTGCGCACGTGGCTCTCGCTGCCCACGCCTTCCACCCCGTCTGCAATCACCACCCCAATTCCAAGAGCAGAGCTGGGTGGCAGGGCTGCCCGCAGGGTCCTCGCGGCCACACCCCGCGAGGCGGTGGATCAGGGCCATGCCGTGCTCTCGGTTTCCCAGACCTTCTCTGCATCCTCCTGCTTCCAGCTCAGCGTCAGCGTTAAGTCAGCTCTTCTACCCCAAAGGGAAACTGTCAAAGTGCAACAAAGCCCGGCTGGCGGGTGTGGCTCAGTGGGTGAGCGTTGACCTATGACCCAGGAGGGCACTGGGTTTGATTCCCGGTCGGGGCACAGGCCTGGGTTGCGGGCTCGATCCCCAGTGTGGGGCGTGCAGGAGGCAGCCAATCCACGATTCTCATCATTGATGTTTCTCTCTCTCTCTCTCTCTCCCTTCCTTTCTGAAATCAATAAAAATATATTTTAAAAAATAAATAAATGAAAATAAAATGCAAACAAAAATCAAAACTGACAGTGGCCGCTGATTTTCTCCGATAGCCAGGGAAGACATTTTCCTGATTCACGTCCCTTTCTCAGATCCCAGCATCATGACTTCCGACAGTCTGCGCTCCCTCCCCTCCCTGTCCCTCGGCCCCAGGTTGGCCTCGCCCGGATCCGGGGTTCCCACACGAGCTCCCGAGCCTGCCCGGGTCAGGGTTTTAGGGTGGCCGCAGCCGAGGCAGGGGCGGCTCACCAGGACAGGCAGTCCCTGAGGGCGTTGTAGTAGGGGAACCTCGAGATCACGCACACGGCGAAGGGCACGAAGCAGCCGGCGGCGCCCACACTCAGTCGGGACTCCCAGGGGGGCTTGCCGCTGTAGAAGCAGTGCTCATCCTGGGAGAGAACGGGGCGTCACCTCCCGGCGTTGTGTGCATCCTCCACAGCGCCCGAGGCTCCGGACAGAGGGGGGGCCGCAGGGCCGGACCCAGTCCCCCTCCCAACCCCCTCCGGTCACAGTTCAACTCCCGGTCAGGGCACATGCCCGGTTGCGGGCTCTGTCCCCAGTGGTGTGTTTATGGTGCTTTTAAAGCATTTTCAGTCCCAAGTTCCATCATCCTCGGGGGCCTGGCAGGGGCTGTGATGTCAGGTGAGCCAGTTCCGCCCTCTCCCATCTGTGTCCTGGGTCCCCAGGGCCAGATGCACAGGTGGTGGGGGGTGCAGGAGGCAGCCAATCAATGGTCCTCTCTCATCATGGATGTCTCCCTCTCTCCCTCTCCCTTCCTCTCTGAAATCAATAAAAATATTTTTAAAAGGTTACAAGGAAGGGAAGGTGCGTCTGTGCGCTGGGGAAGCTCACGGCCTCGGGGGAGGGGATGCAGGTAGAAAAGCCGACACCAGAGGGACCACAGGGCTTGGCTGAACAGGAGCAAGTGCAGCAGCTGGAGCCAGTGGGGGGTGGGGGGACATCACAGAGGAGGAGGAGCAAGAGGGACCTGGGCGTGAAACAGCTCAGCAGCGCCTCCCAGAGGCACCGCTCCGTGCAGGGCACTCTCGGGGCCATAATCTGGGCTGTCAGGAGGGGGCTGTGGAGGGGGTTTGGGTGGGGATGGAGGAACGTGATGACAGCTTCCATCAGGGACTTTGTGAACTGAGGGAGAGCCCTGGGGACAGTCAGCCACGTCGTCTGCCCACCACCGTGCAGTGAGTGCACACTCTTGAGGGTCGGTCTGCTCAAGTTCAAATCCTGGCTGCTGTGTGACCCCAGGCAAGTCACTTGACCTCTCTGTGCCACCATTTTCTCATCTGAAAAATGGTGTGGTCCTAGGAACCCAACCGGGACCCGATGGCAGAGGGCAGGCGCGGGGGCCACCTACGTGCAGTGGCCGGTAGTACTGGGCCACGGCGGCGTACGTCCGGTTCCCGCAGACGTCCGTCAGCACCAGGAAGTGGACATGGTCCTCCTGAGGTTCCCAGGCCACACACAGGCCCCCTGCAGGCGGGAAGGAGAGAGAATCTGTGAAGCCAGAGCGGCCCCTGCTTCCCGAGCACGGGGACCCCTGGGGCACCGTCCCCGAAACGAGGCAGCAGCAGCAGTTTCCCGTGGAAACGGCCGGACAGGCACTGATGTCCAGTCCTCAGTCTGCGTGTTCCACACCCGCCCGTGTGCCGTTTCTCCACGACCCGCCAGGAAGCGCAGCCCCGCACGCACCCTGCTGTCTGCAGACCTGGCCGGTTTGGGGGGAAAGCACAACCTGTGCATCTGGCCCCGGAGACGCAGGAAACGGGCGGGAGGGGCCGGAACTGGCTCACCTGACATCACAAGCCCCTGCCAGGCCCCTGAGGATGAAATGCTTTCAAAGCATCATGAACACGCCATGCGGCCCCCGCCAGGTCTCAGCTGTCAAACGCCCCAGGGGCTGTGCTGGATGCCCAGCTGCCTTTTAGTGTTGAAACCCCAAGATCAAGACAGCTCAGTCCTGCCCGGCCATGTGGCTCAGGGGCTGAGTGTCGTCAACCTAGGAACCAGGAGGTCACAGTTCAATTCCCGGTCAGGGCACAGGCCCGGGTTGTGGGCTCGATCCCCAGTGTGGGGCGAGCAGGGGGCAGCCCATCCATGATTTCTCTCCTCATGGATGTTTCTCTCTCTCTCTCCCTCTCCCTGCCTCCCTGACATCAATAAAAATATATTTAAAAAAGAGAAAAAAAGACAGCGCCATCCTGGGACAGGACGCAGGCCTGAGGGTGGCCAGCTCCCCTCCAGCTGCACGCTCCCTCCCCGGAACGCGGCGACTTCCCGGCGACTTCCGGACGCAGGTCGCGGTGTGGCCTCAGGCACATGCATGGGGCAGGTACCTGGGAAGCACAGCTGAGGCAGGGCCAGCAGGTCCACACCGTCGGGGACGCTGACGTCCTCAGTGTCCGTCTCTCGGGGACCCGGGGGGCCCTGGCCGGGGTCCGCCCTCGGCTTCTCTCTCTTCTTCCTGAAGGAGCGCCTCTTGGTTCTGCCGAGGGTCCCGCAGCTGGTGCCGGCCGTCTGTCCGTCCTCCTTGCTGATGAAGGGCGGCACGAAGACGGACAGCACCTCGGGCTCGAGGGCAGAAGGGTTTGGGAGCCCCCTCCTCTGGGCCACCTGGAGCAGGCAGAAGGAAGAGGTACGCGATGGCGTCCGCCCTTGTCCCGGTCGCCCTTTGGGCCCACACGTGCACCGCGGGCAGCGGCACTGCCGTGGGGGCGGCGTCTCCCGCCAGCGGCTGACAGTGAGGACCCTCGGAATTGCCCGATGTCCAGGCAAGTGGACGCCGCCCGGAGCCTGGTCCTGCAGCTGCTGAACAAGGCCCGTCCTGCGGTGGACAGACCTGAGGTCAGAGCGGCCCCGTCTCCGAGGGCAGCCAGTTAGCTCCTCAGCCTGGAGCTTCCCTGCCCGGGGGGAGCGCGGGAAGTAAAGGAGACGCCCCAGGCCAAGGGCTCAGCCTCTCTGGGTCCCCGGGAAGCCCCCACTTCGCCTCACAGGCTGGTGGGGAGGGCAGCGCCATGGCGGGTCTATACACAGCCCTGCACACCCTGTTCCAGCACCATGCCCTCCAGGCCAGCGCAGCCGGCACAGACCCGGGGGACGGAGAGAGCGAGGGCACTGAGGAAGGACACACGTGCGTCCTCGCTCCACCAAGTGCCCCGCGGGATCGATAAAAGGGGGTCATGCCCAGCCGGCGGGGCTCAGTGGTTGAGCGTCGACCTATGCACCAGGAGGTCACGGTTGGATTCCCCGTCAGGGCACAGGCCCGGGTTGTGGGCTCAATACCCAGTAGGGGGCGTGCAGGAGGCGGCCGATCCATGATTCCCACTCATCATTGATGTTTCTCTCCCTCTCCCTCTCCCTCTCCCTTCCTCTCTGACATCAATAAAAATGTTTTTAAAATAATAATAATAAATAAAAAGTCAAAGGGGGTCACTGCACCTGGATTCTCCTAAACTGTCACTGGGTCCACCATTTGTCTTAACCTCTTCTTCCCATTCTGCCCCCAAAGAACACGGAGCATGGGCTCCCCTCGGTCTCTTTTCTGACGACAAAGCCTGTGAGGCTGCGAGGAGAGCGGGGACGAAGATCTGGGGTAAGTGTCAGGGCGGGAACACCGCTCCCAGGCTGTGTGGCGGCCAGACTGGCCGCAGGTCTCCCCACGGACTGCAGGCAGCGCAGCCTGGGAGACGCGTCTACCGCAGGAGCCTTGGGTATAAAGAGCAGAGGAAGGGGCAGCCTGGTGGGGTGGGGGGGGTGGGGGGGGGGACCCTAGAAATGGCCTTAGGAAGGGCATCACTGGCACCAGGAGAACGCGACCTTGACCAGCAGGAAGGACACAGCCAACATCACACTCAGTACGAATGAGCGGCACCAGCAGGGGACTCCGCACCTCCAGGCGGCACAGTGACAGCGTCTGCATCCACTGTGTTCACGCGGGAGTGCTGCCCGCCCAGGGGCATCATCCCGACACACCAGGTAGGGGTCGCCCTGGTCAGGGCGCACGGCGATGGGAAAAACGAAGAATCAGCCTGAACGCATAAATGCACGGAACACAAAGCAACGTTCCTCTCGCCCCTCCTCTCTCTCTAACATCAATCAATAAAATATAGGTGAAAGAGAAGATTTTCATGCCATAGAATTTAAATGCAGTAATTGTTTTGTATTGGGGGGGGGGGTGGAATTAATACCAATGGGAACCAAGACCAGACCTGGGAAATCAGAGGCCGTATAACTAAAACCCTTCGCGCGTCGTACACAAAGGAGCCTATTTCTTTGGTTACGTGAAATCTTTTGTACAACTTTCTTTTCAAACCCAGCGGTTGGGACCTAGGCAACTACAGCCATGGCCTCCCTTTCCCCCACAGGGGGCGTGACAGCCCAGAAGACGGCCAGGCACCCCCTGCAGCCACCCCTCTCCCGGTAGAAAGTCAGGGGAGCAGGCTGGGAGGCGGCTGACGGCCCTTTTCCGGACGCTTCCCCTCCCTCCTGCTCCTCGCAGCCGCCCTGGCCCCCAGGGCTGAGCCCTGGCCCCTGGCCCTCCTCACCGACCTCCGTCCACCCACAGGGGGCAGCGCCAGAGCCCCACGCCCGCTCACACCCAGGCGGTCCTCAGGTGCCTGCCGGACCTGCACCTGCGCGGGTCCCTTAAACCCACAGCCTCAAAAATTAAGCTCCGATCGCCCTCCCATCGCCTCCCAGGCACCTCCCCCCTCGTCCCCCCCTCTGCCCTCCGTCATCCCTCCAGAGCGCGGCTGCCCGGCCTTGGCACCGCCACCTTTGGAGCTGCGGGTGGAGCGAGGCAGGGGCTGCCCTGGTTTCCTGTGTTCCCACCCCCAGCACAGACGTGGCTGCCTCCGTCCATCCCCCCAACCCCCTCGGCCCGCGGCGACCCCTCAGGCCCACTCACTGTGGTGAATGCCCTCATCACCCTGAGGCCCAGAGGCAGCTTGCTGCTTCCAAAGTGGAAGCCAGCCGCCCTGGTTTGGCTCAGTGGCTAGACCGCGGGCCGGAAATGAATAAAACTAAAAAAAAAAAAAAAGACCATACCCTTTTATGTAACGATGTTTACTTTGAATTTATATTAGTTCACACAAACACTCCATGCATGCTTTTGTTCCGGCCTCCGGTCCAGTTTAAGAACCCATTGTGGCCCTCGAGTCAAAAAGTTTGCCCACCCCTGGGCTAGAGCGTCGGCCTGTGGACCACAGGGTCAGGAGTTCCATCCCAGCCAAGGGCATGGGCCTCGGTTGCAGGTGACCAATCGATGTGCTTCTCTCACATCTACTCTCTGTCTTTCCCTCTCTCTTCCACTCTCTCTGAAAATCAATGGAAAAATATCCCTGGGCCCTGGCCGGTTTGGCTCAGTGGATGGACATTGGCCTGCGGACTGAAGGGTCCCAGGTTCGATTCTGGTCAGGGCACATGCCCGGGTTGCAGGCTCGATCCCCACTAGGGGACGTGCAGGAGGCAGCCAATCAATGATTCTCTCCCATCATTGATGTTTCTATCTCTCTCCTCCCTTCCTCTCTGAAATCAATAAAATACATTTTTTAAAAAAAGAAAGAAAAATATCCCTGGGTGAGAATTAAAAAAAAAAAAGTGGAAACCGTTTCCACTGTTGGCTCTTCTGACCCGATAAGCAATACGGACGCGTCTGAAAAAACGAGCTTGCCCCAGGGCCGTGACGCGGAGGGAGCGCGCTGCACAGCCCGGGCCTTCTCCTCGTTTTTATGAATCTGTAAATAGCGTCTTCTCATCCACAGAACCATCCTAGCCACATGGTCGCCGTAGCCACACGCGGGGGCTGGCGTCCCTGTCACACTGCGGGGCGCCACTCGGGGTGCGGAAGCTGCGATGTACGTGCGGAGCCGGTGCCTAGCCCCGGGTCTGCCTGCCCAGCCCCTGCCGGGGCCGCCAGGAAGCGTGTCCCCGACACATCGGTGCCCGGCGAGGACCCCTGTCAGGCAGTTCCCGGGAGAATAACCCTGAACCCCGAGTGTTCGGCGTCTCACGTCCCCGCTGCCCACACCCTGGGACGACGGTCCCAGTCCCACAGACTCTGCCCGAGGGATTTCCTGCTCTTGTCCAGCAGGCCGGGACCTAATAAGCCCCTTCTCCCCCAAGGAAAACATCATTCGCATTAAAAAAAAAAATCTAATGCACAGGTAAAGACCACAGACATTCATTCATTTGAGTCACAGATTTTTTGTGAGTCACAGGGGCCCTGACCTTCACGGTGGGGTCCGCATCAACTGAGAAACAGAACAGAATTAATCACTGTTTAGCGCTCCAGAGCCGATACCCAGGACCCGCTGCGGCCAGCACCGGCGGCTGGGCAGGCAGATCAAGAGCACCAGCTATCCTCGGGCTGTCCTCGTCCAGAAAGTCCTGCTGGGCGGTGCTGGGCTCAAAACCGAAACCAGGATGACCCGAACTGCGAAAGCTCGGCACTTCCTTCCTCTCTGGTGGACGTGTGCCCCTTGCCTCACACCCTGTGCTTGGTCTCCATAGCAACCGCAGAGTGGCGGGAAATGTCACCAACAGGTAACTCACCTGGGGATCGAACTGGACCCTCCAATTCCCTGTCACTGTCATCAACAAAACAAACACCACCTCATCTGAGAAATACCTCGACCCCAAAGGGAGGACACGACACCGTCCTGGGCTTAAGCTGGAGGATCCTCACACCCCTAGGCTCACCAGAGGGATGTCTGAGGCACAGAGAAATGGAGGAGTTCAAAAAAGCAAAATTAAAAGTTATTAAACAGCCTTGGGCATTCAAAATAGAACAGCTCTAAAAAATCAAACGAAGTAAGCCCGGCCGGAGTGGCTCAGTGGTTGGGTGTCTACCTACGAACCAGGAGGTCACGGTTCGATTCCCAGTCAGGGCACAGGCCCAGGTTGTGGGCTCGACCCCCAGGGTGGGGCGTGCAGGAGGCAGCCAATCCATGATTCTCTCTCATCATTGTTGTTTCTATCTTTCTCTCTTCCTCTCCCTTCCTCTCTAAAACCAATACAAATATATTTTAAAATAATAAATAAATAAATAAAATGTTTGGTTCATTTTAACATTCATGAGTCACACAAGCAGCGCTGCTCCAGGAAGTGTAACGTGTGTCTTCACGCTCGCTTTTTCCTGCTCCTTCTTCTACCGTCTCCCCGCCCTCCTCCAAACCCCGAATCAATGGGATCAGTGGGATCGCAGTGCAGAGCAGAGGGCAGGAGGTGGAAGACAGCGGCGGCGGCCCCAGACCTGGCAGGATGCCGCAGCCTGTTTGGTTCAGGAAGTAGCGCTGTCATAGTTCAGTTCACTCATCCTGCTCCCAAAACACATCTCACATCGAGGCGACTGACCGGTGTGTGGCAACCGCGCCAGAAGCACGGGGCGCGGGCGCCGGCTGCCGGCAGACCAGGCTGCAACCCGGCCATTTCCTATCAGAAGAAAAAGGAGGAACGGCCACTTGGCCAATGAGAGGCAGGGAGACAGCTCAACCAACCCAGAGAGGGTCAGAGGAGACCGCCAAAAGGGGGACACAGCCCTGGCTGGTGTGGTTCAGTGGATAGAGCGCCGGCCTGCAGACTGAAGGGTCCCAGGTTCAATTCCCGGTCAGGGCACATGCCGGGTTGGATCCCCAGTGTGGGGAGTGCAGGAGGCGGCCATCAATGATTCTCTCTCGTCAATGATGTTTCTGTCTCTCTCCTTCTCCCTTCCTCTCTGAAATCAATAAAAAAAATATTTTTTAAAAAAGGGGACACAGACATTTGGGGGTTCGAGGAGTAAAAGTGGGGGTGGGCGATGGCCAAGGAGCAGAGACCAGGAAAGCACGGGCAGATGTAAATGCGGTGGATTTCAGGAACACTGAGCTTCTCTCGGTCCGATGCACTGGCCGGCGTAACTGGGGGGTAGAGTGGGGTCCCTGAACACACGGCATCGCCTCTAACCAGAAAAAAAATAGAGGGCCGCAGGCCCATGCAGAAGAGCCGTCCCAGGACCAAGAAAAAGTGCGAGCACAGGGAAAACAGGAGGAGAAAGTCCGAAGCTGCAGCTCCCAGGGGCGGGGGGACAGGCGTCTGTCCCTTGGGCTGAGCCGGTGGAGAGAAGGGAAAACAGCTGGTTTCACCGGAGCCGAGGCTCCTGGAGAACGCGGGACGGACGCCAGGCGCTCCTCCCAGGAACCTCTGGAGCGACTCCAGCGGGTCCCCACCCGGGGGTGCTGCGGGGGGAGCCCCAGGGGCGGCCAATCGAACTCCGCCTCTGGGAAGAACAGCTGCGGCTCTCGGCGCCCGGCAGACCGGAGGCAGCCAGGCCTGGCCGGACCAAGGGCGCATCGTCCTGCGCGCACCCCGAGGCCGCGCCGGGTCCCCGCCCGGGGGTGCGGGGATGGCGCCGCGAGGAAGAGGAGGTGGTGCGGGGGTCCTCGGGGACACTGACTCGCGGAGCGCCGGGTCCTGAACCCGCTCAGCAACCGTCGCGCCTCCTGTTTCCCGCGGGGTGCTTACCTGCTCGGGGCCGCGGAGGCTGTCCCGGGGGGCCCCCAGCAGCACGCACAGCTCCAACAGCCCCGAGGGCAGCGCCAGGTGCTGCGGCGCCGCCTCCGCCATGGCTGCTATGCCGCCGCTGCCAGCGGGGCGCACCCGGGGGCCCGATTCCGACCTCGCGCCCAGCTGTGTCGGAGCGCACTACCGGCTGCCGGCCGGATCCGCGAAGAGCGCCGTCCGCGGGGCGGGGCCTGAGGCTGGAGCGCGGCCTGGCGGGGCGGGGCCTTGGGGGCGTGGCTTTTGGGGCGGGGTCTGAGGGCTAGAGGGCAGCTTGGCGAGGCGGGGGCGGGGCTTTTGGGGCGGGGCCTGAGGGCTAGAGGGCAGCTTGGCGAGGCGGGGGCGGGGCCTGAGGGCTGGAGCGCGGCCTTGGGGGCGGGGCCTGAGGGCTGGAGCGCGGCCTGGCGGAGCGGGGCGGGGACGGGGTCTTAGGGGGCGGGGGCGGGGGGGCGGGGTCTGAGGCTGGAGCGGGGCGGATAGGAGCGGGGCGGGCGCAGTGCCCGGCTGGAGCAAGTCATTTCCTAACCGGCCTGGAGGGCCCCGGCGCACGGCCCCCTCCCCGGGGAACCAGAGAAGGAGTGGGCGGGGTCCCCAAATGGGGCCGGTGACCCTGAGGGACTAGGGCCCTTTGGGCTCCCCCGCCCAGCCTCCGCCTCCGGGAAGCCCTCTGGCCCTGGGCCTGGGAGTTGGCTGGGCGTGGACAGCAGGAAGGGCCGGCGCAGAAAGGGAGTGGAAAGATCCATTCCTGGTTAGTAGCCGGCCCGTTAACCCAAGACTGGCCATGTCCAGTAGGAGGCTGAGTAAAATTCAGCAGGAAAAAAGGATAAAATAAAATTCGGCCGCAAACGGGGTGGAGTGCGCGCTACTAGAATGGAGCCCTGGGAGCAAAGGACTGGGAAGGGTCCGAGCGGGACAGGCCCGAGCCCGGCCCGCTCCAGGGTCTCTATGGACCGTGGGCCACCCCCAGCCCCCTCAGGCCGGTGAAACGGGGCTTTCGGCGTCCTCCTGGTCCGGCTTTGGAGCCTGGTCATTGGACACAACAAAAGGGGCCGGGGTCCCAGCTGACCTTGGGCAGACCCTGGCTGGACCCTAGCATATGCATCTATAAAACGAAAAGGGAAATGATTCCAAAGGAACTTCTAGTTCTAATAATCTATGATTTAAAAGCTGGCAGTGCCCAATAATAACGTCAAACCTCTGCCATCAGGGAGCGGAAGTACAACAGAACAATAACTAGGAGACAAGTGGAAATGGGGGGGGCGGGCGGCGGGGAGAGGGGGCAGGCCTGGACCCCGAGGGGAAGGATTCCTTCATCCCTTGCAGCTGGTGGCCCCACAGTCTGACTCACAGTGGGTTTGTGTTCCACTTAGTAGTAAGTCACCTCAGGATCCTGAGTCATGCTCAGTCCCTCTGGCCAGGCAGCCAGGTCTCTCCTCCGCCTGCTGACAAGCAGTTAGTCATGGACTTCAAAAGGACAGATGTGACCCTGGCTGCTGTGGCTCAGTGGATAGAGCACCAGCCTGTGGACTGAAGGGTCCTGGGTTTGATTCCTTTCAAGGGCACATGCCCGAGTTGCTGGCTTGATCCCCAGTAGGGGGCATGCAGGAGGCAGCCGATCCATGATTCTCCCTCATCACTGATGTTTCTATCTCTCGCTCCTTCTCCCTTCCTCTTTGAAATCCATAAAAAATATATTAAAAAAGAAAAGAAGAGAAAAGAAAGATTTGCCCGGCCGGCCGGCGCGGCTCAGTGGTTGAGCGTAGCCCTATGAACCAGTTGATCACAGTGCGATTCCGGGTAAGGGCACGCGCCTGGGGAGAAAGCGAGACAAGTGTGAGCAAAATCTATCCTTTAAAAAGCAACATGTTTTAATTAATTTTAGAGAGAGAGGAGGGGAGAGGGAGAGAGAGAGAAACATCAACGATGAGAGAGAAACACTGATGGCTGCCTCCTACACGCCCCACACTGGGGATCGAGCCGGAAACCTACAACCCGAAACCGGGGGGGAGGGAGGGGGGCGGATCTTGAGAGCCCGGACGGCAGTGACAACAGACCGCCCAGGCTCGGGCCGGGCCTCAGGTGGCAAGCCCAGCACATTAACCACCCGTGCAAGGGGCTCCTTGCCCAACCAACTGAAACCGTTGTTACAAGTTGTTCTCTCTTTCAAAAATAAATGAGAGGAAGTCACATGCTGGCAAGTGCTCCCCGTCCAGGCTCATGCGGAGACAGCAAGCTACGACTTCCGTGTCTCCCAGGACGGTGAGGGGTGCACACCGCGGCTCTTAACCCGGGCAGGTCAGAACCCCCTGGGACGGCTCCAGGAACCCCTCGTGGGCTGCAGGGCCGGGCAGGCAGCCGTAGCCCCACAGGCAGCTCAGCCAGGGAGGAGCAGCCGGCTGCAAAACCACTGGGCTCAGGCCATCCTGCATCATGGTAAAACGGAAGTAACGGTCCTTCCCTCTCCCAAACAAAAACATTTCCTTCTGCTCAGCAAACACCTTCTGAGCGCCCACTGTGTGCTGGCCACACCGCCGTGCCTGACAGAGCTGGCGCGTAGTGGGCTGGATATCTGAGGTGAATTACAGTCTGACCCGGCCCGGTGCCCACAGACTGGGTGACCCCGCCCTGTGCACGTGAGTTCCCAGCACCCCCGGGTGCACCCGAGTATTTGATGAATAAGAGAATCCAGTTCCACTGCCCATCGATGAGGGCCCATCTGTGCAGTGGGTGCCGTTCAACAGCCACTCAGCAACCTGGGGCCGAGGGAAGGAACCGGATCACAGGAAAACATGCCGACACCATTTAACAGAGTCCGCGCTTGGGCAAAGCACACAGACAGAAAGAGGCCATGAAAGAAAGCAAGGGCCCGGGGCTCAGGGGTTGAGCGTCAACCTAGGAACCAGGAGGTCACGGTTCCATTCCCTGTCAGGGCACATGCCTGGGTTGCAGGCTCCATCCCCAGTGTGGGGCGTGCAGGAGGCAGCCGATCCATGATTCTCGCTCATCATTGATGTTTCTATCTCTCTCTCCCTCTCCCTTCCTCTCTGAAGTCAATAAAAAATATATATATGCTTTTTTTTTAAAAGGACAGCAAGGGTTGGCGACACAAGTTCGGGAGGGGAGCAGTCTGGGTAGCCCTCTGACGCCTCAGCGGGTGGGGCGGGGTGTTCATGTTAGAGCTGAACACGTTTTCTGTGAATATGAAAGACTTCCTCAGAGAAAAAGAGAAAACCCACGGTCTGGTCTATTTCTGGAGCATTGTTGTAGTCAAACAATGTGGCTGCCGTGGGCTGTCCCGGGTCCCCACGCTGATGGCCGGGAGGGTGCCTTGTCCCAAGGCTGTCCCCACTCTCAGGGATGAGCTCAGGGGGTCTCGCTTAGAAAGAAGCCGGGGGGGGGGGGGGGATGACAGACGGAGGGCTGGGCGGCCCTCCGCACCCTTGGCTCCTGGCAGCTCGAGCTGCAGACGCCTGCACCCTGCAGGGCCCTGGGGCAGAGCCGCCGAGTCCCGCGCAGGGGGGTGGCCACGCTTGCCCTTCGCTGTGAAGAAAGACAGGAAGCTGCGGTCCAACTGCGGTCCAGCTGCTGCTGTGCGCCAGGCAGGGAGGAAGGGGACAGATGTGAGAACTCTCTTAACCCACCCAGACTGGGAATCAAGACACATAAAAATAGGCAGCTGACCGTAAGTGGGTGGGAAAGGGGAAGTCAGGTACCAACCCGGCACTCGAGGGCCCGGAGGGAAGCCCAAGGTTATTCAAGGTTATTTTCCTCTGCACCTGCCGGTCCTGCTGCCCTGGAATGTCCTTCTCCCTTTTCTGCCCAGACAAGGGACTCTCCTCTCATTGGCTCAGCTGCTGCCTCCTCCAGGAAGCTCTGCCTACTTTGCCTAACCAGGTGGGAGTGGTCGCCCCCCCCCCCCCCAATCTCATTACTCCTCTTGGGCCCTCATCATGGCCCTGCCCTCTGTGCCTGCCCTGGGGCCTCCAACAGACTAACTGACCTGACCCTTCACTTGTTTCTGGCTCCAGAGCCTCAGCCTAGTCCCATCTCACCTGGCACTTCCTAGGAGACAGGGCAGCCCTGCACCCACCTTGCCCTGGACTGTCCCCTCTATGGGACCCTCTGCAGGCGTGGCCGGGGCAGACAGACAAGGGGCAGGGAGGATGGCAACGAGGCGGATGGCTCCCCTGATGGGTGCTGGGGAGTCTGTCAAGGGTGGATTTGTTGAAAACCAGCCCTGGCTTTGGGCCCAAGACATTTTCACTACCTGAAATTTTAGGTGGTTCTCGAATTTGCTCAGTGGTTAAGAATAGCCCTCCCCCACGCTGAATGCTAGCTTTCAAGGGATTTGGGGCTGCGTGGCCAAACTCCCATCAACTCCAAGTCCCCAGGCCCTGTGAAGGGTCAAAGCTGCGTCCTCCCAGTCACCCCCACAGCCCTTTGTCAGCACCCCGTGGGCGGGCGATGCTGGCTCAGCCCAGGGCTGAATGGAGCATGGAGGGGAGGCTTGGAGAGGAGAGAGGGGCTCAGGCCGCCAAGAGGTGTCCCAAGGCCCGACTGGAAACACTGCCTTTCCCGGACACACGTCCCCAGACAGAGGGCGTGTCCTCTAAGGGCTCTCCAGGGAGCCGGGGAGGCCAGGCTGCACCCACCCGCGGGGAAGGGCAGGAAGTGGCCTGGGGCTGCTGGACAGCTCAGCCTCAACCACAAACACCTCTGGGCCCCCTGGGCCGGCTCAGGTCAGCAAGGCTCAGGGCTCTGCTGTCCCGTCTCAGTCCCTCTTCACCTCTGGGGTCAAGAAAGGGCAGAGGCCTGGGGCCCAGCCCCACTGCTTCTTGTCCAGCTGGCCACCAATGGAGCTGCCCACACCCACTGCCAGGTGCGTGCACGTGTGTGGGCATGTGTGTGAACGTGTGAGTGAGTGTGAGCATGAGTGTGAGTGTATGAGCATATGTGAGCATGAGTGTGAGCATGTGTGAGTGTGAGCATGTGAGTATGTTAGCGTGTGTGATCGTGTGAGCATGTGTGAGCGTGTGTGAGCGTGTGCGCGCGCATGTGAGTGTGTAAGCATTGAGTGTGGGCATTGTGAGTGTGTGAGCGTGAGTGAGTGTGAGCGTGAGTGAGCACATGTGAGTGTGAGTGTGTGTGTCGGGTGGGGAAGGGACGTTGAGAGCCGTCCTGTGGCGTGTGGGCCGGACAAAGGTGGTTCCTGAAACCAGGGTCCCCCTCCCCCAGTTTCCCCTTGGCCTTGACCTGGAGATGTTCTGCTCACGGCCCTGGAGCCCCCGCAGGCCCCGCAGGCAGGCCCTCGGAAGGAAGGGAGGAGCGCTTCCCGGCCTCTCGGAAGGGCCCAGCCAGGGGCAGCCCAGCAGAGTCCTGTCCCCCGGGGAGGCCTGGGGACCGGATGTCGCCTCGGATTAGTCCCATCAAAGTGACGGGCGGGCCGCTGGGCAGGCAGCCAAGGGCAGCGTTCGAACCGCACAGCCCAGGCCCGCGGTGCGCTCGGAGCTGCAGCTGCTGGTTCAGGAGCTCCTTCCCGCCTGGAGGTCAGACCCCGCAGAAGGGGTGCTGCAGCCAGGGGGTGCCCTGTTCCCAGGCTGCTCCCCGCCGCCACCCCAGGCCGGTCTCCCCTCGGCGGGGCTGTGGGCGGGCGGTGTCCACTGCTCCACGCACCTGTGTGTCCGTCCCCCGCCCCCGGGCCAGGGTCACGGGAACCTCCGCTGGCCTCGCAGCCGTCCCCACACCGGCCCGGCACGCGGCCACCCTGCGCGGTGTCTGCTCACACCAGCCCGGCCGGCTCCGGCTCCGAATGGATTTCGAGGACTTAGCACACGAGAATGTAAATATCCTGTTACTCATTGCACATCGAGCACACGTTGAGGTGACACATCTTAGATGTGCTGAATACAATGGGGTTTTTTTTTTAGATTTTTAAAATTGATTTTTAGAAAGAGAGGAAGGGAGAGGGCGAGAGAGAAACATCGATGGGCTGCCTCCTGCACGTCCCCACCCGGGACGGAGCCCACAAGCCAGGCATGAGCCCTGCCTGGGAATCCAACTGGCAACCTTTCAGCCAGCCGAGCCACACCAGCCAGGGTAATAGAATGTGCTAGTAAAACTCATTGCACTCATTTCTCTCACTTTGTTTAACGAGGCTGTAAGGCTCCTCCGTGGCTGACATTCTCCTTCTGGGTACTGCACAGTCATCACTGATCGGCTGCCTCCTGCACGCCCTCTACTGGGGACCGAGCCCACAACCCAGGCCTGTGCCCTGACTGGGAATCGAACCGTGACCTCCTAGTTCACAGATGGATGCTCAACCACTGAACCACACCAGCCGGACTGTTCTGTTTGTTTTTAACCCTCTCCTCCCCACAAAGGGCGGGGAGGTCCGGGAAGAGCTGCCTGAGCTGCAAGAGAAATATTTCTGTGGTTCGAGAAGCTTCGGGACCAGGCAGGAGCCCATGGAAGCGAAAGAGGAAGTGCCTGCTGTTTACTGCCGCTGTGATGTCATGCTTCCTTGCTTTGAGCAGAGCCTGTCCCGTGTGGCCCGCCCTCCCCCCCTTCCCCCAGCACCCATTTCCCACACAGCCCTTGGCCAGCACCCCCAGAAACTAGGGAGAGGAGACAGTTCAGACTCTGGGGTCGCTGTCCCACCTCCTGGGGTCCCAGCGTCAGAGGCAGACAAAAAACAGAAATAAAACTTTGGTCCAAAACTTGCAGGAAAAGAGAAACCCTGAAAGTTCAAGAGGGCTTGTCCCCCGCGACAGGCCAGGTGAGGCTGGGGCTTCCAACAGGCAGCTCCCCACTCCCCCCCGCCCCAGCCTGTTCTAGGAGGGGCCTGGCTCCCCAAGGTCCCCATGGGGTCTGCCCTGAACAGTCACTACCAGGAGGAAATTTAGATGCCATTCAGACTGCTTTTATCCTCGTGCCGTCTAAAAAGGTACATAAGGCCCGGCCGGCGTGGCTCAGTGGCTGAGCATCGACCTCTGCTCCAGGAGGTCACAGCACATGCCTGGGTTGTGGGCTCCACCCCCAGTGTGGGGCGTGCAGGAGGCAGCTGATCAATGATCCTCTCTTGCTGGGCTCCAGCCCCAGCAGGTCCAGGAGTCCCCAAAGGTGTGGACGGAGTCGGTGAAGAAGGAATGACACAGAGGCAGCGTTCAGGTGATCATCATAGCCGGGTTCTCTTGTCAGGGTCTCCAGCCAGGTTCTGTAGCCAGTTCTCCAGCCAAGTTCTGTCTAGGATCTCCAGCCAGGTTCTGTAGCCATGTTCTCTCGCTAGGTTCTCCAGCCAGGTTCGGTCGCCAGGTTCTGTAGCCGGGTTCTTCAGCCGGGTTCTGTCTAGATTCTCCAACCAAGTTCTGTAGCCAGGTTCTGTCCAGGATCTTTTGCCATGTTCTGTCTCTAGGTTCTGTCTCTAGGTTCTGTCTCCAGTTTCTGTCCAGGATCTTTTGCCATGTTCTCTCGCTAGGTTCTGTCTCTAGGTTCTGTGGCCAGTTTCTGTCCATGATCTTTTGCCATGTTCTCTCCAGCGAAGTTCTTCTGTCTCTAGGTTCTGTGTAGGTTCTGTGTCTAGGTTCTGTGTCTAGGTTCTGTCTAGGTTCTGTGTCTAGGGTCTGTGTCTAGGTTCTTTGTCTTGTTGTCTTGTTACATCTGTATTTATACCAGTTGATTCCAATCCTATCAATCTCTATTCCAAAGGTTAGGGCGTTTCTTATCTCCATTCCAGGGAGTAAAGATTATGTAGCTTAAGCATGATTGTTCGTAGTTAAAGTGATTAACTACCCGCCTGGCACTTAGTTAAGGGGTTTTATTCCCTCCCTAACTTCAGGGGAAAATCCCTACCTGGGGAAACAACCTTTCTCAGAGAGGTGACCTTGGTTAAAACACATAGTGCCAAGAAGGTGAGCAAACATATTAAGAACAGTATGCCAAATATGCCAGGTCCCTTGAAACAGCAAGGATGGACCGGCTCCCGGCACTCTCTCATCATTGATGTTTCTATCTTTCTCTCTCCCTCTCCCTTCCTCTCTGAAATCAATAAAAATATTTTTTAAAAAATAAAATAAAAATATATGTAAGAGTATTTCTTTTGCCTGCACATGAAAGATTAGGGTGCTGGGTCATCTGGACTCTTGCTGGGCACGGATGTGGGCAGCACATTGAGGCGTGAAGCAGAGATGACGATGAAACGGAGCCCCCGCCGACAAAGTGCGGGGACTGGCCCTTGGGCTGGTTTGGGGAGCACCGAGCACTTGATTAAAGGGATTGGGGTGCTGGCTGAGCCTGCCACGCACAGCTTTCCCCCGTGCCGAGCACGTGACCCCACGTGGCGCCCTGGCAGGTGGAGGGCTCACAGGCGCCTGACCCTCCCTGCACGCACCTGCTTTGGGGGTGGGGTGTGCGACCTCTCGTCCTCAGGTGCCCACTCAGGCTGCGTGGAGAGTGCTGGGGCCCTGTGGCTCACCTGGCCGCAGGCCCGCCCACCGCCCAGTTTTGTCATAGGCAGCTAGAGTGACAGGAACAGAGCAAGGATGAGAGGCCAGCTACGGAGGTCACCACGGCGGAAAGCCCCGGGTGCCTGGCCAGGGGCAAAACTTGGAAAATGAGGACCTCACTCCCAGGGTGATCGCTCCTCCCCTGGCAGGTGGCTGGTCATGAGGTTCGGACCCCTGACCTTTGCTCCCTGGAGATAACATCTGGGCCTCAGTCGTACTTCAGCTCCAGGCCCAGAAAAGCAGCCAGACCAGCCCAGGGACACCACGCTGCCTCAGGACAGCTGCCCTGGGCACTGGCCCTGCCCTGGAGCCGCCAGTCATCAGGGGAGACCCCCTGGGAGCGCACACCTGGGGAGCTGCCGTGTGTTCTCCTGAGCCTCCCCTGAGCCCTGCCCTGAGAGTCCCAGCTGCAGGACGGAAATAAACACCCACAGGACCTGTACCCAGCGGGCTCTCTCTCTCTGGGTGGTGCTAGTGCCATCACTTCCTCCCTCCCTCCTTCCCCCACACCTGCATCTGCTAGACGCCAAGGGATCCGCCAGAGTTGTGACCAGGGCAGCAGCGGGCAGCGGCAGCTCGTCCCAGGCTCACCCCCTGGACCTGTCTCCAAGGCCCCCTTTTCTCGGACTCCCCAGGGAGCCAGAGCAGCCGGCCGGGCACTCCTGTGGCTTCTTGGCTGCCCCTCCTTGATTCACTGTCCTGGGTGTGGCTTGACTGCGGTCAATACATCCTTGCTCGCTGTGCTGCATTTTCTCTCTTGACTAAATTCTGTCCTGCAAGAAGACGAGAACCGAGGTCTCATCACCTGGCTGGCAACAGTTCCGTCCTTCCTTTCCTCTCATCTAAACTTAGATACGGCTGGCGGGCCAGGCGCCGCGGGCAGAGATGCTGTGCTCGGCCGGAAGCAAGGACAGGCGGGACAGGCGGTGCCCCCGGGGCAGCAAGGCTGGGAGGCCCCAGGGTGGGGAGCCGGGGCCCAGCCCCTGTCACCTCCACACCACACACTCACCCTGGCAGCCGGCCCTCTGCTCCAGACCAGATGTGGGGTGCAGCTGGATGGGCTTGCAGAGCAACTCGCAATGCCCCCCCGCCCCCCACAGGCCATTTTGAGGTTCCCCGTGTAGGCACCCACACCATGACTTATGGGTGGGAGGGGAGGTTGGATGGCAGAGCCGCAGGCACTGAGCCGGTCCGGCTCTGTAAATGCAGGTGTGTTTTGTTCATGGTCCTACCCCAGGCCTAGCCATGCCTGGCACATACTAGGTGCTCACTAAATACATGCTGGATGAATAACAGACACGGGGCCAGACTGCCAGGCAGCAGGGGGGGCCCAGGGGGTGGTTTTTTCTTTTTTCTGAGTTTTAAATATTTTTTCTGTCATTAGATATGATTTCTAATGTGAGGGGGGAAACCCACTTATTTCAAAACCTTGTCATTACGCAGCCAGTGTGGCCACAGGGAAATGAAGGGGCTTTTGGCCAAAAGCAGCCTGGGGGTCCCTTAGGGTCACCATGACCCACGTGACACGAGCACGTGGTGGCCCCGATGTGGACAGGGTCTGGAAAGAACCAAGCGGTGGGGGCCAGGGGGCGGGGCTTTCCTCTCTGCTGGTCACATTGCCGAGCAATCAATTAAATTCAGGAAGAAAGTCGCGGTGGGGTGTGGCTGGCCTCAGACGTGGGGGCTGTGGGGGAGCCTTGCTTTTCCCAGCTGTGAAATGGGGTGATGGCACAGCCCTCTGGCTCTTCTGAGAAGTGACTGGGGCCACCCCAGGCTTGGCACCCGCCATGTGCTCGGGGCGGCCTCACTTCCTTCCCCTTTTCATGCCCCGCTGCTCCCAGGGTCAGGCAAGACTTGGCCGGTGCTTGCTGACTGTCTGCAAGGGCCTGCGCTGCTGCCTGAGGCCGGAGGAGGGCTGGCGTGAGCTGGGGGACGGGAGGGGTGGCAGAGTGAGCCAGGGTCCTCGGCCTGGCTCCGCACCGCTCTGTAAAGTGGGCACAGCAGAGCCCACCCTCAGAGCTTCTGATGGGTGGCTGTGCCGAGAGGACCCTCTGTGCCCAGCCCCTCCCGTGGGACCACCGCTCGGCCTCTGTGCCGTGCGGTTCGGACGCCGCCCTTGGCTGCCTGCCCAGCAGCCCGCCTGTCACTTTGATGGGACTAATCCGAGGCGACATCCGGTCCCCAGCCTCCGCTGCCCTTTTCCCCACCCGCTTCCTGCCAGGCCCCGAGCCACCTCAGTGAAGACGGGCCTCCAGGGCCTGTTTTATTTCACAGCCATTTGGGAGGCGAGGGGAAGCACAAGGCAGAACTTTGGAGGGTTCGGGCGCATCCACATGTTCACTCCTGCCCTGTGCCCACAGCTCACAAACATGCTCTTGTAACGTTGTTACCAGCACGGCACCCTCGCCTACAGCAGAGGCCACGTTCTCCAGGGTCACCACCGTGGCTCCTCGGAGACTTCAGAAATATTAGTTGGGTGGATGGATTGAGAAGGTAGACAGGTGGATCAATGTATGAGTGGGTAGATGGAATGGGTGATGGATGGATGGATGGATGGATGAGGGGTAGATGAAATGGACAATGGATGGATGAGTGGGGTGGGTAGATGAAATGGACGATGGATGGTGGGTGGATGGATGGATGGTTAGATTGATGGATGGATGGATGGTGGGTGGATGGATGGATGGTGAATAAATGAATGGATGGATGGATGAGTGGGCGGGTAGATGGGATGGATGATGGGTGGATGGATGGATGGATGGATGGATGAGGGGTAGATGGATGGTGGGTAGATGTGTAGATGGGTGAATGGGGGAACGGAGGGGTAGCTGGACAGGTGAGAGTTTAAGTCACCTGCTCAGAGCTTGTCAATGGCAGAGCTGGCCAGGGTCTGACTTCAAGTCAGACTCTTCCTCCTTCTCCCCTGAGGTCTTTGCCTTCCCCACTCACCCCAGCGTGTCCACATTCACTGCATCTACACGCCAGCGTCCTCCACACTCGTGTCCCTGTCCTGGCCTTCCCCTGAGCCCAGCATCTTCTATCTCCGGGTGATAACTTCTCCCTCCGGACATGTCAGGGGCCGGGCCAGGCTCAGGGACACGCACTGTGCACAGTCACATAACCGCCCCACCCCCCGTCGTGGGCTCTGCTGTCACATCGTGGTGGGACAATGAGGGAGCCCGGGAGCAGATGGGACCCCTGCCTTTGTGTGGTTCCGACCCCGTGGGCCCCGGGAGCACATGGTGTTTGCGGTATCACTTGGGCATGGAATCCTGGAGGAGCCACGACACCCAGGAGCCCAGCGAGACGGAGGGGTGGCTGCTGTGCAGCAGAGGCGTGGCCTGCACGTGCCAGAGGGACACGCAGGGGGCAGACCCGCAGCCTCCCCACTGTTCTCCTGCAGACAGAAGGCATTTGCGTGGACAAACGACAAACACGTCCTGTGACCCTGGACAGGCCTCCCGCGAGCTCAGTGCTTTCCATTGAAAACGCGTCACACAGTGTAACGATGAAGAGTAAGATTCAACTTGTGGATTATGTGATTAGTATTATTCCTTCCATTAGTATTTACTCAAAATACCATGATGTAAATTTTTATTTTTACTTAAAACCACATTAGCCTGGCCAGTGTGGCTCAGTGGTTGAGCGTCGACCTATGAATCAGGAGGGCAGGGTTCGATTCCCAGTCAGGTCATAGGCCCAGGTTGCGGGCTCCATCCCCAGTGTGGGGCGTGCAGGAGGCAGCTGATGGATAATTCTCTCATCATTGATGTTTCTCTCTCTCTCTCTCTCTCTCTCTCTTCCCCTTCCTCCCTGAAATAAATAAAAATATATATATTTTAAAATCCATTAAATAGCACATTAGAAACTCCATGGCGAGTCAGAAGGAAGGAAAAGAAGGGACAAGACCAGGTGCCCCAGGGCAGCAGGAGGACTCAGCGGTGCCCCCCTCCCAGCAGGCCCTGTGGCCTCTGCGGTCCCGGGTGCGAGCATCACTCATTCCCTCCCTCACTCCGCGCTGCCCGTACCCCTGGGCCAGGACGCCGGAGGGGAGGCAGGTCCGGCGGGAGGGAGGCAGGAGACGACCGCTGGGCTGTGGCACCGCCAGGCGGCCCGGCACCAGGTGGACAGTGCAGGTCCGTGGGCAGCGAGTGCACCCTCGGCCTCCCCGTGCCTCGGTTTCCCTCGCGAGGCAGCCAAGGGCCCGTCTCCAGCTCTGACCGCCCCAGACAGGAGCCTGGGCCTGCCCGTCCCTGCGGGGTGGGGCGCCCCCTGGAGGCAGCGAGGAGGGGCCGGGCCTCCCCTCCAACAGGAGCCTGGGCCTGCCCGTCCCTGCGGGGTGGGGCGCCCCCTGGAGGCAGCGAGGAGGGGCCGGGCCTCCCCTCCAACAGGAGCCTGACCTGCCCGTCCCTGCGGGGTGGGGCGCCCCCTGGAGGCAGCGAGGAGGGGCCGGGGCCTCCCCTCCAACAGGAGCTTGACCTGCCCGTCCCTGCGGGGTGGGGCGCCCCCTGGAGGCAGCGAGGAGGGGCCGGGCCTCCGCTCCCCGACAAAGCCTCGCCGCTTGGCCGTCTCCTCCGAGCTCTCGGGCGGGACTCCCGCCACCTCTCTGCGGGGCCACACGGCGACAGGGCCACGGCGACACGTGCACAGGGGCCCGGAGCCTCCGGGTTCGTGAGAAGGGGCCCCACATCAGCGGCGGAGCCCCCCGATTCCCGATCCAGCTCCGCTCCATCCTGGCCCCGAAGCGCGAGGGGCAGGGGGCTGGGCTGGCTCCGCGGCGCTGGCTGGCGGCAGCGAGGGCTCCACCTTCTGCAGGAACTGGGACCGGCCAGCAGAGGGCGACAGCCCCTGCCGCGTCTCCAGGCGGGCAGCTGGGCTGGGGGTCCACCCCTGGCGCCCCTGCAGCGGGGTCAGAGGGCGGCTGAGCCAGGGCCGGGGGGCACCCAGCTGCGTCCCCTCCGGTGGCCGCACTGCGCAGGCCAAGCCCTCCAGGAGCGGGACGTCAGCCCAGACTCGGTGCTCACGGCATTTAGGGGGGCGGCGTGCCCCCCTGGGGTCTGCACCCCTCTGTCTAAGGGGGTTTGAGGGCCCCGGGGCTGCAGGCAGGACCTGAGGGACTAGGGACAGGCTGGGGCCCGGGCTCAGCAGGTCCCGGGAGCTGCTGCAGGGAGCGCGGAGGGTGCTGTGCGCTGCGTGGGGGCCGGCGGTGAGATGCTGCCTGGAGGTGGGGGGGCATCAGGGACGTGGACCAGGCGGCACCGGCAGAGCCACGGCTCGAGAGCAGATGCAGGAAGTGAGCTGGCCGGTTCGCAGACTCCGAACCCATGTCTTTTCGAGGTAAAATCTTCCAGGGGAGACACAGAACGAAGAACTTCGTGATCGAAGCCGCAGGAGGGGAGGCGGGCGGTCTCCACCCAATGCCCTCGCCCCAGGCGGCGGGACTCCCCCGGGTACCAGCGGGGAGGGGCCGGGACCAAGAGCAGCCGCCCAGAGGCCCGGGGGCCAGGACCGGACCCCTGTCCACTGGGGGGTGGGGGAGGAGGGGGGAAGGGGTGAAGCCCGTCAGACCAATGGCCGCAGGTCGAGGGGCCGCTTCCCCAGAGGCCACAGGTAGAGGAGACCAGGCTGTGGGCAGCCCAGGGGGACCTTGTCAACTCTGCCCTTTTATGGTGACTGTGTGCACCCCGCTTGCCCAGGGGCCTGTCCCCCTGACCAGCACCCCGCCTCCCCACCCACCTCCCCCAGCCTCCAGGGACGCACTGGCCTCTGGGCCTCTCGCGCGGACTCTGGACAGGCCGCTGCCCTCCTGTCTCCTTTGCAGCCCCAGGGGTCACGGTTTCTAGGGGGACTTGGTCAAAGGGACTGTTGACAGGTGAGAGAGCCGGTGCCCCAGAAACAAAGACCAACCGAGGGCTCAACGGGGCGGGGCCACAAGGTGGGCCGGAAGTGCGCATGTAACAGGGGGCGGGGCCACGTGGGTAGCCGGAAGTGTGCACCTGAACAGGGGGCGGGGCCACATGGTGGGCCGGAAGTGCGCACGTAACAGGGGGCGGGGCCACGTGGGTAGCCGAAGTGTGCACCTGAACGGGGGCGGGGCCACGTGATGGCCGGAAGTGGTCACGTGGGAAGGGGCGGGGCCACATGGTCCGGGCAGTGGTCTCATGACCAAGGTGGTGGGGTTAGGGGACACCTGCAGGTGCAGGAGGAGCCATGTGAGGACTGAAGGGATGCGGCCAGGAGCCGAGGAGCCCGGGAGCCCCAGAAGCTGAGGGGCAGGAGGCCCCGTCCTGGAGCCCTCGGAGGGAGCGCAGCCCTCACCTGGTTTCAGGTTCTGGCCCAGAACGGGGGTGGGGGGCGGGGGGAGTCCTGTCCCTGTGGGTTAGGCCCGTCTGCAGTCATCGGAGCAATAGCCCAGGAAACAGCCCTCCTGCCCCCACTTCTGGGGCTCTGACGGGGTTCTGGGAACAGCTGAGCCCTGAGCCCCGCAGGGGGACCCCCAGACCTCTCGCTGCAGGGCTCCCGGGGAGCTCGGTCCCTGTGTCTGTGCCTCGGCCCTGCCTCCCGCTCCCCGGCTCCTCGGCAGTGACAGTGCAGGGGCTGCTTGGTGGGAAGCGCAGGCCACCAGCTCAGGGACTCCCCGCCCGGCCGAGCCCCCAACTGCAGGGCCCTCCTCCCGCCCTCCCCTCGGCCTCCCCCTCATGAGTCCAGCCTGGGCCTCCCTCCCTGGAGCACCCGGTTAACAGGAGCCAGCACCTGGGTGGTGGTGCCCATATTCCAGATGTCAAGACTGAGGCTCAGAGAGGGGAGCAGAGGGCCCTCCCCCAGCCCCCCTCCCCCTCCACTCAGCCCAGCTCGCAGGCGGCTCCCCCAGCGGCCACCTGGTTGCCATGGTGTCAGAGGAGGAAGAGGAGGGCAGGCTTCTGAGAAGCAATCCCAGAACACACAGCAGCTGGCCCTCCTCCCCGCCTCCAGCTTCAGAGCCTCCTTTTGTGCTGGTGGGCGGGCCTCTTCTGGCCAGGCAGCTGAGAGCCAAGGAGGTCAGGGAGGCAGAGGGTCCAGGTAGGGGGTCTGGGACCCCAGCCTCACCCAGCAGGTCTCCTGGGCCTGGGCTCCACGCCCTCCCCCAGTTCCCGACCAGGCGGGCTGTCTCCTGCCTCCCTGCCTTCGCACCTGCAGTTCCCGCCACCTGGAACGCTCTTCCTTCTCCTTCAGGGCCCAGCTAGGCTGTAAGTCCCTTGGGAACTTCCCTGAGTCCCTCGGGCGCACCTTGCACCCCTGAGGTCACAGCTGTTTTCTCGATGATGCTCTCACGGGGCTGAGGTCTTGGGGTGCGAGCTTTGCCTCTGTGCCCCAGCCCCTGGAACAGACAGGTGCTCAGTAAATGGGGGGGGGGAGCGAGGAAACACCTCGCAGGGTTGGGGAGCACCTGCCCCAGGACTGGGAGCTGAGCCCGAGCCCCAGCAAAGTCCACTCCCTTCCTACAACCTCCACCTGAGCCTGGGCTCCAGCACCTCCCGCCTCCTCCGATTTGGAGCCCCTCAGAGGTCCACCCCCGCAGGCCTGGGTCTGCTGCCCATTAGGGTGCGAGGTCATTGCCGGGAGCCAGTCCATCCTTGCTGTTTCAAGAGACCTGGCATATATGGCATACTGTTCTTAATATGTTTGCTCACCTTCTTGGCTCTATGTGTTTTAACCAAGGTCACCTCTCTGAGAAAGGTTGTTTCCCCAGGTAGGGATTTTCCCCTGAAGTTAGGGAGGGAATAAAACCCCTTAACTAAGTGCCAGGCGGGTAATCAATCAAACTACGAACAATCATGCTTAAGCTACATAATCTTTACTCCCTGGAATGGAGATAAGAAATGCCCTAACCTTTGGAATAGAGATTGATAGGATTGAATCAACTGGTATAAATCAGATGTAACAAGACAACAGGAGACAGAACTTAGAAGACAGAACCTACACACAGAACCTAGAGACAGAAGAACTTCGCTGGAGAGAACATGGCAAAAGATCCTGGACAGAAACTGGCTACAGAACCTAGAGACAGAACCTGGCTACAGAACCTGGATAGAACATGGCAAGAGAACCTGGCGACAGAACCTGGCTGGAAAAGCTAGCGAGAGAACATGGCTACAGAACCTGGAGAACCTGGCTGGAGACCCTAGCAAGAGAACATGGACACAGAACCTGGCTGGAGATCCTAACCAGAACTTCGCTGGAGAACCGAACCAGAACTTGGCTAGAGATCCCGGCTATGATGATCACCTGAACGCTGCCTCTGTGTCATTCCTTCTTCGCCGACTCCGTCCACACCTATGGGGAACCCCTGGACCTGCTGGGGTTGGACCCCAGCAGGTCATGACACCGGGAAGTGCACGGTCACTTGGCTTCATAAGGAGCTGCTGTGTTTGGGGTAAGGCCTTCATTGTCCAAAGTCCTGGACTGTGCAAGCTCAAGGGCCTGAGGGCGGACCTTGAGCAGGGATTCCACTGAATGCTTTCTTCAGGCCAGGCCTCACCGAGGCCATTATGTAAAACACAGGGCGCTAAGCTGCCTGGGGCGAAGGGGTGGGTGTGGAAGGCGCCTGGGAGCCGGGACCAGAGTCCCCTTCCCGCTGTGGCTCTGGGTCCCGGGAGGTGGGTTGGGGCTGGTCCTGCCCTGGGAGGGGGCAGCCAGGAGGGAGGGGGAGCCCCGGGAGAGTCCAGGGCCGACATTTCCTAACGGTTCAGAAGGGCTTCTGTATCAGACCTGTGTGTTCGTGCCCATGTGGCTGAGCCAACGAACTCACCTTTCACAGCAAGAAGCCAGTCTAGACGAACAGAAACGAAAATCCGCCCTTGGGAAAAGTCGTAATGACTTAAACATTGGATGTTCTCACAGCTTCTTTCTTTTTTTTAAAATCTCGAACGGATATTTTAGGGGAAGTCTCTCTTGTCTAGAGGAACTATTTCTATGAATCCAGCAATTCCATCAACTTCTCTTTCTTTTTCTTGTGAAAATCAAGTAAAATTAAAGTTGAAGTTGCATCTGAAGTATGATTGTTACGGTTTATGACAGTATCTCTGCCCATCTGTGCCTCACCCAGGCTTCTCTCTGTGTTTGCGTGCGAAGTCGTCCAAAATGAAGCTCACCCAACGGTGTTGGCTGTTCCGGCTGCTGGGACTGGGGTTGTTGTTTTCCTCCCATCTTTGGGATTTCAGCTTGTTTTGCTGAATTCTCTATGATGCTCAGATGTCACTTTGTATTTTACTATTTTTTCTTAAAAAGAAATGCAGGCAGAAAACAGCAATGACCTGTTCATCCGACAGGCGCTGATGGAACTTTTCTCTCGCGGCTTCTCGCAGTTACTGTCTGCTGCCACCAGGCGGCGGCGGCACAGCAGTGCTGTGGGCGGGGCCCGTGTTGCCGGGTCTGGGTGAGCCTTCGGGCTCCGGGTTGTAAGTTCTCGTTGACAACGTGTCTGTTCTGCTAACTGTGTCTCGTGTGTGTACGTGTTCGATCCCACACGGCGTGACTTACAACCGTCGGCGCGTTTAGTTTTCCTGCCTTTTGCTCGGCCCCTTTGTCCGCACTCGCTCTCTCCCTGCACCTGGGTGGCCGTCCCTCTGCCTGATGCAGGTTAGTGCTTCCTCCCGTGGGGTGATGGTGAGAAAGGCTGGCGGCCCTTCCTGACCCCAAAGCGCCCTAATTCCGGGTCCCTCCGCGGCCTTCCAGCCTCGGGCCTCTCGCTCGTTGAACGTCATTGTCCTTCCTGCCGGCCACTGCTTACATTTCCTCTTTCCCTTCATTTTCACCGGCCGGCGGTGGGCGCTCGGGCTCTCAGAGCCCCTGGGTCTGTGGCTGGATGGCTTTGGAAACCCTCAGCCAGGATTTCTTTTCTTTTTTTAAAAATATATTTTATTGATTTTCCACAGAGAGGAGAGGAGAGGGATAGAGCGCTGGAAGCATCGCTGAGAGAGAAACATCGATCAGCTGCCTCCTGCACACTCCCACTGGGGACGTGCCCACAGCCCAGGTGCATGCTGAACCGAACCGGTTAGGGCTCAGCCATGATTTCTTCAAGTCTCACTGCCGCTCCAGCCCCTCCTGCCCTCCCAGGACCGGCGCCGCACACTTACACTGAAAGGCGCGCCGCCCGCCTCTCCGGGCGGTGCGGGAGGAGGAGTCTGGCCGCTGGGCTCTGGGATCCCTCCGCGGCCGCCGGCCTCCTCAGAGCGGGTCCGAGTGTCCGGGCCGGCTGCGTGGTGGCCGGCGGCGGGCCGAGGGGTGGGGCCGGGCGGCGACCGACCGCGGGGGAGGTCATGGGAGCGGAAGGCCTCACCGCCTGGCTCTTCCCTCCCTTCCCCCGTGGTCGGCTCCCCGCTTGCCCGCGCTGGGGCCGGGGGTCCATGCGGCCCTTGGGGCCCGGTCGGGGGGACCGGGGCCTGTGTGGGCCGACCGCCGGGCCCCATGGGGGGGGGTCATTGGCTCCCCAGCCCACGGCCGGAGCCCGGCGTGGGCTGCCGCCCGCCCGCTGCCCCCCGGACCGGGCCCAGTGCAGCAGCGGCGGCAGCGGAGTGGGGCGCGTGCCCTAGCTCGGGGAGGCCGCCATGCTGCAGTGCACCGGCCCCATGGGCGGGCCTGCTCCCAGCGGATGCCGCTCCTCCAGAGCTGGGCCGCTCCACCGGCCGCACCCCGTTAGCTGGGCCTGTGCCGCCCAGACGCGCTGGAGTCCCAGTCTGCCCGCAGGCCAGCTGCGGGTGCTGTGCGGGAGGGCCATCCTGCCTTGTGGCGAGTTCGAGCGGCAGGAGCCGGACAAGGACTGCGCCCTCCATCTTGCCTTGGGTCCTCCATCTTGGGACAGAGCCACGTGCGCCCTCCATCTTGCCTTGGGTCCTCCATTTTGGGACGGTACCATGTGCTTCCTCACGGGAAGAAGCCGCTGCTAGCCACACCCAGGATTTCTCTGGACTAACCAATAATAATCAAGGGAAGTGCACGCCATCACTATGACCACATCCTGTACCGACTCGCGCCTGGCCAATCGGCAGGGCCCACAGTCCCCTCTCCTGCCCTCACTCCACCCCCCTTTAAAACCCCCTGTCCCATCAGGCGTCGCTCTCTCGGCCACTGGAGCTTACCGTTGCATCGGTGAGTGTGGCAGGGGAGCCAAACCTAGGTTTGAAGTAAATGACTCTTTGCTTTTGCATCGGACTGACTGGCTCCCTGGGGGGTCTTGGGAACTTTGAAATCTGGGCACAACATTTTGGGGGCTCGCCCGGGGTTCCCAGGACCATTGAGGGACCCCCAGTCCGAAGAGTCTGACTGACCGCGCGGTAGGTGTGTTGTTGTTTGTTGTGTGTCCTGTTCGGTGTGAGCTCGTTTCTGGAATCTGTAATTGCCTGAGGGGTCTAGGTGGACGCGCCGATAAAGACCACAGGCGGGGGGGAGTTGGAAGACGTTCCGCCCCCCCAGGAGGGATGGATATGCCCCTCAGAGGGATGGATATGCCCCTCTCGGAAAGCAGGTCGCTCCTGCTAGCTAGTCTGGTATAAGGCCATTGTCTAGCTTTCGGGTTTGGCTTCCATGGAGTTGGAAGCCTGTTTTGGTTCTGCTTCCATGGAGTTGGAAGACTGTATTTTCGGGCCCGTTTGTTGTTTGTGTTTGTGTCTTTTTGGTTTTATTTTGTGGACTCACTGGACGGACATTATGGGACAGACTCAAACTACTCCTTTAAGCATTATGGTCGATCATTTCAGAGAGGTAAGGGAAAGAGCCAGGGACCTCAGTGCAGAGGTTCGGAAAGACCGGTGGCAGACTTTTTGTTCCAGGGAGATAGGCACTGTGGTCAGCTGGCCAGCTTAATAAAAGGCTCTTAAATTTAAATTCTGAGTCGGTGGTCTATCTCGTTAAGCCAACCCATAACATTTGGAGGCCCGCAGCGAGATACCCGGCAGGGAGGAGAGGGACCCCCTATTCAAGGCAGGAGGCTCTCCCCCGGCAGGGGTGAGAGGGACCCCTTGTTTAGGGCAGGAGGCTCTCCCCCACTTGTCGCTGGGCACTCAGCGAGATACCCCACACCTATGGATTACGACTACCAAGGAGGCCTCCAGTCCACCCAAAAACTTTCAAATCGGAAACCGAGCCACCTGGACTCTCGAGAGAGGTAAGGACCGGTCGTTAAACTGGAATTGGGACGTCCCACGGAAGGACCTATACGGAGGGCTGGACTCAGCGGTACTCCTGGTCCTGACCCGCGGCCACGACGGTGGCCAGTGTCCCTGGTTCGTGCGGCTGTAGGCTGCACCGGGTTTGTCTGTCTGGTATTTGTTTGTTTTGGTGTTTATTGTCAGAAAGTTGTCTGCTTTTGTGTACACCCTGCTGCAATGTTTTTTTGAAAATTTTCAGGACTTCAGGGAGCAAGCTGCAGGTTCCGGGCAACCTTAGGTTGCATTTGGCTGATTTATTTTGTCTTTGTTCTTTGTTGTCTTTGTCTTTGTCAAATGGGATAGGGTCAGTCATCTTCGTCGACCCCCTATCAGTCAGGCCCACTCCGGGTGAGTGGAAGGGGAGCTTGATCACCTCCCGGGAAGCTATAGAGCTCCCTCAGGAATTGGGAAATTGTTAGGAATTGGGTGGATTGTTTAAACTCTGAGTGAATGTCTGGTGAAAGTGTGTGAGTGTGGAGGGAGGGAGCCTGCCCTCTCCTCTCCTTTGTGTGGCTCCACGACTTCGGTTACGGAGTCCGAGTGGGCCCCAACCTGCGGTTCCATGATTCGTCATATGGCATAACGGTAACTCACCCCCTCCCTTGTCTGTCTCTCACCACCGATCATCATGGGGTCGGGAAAAAGTTTGTTTGTTTGGGACTAGCCAAATTACTACAGAGAAGGAGGATTAGATACAGCTCCAGCCTGGGCTGATCTACTAAGAAAGTATAAATCATTACTGGTCTGTGTAAAGTAAAAGCTACTTTGATTTATTCTGCTTTCTGTTGATGCGCTTGGCTGAACGTTTGGGCTGGCCCCTTTAATAGTCTTCAAAGCCTCTTGCAGCTGCGAGAATTATTTTTTTCTCAGAGTCTTTTGCTCACTGTTAAAGGGAATCAGCCCACTTAGTTAATAAAGATTTCTGTCTATCAGTTGCTCTTACCTGGGTTGTAATTTACTGTATTAAACTGAAGTTCTGGGGTAGATTTAAAAGTTATAATGTTAATGATTTTGATTTACAGCGATTCTGTGAATGGGAGTGGCCCACTTTCCAGGAGGGGTGGCCGGATGCAGGGTCTTTTGATCTGACCACTGCCTACCGGGTCCATTATGTCATATACGGCCGCCCAGGGCATCCTGATCAAATTCCTTATATTCAGGTTTAGATTGACATATTGTCCAAGAAACCCCGGTGGATGAGGGCATGCCTCCCGAGGGGAAAATTGGGACAGAGACAGACAATTCTTTTGGCCAGGCCCCAGAAGGGAAAGGCTCCCCCGGTCCTTCAGGGAGAGAGGGGGAGAACCTGCAGGACCTTGCGACATCCGCCAGTCCTGCTGTTCCTATGTTGCCACTAGGGTAGGCCGGCCCTCTATAGATCTGGGGCCAGACAAGCAGCCCTCTGGGGATGCAAGGCAGATAGAGGCGCTATTCCCCAGCTACAGACCAGGAGATTGGGTCTATGTCAGAAGGCACCGCCGGGAGACCCTAGAACCACGTTTGGAAGGGTCCCTACACTGTG
Organism: Myotis myotis; assembly: GCF_014108235.1. Classification (NCBI taxonomy): domain Eukaryota; kingdom Metazoa; phylum Chordata; class Mammalia; order Chiroptera; family Vespertilionidae; genus Myotis; species Myotis myotis. Next base: position 777,046 of record NW_023416320.1, read on the forward strand.
GTGCTGATGACCCCCACCGCTCTCAAGGTAGATGGCGTCGCGACCTGGGTCCACCACACTCATGTGCGGTCAGCAGATCCATCCATGACCCGGAAAGACTTCATCACCAAATGGAGCATCGATCGAGATCAATGCAACCTGCTCAAGCTCAAGCTACGGCGTGCTCGACCTGCCTGATGCCGGTAACATGGCTCGCGATCACTCCTGTCACCAGGAGCCCCCACAATACTGTGTAATACACTTAGATAATGCCTGCATCTTCATGGACAAGGCTCCAAAGAGACAAGGACAATTTATGGGGTCACATGTTTAGTAGCAGAAGATTTGGCTGCCGAAAGCGGCCATGATGTTTCATTGTATTGATGTGTTATATTAACCTTTGATTCTTTTGCAGGTTTGAGTGTGTGTTGGCTGTCCTGGAAGGGAGCAGTGTGGGGTGACCCCCAAAAGTAAAGGGTGTCTAGCTGCCAAGGGGGCAGGTGCCCAACTGGGCAGGAAAGGGTGCCCATCAGGTTTTGGACTCTGTTGAGAGACAGCTAACAGTTGGCAGCCTGTATACTGCCTTGCAGGCCTGAGTCACGATGCCCATGTCAGGGGTAGTAAAGCTGGAAAAAGCCTGTTTAGAATAGAAGGTCTGGGGCATAGTTATGCATGGGTAGAAGGTTTTATGCCAACAGTTACTGTTTTGTTTTAAATCCATGAAAAGGAATTAGCAAGGAAAGTCAGAAAATCTTAGAGGAGATCAGTATGTTCTTCTCCTTATGTAATTCCTCCGGAATCTGGCGATATGTGAAGGGATTTATTCCCTCCTGGGAGGGCACTTAAGCATTCTGTATTGCCAAAAGGATCCCAATTGTCTACAGCTGTTGTCTGAGCTCTCCGTTCAAGCTGGGTTTATGAAAAGCTGGTACCATGGATCTGTCTCTTGCCCAATGGCGTAAGCTGGGCCCTCTCTGGAGAAGAAACCTGGGTTTCCCAATAGATGTGATCAATGCCGGGGCCCCGCCAGCAGGCGAGGGGAACCCAAGGCGGGTGCTGGGCGTGGAGGCCACAGGGGGCATGGCTAACAAGGAGACAGAACTGAACCTCACATCACCCTACTTGGCCCAGAGATGGTTGGTAGTCAGAGACGGGTAAGACTCCACAGAGGTGGGGCGACCTAAGACAGACACAGCCGAGGGCCAGTAGGAGAGAACTTGGGGTTCAACAGAGGTGGGGCACAGATCCTCACCCCCCCAATGGTGCAGGGGCTTGAACACTCGCCCCTTCTGAGGAAGGTCTCCTGTCCCCGTGGCTGCTTCTTGCTTCCCATGCCCAGCCCAGACCAGGAACCAAATAGCAAGAGACTTGGTCCAGCTGAAAATGGTGCCCAGAAAAACGGAGGCTTAATTCAACAGACTCTAAATTTAAACCTAGCCTAACAAACAGGAATGCTTGAGCCTCTTCAAGGCAAATAGTACTAAATCTTGATTTGGTTTTTTTGTGATAACCATGGAGGAATTCTAAGAAGAAAGATCCTATTTCAATAGAAGTTATTAAATCTAAAATGGTTTCTTTCACTTCCACTGGACCATTTGTTAACCTTATAGGGATAGTTCAGTTGATAGTTTTGGTAGAATAGAATTGCAGTCCGTCTCATGATTGAGCCAGAAGTTCCAAGACAAGGGGGGAATGAAAGGCGCGCCGCCCGCCTCTCCGGGCGGTGCGGGAGGAGGAGTCTGGCCGCTGGGCTCTGGGATCCCTCCGCGGCCGCCGGCCTCCTCAGAGCGGGTCCGAGTGTCCGGGCCGGCTGCGTGGTGGCCGGCGGCGGGCCGAGGGGTGGGGCCGGGCGGCGACCGACCGCGGGGGAGGTCATGGGAGCGGAAGGCCTCACCGCCTGGCTCTTCCCTCCCTTCCCCCGTGGTCGGCTCCCCGCTTGCCCGCGCTGGGGCCGGGGGTCCATGCGGCCCTGGGGGCCCGGTCGGGGGGGACCGGGGCCTGCGTGGGCCAGCCGCTGGGCCCCATGGGGGGGGCATTGGCTCCCCAGCCCACGGCGGGAGCCCGGCGTGGGCTGCCGCCCGCCCGCTGCCCCCCGGACCGGGCCCAGTGCAGCAGCGGCGGCAGCGGAGTGGGGCGCGTGCCCTAGCTCGGGGAGGCCGCCATGCTGCAGTGCACCGGCCCCATGGCCGGGCCTGCTCCGAGCGGATGCCGCTCCTCCAGAGCTGGGCCGCTCCACCGGCCGCACCCCGTTTGCTGGGCCTGTGCCGCCCAGACGCGCTGGAGTCCCAGTCTGCCCGCAGGCCAGCTGCGGGGGCTGTGCGGGAGGGCCATCCTGCCTTGTGGCGAGTTCGAGCGGCAGGAGCCGGACAAGGACTGCGCCCTCCATCTTGCCTTGGGTCCTCCATCCTGGGACAGAGCCGTGTGCGCCCTCCATCTTGCCTTGGGTCCTCCATTTTGGGACGGTACCATGTGCTTCCTCACGGGAAGAAGCCGCTGCTAGCCACACCCAGGATTTCTCTGGACTAACCAATAATAATCAAGGGAAGTGCACGCCATCACTATGACCGACTTGCGCCTGGCCAATCAGCGGGGCCCACAGTCCCCTCTCCTGCCCTCACTCCACCCCCCTTTAAAACCCCCGGTCCCAACAGGCGTCGCTCTCTCTCGGCCACTGGAGCTTACCGTTGCATCGGTGAGTGTGGCAGGGGAGCCAAACCTAGGTTTGAAGTAAATGACTCTTTGCTTTTGCATCGGACTGACTGGCTCCCTGGGGGGTCTTGGGAACTTTGAAATCTGGGCACAACAACACTTCTGCACGGTGCCGCGCATTCCTCTCATGCTCTCTGTATGTTCCGTCCATGGCCTCTCCGCGCTTCCGTCCGTGTAGTCCCTACAAGGCTCCGTTCTAGCTCATGCCTCCTCGCCCCCTCGCACAGGGACCCTCCTATTCTGAGCGGACCGCCTGCAGGCTGTCCCCGCAGCCAGTGGAGGACAGGGCAGAGGGCTCGGGCCTGGAGGCTGCGTCCACGTCCCGGCCGTGGAGGGACCTCTGAGCTGCTGTTTGTCCCCACGGTGCCCATCTCCTGGGGGCTGGGACAGGCAGAGGAGGGCACCGCGTCACACGTTCACCCACACGTGCACCGGTGCCTGCGCCCACACGCGCAGAGGCCTGAGCGTGTCTGGAGCCAGAGCCACGTGCACTGCCCTGGAAGCACCCACACCCACCTCAGCCACCAGACAGCGCACAGGCCGCACGGGGCCGGCGGGAACAAGCTGGCTTCCCCGGGCTGTTTTCTTTGGGCCAAATGACGTGTCATCACATTCGAGCTGGGAACCCTGCCCGCCCCCTTGGGGGGCGCCTGGGGAGGCCTTTATGCAGTTTGACCAGCGAGCGAGGGAGCTGGAAATCCCAGCACCTCCCACCAGGCTGCCTGATGGATTTGGAGAGACACTGGCTCAGTGCCTGCAGCCCGAGCGAGCAGGGGCCCTCCCTCCATCTCTCGATCTGTCTGTCTCTCTCCATCTATTTCGTCTCTCTCTCTGTTTCTGTCTGTCTCTGTCTGTCCCTGTGTGTGACCAGCAATCCCACTTCTGCGTGTCTGCTCCCAAGGACCGAAGCAGAACCTCGGGCGCCTGCCTGCACACAGTGTTCCCGGCAGCAGAGTGCTCAGCGGCCCGAACTGAGGCCACGCCGGTGTCCACGGCTGACGGGACACGATGGCGGCCCAGCGCAGGAAGGAACATACTCAGCCTTGAACATGAGGGAGGTGCCGCCTCGCGCTGCAGCCTGGAGCCGCCTGGAGGAGGTGCAGAGTGAGGAGCCAGTCACCGGAGGACACGGACTGCGGGTTCCCGTGCGGAGGCACCCGGAGAGGTCCAGGTCAGAGAGGCAGGGAATGGGGGAGCCAGGGCTAGCAGGAGGGGGGGAGATGAGAAAGTTCTGGAAGTGGAAGGTGGTGACGACTGCACAGCAGTTTGAACTTTTGTGCGAATGCACTGCCCCCTTAGACATGGTTACACTGTAGCCTGGCCAGTGTGGCTCAGTGGTTGAGCATCTACCTATGAACCAGGAGGTCACAGTTCGATTCCCGGTCAGGGCACATGCCTCGGTTTGGGGGTCGATCCCCAGTGTGGGGCGTGCAGGAGGCAGCTGATCAATGATTCTCTCATCATCGCATCACTGAGGTTTCTATCTCTCTTTCCTTCTGCATCTCTGACATCAATTTTAATATATATATATATAGACTTTTTTTTTTAAGAAAAGGTTACGGTGTAAATTTTGTTCCTTGTATTTTACCACAGTGACAGGGCTGTCTTACTATCTATGCCCGTCTTCCTGTCTGTCTCCGTGCTGAGTTCGGGAGGCCGGCTGGAAGGAGTCTGGGCGGTCCTGGGCAGTCCTAGGGTCGGCTGGCTCAGTCTCCGGCCACTCCCTTACCTGCAGGGCAGGAGCCCGTGGCTCATCGCTGAGGATTTGTTGGCTGACTGGCTAAGCTCCGCAGGGACCCTCCGGGGCCTCTGGGAGAGCCAGGCCCTGCCCCTGGGCAGAGGCCAAGAGCCGGCTCCGGAACCACAGCCACTGCCAAGGAGGAAATGCCAAACAATGGCCAGATGGACTTCCTGGGGGGGCTTCCGCCCCAGGCCCAGGGGCTGGGGAGGCCGAGGGGCTGGGGAGGCCTGGCCGGAGGAAGGGCGGCCTGGACACCCACTACCCCGGCCCTGGGCACCCAAGGCCATCAGGGGGCAGCCCCCTCCCCAGATCCCCCAGGCCCCGGAGCCTGGTGGCCAGTCACCACATTGGGGCCAGAAGTCACGCACTGCAGCTTCCCAGTCACGGGGAGCCCTGGCGCCCCCCCACATCCCTCTCTGGAAAGGGGGATCACGCCCACCCGGGCTCGCCTGCCATCCCCAGCCCCGCCACCCCCCTGCCTCATCGCGGCCCTGGGGAGACAGACAGACAACCCAAGTCGCCAGGAACCCCGTGCGGGGGAGGGGTGCCCACGGCCCTCACCCTCATGCGGGGGAGGGGTGCCCACAGCCCTCACCCTGCCCTCACCCTGCCCTCTGCCTGAATCATTAGGAAACTGAGTCGGGAGGAGAGAAGCACCACACGGGGCACCGAGCTGGGAAGTGGGAGCGGGAAGCGGTGGGAGGATTCTGACTCAGGGCCAGATGGGCTCCCTCACCCCCCCTCACCCCCCACGCTCAAGGTAACCGCCCAGGAAGGAGCCAGGCAGATGCTGGGCCCCCAAAGCCCCCCACCCCCCAGGGTGCTGGGGGCTTCTCCAGGGAGGGGGGCCCTGTGCTCAGATGGAGGACCTGGGGAGGTCCGGGCAGAGGGGAGGCAGGCCCAAGCTCACCCCCACGCAGGGACATCACTGGGCGCGGGGACCATGTGTGTGGCCACAGTCCCTCCCGGTGGAGGCTGGCTGAGGAGGGGTGCCTTCCTGCCCCTGCACTCCTGTGTGGGGGCCCCTGGAGAGGTGCCCGGTGACGGCTGTCACCCTCTGCCTGGAGCAGGAAAAGGTCAGGAGAGTCCAGGGAGCAGAGGAGCCGGGAGAAGGAAGGGAGCAGCTGGAATTTAGGTCGAGGGAGGGCGGGAGGCGGAGCTGAGAGCCATGACAGTGGCTGGGACCTCTGTGGGTCACAGTGTGACACAGGGCAGGGGACGGGGTGGGGGTGGGGGTGTAGATGCAGCTCTGCCCCCAAGGAGCAGGTGGGCAGGTGGTCCTGCTGCTCAGACAGGCAGAGCTGAGGAGAGGTGGGGCGGGTTAGCTGTCCCCGTGGGCCTGCTGCCGGGCGGGGATGCACCCCTGCACCTCACCCCTGGGATTGCAGATGTGCTTCTCAGTCTCACTTCTCCTCCTGCCCGCCCCACCTATGGGGTTGGGTCAGATCACTGTCCCCACATGCAGGGGGGGAGGGGGGCAGAAATGTGTCCCCAAAAGATGCGTTCCAGTCCTGATCCCTGTTCCTGGGAGCATGACCTTATCTGGGAAAAGTCTTGGTGGACGGAAGTGAAGGATCTTGAGGGGATCCCCTCCTGGATGTGGGGTGAGGCTCAGACTCCAGGAGAGGACCTTGGAGGAGGGACCCACGGAGGAGGGGCCAAAGGACAAGGGAGGCAGCGATCAGAGGGATGCGGCCACCAGCCCAGGGGATGCAGAGCCCTGGCGTCTGGGAGGGGCGACAACCGGACCTGGAGTCTGTGCTGCGGGCCTGTGGGCGGGGTTTCTGTTGTGTAAACCACCGTTGTGACAGCAGCTTTGGAAGCTGGTACATACCCCACGGAGTAGACCCCGAGGCCACGCCACGGTCACCAGCCTGCGAGCGAGGGACAGAGACACGGATCTTATATATTTCTATTGATTTCAGAGAGGAAGGGAGAGGAATAGAGAGAGAGAAACATCGGTGATGAGGGAGAATCATCGATCGGCTGCCTCCTGCATGCCCCCTGCTTGGGATCCAGGCCACAACCCTGGGCATGTGCCCTGACCGGGAATCGAACCTGGGACCCTTCAGTCCACAGGCTGACGTCCTATCCACTGAGCCAAACTGGCCAGGGCAGAAACACTGGTCTCCTGGACTCCGCGTGGAAAGTTGAGGGCGGGCGTCACCGCTGCCGGACCGACCCCGTTCACCCCGGCCGGGTGGCAGCTGACTCAGACCAGGGCTTCCCGGCGCCTCAGCCTGTAATCTCAGGGGGAAGGATCTCAGCGAAAGTGCGTCTGCGGTCAGCGGTCAGAGCAGAGAGGAAGTGGGAAAGGCACCCATGACCCCGGCGCCCAGCCCCACGGGGAGGGGGGAGCTCTGCACCTGAACCCACAGCCTGGCTTTTTTTTTAAAAAAAGCAAAACTAGCAGCAGAGGTGGATCTGCACCCCCCTTTCCAAAGTCCCACAGATGCAGGGAGACCCCAGAGAGGCGCGTGTGGTCGGCAGACAGACAGGAGCAGGCAAGGACCCTGAGGCCCGTACAGAAGGCCCCCCCCCCCAGCCCCGGGCAGAACGCCCAGGTGCCCAGCAATGGACAGTTATAGGCAGGACCCCGCCCCCAGGGTGATCGCTCCTCCCCTGGCAGGTGGCTGATCATGCGGTTCGGACCCTTGACCTTTGCTCCCTGGAGATAACATCTGGGCCTCAGTTGTACTTCAGCTCCAGGCCCAGAAAAGCGGCCAGACCAGCCCAGGGACACCACGCTGCCTCAGGACAGCTGCCCTGGGCACTGGCCCTGCCCTGGAGTGGCCAGTCTCAGGGGAAACCCCTGGGGAGCTCACACCTGGGGAGCTGCCCTAGAATCCCCGCCCCCAAACCCTTAGGACTCTCCTGTCCGCCCTCCCCACCAACACCTGTGCCTTTCCTGCTGCCTGCCCTCCCTCCAGGCACATTACCACCCCCCTCCCTCCCTCCCCAGGTCACCCTGTAACGTGTTTTCTCAGCCCGCCTCTCGCAGGAATGACTCCTGCCGCCTCTGTGTGACTTTATGGGAAATTGTTCTCTTGCAGCATGTGTCCTCCTCCCAATTCTTCCCCAGCCAGAACCCAAGTACCAAGGTGGCTGACCCCCACCCCCCACCCCCCGTCAAACACCTGTGCCTTCCTGCCACCTGCTGTCACCTCCGATCAAACACAGCGACAGCTATGCCGCGTGGGCGCAGGCACCGTCATCCACGTAAGGAACGCCCAAACCTGTAGAGTGTTTCTGAGTTCCTGGGAGCAGGACTGACACTGCCGGGCAGCACGGCCTCACATGCGCCGAGGAGGATGGCGTTGCCGTTTCTGTTATGAATCTGAGATGAAGGCGGGGAGGGAAGGCAGGCGACGGCGGCGGAGATGGGGTCACAGGAGGTTAAAGTTATGGGCTCCCTGGAGGCGTGTAACCCTACATCAGTGGTCGGCAAACTGCGGCTCTCGAGCCACATGCGGCTCTTTGGCCCCTTGAGTGTGGCTCTTCCACAAAATACCGACTTCTGCGCATGGGCCACGAAGTTTCAATCGCACTGTATGTGCGCGTCTGCACGTTGTATTTTGTGGAAGAGCCACACTCGGGGGGGGAGGGGGGCAAAGAGCTGCATGTGGCTTGCGAGCTGCAGTTTGCCGACCACGGCACTAGACCAATGGCCAGGGCTGGCTTTAGGCGGAACTAACCCTGCTGGGGTCCAACCCCAGCAGGTCCAGGGGTCCCCAAAGGTGTGGACAGAGACAGCGTTCAGTTGATCAGCAGCCTAGCCAGGATCTCTAGTCAGGATCTCCAGCCAAGTTCTGGTCTGGATCTCCAGTGAAGTTCTGTTCAGGATCTCCAGCGAAGTTCTGGTTAGGATCTCCAGCCAGGTTCTCCAGGTTCTCTTGCCATGTTCTATCCAGGTTCTGTAGCCAGGTTCTGTCTCTAGGTTCTTCAGCCAGGTTCTCTCGCTAGGTTCTGTCTCTAGGTTCTGTTGCCAGTTTCTGTCCAGGATCTTTTGCCATGTTCTCTCGCTAGGTTCTGTCTCTAGGTTCTGTCTCCAGTTTCTGTCCAGGATCTTTTGCCATGTTCTCTCCAGCGAAGTTCTTCTGTCTCTAGGTTCTGTCTCTAGGTTCTGTGTAGGTTCTGTGTCTAGGTTCTGTTTCCTGTTGTCTTGTTACATCTGTATTTATACCAGTTGATTCAATCCTATCAATCTCTATTACAAAGGTTAGGGCGTTTCTTATCTCCATTCCAGGGAGTAAAGATTATGCAGCTTAAGCATGATTGTTCGTAGTTAAAGTGATTAATTACCCGCCTGGCACTTAGTTAAGGGGTTTTATTCCCTCCCTAACTTCAGGGGAAAATCCCTACCTGGGGAAACAACCTTTCTCAGAGAGGTGACCTTGGTTAAAACACATAGCGCCAAGAAGGTGAGCAAACATATTAAGAACAGTATGCCATATATGCCAGGTCCCTTGAAACAGCAAGGATGGACCGGCTCCCGGCATAACCCTTTACCCAGAGTGACAGGCCCGGACATGCCTGCCCGCCATGACCGGCCCAGTTAGGGATTCATGGCCAAATCCCCAGCCAGCGGCTTTCCACAGACCCTTCCTCCTCCACAGGGCATCCTTCAGGCTGCCTTGACCGCGGAGTGAGGCGAAGGTCAAGAATTTACACCCGAGAGCAGGACCGCGGGGCCGGCTGCTTCCTTCCTCCTCCTCCTAGCACCTGGGTGACCCTGCACAGGGAACACCTCTTCGCGTGCTTTCTCACCTTTACAAGGATGATGCCCTGGCCGCTTGCCCCTCCCAAGCTTGCTGTGGAGAGGAATGAGCTCACAGACGTGAAGGCCTGCCCGGTCACGTGCTCCTGGGAAACCTCTGACGGCGATGACAGCCAGCGGCAGGCCTGTGGAAGCCCAGCCCCAGAGGCTACGTGCATGGGGCCTTTCATTCAAACATAGAGGGGCCATTCATTGCCTCCACAGATGGGCTGGACACGGACTCCCGACGGAGAGCACGGACGTGTGGTCAGTGGAGAACCCTCCCTCATGGTGACCCAAGGTCCCTACAACCGCCCCTCCCCGCCAGGCACACCCCGGCTGCTCCCTTCCGGGGCTCATTCCTGCGCCACTCGAAAGTCGAAGGTCGCCTCTGGGCCGCCAGGAGCTCTCAGGACGGCCGCATGCGGCGGTGTGGCCTCACAGACGGTCGGCTCTCTGAGTTGGCGATTGGCGTCTGGCTGCTTTGCTGTTGTCACGGGGTTGCTGTTGCCATGGCGCTGGTGTGTGCAGGAGTCAGGGTGTATCTCGTGAGCTGCCGGAGCCCCCACCCCGAGGCGGAGGCGGGAGTAAGATGGTGGGAAGACTGGGGGAGAGAGTGACGGAGGCGGGGAGGGTGGGGGGAGCGATTGGGGTCCATACCTGGGCTGTGGAGGCGGGGGAGCAGGGGGAGGCCAGGCCCGAGCAGAGAGCACCCCTGACTCATCCAGAGCGGGGTCCCCCAGAGCAGCAGGCCTTCATCCATCCCCCCTGGGGGCACCGCTCCCAGGAGACCCCGCTCGGCGCTTTGGCTTCCTCCCCACGGTTTCCATGCCTTCTGCTTCCTCCTGACTTCCTTCCTCGCGCCATCCCGGCCCTCCTGCCTCGGGTCCCTTTGCCTCCCACCCTCCCTCACGAACCCCAGGATTCCCTCCCCATCGCTCCGTCCAAATCCTGACGCCTTAAACCTCCCCACATGTATTTTAAAATCTCTCTACCCCAACCTGTCAGTTCTCCATCAGTCATTCCCTCGTCCCTCCCTCTAGCCGCTAGAGCAGTCCGGGGGGGGGGGGGGGGGGACGGGACATTTCCTAGAAAAAGGGGAGGTTTCCCCGCGGCACCAGCACCGCTCTGTCCCTCAGGGGGTGTCTCCTGAAGCGTTTTTAGGAAATGAACCTCGCCTCTCCTATGCAGGGCCGCTCACATGCAGCGTAAGGAGGCGCCGGGAGAGGTCGGGACGCCTCGTGCTTCGATAAAACTACGTGAGCCTCTACTCCCGGCCACCTGGTGTGGTTGGGAACGAACCAGAAAGATGAATCCAAACTTGGGTGGCTCCTGCACAAGGCCCTTCAGCCTGGTGCCGCCTCCCCCAGCCCTCGAGGCTCCTCCCAGCCTCCCGTCGCATCCGGCCCCACGCCCAGCCTCCCCCAGAACGTCAGGACGCTTCCAAGCTTCGGACTCCTAGCAGATGCTGTTCCACCAGCCGAGAGCGCTCTTCCAGCCGGACCCAGCCCTGCTCTTCGCGGAAGAGTCGAGCCATTTGCCATCTCCTCTAGGAAGGTCCTCCTGCCCCTGGCTCCACGCGGAGGCGGGGCATTTTGTGGGATGAGTCCCCCGGCCTCCATGCCAAGCTGTCACCCTGGGGAGAGGCCAAGGGCCCTGGAGAGCCACGCCCTTGTGCGCAGAGCAGCGTGTGAGGGCCTGGCTCCTCGTGTGTTGTAGAGTCTGCAGGGCTCGAGGCAAAACGAAAATGTGACCTCCAGCCAGGAGCCCGCAGCCCATCTCTGCTTCTCAGGGCCCTGCCCCAGCCACGGTGGGGCCCGCCCCCAAGGGTGCCCCCTGGCTCAGAGGGGGTGCTGCGGCACTGCCAGCAGAGGGTGGGGACAGCCTGTACCATGCCGACCATGGGGGTGGAGGGCGGCAGCTGCCCCAGGGAGGGGGCAGGAAGGGTGAGGTCGGCGGGACCCAGGCGTTGGGTGGCAGGGAGGCCCGGAGGTGATGGGGGCCACATGTTGAGGCTTCCAGAGTCCCCCGAGGGCCCTTCATCGTCCCTGGACTTCACTTACGAAACACAGATTCAAAGATAAAATATGAAGCATTTTCAGATGGTGACGGCAGGGCCCTGAATGGAAGTCGTCTCCTCCTCCTCCTCCTCCTCCTCAGCACGGGCCTCTGACTGCACCGTGTCTGGGCAGACAGGCGGGGCCGGGCCTGGCCGCCTGCCTCCTGCAGCCTGGCCCTGACCACCGGGCAGGGTGGTCGCCGCGGGCCAGGCCCAGGCCGGTCACCAGAGGCGCTCACAGCAGCCTCTGCGAGGGCTTGTCCAGCCCCTTCTGCGCAGCCAGCATTTCCCTGGACCCGACTGGCTCAGACAACCAGGGAGTCCGAGGCCCTGGTGGACATTATTTCTCCCCAACCCCGCTCTCCCCTCCCCCACCCACCAGATCCTGAAGGAACAGCTGGTGGCCACGAGGGCCAATCTGATGGAGAGACTGGGGTTCAGAGGTCAAGGCCACGAAGCCGTGAAGGGGGAGCTGGGCCTCAGCTGAGCTGTCGGCCCCGGGGGCCCCCTCCCCGGATTTGGGAGGCCACAGCACCACTTCCTTCCTCCTGGCTTCCCCTCGCCATGTGCACACTTGCTGCGGCTTTTGCATCAATTACTGAAGAGAAGGCGGGCGTGCGCTCTGAATGGCTCCTCTGTCTCCCTGGGCCCTGGGGCTCTTCCCTCAGGCAGCGGGACCCCAGGCCCTGGCTTAGCGCCGCCCGCCTTCCCTCTGCAGCCCCATCTCCCCTCTCCTCTGCTGGTACGTTTCCACGCGCTTGGTAGATGCGCCTGCGGTGTGTTTGGACGTCCACTTAGCGGTTTCCGCCTGCAGGCATGCCAGCCAGCGGGGAGCCCCCCCGCGCCCCTGGGACCCCTCCCGGCCTCGCCCGTCTGCTGCTCAGCTCCCCGCTCCCCGCTCCCCGCGATGGGAGGGTCTGCCGGGCCCTGGGCTCCGGAAGCACAAACTCCTTATCTGTTTCCTCCAGCCGCGAGGCTTGGTCTTAAAATAGGGAGCCGAGGACGAACACGTTTCACAGGCCAGGCTCCTGGGTTGAACGAGTGTCACAGGCCCACCGCAGAGGCTGTGCCCCCAGAGAGGAGGGGAGAGGAGGGGCCTGGGAGCTGCGCCCCTGAGCCCAGACCCTGCCTCTGCCCCTCCTTCGCTGTGGGCTCTGGGTCAGGTACCCCTCCGCTCCTGGGTGCCCTCGTCTACAAAGTGGGGGTGACAGCAGTCACTACCTCTTCAGGCTGGCGGGGGGTTGCGATAAGTGCCGATTGGTAAAACGCTTAGGATGGGTCTGTGCCCCTTGGACCCCAGTCTGGAACTCTGGGCAGAGGCCTGGCTTGAGGTTCAGCTTTGAGGGTCACCCGTGCAGGGTGACCATGGTGGAGAATGAGGGGGACAGGATCCGGCCTAGGACCACGCCCCCAGGAATGCCCCCCACCGTCCCCAACGCCCTTCCTCCCCCCAGCTGGCACCCCATTAGCCCCCTGCTGGCTCCTGTGATACCCCACAGGCAGCCAGAGCCTGGCCGCCTCCTGCTTCTTTGCCTTCGCAGCACCTGGTAGCATTTCACACATAGTAGGTCTCCAGGAACACCTACCTGCAGCTGGATTTATGGACTTTATGGACAGGAAGGAGGCAGCTGGGCACAGAATGCCTCCTGCCGTGCCAGGCCTCCCCTCCCCCAGGACAGCATGGAAGTCAGCGTCCACAGTGGAGCATGGGGTCACCCCAGCTAGTTTCTCCTTCCCGACCCCCTAGAGCAGCGGTTCTCAACCTGTGGGTCGCAACCCTTTTGGGGGTCGAACGACCCTTTCTCAGGGGTCGCCTAAGACCATCGGAAAACACATATATAATTACATGTTGTTTAATTATGTTCAACTTGTCACAATGAAATCGGGGGTCACCACCACATGAGGAGCTGTATTAAAGGGTCGCGGCGTCAGGAAGGTTGAGAACCGCTGCTCTAGAGCAAACGACAGTGTTTACTGAATGAGAGTCCTCGACTTGGCGTGGGGGGAACAGAAAGGAAGCATGGTGACAGCCCTCCGCGCTCGAACTCTGTCCTCACAGTCCGCAGAAAGGCAGGCCTGCCGCCCACGTCGAAGGGGTGGGCTCAGGGTGGCAAGGACACGGGTTCCGCTGGGTCGCTTCCCCGCAGCCCCTCTCCGTGGGCGCCTGGCCCTGCCATGTCCGCGGGGGCAGACGCCCTTCCGAGGCCTGCTCCTCGCAGCCGGGCATGGGCTCTGGCTCGTCTCCTAAACCTCAGCGGGCCCCGTCGCCCAGCGCCTGGCGATTTGTCTGTCCTCGGAGTCCGCTGCTGCCCTGTCAGTCTGTGGGAGGTGGGGGGCTTCCGAAAGCGCTGCGCCCCTGCCCTCAACATCCGCTGAGTGTCTGAGCTGGGCACGTGTCCAGTGGGGACCATCCTTAGCCTGCGGCCGACTACATGTCACCCTTTTGTGGGTTCACAGGATTTCAGAACGAGACGGGCCACTCGGGACGTCACCGAAGTCCTCAGCCCGGGCACAGACCAGGAGCGCGAGGCTGCGGAGGGCGCTGTGACCGGGACCGAGGCAGGAGAGGCGGCTGCGAGTCCCTGCGCGTGCCCTTTCCTGTGAGGCAACCCACGTTGACTTTCCACCGGGGTCAGGGAGCCGCCGGCCTGGCAGGGTTGGCGGAGGGCCCAGCCCTTTTCCTGTTCCCGAGGCATTTCCACCCAGTGAGTCACGGGGATTTTCCCAGGTGGAGAGGCTAATTACCAGCGCAGGTGAGCGGAGCCCCTCCTCCCTGTGGGACGGCTCTGGGCTGCTACTGAGAAACGTGGCCCTCTCCGCCCGCCCGCTCGGCTGGTCTGGCTCAGGTTGAGCATCGACCTATGAACCAGCAGGTCACGATGGTTCGATTCCCGGTCAGGGCACATGCCCGGGTTGCCGACTGGCTCCGCAGTGTTGGGTGTGCAGGAGGCAGCCTATCAATGCTTCTCTCTCATCATTGATGTCTCTCTCTCTCCTTTCCTCTCTGAAATCAATACAAATATTTAAAAAAAAAAAAAAGAGAGAGAAAGAGAAAAGAAACATGTTCTTCTCCATATACGTATCCCCAAAGCCCATTTGTGGGAGATGCAGAGTCCTGGACGCCGGATGAATTACCAACTGTGGCCATGTACTAAAGTAAGGGTGACGGCCACAGACTTCTGTGAGCTCCAACCAACAGGTGTTCGAGCGCCTGCGATCAGCTGCGAGTCTGAACCGGGCCCTGCACGGGGAGCAGAACGCAGCTCTGCCCTGGGGGTGGACAGCTTTCGCCTCGGGGAGCGGGGAGCCGGAAGCCAGTCACCTGCCCCTCACCCTAAGGCGCTTACAGTTTAGGCGAGTGCCCGGGAACACACTGTACACGCTCATGGGGAGAAGCGAGTGGCTAGGGAGACCCTCATTCAGTCGTCCAACAAACACCGATCGGCACCAGGTTCTCCCCACAGGTGGTGGAGTTGCGCCCACAATGCCTGTTGCCCACACGCCTCTCGTGCTGACTTGCTGATGCCGCGGGTGAGCCCCAGTCTCCCCTCAGGGCGACCACACGTGTGGCTCTTGTCAGCACGGTTGACGGGACGTTGTGCGATGCCGAGATGCCACCTGTAGAGTGTGAGTTCCCCAGGGCAGGGCGCGGGGTGGGACAGGCCCTTCTCCTGTGCGTGCCTCCCAGCCATCCAGCCCTGCCGCTGAAGGCTGCGCCACGTCTGTGGGCTGTCACACGCACTAATTATCTGGTGGGGTTATAAACTACCACTTGCTTTGGCAAGATAACTTTTAAATCATTTGTAAAAAGTGTTTTTATTATGGGAGAGAGAGGGAGAGAGAGAGAGAGAGAGAGAGAAACATCAATGATGAGAGAGAATCATGGATCGGCTGCCTCCTGGGTGCCCTACACTGGGGAGCGAGTCCACAACCCAGGCATGTGCCCTGACTGGGAATCAGACTGTGACCTCCTGGTTCGTAGGTCGACGCTCAGGCACTGAGCCACACCGGCCGGGCTGGCTAGGTAACTTTTAAAAAGAGGAAAAGGGCATTATCACCGTCGCAGTGACATGCAGTAGCACAAGCTGGAGGAGACGAAAGGAAAACAGCGCAAGCCAAAGAATGAATGACGTTTCAGAAAAAGCAGAAGGGTCAGTGCGGACACCTGTTGGAATTTAAAGTGACATTTCTGATTACATAATCGCTGGCTTCTGGGATGTTTCAGAGGAGTACACACCAAGCCAGATGAAAGGCCCTATGGCTGGGAGCCAAAGGTTTGACCTTGGGCAGCCTCTTAATCTCTGTGCCTCAGTTTTCTAATCTATAAAATGGGACAATAAGAACATCTAACTTGGAAGTGATGATAAGAGATATGAATTAATATGCCTGGGATCTAATAGTTACTAAAAAATTATAGCCATGCCCTGGCCAGTGTCGCTCAGTGGTTAGAGTGTTGGCCCTGGCACCGAAGGTTGTGGGTTCAAATCCCATTAAGGGCATGTACCTGGGTTGCAGGTTCGATCCCCAGCCCAGGCTGGGGTGCATGCCGGAGGCAACCAATCAATGTGTCTCTCATGACGACGTTTCTCTCAGTCTCTCCCCCTCCCTTCCACTCTCTCTAAAAATCAATGGAAAAAGATCCTGGGGTGAGTGAGGATCAACAACAACAAAAAGACGCAGCGCCAACATCACCTCTGCAGCAGCGCAGCGCAGCTCGCTGGCTGAGTCCTGATTCCCTGTTTACCCGCTGCTCCCACCAGAACGAAGCAAGCTGGTGCTTAGCATGCCGTGCGGCACATCCCCGGGGCGCGGCACATCCCCGGGGTGCGGCACGAGTGGTTTGAATGAGGGAACGAACGTTACAGACCTGCGAGGTGCGTTCAGGCTCTGTAACCGGACCCGTCAATCTCTCCCGCCCGCTGCCCAGCGGGTGTGTGGCCAGGGCTGACTCTCTGCCCCGAGGCAGCCCTACCTGTGCGGACACTGCCTGGTTCTGGCTGGAGGATGTCAGGCTTGATGGCGTTTTGGACGTTAACAACGTCCAGAGAAAGAGCAGCAAAATAAAGTGGTGACGATTATAACCCAAAGTACAAAATATATATATATCCGTGCGTCCATGCTGATATAAACAGAGTGACTGAACACATGGGGGGGGAGAGGTCTCCCACACGGAAGAACCCAAATAACCTACACAGATACTTCCACGCTCTCTAGTGGGGGCCGCACACGGAGACCCCTTCCGCAGCACTCAGTCTGGCAGCGAGTGTGGGCGAGCAGCTTCCCGGGGGGAACCGGACCCGCACAAGCTCAGCCAGTGAGCACTCAGCAGCCTTAGGTCGCGATGACAGTGTGCGCTATTGATACGATGAGCGATGACGGCGCTCCCCAAGAACCATCCCTCCGGCCTCCTCATGAGAAACGCCAGTGAGTTCCCACAGCGGGCCCTCTTACCGAGCACCCAGCCAGCACCCGCTCTCCGCCTCCTCGCTTCTGTCTCCTCCGAGCCACAGATGTGCTTTCTAAATACATTTCCGTTGACTGCAGAGAGGAAGCGGGAGGGAGGGAAGGAAACATCAGTGACGAGAGAGCATCATGGATCGGCTGCCTCCTGCACGCCCCCCACTGGGGATGGAGCCACAGTTTTCCCATCAATGAAATGGGATGATGACGACAGTGCGTAAGCTGCAGGGTTGCTAGGAGGTTTAGAGGGAGTGTTTACAGGACTGACCCACAGGGCCCACGTACCATCGGCCTTTGCTAACGCTACGCTCTGGGGAGCCGTGACAGTCAAGGTGAGTAGTGATCCATACGGTAATGCGATAGCTAATCAATAACACGTGTTATGCCACGCACACTGCTGAGTGTCTTACGGCAGGGCTCACTCCGTCCTACAGCCACCCAATGTCATGTAGGTCCTTTGCAGACGAGGAATGAGGTTCAGAGACGCTGTGCAGCCTGCCCACCGTCAGGGGCTGGTGAACTGCGGACGGCTGAACCTGACCTGGGTTCGCGCCACCAGTCATCCGCAGCTTCTGGGCACCACAGGACACAGGGCTAACGAGGGTCCGTTAGACAACCAGCCACTCACTGCTTCCCAGGTTGTCTGTTGCCTTTCTGCCTGTCCTTCTCATGCGCATCGATTCTTCCTCCTGCCTTCCCCCATTTTCTTTGTTAAGCAGAATAATCGAAGCTGCCTGTCAAGAAGATCAATTTCTAATGCACCAAGGCCGGCGGAGGCGAGGAAATGGAATGTGTCAGTTATCTATGGCTGTGTAACAAACTGCCGCAAAACACAGAAGCTTAAGACCACAAGTTTTGCCCTGGCCGGGCAGCTCAGCTGGTTGGAGCGTCGTCCCAATGCGCCAAGGTTGCAGGTTCGATCCCGTCAGGGCACAGACAGGAAGCAACCATTGATGCGTAAATACTGGTAAGTGGAACATCAGGCTGATGCTTCTCGCTTTCTCCCTTCCTCTCTCTACAATCAAGAAATAAAACAAAAATTACCCCCACCCCGTTTTCATTTGCTCATGATTCTCTGCAGTTGGCTAAACTGAGGTGGGGTCTAGGGCAGCCTCACTCACACGTCTGGAGTCTGGCCGCTTGTGTGTGGAGGGGTGAGAGGCGGGGGTGGGGGGAGCGCGCTTCAGTTCTCTTCCATGGGGCCTCCCTAGGCTCGCTGGGGCTGGCCTCTGGAGGCCTTGGCTCGGAAGTCCGACGTCACTGTTACACATTTTATCGGTCAACGTGAGTTACAACATCTGTCCAGATTCAAGGGGTGAAGCTAGATCCCACCTCTTGCAGGGAGCAATGTCAAAGACTTGGTGGCTGTGTTTAGTCTACCACACTAAGCAACCCCTCCCCCCAAAGACATCCCTTTACTGTAATCCCTTTTGTCCCTTCACTCCCCTCCCCACTCCCATTCCTTCCGTTGACTTTAAATAATACTTTCTCACTTCACATCACCCAAGGCTTCATTCAGTCACTCAACAAGTAGTTAATTATGTGCCAGGGACCCAGAAGAGAACAAAACAAAGTCGCTGCTCTAATGACTCCGATATTCTAGTTGAGGGAGCGGACCATCAAGAAATAAACAAGTACCTACTGTGAGGCCTGAACCACAGGTGCTAGAGCGAGGGGTGCGGAGTGCACAGGGGTCAGTTACATCCCATAGGATGCCATCTGCAGGCCTGAAGGAGGTGAGGGGAGGAGGAGGTCCAGGCAGAGCAACAGCGGTGCAAAGGTCCTGGGCTGGGGGAGAGAGGGGGGGGGGGGAGAGGGAGAGAACTCCTTACAAGTTTAAATGGAGTGGAAAGAAACACACAACAAACAACCACAATACATTCCATCAAGGGACAATATGAAAAGAAAACACTGAATATGGAAAAGGTCTTGCTAAGCAAAAGCATTTTATTCCACCCGATTCTGTTGGAATGAGAACCAAACGACAGCTTCTGAGAGCGGACCGTCAGCTCCGCCAGCTGCAGGGAGCTCAGCTGCAGGGAGCTCACCTGGGGGGGGGGGGGGGGGGTTGCCTCCTGCCTCCTGGCTTGCGGTGAGGATTAAAGCGACACCATCAAAACGAAAGGTGCTTTCACTTCCTACCGCAGTTGCCAGTGATTTTTTTTTTAAGAACACAAATCAGCTATCACTTTCGGTGTCGGCCCTTCCGAAGGTCCCCGCTCGAGAACAAAGGCCAGGCACCCGAGCTGACTACCAGGCCCCGCCATGGGCGCTTTGCACCCCCTGCCACTCGGACACCCAGTCCTAGCCCATCAGCTCGCCCTCAGCGCCCTCTGCCCGGTGAGGCCCGGGTCCCGGAACCCTCCTCCCCGGGCTCAGGCCCAGAGCACCTCGCCCACACGGTGCCGCAGCTGCCCACCCGACTCACACGGCCCCTGCAGGCCATTTCCCAAGACCCAGTCTCAGCGAGGCCAGCACCAGCCACGACGCCGCTGACACAGCCCGAGCCTCGGCTTCCCCATCTGCAAAGGGGCCCGGGCACCGAACTCCTTAAGGTGGGCGGGAAGCCTGGACAGGTCACGGACCCGGTCCACAGCGACCCCGACGCGGGCGGTTCCGACTCTGGGGCGGAACTGCTGGGTCGCCGACCAGGGCGTCCAGAGCCGCCGCGTCTGCGGTTTGGGGACGGGGAAGTGTCCCCCACGGCGGCCCAGAGCCCCCGCACGACGGCCCGGGAGGTCCGGCAGGCCGGCGCCCCACCCGCCCCGGGCAGGGCTTCCCCGGCCGCAGCCCCGCCCACCGGCCCCGGGCCCTCCAAGCCCCGGCCCGGCGTCCCCCGCGCGACCTCGGAGCGGAGCCGGCGGCGCCCTGCGCATGCGCTTCCCGCGGCGCGCAGGCCCGGTCCTGCAGGAGGCGGAAGCGCGGGACGCGGACACGCGTAGCGGAGCGGGGAGCGCGCGCCTCCGCTAGCTGCCGCGCACGCGCAGCACGGCCCCGAGGGCGCGAGCCCGCCGCCGCCGCCGCCGCCGCCGCCGGGCCGGGACCGCTGAGCGCCCGCGGCGTGAGGCGTGGGAGGGAGCGCGGCCAGTCCGCCCGCGGCGCCGCCCCGTTGTCGTCGGTCTTCGCCTCCCCGCGCCGAGCGCGGTCCGAGTGAGTGCGGGGCCGGGCCGGGGCGCGGGCGGGCCACTCCCGGGGCTGGTGGTTGGCAGGGCCGCGGCCCGAGGGCGGAGGGCCGAGCGGGGCCGGACAGATCAGTCCCGGAGGCGGATGCGACGGAGGCCAGCTCCTCCCGCGCTGCCTGCCCGCGCGCCCGGGGCCTGGGGACATGGGAGGCCGGGGACGTGAGGAGACCGGGGGCCCGGGGAGGCCGGGGCGGTGGGGACGCGGGGCTCAGGTGAGGCTGAGGCCGGGGACGCGGGGGCCGCCGCCGAGCGGGCCGGGCGCTCACAAAAGGGGAGGAAGGAGGAGGAAGCGGGAGCGCCGGGGGCCGCCGGGGACCCGGGACGGAGCCTCGCCCTCGGGGCCTCTCCTGAGACCGGCGCCCACGGGGTGAACCGGTGCGGGTCGGAGCGGGGCTGCGGGCGGGTGGCCTGGGCCCGGGCCGGGCGGGCGCCATCCCTGCTACCGGCGCTCAGGCTCCCCGTGGCCCCGCGACCCCGGGCGACGGCCGGGCAGCCCGGCGGGTCCCTGCCGCCCGAGCGTCCCCTCTCGGGCCCGCGCCTCCCGCTCCTTCCCCGCTCCGGTCTTCGTGGGGAGGGTGTGGGTGTGAGTTTGGGGTTCGCAGGGTTTTAGCTTCGCGCGCTCGGTCTGCTTCTCTTTCGGAGCCGTTCCCGCTGCCCGGCCTGGCGGCGGCGGCCTGCGCTGGGCTGGGCAGTGGGCGCGGAGAGCGGCGACGCTGCCGGGGCCGGGCCGGGCCGGGCCGGGCCGTACGCGCTGGGGCCTCTGCCGGGTGGAGGGGCCTCCTCGGCGTTTCTGCTCGCGGGTGCGCACGCCCGTTCCTGGGCAGGGGCCGCTCCCCCGGACCGGGGCGCAGGGCCTCGCCCCGTGTGAGACGGGCAGCGAGGACGCCTCTCCTCTCGGAAGTGACCGCGGGGGGAGGCGAGCCTGGGAGACGGCGGCGCGCGCCCCGCGCGGTGCTGGAGGTGCGGCCCCGGTGCGGTGGGTCCGTGGCGCGCGGGCCGCGTTTTCAGGCCCGTCCCGTCCCGTCCCGTGAAGTCAGACCGCGGAGCTCGTGGAGGAAGCTGGTGCGTCAGGGCGGCTGGGAGCAGGCTGCTCGGGTCTGCGCTGCCCTCGGGGGAGACCCGCCCAGCCCGCTGCTCACCCTCGTGGGCACCTGTGCACCCAGCGCCACGGGGTGGGCGAGGTCGGACGTGACAGGCCTCCCCGAGGGCACCTCCCCGCGTCCCAGGCCTCCCGCCCAGTCACGGCCCCGGGAGCGGCGGGAAGAAGCCATGTTCCCTGCCAGCCCCACGGACCGCGGGGCGCCCAGGCACCGAGCGAGGGGCATGGGCAGCAGCACGAGTCCTGGGCGCGGGAGACACTGCGTCCCAACCTAGCGCGGTGGTCTGGGCCGGGGCTGGAGGCAAGTGCTGGGCCCCAGAGCAGGTGGGACTGGAGCCTCTTCTGAGGCGGGCCCCGCGGGGGCACCCCGGGGCGGATGCGGGCGGGAGGCAGGCTGTGGGAGGGGTTCTCCCAGCCCGAGGATCGGGATGTTTTTAACCGATTGCTTCTGCACCCCATGCCCAGTGTTGGAAAGCACAGAATGCGATGTCCCAATTCTCCAAACTAGTCAGATAATTTTCTTGTTAGGAAGTTGGAGAAATTGTTTAAATAACAAAATTGTATTCTTAAAGTTAGTTCCTTTAAAAAAGATGATTAGCTTCCCCAGAAGAAATGATTGTACTAATTTATATATGTGGGGTGTGTGTGTGTGTGTGTGTGTGTGTACATACACTGTAACATGGTAAAAATAATTTTGAAAATTACTGTCCTTTCTTTGGATGTTATTTGATAAGAGAAATAGGATCTTAGTTCCTATCTCTATTAAATTCTATAAAATACTAACTATGGAAACCTTTTTCCCCTATATTTTAAAATTTGTTGGTTTTGAGAAAATAATTAAAAATTGTCACTAGAGCAACAAAAGATTAGATTCAAAGTGTTAATATATTATGTAAATCTTTAACTTTTGAAATTAAATATTTGCAGTTAAGACATTTTCAGCTAGAATAAATCTTGTTTTAAATTTCAGTAGCATTGAAAGTTCTGTTCTTGTTATATTTGTGAAATTAGTTTTTTTGTTAAAAATGATAAAAGCTTATTTCTGTAGTACTTTATCTTAAAGCTTGTTTTAGGAACATATTGTCATTACTGTTTCCCCTTAAAAAAAACCAAACCTAAATAATTAGCAAAAAAATTGCTGTGAAGGTCTTTGAGACTTTTTACTGATGCCTGTATTAATTACTTAAAACCCCAATTAAAAATTTGGGCAAAGTAAGTGACCTTGAGTCAATAGTAATAAAGTCCAGGAAGTTTCTGAATGCAAATAAGCATTCATACTCCAAGTTGCTTGTCAGTCCTTAGAAGGTGCCATTTAAGAGGCTGGAGAGCAGTTGCGCTGAGCTCTGGGTGCACCTGGGTTTCACCCTCTCCCAGTTACACTGAGAGTCATTTTTTACCTCTCTTCTGTAAACAGTACTTGAACTCTCTCTTTTTTTATTTGCCTGAGGATATTTTTTTCCACTGACTTTTAGAAAGAGTGGGAAGGAGGAAGGGAGACAGAGAAAGAGAGAAACATCGATGTGAGAGAGGCATGTATCCGTTGGTGGCTTCCCGCACACACCCTGGTACATGCTCTTCCAGGAATCAAAGCGAGACCCTTTGTGCTCTGTCCGGCGCTCTAACCACTGAGCCACACTGCCAGAGCTATATTTTAAAAAAATGTTTTTATTGATTTCAGAGAGAGGAAGAGAGAGGGATAAAAACATCAATAATGAGAGAGAATCATTGATCAGCTGCCTCCTGCACACACCCTACTGGGGATGGAGCCCACAACCGGGGCATGTGACCTTCTGGTTCATAGGTTGACACTCTAACCCAGGGGTGGGCAAACTTTTTGACTCGAGGGCCACAATGGGTTCTTAAACTGGACCGGAGGGCCGGAACAAAAGCATGGATGGAGTGTTTGTGTGAACTAATATAAATTCAAAGTAAACATCATTACATAAAAGGGTACGGTCTTTTTTTTTTTAGTTTTATTCATTTCAAACGGGCCGTAGTTTGCCCACGGCTGCTCTAACCACTGAGCACACTGGCGAGGGCTTTTTGAACTCTTTATTGCTCTTTCTCTCCACCATTGTTTTGTGTTTCTGATTATAAAACAGCAGAGGAGCCCCCTCTGTTCCTGTCTATAATTGGATTACTTTTTACTAGGCTCTCTGATGAAAATAAATCAAGATAAGCATATATAGTTCAACTTTCAGTTTAAATGAATTTTTAGCAAATGCTGTTAATTATAGTCTGAGTTGTATAGACACTATTGACATGGTTTATAGACAGAAGTAGGAAATCGATGTTTTTGCCCACGTGGCAGCTGGAAGCCTCAGAGGGAAATCCTGGAGGCACCACCACAACCTTTACCTGGTTTTAAGAACATGAAGGTGTTTCCTTACAGACTTTGTATTTAATTAAAATAATTCTACCCAAACTTCATGTGCATTGCCATTTACTGTAAACTCTTTTCAGAACCTGAAAAATGACCCAAGTTAATCCATGTGAATATTACCCAAAGCTAGGGGAAGACATGCGACATTACCGTGTGGGACGCAGGCTGTCGGTGGGCGTCACTGCCTTTGCACAGGTGGCTGGATCTGGGAGAGGCTCCGCACTGGAGGTTACATGGGCTAAGCCCCACGGGCAGGCCTGAGCCGAGTGCTGTGATGCTTCCTCTCCTTGACTCCTCACAAGGACCAGAGCTGTTGAGCTGTTCACATCCTCATTTTGTAGATGAAACACTGTGAGTTTGGGGCTAGAGTAGCTCACCCTCGGTCTTTCGCCCCAAAGTGGTGGGTCCTCCTTGGCCATGCCTGAGGGACTGACCATAGCCCGCTCCTACCTGGAGAAGGAGCATCCTCTGAACACCCAGCCTTCTGAACACCCAGCCTTCTGAACACCCAGCCTTCTGAAGGAGGAGTCAGTGTGCAGGAGAATGACCGGGTCTGGGAGGGCTGAGACTGTTGTGTTTTCTGTTTGAATCTGATACTTTCAGAACTTGAAGTTCTGATGTGGCTAGCATAGTGTTGGTAAACATTGTAATGAAATACAAAATTGTGTAATTGTTTTAAATTAGAATCAGCTCAATAAAAATGGGTAGTGCCTTGTGCAGTGACTGACGCTTATTTGTCAGTGGACGTGCCTTAGTAACTTCTGTATTTACGGAGTTTTGTCATGGGTGACTTTTGGGGGTTCGTGTTATGAATACAGTTTTGTGGGAAGCAAGGAGTAACAGAAGGCAAAAGCAACTGCAAGTGTCACACAAATAAGCTCTGTGTAGTGCTCCTGGTATTTCTCATCTGTAACACGTTGCTGCTCTAAAAATGTCTCAAATGACTGCTCATTTTCACCAACTTAGAATTTCCATCCTGTTTTTACCGGTTGACACACTTTCTACTTTATTTGGCGCCAATGGACCAAAACCAAGGCTTAGAAGAACCTACAAAGTCATGCCTGCGGGCTGTCTGTGCCCAGCATCCCCTCCTGCCTTCACGGTACAATCTAGCCTAAAGGTCCTGCCAGCTGGTGGCTTGGATTCTGCTGTGAACTTGGGGTGCTTGTTGTGTCTACTCATGACCAAGGCAACATGCTCTTGTCTTTGCTGCACTGGAGACTTCCACGATTTTACATGACGTATTGTTAGTGGATTGTGTATCTTCCCGTCAGAGTTTAAGCGCCAGGAGGTCAGAAACTGGTTAACAGGCTATTGCATGCCCAGCGTCTGATTAGACGCTGACTGTTGGAGAACTGCGTCAGGAGGCTGCTGCTGTGAAGACCCTCATTTAAAGACCACATCGGACTGGATTCCAGGGAAGAACTTTGAATCCCGATTCCAAAATGAACAATTTTAAATGAACGGTTTTACATTGAAATAGTTTATGTGGCTCCTGGACTTTTGGCTTTTGGTTAATGGCAGGAGAGTGTGCATGTGTGTCTTAGCACGTGTTCCCTGGTGGTTGTGTTTTAGTGCTGAAAATTGGCTAGCTTCTGCTAGAGTCAGGGCGATGGCCAAGTCTTGGTGTGACTAATGGAAGTGTTGTGTGAATTGATTCTCTGCCTAGCCTTAGATTGATATCTAACTTTAATACATTTTGTTTAGCCTTTTGTTCTTTCCTTTTTTCCTAAGAAACAGGCTAAATAAAAGTTTCATGGTACAAAGTTGGGATTGGTGATGTGCCTATCCCAGATGCAGAATCAGGTGTACTTGGCAGACAGAATGGTGTGAGCTCAGGGACAAGGACTTTATCTTATCCTTCCCAGATCGTGGGTCCCCACAGCTTCCTCGTTCTACGAGCAGAGGTGGGTGGTCAGTGTTCGGGTTGATTGGAGGTCCTGAAGGGAGTCAGCTACGAAGCCTGGAGTAGATCACTTGGCTGTGGGGCTTTGTGGGGAGGAGGGGTCTTTACCGTATGAACGTTGTTACACAGAGAAGAAGAGTTAGGGACAGGCAGGTGGAATTGAGTGCAGTCCCGAAACAGTGAGAAGGACGTTTCCACATGAATCTCCCACCCCCGCCTCTCTGCCCCCACACCCCATGATCAAACTTTCAGTCGACTGCACAGCTCTGTGAAGGCGAGAGAGAAATGAGCTGGTGGGAAAGAGCTGCTGGGACAGTGTCTTTCTCCTTAAAATTGGTCAGATGAAATTAAAGTTAGAGTTCAGTCAGTACAGGCCGTGACCCATGAAATGTGCTTCAGGTGCCTGGCCCGGAGGAGCTGCTCAGAGAAGGCCGCCCCGATTCTCCTGGTGCCCCTCACTGACGGGCCGCGCCCCGCTGCTCTGCTGCTTCCTCCCGCAGCCCTCCCTGGGCTCCTCGCCTTTCCTCCCCACCGGCTGGTGGTTTCTGTAGTATTACCACGTTGTGGTTTTAAATAGCCTGTTCCTGGTTAGAATGAGGTTGCATATCTTTTTGTACACTTACTGGCCATTCACTGTTTGACGAAGTGCCCATATTTTTCTATTTAAAAATTGATTGTGGACTTCTTTATTCAGAAGTCTTTTGTTAGTTATATATTTTGCCGCTGTGTCTTCCCACTTCGTCATATGCAGTTTCACTGACTCAATGTTTCTGTTTGTTTGTTTGTTTGTTTTTGTTGTTGTCAATCCTCACCTGAGGATATTTTTGCATGGTTTTTAGAGAGAGTGGAAGGGAGGGGGAGAGAGAAACATGGATGTGAGAGAGACACATTAATTGGTTGCCTCTCGCATGCACCCTTGACAGGCATCAACCCCGGGACCCTTCAGTCCGAGGGCTGATGCTCTATCCACTGAGCCAAACCAGCCAGGGCTTGCTTTGTGTGTTTTTCGATGACTAGAAGTCCTTAAGTCCTATCAGTCTTCCCCTTTATGGTTGGTGCTTTTCGTGTCTTTCCCTACCCTGATGTCATCAAGTAATTCCTCTGTTATATTCTAAATGCTCCATGGTTTTGCCTCCCGCCTTTAACTTTGTAATTCTCTTGAATTGGCTTTGGTGCATAGTAGGGAGAAGGATCAGTTTCATTAACGCGTGGTGTGGCTAGTCTTTTCAGTTTTAGCCATTGTAATCGTGTCTAATGGATTTCACTGTGGTTGTAATTTACATCCCCCAATTGCCTGATAATGTTGAGTATCTTTTCATATGCTTATTTGTCATCCCTAACATTTTTGGTGTTCAAATATTTTGCCCATTAAAAATTTTTTTGCCTTAGTGGTACATTCTTTATATATTCTGTTACAAGTCCTTTATCAGATACGAGCAATGCTTTTGTCCTATGCTGTGGCTTGTTTTTTCATTTTCTTAAGTTTCCTGAAGGGCAGAAGTTACATTTTGATGATGTCCCATTTATCAATTTGTTTTATGGATTGTGCTTTTTTGGTGTCATACTTAAGAAATCTTTGCCTAATTTTGGTCACAAAGATTTTCTCCCATTTCCCCCTCTGTAGAAGATTAGTAGTTTTAGTTTTTACATTGAGGCCTATGATTCATTTTGAGATCATCCTTATTTATGGTATGGCATATGGACCCAAGTTATTTAAGGCATGGAATGTAAAAGGTAGCTTCCTTCAGAGAGCATTTGATTTTGTGTCAACCAGTCTGCGATCACCTGAAACGAAGGTCCAGGCCTCAGGGTCTGTAGCTCATCCTGAGCGGGGTAGCGAGGGGGCCCTGCTTCTTCAGGTTGGGTTAGACACTTGGGGACCCAGCCTCTGATTTCTGTCTCTTTCCCGCGTGCTGCGGGAAGGAAAGTTGAACATGTCAGAATTGGCAAGTGACTTCAGGGCAAAGGTGTTTTCTGTGCTTGTTTATCTCTGGTTCCTGATTTCACTTTAATTTTGTTCCGTATTTCCTTGTTGTCTTGTCAGTTTCTGGTTGCTTTTAAGATTAAAGTATTCCATCCATCTTTTAAGTCTTTTTTCAGGTAATACGGTCTTTTTCAAATAATATAGCCTGCTGTTAGGAACCAAGGAAACTTTTTTCATTTCTACTCCAGTGCCGTCTCTCCTATAGTAGCCACTAGCCCAGGGGTGGGCAAACTTTTTGACTCGAGGGCCACAGTGGGTTCTTAAACTGGACCGGAGGCCGGAACAAAAGCATGGATGGAGTGTTTGTGTGAACTAATATAAATTCAAAGTAAACATCATTACATAAAAGGGTACGGTCTTTTTTTTTTTAGTTTTATTCATTTCAAACGGGCCAGATCCGGCCTGCGGGCCGTAGTTTACCCACGGCTGCACTAGCCCCATGTGGCTATTAAAATTAGAATGAAATTAAGTTAAAAGTTCTATTCCACAGTCACACTAGCCCCATTTCAAGTGCTTGGTCCCCACATGTGGCTAGTGGCTACTCCCTGGGACACTGCAGACACAGCATTTGCATCACTGCCCGAGATTCTATTGGATGGCACTGGCTACACTGAGCATGCCCCGGGCACTGGTTGTGGTGCACTGGTCGCCTTAAGAACCACGAATACAGGTGTCCTTGTTGCGTAAAGTTTGACTTTCTCTGCACTTTGCCTGTGGCTAGAACAGATGATCGAGCCCCTTTATAAGCTTGACGTGAAGCCTCCCCGTGAGGTGCGTGGGGGTTCGCAGCCTGGGCAGGTGGTGCACTGAGTACTGACAGTTAGCTTCCAAATGTCTGCCAATGTCACTGAGATTGACTGAAAATATGTATGATGTGTTGACTTGAATCCCTGGCCTTGGCGGTTGTTGTCTGGTAAATAGGCAGTTGCCACGCCATGTTTCAAGTGCTTTGCAAAGCTGCCGGGGACTGCCGGGCTTGCAGGACGGCTGCACCCTCTGTGGAGGGTCAGCAGGAGCTGGCCTGGGGGAGAGGGGAAAGATGGGGACTGTTCTAGGGAGAAGAAGAGCACAGGCAAAGATAGATGGTGGAGGGAACGTGCAGATTGGTTTACGGCACCGCAAATTAGCCTCTCGTATTAAGAGAGGGGGCCAAAACCACAGATGGAAGAAAATGTCATGAGTGGAAAACCTGAAAGGGTGCTCCCTTCCTCCATTCCCGCAGGCATCCCTGCTACTATTTAAGAATGTAGTAGATTAGGGATGGCTTGGAACCTCTGTAGCCACTGCGCTCCAGTCCGAGAGTGTTTGCAGGTAGGAGCGGGGGCATGTGGACCGGGGCCATGCGGAAGCGGCCCCGCTGTCCCTGTCTGCCAGCTTTCCATGCTGTGGATGGGCCCGGGCACTTACTGGGCATGTTTCTAGCCTTCTTGTCAATCTGGAACTTGTGTTTTGTTTTGTTAATCCTCACCTGGATGGACTTTTTCCATTGCATTTTCAGAGAGAGTGGAAGGGAGGGAAGGAAGGGGGTGGAGAGAGAGCGAGCAAGAAACATCGATGTGAGAGACACATTTATTAGTTGCCTTCTGCGCACACCCTGACCTGGGGTGGGATGCAAACATGCAACCTAGGTACATATTCTTGACTGGGGATTGAACCCACACCCCTTCAGTGCTTGGGGCAATGCTCCAACCATTGAGCACACCAGCCAGGGCTGAACTTTATACTAAGGGAGTGACACTATATGTGTTTTTACGACTTCCTCTTTGTACTCAGCTCTGATCCTGAGCCTCACCTGAGGGATGTACATTGTCAGTGTTCATTCATTGTCGCTGTTGTGTAATCTGCCTACAATTGGTGGGCATTTGGCCTCCAGCCTTTTGCTATTGCAGACGCTGCTGTGTCTGTTTCCTGCCGCCTACATGCGTGCCGATGTCCAGCCCGTCCGAAGGAGCACCGTTGCTGGCTCTGGGCTGGCTAGTGTTCAGCGGGACTGGTTGCTGCCAAATTGCTTTCCAAGTGCTTGTGCCAATTCGCTCCCCCACGAATATGGGAAAGTAAGTGACTCCTGGCTCCACGTCCTTGCCAGTAGTTTATTTTGTCTGGCTTTTCAGTTTTGCCATTCTTTCGAGTGTGTAATAATATCTGTTTGGCTTTAAATTGAATTTCCCTCATTACTAATGCTGTTGAGCTTCTTTTAATCTATTGGCCATACCTCCTCTCTGGTTTCGGACGGACTTGTGAGGTCCTTGGCCTGAGCTCTCGGTTTTGCTTCCTGGCGGTAGCCCTTCTTTCTGGGTGTGGACCGCAGAGTCCTTTGTCTGCCGTTGTTTGCTTTGTCTTCCTTTTGACGTGTCTTAGAACGAAAGTTTTTAATATTAAAATTCTTTATCAATATTTTCTTTTATGATTAGCATTTTTTGTTTCATTTAAGGAATCTTTATTGGAGGGCTACATTTTGATATGAAGTATTTTTATTTAGTTCATAAAGCATTTATTGTTCTATTCAGTAAGTAAGTTCATTATGTAGATATACTTTTTAATTTCCATTCAGATTCCTGAAAAGTGTTTGATAAATTACAAATGAGTGTATTTTTTGATATACCTGGTTGTGACTTATTTCTAAAATTGGACTGTAGTCACAAAATTTGTTGTGTGTGAAACTAGTTTTTTGAAATGTTATCTTAAATAGACCCATGTCGTAGGTCACTTCGGCTACGATCTTGGTCTAAGAAACTTCTGGGCTCTGAGCTACTTAAGTAGTTTATACCTTGGTTATGCAAAATCGACTTAAGTAATAGATGAGCCTAAGTTTTTAGTTAATAGAGTTTCTGATATTTTATTTCTGCCTCTGGAAACGTGCTGGCTCCTGGCTCAGGCTGAGGTGTAAATGGCCCTGTTCTACCCACACTGAAGCTTTCGGAAAAGTGACCAGAAAAGGGACAGCCTCACCTGCCAGTCTGTTTGAGCTCAGCTGTCAGGCAAGGGCTCACGCTGGGCCTGCAGCTGCCTTCCTTTCACTGACTTTGTTAATTAAGCTGTTTAATTTTACTTTCTTAGGGACTGATTTTTAAAAAAAGGAAAGAAAGAAAATTTTTGGTTTGTGATTATGCTGAGGCCATTTAGTATAGTCCTTATTTTGGGTGTCCTTTTCAAGTTTATTTATTTTTTTACAAAAAGTAATATTAATGTGAAAAATTATAAAAATTAAATAGTGAGTCAAAATTTAAATTTTGTCCCTTCCCCAAAGCCTCAGGAATTAGAATTGAAGGTGTCTAGGTCGCCTGGTGTGTGTAGAGGGGCAGGTCTGTTTAGTAGAACGAGCATCTCATCTAGGAGACAGAACACCTAGGTGCGCAGGTTGGCTCTGTGCCTTTGGTCATGGGACTTTCAACAAGCTGTCTAGTTCTGTGATCCCAGTGTCCTTACCGATCAAGTCCGCTCGTGATCTCAGTCCTTGAGGCTGTGTGCACAGTTACCATGTTAAGTGGGTACAGATGTGAAGTGTTGGCATTGGCGCGTTAACAGACTTATATGGTGTTTTGCTACTGAAGGCAACCCTTTGTGCTAAATGTGTTTCCCTAGCTTGTCCTTGAGCTGTTCTGTTCAGTTACTTCATTTGTTCAGCATCTATTGAATGCCTGTCTTGTAACAGGTACAGACCTGAGGGGACCAAGCCGGACACAGTGCACTGTGATGCCCACAGTGCTCATGTCACAGCAGGTGCTCTGAGAACTCAGAAGGCATGTCCCCAGTGCTGGTCAAATTCAGGCGTTGCCAGACAGTAAACCCTTTAGACTTTGTGGATCACATTTTTTTTAGCCCTTTATTTTATTTTATTTTATTTGTTTATTTTTTTATATTTTATTGATTTTTTACAGAGAGGAAGGGAGAGGGATAGAGAGTTAGAAACATCGATGAGAGAGAAACATCGATCAGCTGCCTCCCGCACACTCCCCATTGGGGATGTGCCCGCAACCAAGGTACATGTCCTTGACCGGAATCGAATATGGGACCCTTGAGTCCGCAGGCTGATGCTCTATCCACTGAGCCAAACCGGTTAGGGCTTTCTTAGCCCTTTAAAAAGGTAAAGATCATTCTTAATCCAGGACCTCTACAAAAACTGGCTGCAGACTAGATGTGGCCATCTCTGCAGGATCCAGCTGAGTAAAAGAACCTGGAGAAGGTCAGTGAACAAGGGGAAGCAGGAAGGGCCTTCCAGACAGAGGACACACCTGTGCAAGAGCGCAGGCGTGAGAGGCTGGGCTCTGGGATTGAATGTTTTTATCAAGTTGAGAGTACAGGATGGGTTGTGCAGAGAAGGCGGTGAAGTTGATATTATAGACAAGATCAATGCAGTTTGCACTTGATTCTGATACAGAGAAGGGTTATGGGGCGGGAGGGTGGTTGGACTGGAGTTACAAAGCTCAGCAAAGGGGTATTGCAGTAACACACTTTAGAAGTCATTAAGGAAACAGCTGCCCAGTGCCGCCTCACTGGTAAAGTGGCGAGCAAAGTTCAGAGGGTGTGATATAGTTATATAATTACTAGTGTCCCGGTGCATGGATTCGTGCACATTGAAAGGAAGTTAATTAGAAGAAATATTTTAATATCGCTATTCACCCAATAGAAGTGTCAACCAAATTCACGATAGACAATGACAGATTGAAACACAGGTGTGCGATTGGTGCTAGTGAGAGCTTTATATGTATCGCGCATGTGCCGGTCAACTTAGCCTTTTATATATGTAGAATAAACTTGCTTAATTAGGCCAGCTTTCTGATTTAGCTAAACTTTTTCCAGTCCAATGAAGCACTCCAACTTCTCTTTCAGGTAATTTTCAGCAACACAGTAGTAAATATCAACACGAAGCAGGTTATTATTGTAGATCACGCAGGGAGAACAAAGAGTAAAATATTGAACTCTAGCAGTGTTTAACTATAATCTGCACAGTGAGAAAACCTTAAGTCATTTTTCAAGGTCTACCAGTTCTTCTTTTCAGTCGGGTCAAGTTTCTAAACTTTCTAAATCTCTGTTTTCTGGCTAATGAAAAGAAAATAGGATTTTACCAAATCTCCTATCTACCTACTCCAGGACTCCTGTGAGGATTAAATGAGATGAGGCACGTGAAAACACTTCACAGACATTTGGTTAAAGTGTAAAATGTTTGCACCTGGCTATAAAGCAAGCCATGTTCCTGGGCTGAAGAAACTGCAAGGAGGCTAGTTGCTATGGAGAGGAAGCCAGGCGTTGCTACGTGATGTCATCACCTGGTGCCCACAGTGACTGTTTCTGTGCTGGGCTGGGCTATGGACCGCATTTTGTGCTATGGGGTCTCAGCAGCGTTGGCTGCGATTTGGTGGGTATCACTCCGGGGTGGTGGCAGAGTCTGTGTCCCACTTGGGGGAAGCCGAGTGTTGGTTTGTTGGCGCCAGGTCTGTGGTGCCATTTACCTTTAAATGGCCAGTGCGTGTCATGGCAACTCCTGCATTGAGCGTCTGTCCCCTGGTGGTCAGTGCATGACATAGCTACTGGTTGGATGGATGGACACTTAGCCTTTTATATATATAGATGTTGTACAAATAAATGAAGAAAGCCTTAAGGGTGCAGCTGAGGACTGGGAGAGAGGCATGTGAGGCCTGCTCTGAGTTCATCTCCAGGCCCTGAGCTGGTAAGTCCAGGTTATGTCCAGCATGGCTCCCAGATTTCCCCTTTGGTATAAGTTCATGAAGCTCTCTTTGCTCTTATGCAAATGCTAGTGATTGAACAAAAGCTTTGAGGAGGAAACATTTACTCCTAGGTTCATGCGTCCCAGAAATCTCAAGGGACTTGTGTGAGCACGTGAGCTGTTTCCCTGGGGAGCGACTCGGGGGCTTTCATCAGATCATTGAAGGGCGCCCACCCCCCAAGGGAGCCAGTCCTTGTTAGATGGTGGACACCTGGTGCTCTTCAGCGGTTTGGGGCCGTGAGCAAAGGCTAGCCATCCAGATTACAGGAGTCTTACTTTAAATGTAATATACCCCAAACTGCCAAGTCAAACGCAAACAGATGCAGCTGCCTCCTAAATTGAACCATCTGAACCAGCAATTAAAATGTTTCCCCTGCTCTCCCCCACCCTCCAAAGTCAAAACAAGACACGTTTTGGTACATGGAGGCCAGCCAGGTATTTGGGACTCTAGTTAGCATGAAATATTTTCAACACAGTATTTTACATTCGACAAAGCTAACGTTTATATTGTTAGGCATATCTTAATGGTCACGTGGCTTCAAGAGATGGACAAGTGCCAGTGTTAAGGGTAGGGCATGCTGACACACAAAATGGGTGTGGTTCCTTCTGCGGAGTTAGAAATGTGTGAGCAGTGCGTTGTGGAGCCACGCTTAACTCGTGCTGTTACGGCGAGCCCTCGGCGACACGTGCAGGAGCAGCAGTGGGCTGGTGAGTCCTAGCGGCAGTGCACGAGTCAGTAGCAGGAAACCTTGGCTGTTGTGTGTCGTCTTGTAGCAGGCATTCTGCCGGGCTCTGAAAGTGACAGCCAGGTGAGACGGGCCCTCTCCACCAGGTCTCTCAGTCAGCGAGGGAGAGAGAAATCAACCATTGATCACAGGCGGTCGGGTGAGGCCCAGGGTAGAGCTGTCACAGGGCAGGGGGATGGAGAGTCACCTTCCTATGACAGCTCAGTTCCCCATTTCTGAGTCCTTTCATACCTATTGCTTATTTTCCCAGACTCTCCGATAGCCTATTGGCCAATTTCCCATGAAGTCAGTCACACACGCTCAGGTATGCACAGTTCATGTCTGGGAGGCCATTCCTAGAGGGCTCTGTTCTCCTTTGCCGCCCGCGCTGGGCGCTCCTCTGCCAGGCCTCTGTTGTCCGGCTTTCCTGTGCCCTCATCCTGGGCTTTTCTCCAGAGCTGGGTGTGTGCTTGTTACCTCATCCCTGTATTTCTTGGCCGACTTCTTGTGTTGGTAGGTACATCACCCGGCGGTGGATCCCCGGAAAGAGGTGGCGCAGGGCCGCCACACGCTGCTCGGACCGGCCTGCCCCAGCTGGGCCTCAGTCCCGCTCCTGGTGCGCAGCTGCCGTTCCAGCCGCCTTCCCCTGGCCCTGGGGATTCCTGTCCTTAGCTCTTCTCCGTTGGAGCTCATGTGTTCTTTACCCAGGTCTTCCTCACATTTGCTTGTGCTCCTCACACGATGGTGGAGACTTTGTCCAGGGGCTTTTTGAGATAGGATGCTTGGAGGTAAAGTGTTAGAGACAAATGCGTGATTGAAACCGTGATTGACAGTTTGTCTAGTTTCTCTTTCCACTTCCTTTCTTCCTTTCTCTCCCTCCCCCCTCTTTCCCATCTCCTTCCCGCTCCCCTCTGACATGGGTGGGGGGACCTGGGAGTTCACTGTCCAGTGTGGACCGTGATTAGATCCACCTCTGTTTTGTAAAGCTGGGCTGGGTGACTCAGTCCAAAGACACTCCTTTTTCGGGGGAATGACCCTCCAGCCTCTGTCTGAGGGAGGAAGGTCAGTCACATGGAGGCATGGTGTTGAGTTCTAGCTGCAGCTCAGCACCCTCTACCCTGAGCTCTGCCTGCACGGTGCTGCCAGGGGAGCCTCCTGGGGCACCGCTGGGCACTGCAGCTTCTCCGTGTTTCCACTCTGGCTTAGGGCCTGGCTTTCTTGGCCTGTAGAGTCATTTATATGCTTCCAATCTTTGTATAATTTGTTTCCTCCAAGTTTTTCCTCCTGCTTTTTTTCTATTTGTTTTGGTCTCTCTCTTCCATGTTAGAATTAGAACTAAGCTTTTCTTATAATTTCTAAAATTTTGTTCCTTTCTTTCCTTTCAGTTCTCCCTGTGCTGTTTTATTTTATTTTTTATTTTTTTTTATATTATATATTTTATTGATTTTTTACAGAGAGGAAGGGAGAGGGACAGAGAGCCAGAAACATTGATGAGAGAGAAACATCGATCAGCCGCCTCCCGCACATCTCCTACTGGGGATGTGCCCGCAACCCAGGTACATGCCCTTGATTGGAATCGAACCCGGGACCCCTCAGTCCGCAGGCCGACGCTCTATCCACTGAGCCAAACCGGTCTTGGCACCTGTGCTGTTTTAAAATAATTTTTTAAAATACCACTTTAGTATAATTTTAGTGGGAGGGGGTGAAATAGATGTGTATATTCTGTTGCCATATTAATTTGTGATGATTAGATGTTTCAGTAGTTCTCAGTTCCTTCACCTGTATTTTCTTAGCTTAGGATGTAGGTTTGAAGACAGGAACTTGACGTCAGATTTTTTACCCGTCTTTCCACAGAGAGGCGGTTGGTGAAGCTGACTGAGGTGGTGGCCACAGCCGGCCTCTGAGAACCCAGTGCCGTAAAGTGGTCTCTCCTGTGCCGTCTCCCTTGGCAGGTTCTCTTCGCGGCTATGGAAGGAGGAAAGAGAAGCTAGGGTGTTGCCGCACACTGTCACTGACGCCTTCCAGAGCTGCGGGCCTTCTGACCGTGAGTAGTGTTCTCTTGCTACGCTTGTGCTGTGGGTTTTTGTTTTATTTGATTTCCCTTTCACCTGCCCTGGGTGACTTTGACTCACAGTAGAAACAAACCAAAGGCATTGGTTTTTGCAGAGCGGGCGAGGGAAGAGGTGCGAGGTGAGCTGTGTAGTGCCTTCTGTGTGTATGTACGTCACACGTGTGTTTCTCAGATGGGCAGCATTACCATCACGGTAACAATGCTACTGGTAACAGAACAGCACATGCTCTAGTAGTGCCTGGTGCACAAGGAACGTTCTCATCACCACTACTGACTGCGTCCTCACAGTGACCCTGGGAGGAGGACCACTTTTCCCGCTTCACACTTGCGGAACCAAAATACAGAGGGTTCAAGGTTACTAAGCTAGTAGACGCCCAGCTCGGATGCACACCCCATGTGGCTTCAGCGTGTGTGCTCTCTACTAATAGCCGTTCCCGTGGGCCTGGGTGCAGGCCTGGCTTCGCTTAGGAGCTCTTCCCTGACACCAAGCCCAGCTTTCTCCTCGGGCAGAGCGTGTAGCTCTGGGACCTCCTGCCGGTGTGGAAGACGCTGTGAGGCGTGTGCAGTGTGCTCAGCACTCACACCCGGTTGTGACGGTGATTCCGTGGCCTTGTTCCCATTCTGACCAGAGGAAACAGCCCCAGAGAGAGGGGCTCTTTTGCAGTTTGTGAATTTGGAACTTGTCTTTTGCTCACAGGTGGCCAGTTGTAGAGCGAGATTCTGCCTAGTCTGTCTGAACCAGACTGCTCTTCCCCATAGGCTAGTGGTATTGAGGACAGACAGTTGATAGAAGATTCGTAAACCTCGCTGGGGGTGTTTACCAATATGTTGGTATGGAAAAAGCCTCATGAACTTGGACTTCCTGGGCCCAGAATTCATAGTGATTTATAATTTATGTTGAACTTGGCTTTGGCAGTGTCTTTGTCTTAGATGTCCGAGGGGCAGGGCCCTGGATTGTTTTTTTCATTTCCTTTTGAGGGTCAGTTCACTTTCCTCCTTTGTTCTTTCTCCCCCAGACCTACTTCTATTTCTACAGAGACTAGGTATGAGGGAAAGGAAATTATGTCATGCAGTCTCAGTTTCCTAGCAAGGCCTGGAAGTATGGCTCCTGTTTTTCCAGTTCCTGCTCGGTACTGGCTGCGGGAGGAGCCTGCTCTGTGTATGTGCTGGGCGAGGTGTGATTGTGTTGCCGGGGAGAGAAGGTCACAGCTCAGCTATTTGCTTCCCTTGTGGAACTCCCCCTCCTAGTCCATAGAATGTGTTTCTTTGTTCAACAGTGTGTTTTGTGTATTTGGGGGTAAGTCTGTTTCTGAGAGTCTTTGAGGGCAAAGATTGTATTTCATCTCTGCATCTTTTCTGCTTAAGCCACAGTTAGTTTTCATTAAATGCCGAACAAAGAACTGTTTAATGCTTACCACAAAATAAGTTCTCTTTTCTTAGTAGATCCGAACAATTTCTTCACATCCTTGCCAACACTAGTTATTTTTTGTTTTGTTTTCTAAATAGTGATCATCTGAATAAGTATGAGGTTGGTTTTAACATCATAAAAATTTTGAGTAGAATTAGAAAAGTGACTGCATAAATTTCTTGCTAAGTTGGAATAGTATCTGTCGATACCAATATGACAAAACCAAAAGTGTAGGGGAGGGCAGTTGACAAAGAAAACCGGCCACCGTGTAGCTGTGTTTGGAGAGAGAAGTCACTTATGTCTCCTCCTCTCACTGGAGCAAGGAATGGATCCGCACCAGCTGCTGCTGTTTCAGGAAAAGAGTACGGAGTCAGGTTGTAGAAACAGTTTGCTCTTTTAAGCCCCCACAAGGGATAGTTTAAAATGTAGTGTTGATTTTTCCCTCTTCATGGCTGAGAAATGTAGGTGGTAGAAGGGACTCACGTTCACCACCAGGGGCCCTCCTGACATTAGCATGCCTTCCTGCGGGAGCTGGCCAGCCACAGCCAATTTCTCGCAGGCAGCCCGGAGGCTGCAGCCCGGAGGCCTCTGTGCTTCTGTGTCTAACAGAGAGGAGCAGTCCTCTGATACTGCTGCAGTTTGCTAACTAAGGTGAGTGCTCACACCAGGGATACATTGGATTTAAGGGGGAAAAAAGAAAATGGATGAAATGCTCAAGTTAGTTAGGTGTGTACATGCATGTTCAATAAAATAAAGTTTTATTTGAGCAATGTCAACATTAAAGTAAATAACTGGTTGACTCTCTTTTGATG
Organism: Myotis myotis; assembly: GCF_014108235.1. Classification (NCBI taxonomy): domain Eukaryota; kingdom Metazoa; phylum Chordata; class Mammalia; order Chiroptera; family Vespertilionidae; genus Myotis; species Myotis myotis. The sequence continues at coordinate 815,045 of NW_023416320.1, forward strand.
TTTGTGTTATTCTGATCAAAAACAACTCCCTCACCCCCCGCCCTAACTGGTTTGGCTCAGTGGATAGAGCGTCGGCCTGCGGACTGAAGGGTCCTGGGTTTGATTCCGGTCAAGGGCATGTACCTTGGTTATGTGCACGTCCCCAGTAGGGGGTGTGCAGGAGGCAGCTGATAGATGTTTCTCTCTCATCGATGTTTCTGACTCTATCCCTCTCCCTTCCTCTCTGTAAAAAATCAATAAAATATATTTTTAAAAAACCCTCTTTTATGACATGCGTAGTTAGGTTGAAATGTTTGCAGCATTTCTTGGCATGCACTGTGTCATCATGCCCCTCCCAGGATATTTGAAAACCTAAAGTGGCATCTGACAGCTTTCAGGGCTGTTTTTTTTCTCTTAAACTTGATGACAAGTAGCCTCCCAATAGTTTCTAAGCCTGGAATTTAGCTTTGATCTCCTGTATGGCGAAACAATTAGAGATAGCCATTAATTAGTGTCTGTGGAAGTGCTCTGGTCCAGTGATTTTCAACCTTTTTCATCTCATGGCACACATACTCTAATTACTGACATTCTGGAGCACACCAAAACATATATCACACTTTTTGCCGATCTGACAAAAACAAAGTATAATTTTGATTCCTTCACCTGGGACGGCTATTGTTATGTTGACTGTTGTCTTTTTAAATTTGACAATCTACGGGAAAAGAGGTCAGTGCCACTGACTAAATAGTCAGGTGCTACCCGATTAAAACATTCCTGCAGCGCCCAGTGAAAGCTTCCGCTCTGGTTCCGGATTGTTTAGCGCAAGAACACCCTCAGAATTTCCTGCCTGTTGGGTGTTGCATTTTCCCTTCCGGGTCACCCACCGCAGCGCGGTTTCCCTCCGTGGCTGTGCTTATTTCCTGGGCATTTTGATGCATTTCTCTGCCACCAGCTTCGTGTCCAGCAGGTACTGCACTGGCTTTGTCTGAGTTTGTGCTGGGGCAGGAATGCCGTCACCAGGGGTCGTCCCCTGAGAGCAGCTCGCCTGTCTCATGCCCTTTCTGTGGTGCGTCTCTCCTCTTTCTTTCTCTGTCCCTGTGGTCCTCCCTGGTTCAGTTGCTCCATAGGCCCAGCAGGGCCTTCTTCCTGACGCGCTCTGGAGACCTGGTAGCAAGCGAGGTCGGCGACACTGTAGGTGGTGGGCTAAGTGTGTGGTCTGGTCTGGCTGGGGTCCGAGTGCTGGAGCCTGTCTAGCTCTGCCACTGACCAGTTAGCTGTGTATTGGGTGTGCCCTTCATTACTCTGTTCCTCATTCCTTCCCATGCCACGTGGATTACAGCATCACGGACCTCATTGGCTGTTGGGAGTGCTCATTGAGAAAATAGGTGAGGAACACAGGCTGTGGAGCTGGCTGCAGGGGGAGTCCCACCCAGCTTTGCTACTTAGAAGCTCTGTGACCTTGAACAAGTAGCTTAGCTCTCTGCTTCAGTTTCTTCATCTGTGAGTCAGGGTAATAGAATCTACCGTGTGCGATTGGCTGTTAATAACCAAATGAGTCAATATTTTGAAAATACTTAGAACAGGGCTTGGCATGCAGTAAACATGAGCTGGGTGTCGTCATTATGTCGTCCTTGTCCTCTTATTTGCGCTATCAGTGTGGCTGTTAGACGACTTTGTGACTGACTCTAGTTGCTGCTCCGTAGTGATAGCTATTGTCATCGTCCTCCTTCTCAGCGTGGACAAACGGGTTCAGGAGAGTCAGTATTCACTCAGTGATTCTCATGCTGGATCCTGGGCCATGCTTCAGGGTTCTGGAACTAATCCCTGTGGGAACCGAAGGACGGCTGCACTTAAGTTTGGGGGCAGTCGAAGTTATGTGTGGATTTTCTTTTTTTAGAGAAAGAGGAAGGAAGGGAGGGAGATAGAGAAACATCTTTGTGAGAGAGACATCAACTGATTGCCTCCTGCATACACCCCGACTAAGGCTGGGGATTGAACCTGCAACCCAGGTATGTGCCCTTGACCGGGAATCAAACCCATGACCCTTTGATGCACAGGCCAATGTTCTAACCATTGAGCAGACTGGCCAGGAGTATGTGTGGATTTTTGACTCTGCAGGGTTGGTAGCCCTAACCTCGTGCTGTTCAAGGGTTCTGCTGATGGATGTTTTGTGCCAGGAGACAGAGACGTCAGGATGACTAAGGTTTGCGTCTGAGTATCTTTCTTGTAAAGAAAAGTCTTTTAATTAAGACCTGTTAAGTAGGACTTAGCAGAGTTGCTTTTAACTATACTATACTATAAAGAGTTTGTTTTTAAAATTATAGAATTTTGCCCTAGCTGGTTAGGCTCAGTGGATAGAGCGTCAGCCTGTGGACTGAAGGGTCCCAGGTTCGATTCCAGGCAAGGGCACTTACCTCGGTTGCAGGATTCTTCCTGGTCCAGACCCTGGTCCTGGCGTGTGCAGGAGGCAGTCAGTCGATGTGTCTCTCCCACATTGATGTTTTTCTCCCCCTCACACTCTCTCTAAAAATCAATGGAAAAATACCCTCGAGTGAGGACTTAAAAAAAAAAAATTATAGAACTTTTAATGAATTATGATCTTTATAAATTAGTGTGTAGAATTCATAAGTCAGAAAACATGAAGGACTGCTTACTTTTTTTGCTTATGTTGCCATTAACTGTAGGCTATTCCAGTTCTTTTCAAGATGTCACTGGCTGGGGAATTTAAAAGCATAAGTTCTTAATATTTAGCAAGAAGAACATACGAGTGATGATACACCACCAAGCTGCCTGGTGCCCTGGGCATTGCTTAGCTCTTTGGCCATGGGCACGTTGCTCGACCTTTCTGATCCTCAGCTTCCTCTCCTCAGTGATGGGGATGGTCTTACATATACACGCATGGCACAGGTGAGCCGCTCTGTGCTGTGGTGGTGGCACCTGCTTCCTGTCCCCTCTTCCCCCCCTCCCATCTCTCTCTCTCTCTCACTCACCCTCACCGTCTGCTCTTTTTTCTTAGTGACTTGATTGGTTCTTAATGTTTGTATAGCTGCTGCTTCCGTGGGGTCTGCTTCCTGCCTGGAGGGGTTTGTGATTGTTTATCTTCGGCCTCTCTAGGCACTCAGGACTGTGCACACTGGAGGGATATGTGGCTATCCCCAAAGCTTGACGGGGTGGGAGAAAGCCGTCAGAGACCTGGCTTCGTCTCTTCCTCACTCTCCACACTCACTTGCTACATCCTATAAAGCTCCGCGTCTGCCCCGACCCCCTCCACGGCCCTGCCTTCGCCCCGCTTCCGCCAGCCCCTCTCTGCACAGGTGGTGCTTAGTCATGTCCCTCTGGAGGCGCGCGCGTGTGTGTGTGTGTGTGTGTGTGTGTGTGAAGACCCCTGTCTTCCTGGGTAACGGGTGGGCTCAGTGTGTGACCCTGTCTTCACAGATGTGCTAGCCCTGCTTTGGCTGAGAAGATGTGAAAATGAGATGTCGTCAGCATCTAGGGAGTAGAACGCCCAGGACTAGTAGAGGTAGCTTTAGTTTTCTCTTTTGGAGAGTAGTCCTAGCTCTGAGAGAGACTTAGAGTCCGCGAGGGCGGTTAGTGCAGTCTCTTACTTCTTGGTTCAGACGCACCCCCCCCCCCCCCCCCCCCCCCGCGTCCTCAGGGATCTGATCAGACATCAGACTTGCTACTCCCAGGGCGGCAGTCGCCTGCTGTCCTGCTTTCCTTGGAAGTGGTGGAAGCTGGGCACAGTTTCATGGATGTGCATTGATCTGTCTGCTGTCTCTTCTTTTTCTAGCTTGCTTGCCTGTGTTTTTCTGGAGCCCCTTTTCTTCCCAGTGTTGCCTGGGGTCAGAGTTCACCTGGTGACTGATGTGTTTTCACTGGGGCACATACAAGGTCACTTGAGCCTCGCTGCTGTTAGGAGCCTGACTGTGAAGCCTGGAGACAAAGCCGTCATCGAGAGCAGCGTGTTAGAAATGAGACAGACTGCCCGGGCCCCACTGGACACAGATAGGCCTCTGGTTCTCAGCCTTTGCTCAGCTCCTTTTCACAAGTTAGTGAGCGCACAAAGCCTCGGTCACGTTCACAGTTAAGTAAAGCACTTGATTTTTTGGTTAGTTCGTGGGATTGGCTACTAACACAATGACGCGGAAGGCTACTCTGACCCTGCTGCTGCGTGGGGTGCTCACATCGCTGCATTCTGAGATGGCCTTGACTCTCTCTCAGCTTGGATGCATGAGTTCGCAGTGTTGCATCTTAAAGACGTTGCGAGTCAGCTTGTTTTCCGTCCTGCTTCTCCAATGTGAGTTTCTTACATTTTGAAGCTAAGAAAAGCGATCAAGCATTTGGATCCCTTGAGATTCCTCAAAGCTAATTCTAAAACAAGTTGGCACCCTCAAATTTCTGTTTCTGTATGTTTTCTAGATAGTTTTATACATTTACAAACTTACTATGAAAGTATCAATTTGGAAACATATTTTACCTTAAAAAGATTTGGGCTCCTATGGACATATATTTATTTTACAGCTTGTTTTTTAATGACAATAAGAGTTTTGTTTTCAAAATGATTCTTATTTTATCAAGGTAATTATTTTAACTGTAAGGTCAGATTTAGACTGGAAAATGCCCAAGGCGTGACCTTGAAAGCGGCAGTGGTCTGAGGTGGCCCGTGCAGACATGGGCTCTGTGGGGCTTGATCCGCAGCTCACTCAGTGCTGGGCTCCCGCCTGGCCCTTGTGTCCACAGGCTGCTGGACAAGCTGACGAAGGCTGAGATTAGCATATTAATAAGGGGCTGGCTGCTGGCCTCCCTCCTCCCTCCTCCCTCCTTCCTCCTCCCCTCCCTCCTGCCCTGAATGAATCTAGGAACACAGGCCCGTGGGTCACGTTACTGGTGACTGGCTGGTTTCTTTCTGTTCGGTGGCCTAATCTGGCCAGGATGGTCTGTTTCAGATTGCGGAAGCGGGAGGAGACTGTAGCAGAGGCATTCTTCAGCGGCTGCGGGCTGCACAGGAGCAGCACCTCCCGGGTGTGCCTCGAGCTCTGAGAGACAGAGACGGAGCCAGGGAAGCTTGGTCGCGGATGGAAGCACAGGCTGTGGGAGCGCGGACCTGGGACTTTGTGTGCGGACTCCGGGCTTGGTCTGTGTAGCGCTGAGTTGATGTTGCTGGAACTGGTGGGCCGACAGGCCCTGAAACCAGCAGGGGCCGGCTGTATGGAGAAGAGCGGCTGTAGCCCATTCCCAGTGTGTTGGGCTAAAGGTATAAGTAACCTAAAAATCGGTTTGGTTTACATTTTATTTACATTCACACTTTGCACTAAAACGGTAAAGAGTTTTGTAGAATTTATTTCAAATAGATTTACAGTTAAATTGAAGGGGAATGAGCAGTGATGTGGCGTGGGTTTGCAGCTACTGCAGGGAACCAACTAGGTAGCTTTTCAAAGAGTAAAAGGATTTTTGTGGAAATGCATTTTAAGTGTGTAAACTATCTTTTTTATATGCTCTGTCCGTTGTCTCTTGAAGTTGTATGTTTTATTTTTTATTTTAATCAAGACATCCATATCTGTTCTATGATGTGGAAATTTAAAAAGAATAATGAGACTAATTTTAACTTAAATAAGACTATAGAAAAAGAAGAGTAGCATAGATTTTTCTTAAAAGTTGGTTACCTTCACTCCCGTAAAGACGGTATATTTATTTAAGTTGACAATCCATGGTACTCTCAGGTGGGCTGGGCATTAGGGTCAGCGACACTGAATAGACGGCTTTCCATTCTACAGTTGTCAGGGGCTTTATTTATATAAAAATGTAAATAGAAAATGTAGCATGTTTATTATAATATTTAGGGCAATATTTGGGGAGCATGCTTAGAAGTTAAAAATGCCATAAAATCCATGCAGATATAAGACCAAAACCTGTAGCTGCTTTGCTCAAAGTAGGAGAGGATATTCAGCCTGGAGACAAGTCCTCAGGGAAGAAGTTAATGAAAGTATTCTTACCTTACAATATACTATTTCAGTATTATGGGACTGCACTTCGGAAGTATTGTTACAGGAGGCTCCTGTGCTGGTGAAGGGCGGTGGGGTTAGAGAGGTGCCACCGGGAGATGGCGCAGCACCAGGCCGCAGCGCCATTGTTAAATCGCTCTCCTTTCTGAGGGGCCTTTAATGTTCTGTGAGTTCTTTTCTAGGCTGTTAGGCATCTAACACATATGACACTAGGACTGTTAGAGTAGGGTGCTATCTGAACAAAGCACCTGTCACTTTGTTAAATAATTAGGTATTCAGAGCAAAGATTTTGCCGAGTTAATTCAAGCTCTTGAATGTTAAAGGGCTTTGAGTTTGGGAACCTCGGGACTGCCTATTGAGCATGAGCAGTAATGAGTGTTCAGAGGCAGAGTTCTGTGCTTGTGGGACATTTTGGTCTTTTCCTAGACCTGCTGGGGCGCGTTTGCATGGAGCCACCTCCATTGTGTGGTAGCGCCTGTTGGTACTAACCCTTCAGAGTAAGGCTGGCACCTCACTCACCAAGTCTGGGCTGGATCTCAGACCTACGGATCCAGTAGCAATGGGGTATGAAATGGTCAGCTACTGCGTTTTTAAAAATTCAAAGTGACTTTAGAAATAGGAACTTTGAAGAGAGATTGCAGTGTTTTTGCTCATCCTAAAGCAGTTGAATTGAAGCAATCTATTTTTAAAAATTATTTTTGCTAACTGACAGAGCAAATGAGTAGAGGCATTTTTAACTGAAATACCATCTTAATAAGAGGTTGGGGTTGGGCAAGAGATGGAGCTTACGTGTGTAGAGGATGGAAAGAGGGACAGCTTCGGGTCAGAGTCAGTCTCTGGGGCTAGAACAGGTGTTTGGGCGGAATGGTCCTGCTTTTGGGTCCTTCAGGACGAAGGAGCTTGTCCCCTGCCCGCTTCTGGGGGCTGAGCATGGGCCTGCCCAGTGAGCTGTGCAGGCGTCGGGGCACCTCCTCCCCGCCGGGCTGTGTACTCACCAGGACAGGCAGGCAGGGGAGCTCGGCTTCACGCTGGTCAGTTCTTGTTCTGTGATAAAGGCAAAGGTGGGGTGGGGCGTAGGAACTGGCTGCACTGGTGTTGTCAAGTATAGAAGCTACTGCTTTTAGATAAATACAGATCTAAAGAATATACAAACCTGTTTGCAGTTAGACATCCAAACCTCACTTTGATTTTATCAGTCACATTAACCTCAAAAAACAGCAGTGTCCCAATTTAGGAGGACGCATAAAATGCTTACTAGAACAGGCTAAAAATAGTGGAGCAGACCTATATTGTACTCTGAACTGAAACTAAGGCATCCTGGGAACCCTCTGGGGTCTCCTCGGCCATACAGTTTGCTGTGCTGTGAGTGTGATGGGAGGGAGCCCTCTTAGGTCCTGCCCTTGGAAGATCAGATTTTCACATGTTTAAAAGGACTTTGTTCTAACTAGTTCAGCCACATCGCAGTGTCCTAGCTTAAAGAGTTTAATTCGGAGTGTTGAAGAAAATGTCACGTCCACAGGCTGGGCCAGGACTGAATGCAGAAAGCCCTTTGATGGTATCAGTATCTGCATTGTTTGTTTCATGTTTTGAAACACTGGGAAGGATTACAGAGGTGCTAGAAAAAAAGGCAGGTGAAAACTGACAATAAAAAAGAAGGTAGTTTCCCTGAATTATGAGGTGAGGAAAGCGGAGGCTTGAAGGAAGTTGAGGAAGGGGGCTGACAGGCTGGAGGAGGAGGGTTTACGGTGAAGAAAGGGCAGCTCTGGTCTGGGAAGAAGTTCGGGGAGCTCTCCAGCCAGGGAAGAGTGAGGAGGGTCCCCAGTGGTTGGTGTTTAGGGTGCAAACGCTGCGAACCTGAGCTCTGCTCATGCCCCCAAGAGGCCCGGGTGTGGGGCGACTAGAGCAGTCACTTCCCAGGGCAGGGTCCCAGCTCCCTGCCACTTCCTTTTCAGACTGTCCAGGCGATTGTGAGGGCCTACACATTTCATGTGGATTTTGACTTGAGACTTTCACACATACTTTTGTTTAAAATGATAATGAGTTTGGGGGATGTAAACGTTCCTCTTCCTTACATTTACATTGGCCAGCAGACATGGTGAAAGATGTGACTCTGCGTATGGAAACACTGGGAGAGAGCCGGGGCCTGCTCACCAGGTTGACGCCAGCCTGTGTACCTCTGAGGTCTGCTTGGTTAAGTTTTTTTTTTTTAAGAGACAAAGTACTGCTAGAATATCATCTATTAATTTTTTTACTGTAAAAGTCTTACTGTTTTTTTAAAGTAGACTCATTGAGAAGGTAATCCCAGACTGTTGAATATTCTTTGCATTTCATCTTCTATATAAGTTCATGATGGGATGGTATATTGGTGGCATGTTTTCAGTTTTGAAAAAGTCCATATTTTTTTATAGGGCAAGGTTTAAGAGGAAATTTTGAAGGACCATGTGTGCTGGACTCGGTTTTGGATTTAATAACACATTTCAAACATACCAGAGGCAATCATAGTGAGAATGGTGGCCTGTGAGTGTCACCGGAAAGCTGCTTTGGGGGCTGGGCTGGGCTTCTGAAGCACTGATGAAGGGGGTGGGCCTGAGGATTTCCGTTGGGAGAGCAGTCCTGCTTAGTGTGCCCCTTTCCTCGGCCTGGAGAATTCAGGTCACCCTTCTTCAGCGACTGTCATCATCTGTTGACCGCTACTCTCAGCTCACAGGGGAGGCTTTCTACTTGCACTTACAGATAAGGAACCTTTGTAACCAGAGTCTCCTAGTGGTGAGTGGGGGGCCAGGCACAGTTCTTAACGTTATGAAGCGATGTGTTCCCCTCTTTAATCAGATGTTGCTCAGATGGCATTGCTGATACCTCTGAGCTGTACCGCTGTCATGGCATTTCCAGCCTGTTCAGTTCAAGTCTCTGAGGTCGTGTTGGGCTCATTCTTTTAAATGTTTATTCTGCGATTGAGCTGAAGTTTTAGCTGTCTTGTGATCCTAGGGTGTCTTGTGATCCTAGGGTGTCTTGCCCATAGAAAGTGAATAAATGGCTCAAGGCAGAGATGATTTAGTCTCGATATTCTGAGGATTACACCTCACCAGTGAAAGTCTTCAAAGCCATAACGATTGACATGCTATTGTAATAAATTATATTCCCCATTGTGCTTTGCCTACATATATAGTTTTTTCCCCTGTTTTTTTAAAAAATATTTTTTGTTGATTTCAGAGAGGAAGGGAGAGGTAGCAAGAGATAGAAACATCAATGATGAGAGAGAATCATGGATCAGCTGCCTCCTGCATGCTCTGCACTGGGGATGGAGCCCGCAACCTGGACATGTGCCCTTGACCGGAATCGAACCCAGGACTCTTCAGTCTGCAGGCTGGCGCTCTATCCACTGAGCCAAACCAGCCAGGGCAAGTTTTAAAAACTTTACTGTGGAAAACTTCTGGTGAACCATATACTAACCACTAGGATAATGCATCCTGGTACCCCTCATGGGGATTGGGTGAGATGAGCCCCCCCCCCCCCCCTTGGCTTCCGGAACCCTGGAAGGAGGCTTGTGTCCAGCCATGGCGGGAGATGGAAACATCATTTTCTGAGGAGCCTGGTCAAGAGCACAGGCCGTTCTCACACTTGGGGGCTCTAGCTGATGGCTCTGTCTCTAGGTCATCGAGCCTCCTTCAGGCCCAGGGTTCCTGTGTTTAAAGACAGCCTCTGCCTTCAAAGCATGAGACCAAAATAGAGACAACCAGAGAAAGCAAGGATGACACAGCAGGCAGCAGGAAACTGAGACAAACAGGCACATCTCAGGGCACCATCTCCAGGAGCCAGGAGCAGAGCACAGACCAACAGGATTCTTGAAAGAACACCAAGACCAAGGCAGTGGGAAGGGGCAGCGCAGAAACCAGCTCGGCTTGGGGATGTTATTCTGAGGATGAAGTGACTTCACTCCTAAGTAGGACGGGCCTGGCAGATGCTGCGCAGCGTCAGTGCAGCCCTGTCTGCCCTCCTGAAGGGCGCTTGCTACAGGCTGTTTGGATTTTGCAAAGGTCCCTGAGAGAGAGCAGCCCCCCTCCCCCGACCCCCAATCTTTTTCCCAAAGGTACACCGACTTCTCCTGAGGACTACAAAGACTCAGTTTCTCTACGAGGTTCTAGCTTTCCTTCAAAGGTTTCAAAGAGCCAAAATCAAAATGTCCCTCATGTGTCCCCCACCCTCACCCCCAGCCAGAAGGCAGATGGGGATGGACGGAGGTTTACTTCTCTTTCCACAGTCAACTTCCTGAAGCTAAGGCTCCTGCTTGCCCACCCTCTTTCCCTCCAGGCATGAAGTGCCTCCTTCATTCTGGTGAGAGTTCAGGCACTGAGGCCTGTGATGTTCCTCAAACTGGATTAATCTCTTACTTCCTGCCCCCTCCCCCCCAGCAGACAGTGTCTCCCTCTGTGCTCCTATCCCTATCGCAGCCAGCGGGGCCCTTCAGGAGCAGGCAGCGTCTGGGCCCCCTGTGGTCCGCCTGCCTCCGGGTGTGTGAGGCCCCTTCCGTTGCGATAGGCGGCTTTGCTGGCTTTCCCCGCGCGAGTTTCGGTCTTGCCCAGGCTTTCCCTTCGCGCTCACATGCAAGTCCTGTCCTACGTTAAGAAATTCGGTGGTTTCTGTCTTTAGGTTTGGTTTGGTGTGGTTTTCTGCTGTGAGCGTCTGACTCTCCTGCAAGGGGACTGACGAAGCCGGGGCTTTGTTTTGCCTGTAGTTGTTTCTCCTGAAGCCGACTAAGTGTAGTGACTACTCACTGGATTGTTACTGTGTGAACAAGGATCCTGTGTCTCAGGTGAACGCGTTCACAGCGGCAGCAAAGTTCCCATACCTGCTGTTCCTGCGACACTGTCCCCTCATTAGAGGCCCTGACGAAAAGGGGGCACGCTACATTGTTTATAGAGAACACAGTGGATTTTTGACAGAGTTGAAATAGGACTCCTGGCCTTTTAAGAGTTTGTATAATAAATATTATGCTACGGTGAATCAGGTCCTGCTCTGGGGGCGGGGTGGGGGCGAGGGAATAGTGACTGTCTTGCTGGCCTAGGTCTCAGTTCTCAAGCCCGGCGAGAGGCTATAAAACTGCTGTTCATGTGATCACCAGCGGGTCACCAATCGGTAGGCTTCAGATATTGCACGGTGAAAACCTTTTTTTTCTCTTACAGAATATGACAGGTACCTAGCATCTAGCAAAATAATGGCAGCTGCTTACCTGGACCCAAACTTGAATCACACACCGAATTCGAGTGCCAAGACGCACCTGGGTACCGGTACGGAACGGTCCCCGGGAGCCATGGAGCGAGTGCTAAAAGTCTTTCATTATTTTGAAAGCAACAGCGAGCCGACCACGTGGGCCAGTATTATCAGGCATGGAGATGCTACGGATGTCAGGGTAAGTGCATTTCCTAGGAAACAAAGTCAGTGTGTGCAGGTAAATGTTAATAGCACTCACAAACAGATAAAGCAATGCTTCTTATCCCATATTACAGAGATGTTAACTCTTTCTTTATAGTATTCATTCTACTCATGTGTGCCTGACCAGAGTGTAGATTATTGTAAAATTTCTTAGGAAAATAATAACCGAATTATATATTATTTATATAATGCCATCGACTTGTTTTTCTCCCCTGGTTTTCTTTTTAATTCTTTAAAGGACACAAAAAACACAAAGCAATTAAAACAGCCTCTGATACTTATGAAATAAAGTTATTTTCTAGAAAGTGTAATTTTGAAGGTATTTGCATGACTCCAGATAGGATAGATTCTTAAAAGTTGTTGACTGTCTTCTACATACCAGATATGGGCCAGGTTCTGGAGATAGCAGAGTCCCCTGCTCGCACAGCTCGCAGTCTGTTGGGGAGATGCCCATGACCTTCACTGAGTGCAGAGGTGCTTCTCCATGATTCCCAGAGACGAGGAAGCCCAACGCGGGGCCCTGGGTGTGCGAGTGGCCTGGGCAGGTCTCCCATGGGCGGTGTGTGAGAGTCCGTGAGCCTGTCCAGTCAGTGCTGCTTCTCTGGGGGGCTCCTGTGGGTGCCCCCGAGTCCTGAGGACATGGAGCAGCCTGGCGAGGGGTCACGAGGAAGGGCACCCAGAGACGCTGGGGCTTCTCCTGGGTGCTGATGGCCAATAGAATGATAAGGAATGGTGTGTGCCCTGCACTTGCACTGTCTGGGCATGGAAGACAGACGTGAACGTAGACGACTAGATGGACAGACGGGAGCTGTAGCCCCAGCGGGCGGAAGGAAGGCAGCACACTGAGCTGCTGTGGGCAGAGATGAGCTGTGCTGCGCAGGGTAGCGGTGTCAGTGTGCGCTGGGTTGTGAACTGGCAGAGCTGAGGGCACGGACAAAGACGCCTTTGTGGGAATTTGAAAGAGGCGCCAGCCCGTCCTGTGTAGCTCAGGGAGCTGAGTGTTGGCAAGGAGAAGCTGCAGAAGTTGCCTGAGAGAAATACTGGAAAAGAGGTCCCTTCCCCTAGGCAGACCCCCACCCCAGAGCTTGGGCCCCTGGCTGGGCACCCTCTGGTGGGACACAGCCTGCCCCGGCCTTCCGGGTTGCCCTGTCACAGATGCCTGGCCTTGAACCCAAAGCCAGATAGGACACTTTATGCCTAACCTGGCTCCACCCACCCTTCTTGTCCTGTGTGGGTTCTTTAGGAAGCTGTCCTTTCTCTTCCAGCCTGGTCCTTTGTTCCCTTCCCTGACACTCTCCTGTGCTGGACACAGAGCTTGTCCCGACGGAGCAGTCTGACAGGGAGGTTGGCTGCGTGCAGGCACCAGGAGCGCAGCACACGACCTGCCTTAGTGTGGCCACTCGGGGTCCTCGCAGTGTTTGTATGTAATGTTCCCATCCTATGGGGAGGGCTGGGCGCTCCTTAATGGTGTTGTCAACAGCACTGTGCTATCATGAAGAAATAGGACCCAGTGTGGGACTTTTAAGATGTGTCTTACATCTTAAGTTACATCATAGCTTCAGGTAATTGTGAGTTTTTAAAAACCAGTGGTTTTCTCTAATAGACATTTATGTGTTAATAGCAGCATCATTTAAAAATGTATTAATGGCCTAAAAGCTTGGGAAGGTTTCAGGGACGGTGACTAGCACACCCTCACACAAGGGCAGTGAGGGTTTTGTCATTCTCAAATGAGTATCCATGTGTGCCTGTTCATAGATACATGTGCCCGTGACTTCACACCTGTGCAGGTACCGAGAGCCAGGCCTGCACTTTCCTCGCCACAGGCCCAGAAACGGCCTTTCCCAAGGACTTGCCCTGCTGGCCTCTTTCAGAGATGACCTTCACCTTCTCTCAAACCCTGGGCCACAGGTGTTAGAAGCATCAGCTGTGGGGCTTTGTTAGGTTGCTGCATATTAATCTGTGGAGCACAGAGAGTGGTTAGGCCCAACTTCAAATAACTTTTCATATTGCATCAGTATTATCAGAAATATAGCTTAGTTGTATGTTCCCAAATGTGTGTTTTTTTAAAAATGATGTTAGTTCCAGCCGGGTCTCGAATAATATGCTGTCCTTGGTTCAGGAAGTGTAACGCCCCCTGGGGCCTGGTCCTCAGCAGTGATGCCAAGGAAGGGTGGCAAGGCGGGCCGGTGCGAGGGGCCGCAGACGGTGTTGTGGCTCCCATGCCTTGTTTACCAGCAGAGAACGGGAAGAGCCTCTTTTTGTTTTAACTTTTCCCTGTTCATAAAAATGCTATCCGAGGGAAAAGAGTCCGAGGTGATTCACTAATTTACTTACCTTGAAACGCTTTTACCAAAGGCTTCTGATAATTGATGAAAAGAAATGACCATTGCATTAGTTTTTAGCACATAGTTTTTGGTGTAACAGCTGCTTTTGCGGGGATGTTTTCAGGGCATCATTCAGAAGATCGTGGACAGTCACAAAGTGAAGCACGTGGCCTGCTACGGATTTCGGCTCAGTCACCTCCGGTCAGAGGAGGTGCACTGGCTCCACCTGGACATGGGCGTCTCCAGCGTGAGGGAGAAGTACGAGCTCGCACACCCGCCGGAGGAGTGGAAGTAAGATCACACGCCTGCTGCGGTCGCTCTCGCTGGCCTGTTTCCTGTGTTCAGTCACGCACCAGAGGGTGAACGCGTGAGCTTTCTTTTCACACCAGTTGCCCTTGCGACTCCTGGGTGAAGTTGGCTGGTAACTGTTCACCAGTGACCTGTGCTAACTTGTGTTCAGTCTGCCTGGGGCACCGCTGACTTCTGCCGTGATGGTCTGTTGCCGCTCCCCCTTCCCTTGTCTGTGCTGCTTGTTCGGACTCCACTCCGACAGCTCCGGCCCGACTCCCCCGTCAGTTCTGCGGCACCCTTTAGTGCAGCAGGACTTGATGCGCCCAGGAGGCCACATCAGCGACCTCGTCACTGGGCTGCATCGCCTGCTCTGTGGTCCGGGGCTGAGTAATGGATGTGCGCAGGGGGCATTACAGCAGGAAGTGACCGTCTGCCGTGGTCGGCAAACCGGGCTTGCGAGCCACATGCGGCTCTTTGGCCCCTTGAGCGTGGCTCTTCCACAAAATACCACGTGCGGGCGCGCACGTACAGTGCGATTGAAACTTTGTGGCCCATGCGCAGAAATCGGTATTTTGTGGAAGGGCTGGTATTTTGTGGAAGAGCCACGCTCAAGGGGCCAAAGGGCCGCATGTGGCTCACAAGCCGTGGTTTGCCGAGCCGCAGTTTGCCGACCACTGGCCTAGTGCCTCGCGCTAATGAACTGGCGCTTCAGGGGAGCTAGAGGAGTCCCCTGCAGTTGCACTTCCCTGTTCTCACCTGGTGATGGTGGTAGGAGGTTGTATGTCTGACAGTTACACTGGAGAGAGATGGCTTGTGGAGACAGGCCCCTTGTTTGTCGCCACTGCAGGAATAGAGGAGATTGTGACTGTAGTGACAGTCAGATGGCAGCAAGCTCCCTGTGAACATCGGCATCAGTTCTACATTTTCAGAGAAAAACTAACATGTTTAGGTTCATAAACCTCTAGTTGAATTAAATCTTGTGCCAGTTAGAGTTTATTAAAAAAATGACTTGTATTTTCATATTTACCAATTAGCAGGAACTGAGTGAACAAAATATTCCATGACAACATAGTTTGTTTGGTTTGACCTCCAGCTGTTTAATTAACAGATTAAACAGCTGGAGGTCAAACCTCAATGGCTAATGGAGGTTTGACCTCCAGCTGTTTAGTCTGTTAATCAAATAAGTGTTTTAAAACTTCAGACTATCTTTCCCTGTATGCTCAGTGGTTAGAGCGTTGGCCATGCACTGAAGGGCCTTGGGTTCAATTCCCAGTCAAGGGCATGTACCTGGGTTGCAGGCTCTATCACTGGCCCTGACGTGTGGGAGGCAATCAATCGATGTGTTTCTCTCACATCGATGTTTCTCTCTGTCTCCCTACCTCCCTTCCTCTCTCCCTCCCTTCCACTCTCTAAAAACAAAAATAT
Source organism: Myotis myotis (assembly GCF_014108235.1). Classification (NCBI taxonomy): domain Eukaryota; kingdom Metazoa; phylum Chordata; class Mammalia; order Chiroptera; family Vespertilionidae; genus Myotis; species Myotis myotis. The sequence continues at coordinate 830,496 of NW_023416320.1, forward strand.
CCTCAGGTGAGGATTAACAACAACAAAAAAACAAAATAAAAAAACCAAACAAGACAGAATGCGTGAGCTGCAGGAACGCAACTGTGTGGATGGATCTTAGCCAGACACCACTGTGTGACAGACGTAAGTCCCCGGACCACGCACTGCTGTGTCCGCTCGTTTTTTGTTATGTGATTTTTCCTCCGTCTTTAAAGATGACATGACGTGACATGCTGCTATAAAGTTAAAAGCAAAATAACCCTAAAAGTGCCGTTGGGAAATACCCGCTGGGGAAGACAGCATGGGCATATAGCTGAAGAGGCAGAGGGCAGTCGGCAGTCCAGAGCCCCTGCAGGGGGAGCAGCCTTCCCCAACCCCGTGAGAACCCAAAGGAACCGGGGCTGACCTGGGGGCTTCCTGGTGCACACGAGCCCCATCCCTCCTTCCTTCTCAGCTGGTCCAAGAGCTTGCCCACCTGTCATGGGTCCCTGGGAGATGCCAGTTAAGTAGCTGGTATTGGTAGCACCTGAGTCAGCCAGAAACGTTTAAACTGCGATGCCATACCGAGTTTATAATGCAGCAAAGGGTGTTACGCAGCTTTGAGAGGTTTTTTTCAAACAGATTTAAACTTAAAGTTTTATACTTGGATAATTAAATTCTAGATAACTGAATTTTGATAACCATTTCAGTTATCTGGAATCCCCTAGGTGGAGGGGATGGTTTGGCTTCTCGGGACTGGCGGTCCTTTCAGATGGTGAGTCGGGGCTCGGAGGGCCAGGTCCCAGAGGAGGCTCCCTTGGCATTTGAGAGAGTGTCGGGGCTTTGCAGAGCAACTGAAAAAGAAAATCCTTTTCATTGTTGCCAAGATGTGGGTCACGTCCTCCTGTTCAGCATGTCCCTGCTCACTGGGCTCACAGCTCACTCTGCAAAGAGGGTTTTTCTCAGATCTTTTCAGGAGAAAACTCTTAGCTGGAGGAAAGGTGTCCTTTTCTGAAGAGGACAAAGAAAACGAGAACTGGGAGTGTAGGGCATTTCAGATTGTATTTTGGTACAGTTTTGTGTGTGTGTGTGTTCTTGAAATGACATTCCCTATGCGTCCTTAATTTGAAAAGCCAGTGTTTTGTTGTAATACTGAGTTCAACAAGAGATCTTAAAAAGATTGACAGCCACAAGACAGTAAGCAGGAACCTCTGACACATTTGGAAGTGACACCATTAAAAACCAGGATGGACTTCGGAGTGTGCTGATTCATTAAACGTTCACTGATGCTTCTGCACCAGACACTGACCGACAAGGACGATGAGCTTCTAGTCTGTGCTGGGCAGCTGGTCTTTACCAGCCAAGCTTCCTAACCCAGTTTCATCATTCATCAGGGACGTGCCAGCTAAAATCACTGCACTATTGCAATAAACAAACATCAGTGTGACCAAATGAAAAGGTTAGAAATGCCAGGGAAAATGAGGGTGTAGAGGAGCCAGGACACCCCATGCTGCTGGTGGGAGTGTCAGCTGATACATCGCTTGCTTATTCACTGGCTTGGTGATACTGCATAAAGCTACAGCGTGTACAGTTATCATCCAGCTGTGCAGCTCCAGTGGCTGCGCAGCAGAAAGGTGTACATGTGCTCCCCAGAAGATGTGTGGGAGTCTTCCTTATGGGACACACACACACACACACACACACACACACACACAGATAGAGAGAGAGGGAGAGAATGAGAATGAGAATTCTGGTGAAATCCGTTTGTTTCAACCATTCTTGAAGCTTGGCTACCTGAGCAGATAGATTACTTTTTTTATGCTTAGAGGAAGGAAAAAATGAGTGTTTGGCATTATTCCAAACTAGAGGCCCGGTGCACAAAAATTTGTGCACTCAGGAGGTTCCCTCAGCCCAGCCTGTGCCCTCTCACAGTCTGGGACCCCTTGGGGGATGACCACCTGCTGGCTTAGGCCTGCTCTCCGGGGGATCGGGCCTAAGCTGGTAGTCAGGTATCCCTCTGGCAGCCCAGGAGCCCTCGGGGGATGCCCACTTGCCAGCGGGGAGCAGGCCTAAGGTGCAGTCGGACATCCTTAGCGCTGCTGAGTAGGCGGTAGAGGCTCCCACCACCACTGTACTGGCAGCCGTCAGCCTGGCTTGTGGCTGAGCAGAGCTCCCCCAGGGGGAGCACACTGACCGCCAGAGGGCAGCTCCTGCATTGAGCGTCTGCCCCCTGGTGGTCAGTGTGTGTCATAGTGACCAGTCATTCCCAGTCTTTCTGCTGTTAGGGTCAATTTGCATATTACTCTTTTATTATATAGGATAGAGGCCTGGTGCATGGGTGGGGGCCGGCTGGTTTGCCCTGAAGGGTGTCCCGGATCAGGGTGGGGGTCCCACTGGGGTTCCTGGCCAGCCTGGGTGAGGGGCTGAGGGCCGTTTTCAGGCTGGTCAAGCCTCCCAGTGGGGTCCCTCACCCCATGGCGGTGTGGCCAGCCTGGGTGAGGGGCTGAGGGCTGTTTTCAGGATGGCCACACCCCCTTCTGGGTGGTGGTCCCTACTGGGGTGCCTGGCTAGCCTGGGTCAGGGGCTGATGGCTGTTTTCAGGTTGGCTGCACCCCCCGGCGACCCAAGCTCCCAGCCTGTCCTTTTTTTCTTTTTTTCTTTTTCATTAGTTATCTGGGATTTATTTATCTTCTATAATTGAAACTTTGTAGCCTTGAGCGGAGCCCAGGTCCGGCCAGGGCAGGCGGGAAGCTTGGCTTCCTCCATCGCTAGGGGCAACCCAAGCCTCCTGCTCGCTCCAGCTCCGTGGCAGCTGCCATCTTTGTGACAGAGTGATGGAGTGATGGTTAATTTGCATATCACTTTTTTATTAGATAGGATAGTCAAAAAATGGAAACAACTCAAGTGGCCATCAGCAGTTATTGGCTGAATGGTTGTGTGTGTCACACTTTTCAGCTTTGAGCAAACTCCAGCTGCTAGATGCGGGCAAATCTCATGATCATGTTGGTGAATGAAGGGAGCCAGGCATGAAGGGTGCCCCTGTGTGAGTCCCTGTGGGTGAGGTCAGCCATGTGGAGCATGCGAGGGCGCGGCCCCAGCAGCAGTGGGCGGTGGCTAAGGGCTGGAGGGCTGCTGGGCTTCTCGACAGGCCCTCTCTTGCCGAATCGTGGAGCTGAGGACACGTGCTCGCTTTTGTGCTGAAAAATAAAACATTTACAGATTAGTTATATTTTAACTTATTTTTTAAATATTTCAGAGTAATTGGCAATGCCATACACACCATCATATTGTAATTGTAGCGATGAATTGAGGAAATTACTGATTTCTGATTGTTCTATTGTGTGCATTATTTTTTAGGTATGAATTGAGAATTCGTTATTTGCCAAAAGGATTTCTAAACCAGTTTACTGAAGACAAGCCAACTTTGAATTTCTTCTATCAACAGGTATAGGAGGGTGATTTAATAGACTTTTTTTCTTTATTTCTTTGAATTTTACTTATTACATAGCTTTATTTTAAGAATTAGATGAAATCTAACACTTGGGAGAATATAAGTTTGTCACTCTTAGCTAGTGAGAACTTAGGAACTTTGGACACTTGGTGGATTTTTGTATGCTTGGGCAACTCTTAGCAGATAATTTTATGCGGAGACGGTACGTCCTAGGTGACAAGCCGTCGTTCACGCTCTGGTTCAAGTTTAGTTCACATGCCCGAGCGTCAGCACGCTCAGCAGATGCAGACTTTGTGTCAGAGCTGACTGCACCTGTATAACCTCAGAAGCAGTTTCCATAATGAAGCCAGTTGGCTTTTTTACACCAAGAGGAGCTTGCTGTTCGCACCTGACAGTATTAGTTAGGCCACAAACACATGTGGCATAAAGGAACCAACACAATTTTACGACCGAGTAAATCTTACTTGTTAGTATTAGTGAGCTGTGCCCTCAAAATGTCTAATGAATAGCAGAGACATTTGAACGACAATTTTGCCACTAAATGCACTTTTATTTCTTAATCATTTTATTGAGAGTCAGTGTCTGTTCTGAACCTGAGTGGCAGCACCCGGATGCCGTGGGCGTTCTGTGTGCGGGCGGTGCGCATGGACTCTGGTGTCGTGATGCGTTTCCTTGTGTGTTTGCTGTGCCCTGTTGTTCTGTTGAACTTCACATCTGGGAATCCTGAGGATCTAGATGGGGGAGTGATGGGCATCCCTGAGTGTTATCTCTTGTTATTCGTTCTGTTTCAGAAGAATCTGTATTTCTGTTGTTTTGGCTTTTTTATCAGGTTAGATATGAAGGAATCATGTTTAGATTCTCTCTACCACCATTCCCAGAGAAGCGGGGAGGGAACTTACAGTAACCTCCCTTACTGTTATTATTTATTCTGAAAGCTCATCTGTACTCCCCTGTTCCTTGTGTCCCATGCTCTGGGATGGTGTCGTGAGGAAAACCTGTCAGTGGACGTAGTGGGTGTTGGTGGCTGACTTGTTGGACATTGTTCCGTGGATGTAGAGTTTCATTTAAAGATGCCCCAAATGGGACTCCCAGTGTGAGACAGGTGAATGATTCACTCAATGTTTTTGACCCATTTTAGAATTTCTGAAATCTTTCAGAAATTAATCAGCACACTATAAATAAACTAGAATCTTGTGATAACTTATTCACTATAGAGCAAGAGTCTATAAAAACAAGTTTTGACACTAAAGCTAATGGCTCATTCTAAAACAAAACTGTTGGCTTACCCTGAAATAGAGTTTTCCCTTTGCCATATAGTATTTTATTCCTCTTTCTCTCTCTGAACTTGTACTTGTTAAAAGTGTGAATATTTGGTTGGTAACCTCTTGCAAGCAGTGGTGGCCATTGGTTTGAAGGGCTGCGACAATGTTTAGTCAAGAAGTATTTGTATTGCCCGGCCGGCTTGTCTCAGTGGTTGAGTATCAACCTATGAACCAGGCGGTGACGGTTCCTTCCATTCCTGGTCAGAGCACACGCCCAGGTTGTGGGCTCCATCCCCAGCGTGGGGCGAGCAGGAGGCAGCTGATCAATAGTTTTCTCTCATCATTGATGTTTCTGTCTCTCTCTCCCTCTCCCTTCCTCTCTGAAATCAATAAAAATATGTATTTTTTTAAAAAAAGAAGTTATCATATTAGCTGAACTTGTACAGAAACCATTAGCATTATTGAAATTGTTGGCTCTTAGGATGCCTGGTCTGACATGAAGTTGTCATTGTTTTGTCTACAGATATTTTAAGATTTAGATGAGTATGTCCGTCCCTTGGCTCGCAACACTGAATGGAACCCCATGACTTAACCCTGGTGTGGAAGGTAACCGCGCCTGGGGAAGTGTGCCTGATGCCGGGCACTGATTTCTGTCGTCCAGTCTTCCTTCTGGGCTTCAGGGTCTGTGGACAAAGTTGTTAGCTGACAGAGTATTCGGAAGAGAGCAAAGCAAAACGCAAACTCTCCTGTGGGGGCCAAGGCACCGAGCTGACATAGAATCAAGTATGGAGTAGTTTAGGGTTAATACTTTCTGTTAGAGCCCTAACCGGTTTGGCTCAGTGGATAAAGCGTTGGCCTGTGGACTGAAGAGTCCCAGGTTCGATACTGGTCAAGGATACGTACCTTGGTTGCAGGTTCTTCCCTGGCCAGGCCCTGGACGGGGCTCGTGCAGGAGGCAACCAATCGATGTGTTTGTTTCACATCGATATTTCTCTCTGTCTCTCCCTCTCTTCCAGTCTCTAAAATTCAGTGGAAAAATACCCTCAGGTGAGGATTAGGAAAACCAAAAACTTCCTGTTAGAGATGTGAGTGGGTTTTATATTACACCCTGTGCTGCATTCTATTGCACAGTAAGATGAAAAACTCAAATATAACACATGAATTTGGTTTTGATGAATGAAATAAAGCAAATGATTACATTTTCCCACCTGAAAATAGTGTTTAAAAATCATGGGATTAATCTTTAAGACAGCCTTATGGTGATGTGTTTTCCTCGACTGGAATTGATATTCTGCTGTGGGGAGAGTGGTCTGCTAATGGGAGAGTGGAGCTCTGTGTGGCGGGGAGAGCGTTTCCCTCCACGGAGGTTCCCCCGGTGCTTCCTAGCGTGAGCATCAGTGCAGGCGCTGAGCCCGTCATGGCCGTCGGAAAGAGGCGTATTCCCTGCTTCACCTGAACAGGTCCTCCCGCGGAGAGGTGCTCTGCGGTCGCGTGTACTCGTTGGGGGAAGGCATTTGTAAAATTCTGTTAGAGTCTCCTCTTTGCGTGAGATGTTGAGCATGTTCTATGATTTTGCAGATGGATCACAGGTGGTGGGTAGGCGGAAGCACGTCAGTTGCAGAGTTCACTGGATGTTGAAATATGTAGATGTTCCTGGTCTTGCAGGAAGGTCCAAAAAATGCTGAAGTTTGAGTTAGAAAATATGTCCACTGCGAATTTGCATGGGAAGAGGGGCTCCCCTCCAGCTTTCCCTTCTGACAGCAGGAAGGGTGTAGAGCAGCGCGAAGCGATTCTGACGAAGTTTGTTGTTTCTTAAAGTCCCGTGTGCGTGCTCACAGGTTACACCAGCTCTCAGGAGGAGAGGTTCGTGTTGGATCTTTCACTGTTATTTTATTATTCATCTTCATGTCCCGCATTGAGCGTCGTTACTGACAGTATGTGTACAGTATGCAAAGGTGAACATCTATTGGATGAGTAAGTCTAAGATGTATTTTTTTAAACAGCATTGTTTTCCCATTCCTTTGTTGCAGGTGAAGAGTGATTATATGTTGGAGATCGCGGACCAAGTAGACCAGGACATCGCTTTGAAATTGGGTTGTCTGGAAATACGGTAAGGCGCTAACTGCACAGTCTTTATGCATCAGTGGCTTTTGTTCTTTTGGGAAATGACTCAGGTATTTTCCTTTTCTCATAAAGATTATCAATAAAATATTGAATAAAATGTGAGCGACAACTTGAGGACAATTCTCTTGCATGTCTGATGCGGTTGCCCTGTGATGTGGGCCTCCACCTGAGTGGGTGTGGCTCCGACTGTGTGCGGACCCTTGAGGGAAGGTGACGTTCAGAAGTAGTGAATGTAGCTGGTCCCTTACGGCTGGAATCTGTGCCTCGTCTTTGCAGAGTCAGACCTGCTCCCCTTAAAGGGAAAGGAGGCTGTTCAGCAGAAATAGTCTGGGTTGCCCTGGCCGGGTGGCTCAGTTGTTGAGTGTTGTCCTGAGCACTGAAAGGTCGCATTCGGTTCCCAGTCAGGGCACATAGCCAGATTGTGGGTTCAGTCTCCAGTCAGGGTGCGTGTGGGAGGCAACCAGTCAATGTTTCTCTCGCATGCTCTCCCTCTCCCTTTTTCTCTCTAAAAAATTAATAAAAACATTTTTTAAAAATAGTAAAAATTTCAAAAAAAGAAATAGTTGTGGGTTAATCCATTGTGCTTCATTAGGATGTGGGGACATGCTGCGAATTGGATTCGTTCTGTATTCGAGTTCATCAGAATGTCTGTGGCTGAGCCACGGGGTAGTTAAGTCCCTCCCACCCTTACAGTTTTATCATTGGACAACAGACATTCTTTACACGTGTGTAAAGCTTCCTATCTTTCCTGATTGTAGGCGATCGTACTGGGAGATGCGGGGCAATGCACTAGAGAAGAAGTCTAACTATGAAGTATTAGAGTAAGTATCACACGTTGGAAACGAGCCTTCTGGAAGCAAATATTCAGAACTAGCTCATTCTTCAAATTGTAGTTTTCATTAGTTGAGCTTTACTTGAAAGTAAATATTATTTAAAACATTCTAGGAACTAATGTAGAAGTTTCTAGAGGGTGTTGGGGTGGGGGGCAGTACTTGATATCTGAGATGGTTGTCTACTCCATGTATTGGAGAAGGAGTGTGGGCAGGTGGGGGGCTGCTGATTGGGCAGCAGGCTAATCCAGGAGGGGAGACCAGCTTTTGTGAAGGCACAGAAACTCGATGAGATAACGGCTGGAAAACCGTCACTTTGTTTTGGATAGAACACCTTGCTCTGAGGAGACAGTTGGGTTACTCTTGATATTTTTATTCTAAAAATCATCAGATCCAACTTTAGAGAATGGGAAAAGCACTATCTAGAAATTTAAATTTTCACCCTGGAGTCACATCGGTGCTGCAGATGGGAAAAGATGAGAAATTAGAGAAGTAAATGGAAACCAGGGGCTTCGTGAATGAGCGGATAGATGAAACAGGGAAAGTGTGTTATGGAGCCAACAAGCATGTTATAAAGATGGAGTGAACCCCACAGTAAAGACAGTCAGGTCGTAGAGGAGAGGGTTAGACTTTGGGTGTAGGATCAACCACATGCGCTGGCGTGATTTCTGTATGACGCCGCTGACCTCCATGTGTTTTTAAATATTTTATATTCAGTTTATTTGTTTCCTTATGTGATTCTGAACAGAAACCTGTATTTCACTTTTCTCCCTGATCTTTTCTACATGCCCCTGGTCTCCTGACATTCCTTGCTGTGTCCAGGCTTTATTTCGTCTTTCCAGCACATGACTGCCACCTTGTGGCCAAAAGCCCTGGGCACTTGGTCCTCAAAGGAAAAAAGAAAGCTCCTTGCCCATTCGTTTCCTTGGCCAGAGTGCTGGAGCTCTTGTAATGCGATTGATTTGTAGCCCGATGTAAAGAAAGCTACCGGCTTCCAGCATTTTCACACCCTCAGCCTTTGTCCTCAGCAAATCCCTGAATCTCTTGCTTCCTGTGTGAGCCTGAGATGATGAACCTCGACTGGGTCAAGGTGTCCCTTACTCAAAAAGTTCAATTTAAAAAAGAATCCGCCTTTAGGATTAATTCACAGTTTATTTTTTTAAACTCCCATAGTCTGTTCCCCTTTTGTTACCTAACCCGGCCCATCTGCAAGTACAGCATTGCCCCCTTACATGGAGTTGGGAGAAGAGCAGTTTACCTGTACATTGCCGTTTCAAAGAGGCAATATTTAAAATGGGTTTCCAGTAAGTGTTCAAAGAACAAAAGACTTTCTACTTCAACCAGATTGCATTGATGTCTTCTGCGTATGTGTAGATCAGCGGTCGCCAACCTTTCGGACCTCACGGACCACCAGTGGTCTGCGGACCACCGGTTGGCAACCGCTGGTCTAGATGATGACTAGTCCTGTCCCTTCAGTGGCCTTGCTGGTGAGCTGGAATGTTGTGTCCTTCCTTCCTGGATCGCATGTGCAGGGATAAATAGGTCACACTCCTGGCCTCTTGTAGTAGTGTCATTCTGTTCATGGACTTGGTGTTACTGTTACAAATCTTTTTCTATTTCAGAAAAGATGTTGGTTTGAAGCGGTTTTTCCCCAGGAGTTTACTGGATTCTGTCAAGGTAATTAGAGTTCACTGTATCACAGTCAGATGGCCACTTACTCACACCCCCTGTGATAGGCGGTTTCCTCCCTCGTGTGTAAGTTGTGATGTTGTAGGCACAGCTTCCTGCTCCTTACTCTTCAAGAGTGTCAGAAGCTGTCACAGCTGAGGAGACAGGAGACTCGAGTGAGAGCCTGACGGTCAAAGGGAGGAGTGCAGTGCACAGTGTCCTCGGTGGACAGACAGTGGTGCAGTGGATAGGGCCGGACCAGGGCCACGGAAGGTGTCCACTCGGGTGGGGCTCTGGTGTCTGCTGGTTTGAGAAGTTACTCTCCAGTTCCCAGGTGATGAAATGAAGTGCTTTCTAGAGCAGCAGTGGGCGCTCAGTGTCATTCTTAGAGAAGCAGTAATTCTCATGTCCGATTAGCAGGTGCCAGTGCGGGCTTGGCACTTAGTCAAGCACAGAATCCCCGGCTTAGGAGTCACTCAGCACTCCATTGTGGGCATCTGCTGCGTGCCAGGTTCTGAGCATGGACGCCAGGGAGAGTGAACCTGGTGTCTGCATGAAAAGTTCCCATCTGATACAGGCCCCTGTGGGCAGGCTGAAAAGAAGCAACCCATGCTCATGGCAGTAGCATTTACAGTAGCCAAGACAGGGAGCAACTTCTGTGTCCATCGATGGATGAATGGATAGAGAAAATGCACACTCAGTGGAACAGTACTCAGCCATAAAAAGATCCTGCCCTAGCCGATGTGGCTCAGTGGATAGTGTCGGCCAGCGGACTGAAGGGGTCCCAGGTTCGATTCCGGTCAAGGGCACATGCCTGGGTTGTGGGCTCGATCACCAGTGGGGGGTGTGCAGGAGGCAGCCAATCAATGATTCTCTCTCATCATTGATGTTTATCTCTCCCTCTTCCTTCCTCTCTGAAATCAATAAAAATATATATTAAGAAAAGCAGCAACAGCAGATCCTGCCATGTGACAGCGTGGCTGTTCCTGGAGGGCAAGTGTTGGGTGAAATCAGTTAGAGACAAATACCGTGTGATTTCACTCCTATGTGGGATCTAAAGTCCAAATCCCAAACAAAACAGACCCAACTCATAGACACAGACAACAGATGGGTGGATGCCAGAGGCGGGGACGGGTAGTGAAATGGGGGAAGAGTCAAAAGGCACAGACTTCCAGTTACCAAATAAATGTCCCAGGGATGTGATGCACAGCACGTGATTGCAGCTGATGAGACTGTCTTGCATATTTGAACGTTGCAAAGAGTAGCTTTTAAAAGTTATCTTCTCAAGAAAAAAATTTGCAACTCTGTGAGGTGATGGGTATAACCAGACATTGGGGCCATCATTTTGCAATATATTCAAATACTGAGTCATTGTGTGGTCTGCCTAAAACTAACACAACGTTATGTCAGTTATATCTCATTTTTAAAAGCACACTTTGTATGCACTGTTACCATGTCTGTAGTTAGCAGGCTGTTCTGTCTTTATTGGAAATTTTCTTTAGCATTACATCATAACCTTTTCGTCTGGAAGCCCTAGGCATCCATCGTTGCTAGCGGCGTTTGATAAGTATTCGGTTGACTGATACGAAATTATTTTTGTGTTGTAATTTCTGATACTCTGACCTAATAATACTGCTTCATTATTATTATTATTATTTTAGTCCTCACCTGAGGATATTTTTCCATTAATTTTTAAAGAGTGGAAGGGAGAGGGGAGAGAAACATCGATGTGAGAGAGACACATCAATTGGTTGCCTCCCACAGGAGCCCCAACCAGAGCAGGGATCGAGTCTGAAACTGAGGTACATGCCCTTTGACCAGAATGCAATCTCGGACCCTCAGTCCACAGGCCAACACTATCCCCTGACCCAGCCAGCTAGGGCCATGCGGCTTCATTTTGAGGAAGTGTCACGTTCTGAGTAGTTTTCTCTATGTGAATCCGTTTGAAGTTGAATAGCATGCAGGGACAGATGGGATGCCTTGTTTCCCACGCAGATGAAGGGCATATTGTTTCTCTACTTCCTCATGCATTGATGCCGGTGAGCAGTGTGCTCCCACGTGTCCGTGTGTGAGTCCCACCCCTGTGTTCACTGTGCTCCCATGTGTTTGTGTCTGATCCCACCCCGTGCTCTCCTTTTCAGAGCCCCTGCGTGTACATACTTTTCTCATATTTCTTCATGGAATTCCGTGACAGGACTCTAATGTCTGTCACCATCACACAGCCGTTCTTAGGGCTGGGAGAGAGCTGGGTAGACAGACCCAGCAGCGTGCGTTCCTACAGACAGCCCTGCAGAGCCTTTGTGCCAAGCCTGCCGTTCTGTGACCGTCCTGAGGGGCATGCCCGGGATTTCCCATGCTGGGTCAAGAGCGTGGTTTTCTAAGGTTTCTGGTGGGAGATGCCAAGTCCGTCGGAAAGGCTGCACTGACGGCCCCCCTTGCAATGGGCCAGTGAGTGCCGTGGCTCCTCACCTGTGCCAGGTCCCTGTCACAGGCAGGGGCACGTTTTTAATGCCTCACTCTTTACATGTTCGAATGAACCAACGTTACCTTACACATTTCCATCTAAGATACAAAGCTCGAAGCCGCTGTACTGTACACTGGAAAGTGGTGAAGGTGGTATTTCGGTGTCTTTGTATTTTATTATCACTATTTAAAAAGAAACACAGCCCTGACGAGTGGCATTTGCAAAGCTGGGACAGGTGCACCGAGTGTGTAGGGAAGACCTCCTCCTTGACGTCAGCTGGTGTTGCCGAGCGCTTGCCTCATCCTCGACTCTGAAAGGTTTTGTGATTGTCGCGCAGGCCAAAACACTCCGAAAGCTGATCCAGCAGACGTTCAGGCAGTTCGCCAACCTCAACCGCGAGGAGAGCATCCTGAAGTTCTTCGAGATCCTCTCCCCAGTGTACAGGTTCGACAAGGAGTGCTTCAAGTGCGCGCTCGGGGTAAGTGAGGCGCCGGGAGGCGCGGGCGTGTCCTGCTGGCTTTTCTTACCTGGGTGTGTCTACATTTCTGATGGAAATGGAATTTGTCACATTTCGAACATCAGAATGTGGGGAAATGCCCAAAAAGTGTATCAGTGTGAGTACAGTCATCTCTCTTGATGGCATGCCTGTGTTCAGTTAGACTCTATTCCAGCTGCGCAGGCTGTTGGTAACCTGCTCCCGAAGGGCTAGTTTGCCCTGTTCAGACTGGCTTCCCAAGCAGCCATTAGCTTCAGACCCCCTGGCAGGAGCGCAGAGTCTCTGGCAAGGCTAGGGAGATGCGGATCGATGACGTTATAAATACTTCATGTTATTGGGTTAGACAGATGAATGGCTAGCTCAGCCAGCCTCCCATTGGTCCTTTAATGTTCCCTGCTCTTTATCTAAAATAGTTCTTTTTCCTTCCGGTACCTCTGCCTTCACCTGTCTCACCTTCAAAAGTCAAGCTGGATTATCTCGGTGGAGCTGGCGATCGGCCCCGAGGAAGGCATCAGCTACCTCACAGACAAGGGCTGCAATGTAAGTCTGCTCCGGGTGCCCGGCCCCTGCCGCACACGCCCCTTACATGGGCTGGCTGCCGGCCGGCCGAGGGCTGAGCTAAGGAACCGGTACTCGCTGGGTCTGCGGTACTGGTAGACCGAGCAAGGGAGAAGCCGGGGAGGAGCTGGGAAAGAGCCGGGTGGGGGCAGGGACCCCACGGGCACTGCCCCCTGGGCCCAGAGGAGAGTGAGCCGGGGCCGTGCTGCCCAGACGCCAGGGCAGGGGGCATGGGGGACCCAGGGGCACCTCCGAAGACTCCTGTGCCTGAAAGCAAAGCTGTAAAGACGCTTTGCTGGGAGGAAGCTGAGTTTGAGTCCTTTGTGATTCAGAATTCCCAGTCCGCCCCACGGTGTAACCCATGTTTTGGGGGCCACTTGGCAGGAGAAGCTGATAGCTTGTGATGTGCTAAGAGCAGGAGGCCGTAGCCAGGCCGGTTGCTTTGAATAAATGTCTCGGAATTGACTGCATGCAGAGGAGTCACCGATGAAATGCTGGAGGGCCACAGAAGAGGCCTACTGGTCTCCTGAGAAATGAATTGCGCTTGGGAACTGAGCACAGGCCCTTGGCCTGTCTGCATGGGAAGGTCCCTGGGCACCTCCCACCTCCCGAGCTCCGTTCCACCCTGGAACTTGAGGTCTCGGACTCATGCAGGCTCAGGATGTGCTGGGAGTGGGTGGGCCCAGTCCCTCCCTGTGGGAACGGGAGCAGAACATTCGCTCCGACCAGGAATTTCTCATGGTTCCGTCTCCCCCTCCCTCCCCTGGGCGGCAAAGAGCCAAGTCAAGGACTCCCTTCTACTTCCTTCGCCTGTCTGTCTCCTTGCTCTGGTACCTGCGAGGCTCTTGGCCAGCTCCCGGGGCAGTGCCCCTCCTTGGCCACCAGGAGCACAAAGAGCAGGCACATCCCAGGCCCTGCAGTGAGCAGACGGTTCCAGCGGCTCCACCAGTGCTCAGAAAGAGAAGCCCCTGGTGCTGCTGGGACAGTCCCTTCCCTCTGACACCCAGGCATTGGGGAGGGCGACCTCAGGAGAGCGGGGGGTGGGATTGAGCCTTCTGGGATGCGTGGAGTCCGTCTTTGATGTGTGGTCCAGTGTGTGCCTTTTCTTCCCAAAGCCCACACATCTGGCCGACTTCAATCAAGTGCAGACCATTCAGTATTCAAACAGCGAAGACAAGGACAGGAAAGGAATGCTTCAGCTCAAGATAGCGGGCGCGCCTGAGGTACGGATGCTCACTGCCACCGCGGGAGACGGAAGCGGAGGGGCATTTTAGAAGCCGCGGTGTTTGTAGGGCGAGGTGTCCACGGGTCCTCAGCACTGGTACATTACAAATAATCGTGATTAAATGCCCCAAGAGTAGAACAGGACAGATTTAAAAATCAATTGAGAGCATCATTGTGGCCGAAGCCAGTTTGGCTCGGTGGATAGAGCATCGGCCTGTGGACTGAGGGGTCCTAGGTTCGATTCCGGTCGGGGGCATGTGCCTGGGTTGCGGGCATATCCCCAGTGGGAGATGTGCAGGAGGCAGCTGATTGATGTTTCTCTCTCATCGATGTTTCTAGCTCTCTGTCTCTCTCCCTTCCTCTCTGTAAAATATCAATAAAATATATTAAAAAAAAAAAAAAAAAAAGAGAGCATCATTGTGAAGATGATTGAAGATTAATGCGAATTACCAAGGCAATCAACTTCTTAAAATTATGTAAAAATACATGTATTCTGTAAACTGTGTTATTTCCCGCACCACGACGTCTGGCCCCAGAGCCTGGGCTCTCCATCCGCGTGCCGGGAGTGCACGCACCACAGGTGTGGCGCGGGGAGGGAGCACCAGACAAGCACTGCCTCGGGTAGCCTGTCTGCGGTGGACGGGGAACACGATGTGTGGAGGAGTCGGCGCAGACACTGTGCGGGTGTGGCAGCATGCTAGGCGCTCGCCCCTCCCCTGCGGAGGGTGGTGGGTAACATTCACTCCCCGGTAGTGTAGTTTCTCCAGCAAGCCCTACCTCGGCTTGCTGGTTCTCTGCTTCTCCCTTTCATTAGAGGGTGCAGAGGGGCAGGCGTTCTGAAGGGGAAGACTTTTTTCACCTCCTTGTATTCTAGAAAGTGAGTCTCCGTGTGAGTGATGCTTCCGTTTTCGTCTGGGTTTGCCTTCTGTCACAGTCTAGGAATAGCGTCTTAAATATCAAATTTCCTTTTTCCCTCAAACCTCAGGACCAGCCTGTTTCCCTCCCACCCCGTTTCCACGGCATCTAGCGATCTGATGTCACACGCAGCTGTCCCGCTGGTTGTGGGGAGAACAATAGCGGCTCTTTCTCGGTCTGTTCCCCTTTTAGCCTCTGACGGTGACAGCACCGTCCCTGACCATCGCCGAGAACATGGCCGACTTGATCGATGGGTACTGCCGGCTGGTGAACGGAGCCTCCCAGTCCTTCATCATCCGACCCCAGAAAGGTGAGCTTCTGTTTCCGTTGGCGCGGGCCCACTGCGTTGTGAGACGAGCTGCCCCACAGCCTGGAGCCCCTTCGATAGCTCTGACCGAGAACGCAGACGAGTGACTCAGCCCGTAAGTCTGCCTTCTTGTTTTCCTAGGGAAGTGGCCCAGCTCCCGCCCAGCGCTGGGTGTGAATAGAGCTTAAAGGAAGCTGGTGTGTTGTGAGCGACGCACTCGGAGTGTTTGCTAGGTGACCGTTAGCATTTTTAAATAAACTTTTGGGATAATGTTCTGGGTTGGTTTTTAGTTTCTCTTCTAATTCATGTAAATAAAACTCTTTGCTGTTTTTTCTTTTACATTTCAAAATCTTAGAGCAGCCCAAGAACAAGATTAAACATGAGGTAAAAGCAACAATTAGGATGAATAATTATCCTAGAGGGGGCTGTATTGCCTCAGAAATGGTGTGTGGGTTTTGCAAAGCAGTAGGAAGGGATGTGTCAGAGGCTTGGGCTCCTGAACGTCAAAGAAAGCTTTCCCAGCAGGACAGTCGCGTGGTGAGTGCAGCGGGCACTGGGCTTTGGAAGTGTGTTGCCTGTGGCTCCAGTCCGAGCCTCTGCTGCCCTCTGTGGCGCCTCCTCTCTGTGCCACGGCGCTCATCCCTGAGCACAAAGTGTGGCCTGTCTTCTGTGGGCTTGGGGGGTCCACGCTCGCATGTGTGTGAAGGCCTGGGACTGCGCCTGTGCACACGTGCTCCCAGTGTCAGTTCTTGTGTTCCCGTGGCTGCCACGGCTGCTGTGAGCGCGACGCAGTCTGGGAACCCTGACTTGGAGATTGCTCATCTGTGAGAGACAAGTGACACCGACTTTAGAGCCTGGTCGGTGGCTCCACAGTCGTCCCCCAGAGCAGCCAGCTGTGTGGCAGGCGGACACAGGGTCCCTCCGGCATGCACCTGGCGGCTAAGGTGGCTCCAGAGGAGAGTCTGCAAGGGTTGGGTGGTGTGTGCCCACGTAAGCAGGCTGGGTTTACCGTGGAGAGTATAGAAAAGCATGAGGAGCCCTAGCTGATTTGGCTCAGTGGATAGTGCGTAGGCCTGCTGACTGAAGGGTCCCGGGTTCGATTCCGGTCAAAGGCACATGCCCAGGTTGTGGGCTTGATCCCCAGTAGCGGGGTACAGGAGGCAGCCGATGCATGATTCTCATCATTGATGCTGCTATCTCTCTCTCCCTCTCCCTTCCTCTCTGAAATCAATAAAAATGTATTAAAACCACACACGAAAAGCACAGGAACAGAGAGCCCCGGCCCAGGAGTGGAGGAACAAGCAGTGTGTGCACACGTGTAGAGACAGGAACCATTGGAGCCTTTGTTGCTGCTGATAAGCTCATTTATCAAAATGCAGACGGTCCAGCCCTTCATGGAGTCTCCACTGGACCGTCAGGCCCCTGGTCTTCGAGAGCCTCCTGGGAAGACGCCCTTCAGCGTTTTGTCGCTTTCACACTTGAACTTCCTTTAAAGGGCTGTTGCTGAGATACTGGAAGGGACTCATCCTTCTCAGCCCTGATTTCTACGGGTGATCTTCCGAAGGGAATAGAAGGAACCTCACCACTGTCTTTCCTTTTTTCCCCAGAAGGCGAACGGGCTTTGCCGTCAATACCAAAGTAAGTGCTGCTGCGTGCACGTTGTGACTCACTGGCTAGAAGCTGGAAATCACTGCTTCCTTCCCACCTGCCTGGCCAGCCAGGCCGCCACACTTCTGAATGGGGACTGGCAGGCATTCCCAGGTGGAAATCGAGCCGTTGTGATCACGTGATGTGTGTGGGTCTGATGAGAAGCTGCTTTTCTGTTCAGGAGGGAGCTCAGGAGCAGTCAGAGCGGCGAGACTGGGGCTGGGGAAACAGCTAGTCATCGCTGGCTTTCAGGAGCCTGGAGATAGGGACCATTCTGGCTCTTTCACAAGTGAGAGCATTCAAAATTATGAAGTAATTTATGTTCACTTTTTAACTTGTTTATGTCATTAATTTCATAGTCAATGTGTTGATGTATACCATTTTAAAAATTGATAGTAACGCCTAAAGAACTTACTTAATAACGTCCCTTTCTCAGCCAGTGTGCTGGGAACTGGTGACCACATGACCCCTGAGGCTGGGGTACAGGGCAGTACCAACTGCAGTTGTGCGCTGAGCCCAGGCGGGTGGGCAGAGCCCCGGGCCTGCGGAGGAGCACTCCCCTGGGACCCGGGGTGAAGGGGCTCCCAGCACCCCCTGCCCTGCCCCCCCTGTTCTCCATCCACTGCACCGCCTCCCACGGCCCCTCCCGTTTTCAGCTCTTGTTCTCTTCTGTCTGGGCTGCCCCAGGGACCTCTGTGCGAAGTCCCCAAGGCCACCCCAGGTTCATGATTCTCTGGAAAGGACTCTGCACATGGTCACCGCTGCGCAGTGTTCCAGCAAAAGGACACCAAGCCCAACCAGCATGGTGGCCCAGGGGTGACATGCAGAGGAAACCAGGACAGGCTCCCAAGAGCGCTCTCCCGGTACACTCAGCAGGACACCCCTGTTCCTCCAGCAACAAGGGAGAACATGTGAAGGGTTGTTGATCCAGGAAGCTGGTTAGAGACTCAGTGCCCATGGCCTTTATGGGCTCCGGGGCACAGACACACTCTCTGCCTGGAATGGACTAAAATTCCAGACTCCCTGGAGGAAAGCAGGACTTCAGGAGGACCTGTGTTGTTGGCGCAGTTAGGCACAGTGCTCTTACCCCCTGCCAGGGAGGGGCAGCTGGGAGCCTCCTGAGACCCAAGTCCCCCGCACCAGCCACAGGCACCTCAGAGGACAGCAGTCCAGGCCTGTGGCTTAACTTTTTTCTGCTCACCCGCTACCCACCTTTGTCCAGCTTTGCCCATTGCCCTATCCATTGTCGGCGCTCCAGCGCGGGGGCGCTTCCTCATTCAAGCCCTTGCGTGACCGTGGCTCTGAGGATAAATGCCAGCGTCCTTAGCCCGCTGGGCCCCGCGTAAGCACGCCCCTGCCAGCTCCCTGGCCTCGTGCCGCCACTCCCCACACTCTGCTCCTCAGCTGCATTGCACTTTCAGTTGCTGGAGTGCCCCCCTCTCGCTCCCGCCAGGCCTTCGCGAATGCTCTTCCTCCAGCTCCCTTGTTGCAGCCAGGCCTGCTCACCTCTCAGGTCTCACCCACCTCACTGCCTCTGGAAACCTCCCATGAGCCCGTCCGGAAACGGCCCAGTGTGCTTTCCCATAACATATCCCACTTCACCGTAGTCCTCATACTCTGCAAATCACCTGTTCGCTCGTCCACAGCCCCATGACTTCGTTGAAGGCCAGGGTCATGTTGTGTCCTAGCCCTGGGCGGTGTCTGGCACACAGTAGGCACACAGTGTGTGTGTGGGTGAATGGAGGGAGCTTCACAAACTCAATGACGTTTAATCAGTATTTATTAATGTCCCACATCAGGCCAGGAACTAACACTCAGAGTCTCTTCAGTTGTGGAGTCTGTAAGGATGACTTGAGGATGAAAACACACAGGAACATAAGTGTAGACATAAATGTGGGTGGAGCAGGTGCTGGGTTAGAAATGGTCACAGGCACTAGAAAACCTGAATAAATAAAGCAAAGGTCAAGTCTTGGAGCAGCAGCCTCCGTTGTTGCCGTTGACCAGGAAGCGTAAGAAGGTGACTTTC
The DNA here is from genome assembly GCF_014108235.1 of Myotis myotis. Lineage (NCBI taxonomy): Eukaryota > Metazoa > Chordata > Mammalia > Chiroptera > Vespertilionidae > Myotis > Myotis myotis. Next base: position 849,426 of record NW_023416320.1, read on the forward strand.
AACAACAGACAGGCAGACCCTGGGGAAGGGGCCCGGGCCGAGCAGCAGGGGACGGAAGAAGCAAGGCAGCCTCTGCCCACGCCTGACGCCCACGCAGGGGCTCGCAGCGGAGGCCGCTGCAGTGCAGAGGCGCGGGGCGGGGTTCGTGGGAAGACAGCTTTGCCTGGACTTTTCTTAAAGGCACCGTCTTAGAGAATTCCATAAACGGAGTTCAACTCTGTGGCTTTGTGCCGAAACCATTCATTATCCAGGTTGACAGTTTCACAGGGACTGTCCCGAGCTCCCAGAATCGATGTTATTTAAGTTCAAGTGTTTCCTAGTTGACATTCCGTATACGAGGAGAGTTTTATTCAGGACTTGCATAGCCAAAGCCTACATGTCTGGGAAAAGCTTCTTCTGAAGACTGTAGGGTTCCTTTTTTCTGTGTTTTCCGAACACTTTTAACTGAGCTATACTTTCATCTTTTAAATGGCACTAAAACCTTTGGCCAACATTTTATTTTATGGGATGAATATGTAAAACACTGATGTTGCGCCACCTCCTGGCACCAGTAGGCAGACACGCAAGCTCACCTCTTCCCGCCTGTGCGCAGCGATGTCTGCTCACTGCCTCCTGCTCGTGCCTGTGCTCTGGGCGCTGGGGCCAGTCCTGAACAGGGTTCCAGACTGTTCCAGAGAGCAAGTCCACTTCCCGGTCACAGAGCCTTCCATGTCCACCTGAAGTTCTGACCTTTAAAAAGTTAAGGCAGCTTGGGGAGGTCAGGGTTTGGGTAGTAGAATCCAATGTTTTCAAAAGCCCGTCCCCTGAAACGGGAGTCTCCATGGGAAATGGCCTGGTCCTCCTGACGGTCGCGTGTGGTTTGAAGGCGTGATGGCCGCTTGGTCCTGAGCACGGCACTCAAGCAGTCCCCTCTCCGTTGCAGGCTGGCCAACAGTGAGAAGCAGGGCGTGCGGACACATGCGGTCTCCGTGTCAGGTAAGGGGCTCGGCTGGGAACCACAGGGCCGGCTGCGCAGGCTTCGCTCCCAGCAGTGCAGTAGGAGGCGGCAGGTTCTCCTTCTGTTACGGCCGCTCCTTCGGAACAGCTCATGAGTAAGACCTGACTCCCAGCTTGGTAATTTTACCTTCGTTAAATAGGCGTGAGTGTGGCTCAGAGGTGTTTCTGTAAGTGAGATGTACTAATTCCAGATTACTCACGATTATATAGAATCCCAAGTTATTCTTCAGTTTTACTGTCATGTTAATCGTATCTACTGTGAACAGTTTTACTTTTGGAATTGCCATTATAATTTATCTTTGCAGTTCAGCAGACTCGAACAGAATATACTTTGCATATCATTGTTTCTGGAAGTTCAGAATATGTGAGACATTTTTAGATGGTTTTTGTCTTTCACAATTAACATAAAATGGTGTTTGAATATTGCTTTTTAAAAACTATAGTTAAGATAATGGTATAAGCATGATCTTAGCTGTTCGTTGGCATGATGAGTGTGGTGTACTTTCCTTGGTATGTTTTCAAAATATATGTGTCCTTTTCCTCATTGAAAATGTGAAAACAGGAATGGGGGGAAGAAGCAGCATCTTGGATGGACCTAAGTTTGCTCCCTTACAATATACATTATATATGTACACACACACACAGGTCTACACATGTGTCCGCACACACATGTAACCTATTCTTAGGTGTACGGCACGTTTCTAACGTACGTAACAGCTTCCTGAGAGCTCTGGTATCTGACAGTGTGACTTAGGAGAAGCCTGGTTCCTGTTAGTGTAATTTGCCCTGAGTTCATCTCTCCTGAAGTTTAGTCTGTGCTTTTGCCTAGTTGATGACGTGGCTTCTTTTTGTTTTCCAACATACACACATCATCACTCATTCTCTTATTGTGCACACACATCCTACAGGCCCCTCCCAGGAGTATTGTGCGGCACTGATACGCTGAGCAAAGATACCGCAGCGATGCGTTGTGTGCGAATGGTGTGTGTCGAGCACCCCCTCAGAAGTCACTGAGCACTTCCGGCCAGGGTGGAGCGGAGGGCGGTGTGCCTGAGCGGAGCTGTGCTGGTGGGCGGCGTGCCAGGCCTGCCGGCTGCGGGGTGGCCAGCAAGTTACAGATGTTTTTAAATGCATCTCTGAGCTGGGACTTAGCGGAATGCATTCAGGTAGCGGGGAAGGGGAAAGGCAGGAGCAGTCGGAGCGGAGTGAGAGTCCCTGTCTCCCGCATGATCCCTGTGAGTCGCTCTCTGTGGTTTGTTCTGGACGCTTTCGAGGAGGTTTGCGGCAAGGGCCTCGGAGGCCTCGGTGGGTCCGGCTCCTGATAGATCCCTGGTTGGGAACTAGAGCTGCCTCCTGACACTCTGGTGACGGCAAGCAGCCGCACTCACTTCATTGCAAAGGAAAGGCAACTACTGCATCCTTAGTAAGACAGCTACAGTGGTGCTCAGTGTGTGGAGAGTTTATCTTTGACGTCAGCACCAGGTTTCCCTATAAAAATGAGTAAGATCTACAAAAATGTCTCATGTGGAACAATGTGCTTCTTTGGGCACATTATTCTGGGCCTAGAGTAGGCTTTTAGCCTGATTACCAAGTGGGTTTTTAAATTTTTTTTTAATGAAACTTGTGCGTATTATAGAGCACAGGTAGAACTTAGAACCCAGAGGCCGGTGCTTGTAATAAGGGGTCTGTAAGTGTGGTCACAGCGGGAGGGGGGCTTGGATTAAAGGAAGGCTGGAAACTTTTAAAATGCAAATTTTAGAATTTGAACTCAAGGTTTCTCCCCTCTCCTCCTAGGTGTGCAGCATGTTGTGGCTGCATAGTAATTGTGGAAGTTATTAAAATCAGCCTGCATGAGTCAAGACAAAAACATATTTGATACTTTTACAAGCAAGAAACCATATGAACGTATGGCTATTGTTATGCTTTTGAGTGTTTAATTTTTTAAACTTTTTTCATGAGAAATTTTATTCTGAGAAGCAGAGAGGGTGGCATTGGTATGCCCCTCCCGGCACTCACCAGCGGATGCCGCCGCTGGTCATGCTCTTTGCGGCTTCCACCCCCACACAGGTAATTCCCGCAGCTGGTTTAAAGCACCGAAGACATATTTCATCTGTGAATATTTCTAAAACGTAAGGACTCTTTTAAAAATATTTGCTGCAAGAAAATGGACGGTAATTCCTTAACACCACCTCTCCAGTGGGCGCGCAGACCCCTCTGATCTGACCTCTGCCCGGTCACGCAGTCTGCTGGCGGGCGTCGGAGCAGCAGCACTGCCAGAACGGCTGTCTCCGGCCGGCCGCCAGTCAGGTCTCCCCGCTTTCCTTTTCTGATGGCAAGTTGTTTGCTGAGGGCATGGCGTCATGCTGTTTCCCACACTCTGGGTCTGGCTGGTCCAGCTCTGTGATGCCGTGCTGGGGGCATTGCGCTCAGGCCCCTGTATTCCTGCATTTCCTCTGAACTGGGCGTTAGGATCCAGAGAAGTTTGATCAGAGTCGGGTTCCGTGGTTTGGCTTTTTTTACAAGACTGCCTCCGGGTGATGCACATCCACCTGGCTGTCTTTCTGTGGCATTCAGAGCAACCGATAGATTTGGTACGTATGCTGCGTCCATTATAAAGCTCCTGTGAGCGTGTCCTGATGGCTCTAGCAGCCACTGACCCCCATGCCACGCCTGTATTCCACCAGGGCTGCAGAGTGAGGACATGCCGCTTCCGCCATTTCCTTGTTGGTTCCTTAGCTGGGCTGTGTCTAAAGCAGTGGTTCTCAACCTTCTGGCCCTTTACAGACAGTTCCTCATGTTGTGACCCAACCATAACATTATTTTCGTTGCTACTTCATAGCTGTAATGTTGCTACTGTTATGAATTGTCATGTAAATATCTGATATGCAGGATGGTATTAGGCGACCCCTGTGAAAGGGTCGTTCGAACGCCAAAGGGGTCGCGACCCACAGGCTGAGAACTGCTGCTCTAAAGACAGCTTTCCCCAGCAGCTGCTCAGTCACACTGAGGAACGGTTCCTACTGCTAAGACTGTCTTATTCTTTCCCTCCACCACTGGATTCTGAAAAAGTTGCCTCCCTCCCCAGGTGACGCTGTCCAGTGGGGTTCCTCTTTCCGAGCCTCCTTAGGGGTTCGTGGATTTCTAACATTGCTGAGGACAGGGCTTCCCATGACCACCCAGGCTGGATGATTTGCCAGAAGGACTGTTTTCTCAGAACTCGGGGCTGAGATCAAGTTAACGTGGTTAGCACTGAACCATCACATCAGGAAAGGAGTGGGATTGAGAGGCCTGGTCGCTTATGTGACTGAAGATCGAAGGACACACTCACCACGTGGACTGGCCTTGGCATTCCCTGATGCTGCCTTAGGTGATGCTCCACTTCCCAGTGCTCCTGGCTTGTTGATGTCCATAACTTGTGGCCATCTTGACCCTGACTTGGGCTCTCCCTGGAACAACACCTGACATCCTCATCTTTTATTTTTTTTTAATAATTCTTTATTGTTGACAGCATTACATATAGTCCCCCCTTTGCCCCCATTGACCCACTCCAGCCAGCCCCGCCTTCCACCTGAGGCTGTCACTGCCCCATCCCATCTTTCCTGATGGGTCCCTGTGGGTTTGCGGTTACATTTTCATGCCTCTTCTGTCACATGTCACTGCTCCATCTTAAAAGGCTGTGCTGTGTGTCCCTTGTTTGAACTCCCTGTGACGTGCCTGCTGTTGCCCTGCTCTACTCTGCTAAATGTTCCTTCTCTGTTTCTCACTGTGCCGTGAGCTCCTGGAGGCTGGGATGTGTCTTGTTGATCCAGCAGGTGCCTCCTCTAGAGATAGTTGACTTTCCAGTGAGCTGTGAGTATGTGAATGAGGGAGTGAATGCATAAATGATGCTGGTGGGTAGAGAGCTTTGCAACTTGTGTATTCAAACATCCTCATCACCAGTGTTTTTTGTTGAGGTAATTTGCATAAGTGTACACAACCGGTCTGTGAGTCTGTCTTTCCGATGATTTGGGGGAATTGCCCATAAAGCTCCTTCACAAATCAGGATCTGATAGGCTGGTTTCTGCATCTTTTTCTTCATGGTTGAATGTCAGATATTCACGAGAATCTGGAATTATGTGTTGGTCTTTACTTTTCATCCTGTTTTGTTTCAGTTTTGTTGTTTGTAAAGGTATCTGTACCTTCACTTGGCTGACTGCAGAGTCTTGCGATTCTCCTTATGTCTTGCTGGAAGTTTCTGTACCTAGTGCTAATCTTTGCTAAAATAGGAAAGTGCATGTTAAAGTAGTAATTCTTTTCCAAACCCAAGTTAATCGTAGTAAGAAATGATGTGTCAATAGTCAAAGTAATGCAATTTTGTGTTTATTTTACAGCTATGTCTTAAAAATGTTTCTTTTGTATTGAAATAATGTTTCTGTTTCTCTCTTTCTCTGCCTCTATAAGGAGTGAGTCCCTGCCAGCATCAGGCTAAGAAATCTAGGCGCTTTCTCCCTTTGCTCTTCTGTTCCCACGAGCCTCGTACGGGTACTGCTCTCCTATTTGCACAGGCCGTTGTTAGCTCCGCACCCAGGCCGGCATCTGCCCAGATGCTGTAGATGGCCGAGCAGAGCGCCTCGTCCAGGGTGTCTGCGTATGTGCTGCCCGGCCCAGCAGCGACATGGGGCGCGTGTTTGCGGGAAGGTCTTCGGGCTGCTCTGTTGATAGAAGACTCTGTTTGCCTGCTGGCTGATGTGTACATGCATGGCAGGGCGAGAGGAGCTTCCGGCTCCACGTGTGGGTGTGGGTGTTGGAGCACAGGCCCGCGGCTGCTGTGTTTGCACCGGCGTTTCCTGACGGGGCATGCGGCTGATGCAGGGAGTGGCCATGCGTCGAGATGCTGTCCGGGCTTTAGGCAGCTGTGGGGGGATGCTGTGGAGCAGAGGCTGCCAGGCCACGTGGAAAGGGTCTCGGAGAGCAGACTTGTAGGGAGGGAGCAGGAGATCCTCCAAGCACCGGGCAGATCCAGATGGAAACTGGCCCTGTGAGCCGGCCCCTCGCGGCCTTGCGCTGGGCTCACCGGAAGAGCCGCCAGGGCTGCCCCAGCTTACCCTTGAGCACACACACCAATGACACTTGCTTCCATCTTTACCTGAGAGGGTCCAGATTTCCTTTGGGGGGCGGGGGTGTTTGAAGCCATTTTAACACTTAATTGTGAGAGGCAATCCAATTAATTTTGTTCAGTGTGGTAGAGACCACCTTGAACTCTACCGCACCGCAGTGTAACTGTAATGTGTTGACCGCAATGTCTTAAGTAAACACGCTGCCACCGTCTTTCGAAGTAGACCTTGGGGGGTAGTTTTTTTGTTTTCCTTACACTTTGATTTACTTGTCATTTTAATAGTGTTTTCCCTCTCTCCCCTCTCCTCCCTTCCCTCTCCCTCCCCCTTTCTTTGCATGCCACCTGGATCTGCAGATGAAGTTAGTGGGGACGGTAATGTTTATTTTACATTCATGTTACTAATGTGAGATGGCTGTTTGCTGATGTCATGTAGCTCAGAACTGAGTGAAAGGCAGGCGGTGGTCTGTGTGACGACACGTGTGCGGAATGCTGGTGTGAGCACATGTCTCGTGGGAATTGCTTAGGGCTTCGACAGGAACAATAATGCCATTTCTTCACGACGTCTCCCTGGTACATTTGACTTGTATATATTCATGGTGAATTTTCCAGGTTTTTTTAATTCAAATCAAAGTTGTAGAAAAGTGGTCCAGACATATCATTCAACAAGACGCGTCCCCCTCGAGAGCACACCGCCTCCTAAGTGCAGGATCTGAGCTGTGCTCTGCGCTGTGTGGGGAGAGGGAGCCGAGAGGAAGGGGGAGCGATTATTCAGAGTCACACCCACTGAAATCATGGGGGAGGTGTCAGCTGTGGTGGTGACCGCTGTTTCCCAAGCAGCTGAGGAGAGCACCCAGGCAACTGAAGGCTCCCTGCCCGCAGGGTCTGCTTTGTCTACCTGTGCCCGCCACTCGGAGAGGGAGCATTCACCCACGGACACTGAGCGAGGGTGCACTTCTCCTCGCGGGGAGACGCATGGCTGCTGTCCCGCCTATCTCACCTCGTCTGTGGGGGATGGGACTGATCACTGTGCCTGACAGCAGAGTGCTTGAGGGGAAGATCTCAAGTCAGCGGGGCTGGAACAGTGTGTCCTGGGGCCCTGCAGCCGGGGAGCCAAGCGCACTTCTAGACACTCCTGGGAGTGGCAGGTTAGCGGCTTCCACTCAGGGATAGTTTCTGTGTGTGGCGATTCTCTGTTGTGCAGGTGTGGCCACTGATGACCCAAGGCCACCAGGAATCGAGTGGCCAGGTCTCAGGCTGCAGCCTCCGGTGCGCCCTCTGCCCATGCTGTCCTCAGCTGCCGTGGCGATCCTGAGCAGAGGCTGGCCTGTGCCCCCCCTCGGAGACGTCTCCCCGCGGCTGTGCGATCGCGGAAGCACCAGTTAGGTCGTGACCGTCCTCGCACTCCCGCATTTGAATTTCTGATGCTGTGAACTGTACAGGGCAAGTGCTGTTACCCCCATTTTACAGATGGACAAACTGGGCCTGTGCCTTAATCACTTGGTCCAGGTCAGGGGTCCACAAACCAAGGTCCATGGGCCCAACACGGCCGCCTGCTGTTGTTATATTGCCCCTGGAGCTAAGAGTGATCATTACGTGTTCTAATGGGTGGAGGGGAAACCAAAGTATTTGTCGCATTGAAACTATATGAACTTCAACTGCCAGTGTCCACGAGTCGGTTTTATTGGCACACAGTCATGGGGCTCATTCACATAGTGGCTGTGGCTCTACCCCTGGAGTGCGAGCCACATAGATGAGCGTGATCAGCAGAGGCGGTGTGAGCAGCGTGTGGGCCTCTTACAGGAAGTTCCCGACCCTGGCTGGGTCACGTGGCTAGTGGACAGGAAAGAGCAGGGCGTGTCAGAGCAGGTGGGTGGAAGCTGTGAAATCGGCCAGTCCCCCTGAGTGGCCGAGTAACCTAGTCACTGAACAGATGTTACCCTGTGGGACAGATGACTCATTCACTCCCTGTGAGGGCCGAGGGAGGGGTGTTGGGAGCAGGTTGTTAGAATTGCAGCTGTTCAAGCCAGCATGAGGGGAAAGGGCCACCGTTTCCTGCCAGCGAGCAGAGGGGGCCTGGTGACAGGCCCACCTTGTCTGCAGCCTCTCAGCACTGGGAAGTTGGGAGCCTGAGGCTGCCTGCAGCCCCCACTGACAACTGTGAGGGTATCATGGCCACTGCCGTCCCTCCCAGACGCCAGGGCCTCGGGCTCTTCCGTGCGTGTCCATATGGTCAGGAGTGCCTCCCTGTCTCCCCTCTGCTTCAGAGGGAGCACTTGGTACTTTCTCTGCAGGTCTCTGAGCTGTTGGTTTCTGTACTGCTCTATGTCTTCGTATCACTTTTATTTTATCACATACTGTGATACCAAGCCTTTCAAATTATAATGTTGTCTGAGGTTTTAGAAGTCTCCATTTTTAAAAATTGTTTATTTCAAAATGGTTAACTCCTGTTTCTTACAAGAGCCCGAGTGGCTCCCTTCTGTCCCCACATTTCATTTCAGAGTGTCTTTTGTTAAGCTATCTCACACAAAAAAAGCAAAGCCATTGGCCTAAATCATGACAATTTATTGTCCTTAAGTATTCACTAAGAACAGACAAGAGGGAGGAATACAGAAATAAAAGCTTGAAAGGTTTGGGGTAGATTAATTTTTTTCTTCAATCCTGTACGTAGTATTAGGGTTAGGGGAGACATGTAAAGAATCACATATATTATCTGCCTGCATATAGAATTGATTTGATAAGTGTGTTAAAGAGAATTGGTTTATCTACTTTACATTCTGCCAGTTGACTTTTTCTTTACTTAATAACTTCTAATGATGGTTACAGGTGAAGAAATGAACTGTCCTGGGAGCTCTTAGGTTTGCTCTCCATCATTGTGTAGCGTGTGTGGGACAACTAGAACCCTGGAGTGTAAACTGCCTCCGTTTCCTTTGGTTTCTATAATTTTAACATCGGAGTGAATATGAATAGCATCAGAGCAGAAAGAGCTCCTAGTTTCTCGTTTCTCTGGGGTTTCCAGCGGCCGCCAGGTCACAGTTTCAAACTGAGCCCCAGTCAGATGATGGTCCCCAAAGGGCTGACTGCCCCTTTCCTGGCCCCGCTTCCCTCCCGTGCACGGAGTTGCTTGTCACCCAGTGCGCGGTGGCCTTCTTCAGGTGGTTCCCCCAGGACATGTGGTGGGTTAAGTTGCTGCGCCATGGAGAGGAGTGAGGGGAGCGCTGGCCCTCCTGGTCCTTATCTCAGAAAAGAACTCACTAACATGCGGTTTGACCTCATTTTATTCTCAGTGGGTCATGTGTGCTCTTCACGTGTCTGAGTGAGAAGTGACAGGAGATACATTGCTGGGCTGCCTTCGCCCTGAGCAGATGAAGGAAGTCAGCCCGTTAATCCCCGCAGGAGTCGGCTGCCATTTTTATTTCCGAAGGCGAGCACGGTGGCGCCCTCAGGAGTGCCGTGGGTGCATGTGTGCGCTCCGCTCCTTTGGAGACACGGGAGGCCGGGCGTGGCTGTACAAGAGCTGCCGGGGCTGCGGGAGCGCGGCGTCAGCGCCGATGGTGGTTGTCTCGTGTCTTCCTGTTTCCACGAGGGCGCTCTGTGTCAGCTCTGCCTGCCCTCTGAGAAGCAAGTCTGCCTTATCGCATAGTGGGCCATGATGTCACTGTCACTTCCATAAGCGACTCGTGTAGCAGTGGAGTAACTGTTTGAAGAATGTGTCCGCACAGGAGGGTCTAGGCAGGCCATTCCGCCTTCTCACGTACCACAGGCCTGAGGCCAGCTGTGTAACCTCTCACTGCCCTGTCCTTCCCCGCAGAAACTGACGACTATGCTGAGATCATAGACGAAGAGGACACCTACACCATGCCCTCAAGTAAGCGACTGGCCGCTCGGCGCACACGCACCGGTCACTGTCGGTACTGACCGTCCTTGTCCAGCTGTTTTCATGCCTCCTTGTGTGCATAGCTCTCCTCAGCCGTCAGGGTTCCACTCTGATGTGCCCGACACTCACGTGTCCGTCAGTTTAGTTACGGGCTTGTCGCCACCTTGCTCCCTGGCTCTGGGACAGCGTGATCCTCTTGAATAGAGCATTTCCTTCTCCAGTCTTATTAAAGTTAGAAAAGCTGTATTTAACTTTTAAATGTGTCCGTTCAGTGACTTGCATTTCCCCTTGGAATTGTTGTTCTTTTTCCTTTTTAAAAAAATATTTTTATTGGTTTCATCAGAGAGGATGGGAGAGGGAGAGAGAGAGAGAGACATCAGTGCTGAGAGAGAATCATTGATCAGCTGCCTCCTGCACGTCCCCTACTGGGGATCGAGCCCGCAACCAGGCATGTGCCCTTGACCGGAATTGAACCTGGAACCCTGCAGTCTGCAGGCCGACGCTCTATCCACCGAGCCAGACCAGCCAGGGCAAATTGTTGTTCTTTATTGCCCTTGGCTAACCAGCTAGAAAGCTGCTCTGATTCAGTGCTGCAGCTGAGGGGAGGGGTGGGCAGCTGACCTCCCGCAGCCTGGGAATGGCAGCATCCCGCCTCTCTGAATCTGGAAGCCCTGCGTCTACTTGGAGTTTCTAGTCCCAGATCTTGAATTGGAGATGCCCTTGAACTGTCATTCCCATTTTAAAATCATAACCCTCCCTCTTAAAGAGGCCCATTATGGTCCCACCTTACAGCCTCAAAGGCCTAGATCAGGGGTCCTCAAACTACGGCCCGCAGGCCACATGCAAATACAAATATTGTATTTGTTCCCATTTTGTTTTTTACTTCAAAATAAGATATGTGCAGTGTGCATAGGAATTTGTTCATAGTTTTTTTTTAAACTATAGCCCGGCCCTCCAACGGTCTGAGGGACAGTGAACTGGCCCCTGTTTAAGAAGTTTGAGGACCCCTGGCGTGGATAATCTGAGTTGACATCCGAGCTGTGCATATGTGTAACGGGTTTGGGTGCTTTACCCTGTTGTGTAAATATTTTAAAAGACGCTCACATTTACAGTTACTATGTACATTGAGGAGTGTTACCAAATACAGAGAAACCGCCGGCCTGCTGAGGCGTGCGAAGTCCCGGTGGGCCCTGGGCCCCTGTCAGCCCCTGTGTTACGAGAGAGATGTGGAGCAGGCAGGCGAGAGCCACACAGATTCTGTGAACGTTTTGACTTGCGGTAGCAATTTGGGAAAATGTTAATTTTTGTTTAGTCATTTTGTTATTTGCACATTCCTGCAGAAAATCCAAATTTTTATTTGTATATTTCTTATTCAGAGTTGAGTAGTAAATGCCCAAGTGGCTACTTTCACCCAGACCCCACAAAAATGAGTTACCATAAAGGCGTTCATGACATAGGACTTGAGAGTGTTGTTTCTACCATAGTGAGGTAACTGGACGGGGGGTGGTTTTTCCTTGTGTCTAGTCTTTTTTTTCTCATATTCGTGGTTAAAATATTTAACAAAATGAATATTATTGACATGTACTCTCCAAGTTTATTGTTGTTAACCTAATTGCTATTAGTTATTTCTAAGCAAGGTCTTCAATTTTTCTCTCTCTTAATTGCAATACAGAAAGCTATGGAATAGATGAAGGTAACAGGATCCTTTCAAATAACTGCATTTGCTTGCGATTGCAACCTATGGAATGATACGGGATGTTTCTTTTATTTTTAAGCTATTTTTCATTGATTTACTCATGCTGTTAATTCAATAGTACTACTGGCTAAAGGGATTTTAAAGAGGAAAATCACCATTTAAATTTTGGGTTGAATTTCTGCATGATTTATAACTTGATAACCCAGGAAAGTTGTGTCATTCCATGGGTGATCACACTCATGGGGTGTGTGCAGTGAGGCTGCGGGAGGGCTCTCCTGACTGGAGAAATCACAGCGCATCCGAAGTAGTGAATTGATTGGAACTGATCTCCTAGGTCCCTAGTGGGCATTTCTTCCCGTGTACCTCTAAATAATTGGTTTTGTGTAAATCAATCTAATACATTAATTTGAGGCATATGCTCTCAAAAATATAAAATACTCATAATTTATGTGATGTGTTCAACCTGATTCCAAGTCATCTAATTTTGAAATTAATTTTTAGAAGCTACCTCTTTAAACTCTTTTAGCTCCATGAATAATATTGAGTTAGGGTTATGATAAAGTGGAACACTCTTAAACTTTTAAAACATACAGTTATTCACGACACAACTTTTTTGTTGCCTCCATAACTTACAAATTTAAGTTATTTGTAAGATAATTGCTTTAAATAACTTTTTTAGCCTTCATATATTAATACCTGAACTAATAGCACTTATTAATAACATATAACTTAATATTTAGAGAAATTATTTAGAAAACTATCAAATAGATATAAACTAAATCAGACATTAAAAATGTGAAAAAAATCTACCTGTAAGAGAACTTGGTGTTTTGGTAGTTTAATCAGTGCCTGCAGTTACACGAATTCCTTTAAAAATGCTGTTTAAGAGAATTCCACTGGGTTCAAAGCATTTTCATAGAAAGATGTGCCACTGTTGACATTTTTACTCAGGGGTGTTAATGAAAGGAACTGTGTAGAGCGTCATTTCCACATTTGTTGTGTTTGTACTTGTGTTTTTCATGTGTGGATCCTGTCTTGCAGCCAGAGATTATGAGATTCAAAGAGAAAGAATAGAGCTGGGACGATGTATTGGAGAAGGCCAGTTCGGAGATGTCCACCAAGGCATTTACGTGAGCCCAGTAAGTCCCGAAGCCTGGACTCCTTTTGACTGTTTAATTTTAAATGGCCTTTTGTTTGCCTTCGTAAGCCCTGAGTTCTTCAAGGTATTTACATTTGGCTTTTTAAAATTTTATTTTAGTTTTTTGCAGTTGGCTTTTTAAAGCTCATCATGTATGTCAACTTCCTTAATATACTCAAAAATGACAAAATGGCAAAAGAGCTCCCAGAGTGCTGGCCCGTCTTTTATCCTTTATTCTTTCAGCCTCTGTCATCGGTTCTAGATTCCATAGAAGATTGTTCCATTGGCTGGAATTAACAAATAGATGACCAAAGTGAACAGCAGCTCGCCAATATTCCCACCTACCTGCATTTTCAAGAAAAGAACGTTAATTTGTTCCATATAGCCCTCCACTGAGATGTGAATTTTAAAAATTATTTAATAATAGCTTTATTGGGATATAATTCACAAACTATCACATTGACTCTTTTATATGTATAAGTCAGTGTTTTTAGCATGTTCACAGAGTTGTGCAACCATCACCACAGGACATTTTAGGATATTATTTTTATTCCCAAAAGAAACCCCTGTTAGCAGTTACTTCCTGTTGCCTCTCTCCCCAGCACTTGGCAGCCACACATCTACTTTCTCTTTCTGTAAATTGGCCTATTCTGGACATTTCATACCAGTGGAATCATATGATGTGTGGCTTTTGTGGTTGTTTGTCTCAGCACAATGGTTTCAGGGTTTGCCCATGTCGTGTCATGTAGAACTTCACTCCTTTTTATCAGCAAATAGCATGCTGTTGTGTGGATACACCACTTTTTGTTTATCTTCTCATCTGGTGGTTATTTGGGTCATTACCACTTGGGCTGTTACAAATAATTCTGCTGTGGGCATTCATGTACAGTTTCTGTGCACAGCTTTCCATTCTCCTGAATTCACATCTGGTCTGTCAGGCCCAGGGTCCACCTGAGCCTGCCCTGCTGCAGGCAGAGGACCTCACTGGCACGTGTGTGACGCTGTGATTTCCCAACAGGAGAATCCAGCTTTGGCAGTTGCAATTAAAACATGTAAAAACTGTACTTCCGACAGCGTGAGAGAGAAATTCCTTCAAGAAGCCTGTAAGTTTCTAGAAATTTCTTTGGAACTCCATTTGTCTTTATCTGTGAAATCCAGACTGTCTCTGAAGAAGAAAAATAATGTTTTGACTTTTATGAGGCAACTCCTTTTATTAATCTTGCCTTGCAAATTGATATCTGTATTTGTAGAGGCCGTATCTGCAGATTTTCCTGGGTAAGCCATGATGTTTGGGGTATGAACACAGATTGATTTACTGTCCCTTTGTGCTTCGGTACCTCGTACCATTGAAATCTTCGCCCTGGAATTGGGCGGATAGAGAAGTGGTCCCAGCCCATGTGCTGCAAGCCCTGGAGATTGGAGAGAGCCGGACAGGCAGTCCCTGGCCCCGCTGCTCTGGATCATGCTTCCCCTGACGGAGCTGCCTGGGGGTCTTCTCTGCTGGGTGCGCACAAACGGAGCCCGTCAGGCTCCCGCCCTCCTGCCCTTGAGCGGGAAACCCTTCCCTCCTCCCACATGTCCCTCTCATCCAGCCACAGGCGTGGTCTTTCCTTCCCGAGTCCTCATCGCTCAGTAGGCCTTGCTTGCAAGGTGCTGTTGTCGCTCCCACCGCTAGACTTTGAGCTCCAGGGGGACAGGGACTGTGTCTGTTTTCCTCACAGAAGGCGCGTGGCGGTCACTGGTTGTATAAATGAACCTCAGAGTTCTTCTTTCCCTGAACCCTGACCAACCGCTGCTTTCCACTCTCTATCTCTGGGACTGGTGACCACGTGACAGGCAGTAAATGAATAAATCTGGAAGCCCTACGGGACTTGGTCAGTTGCCTAAGCATAGCCTGAGCCTTGTTGTGTGTCTGACTTCAGTACATGGGCTGGTGGGGACTGCTGCCTCCGCTAGTCTGTGACTGCCCAGCCTGAGCCAGCCATCACCGCCCCACAACCTGGCGAGAAAGTAACTGTGGACACTGTTCTCCACAGTAACCATGCGCCAGTTTGACCACCCTCATATCGTGAAGCTGATTGGCGTCATCACGGAGAACCCTGTCTGGATCATCATGGAGCTGTGCACTCTCGGAGAGGTACCGTGTGCCAGACCCAGCCTGTGGGCGGGCTGCCCCGTGTGCCATGATCTGGCCTGTGTGGGCGGGCTGCCCCGTGTGCCATGATCTGGCCTGTGTGGGCGGGCTGCCCCATGTGCCATGATCTGGCCTGTATGGCGGGCTGCCCCGTGTGCCATGATCTGGCCTGTGTGGGCGGGCTGCTGGTGCAGGTCAGCTCGCCTCTGTACTCATGCAGTCCACACTGGCTGTGTGATGTCCTTTAAGAAAGGGAAGTAGATGTTGTTTCCCCTGTGGTTTTGACTCAGAGGATATAGTACAGTGTCCTCACCCTTACATTCCCCAGTCGTCCCCTAACTCAGGCCCAGCAGCGCATCTGCCCCAGCCAAAAATGTTAGGACTGGAAGCAACAGTCCTGACAAAAGTGGATCTCTTTTCCTCTCCGGTGCTGGGAGGGTGAGAGAAGCAGTCCTGGGTTTTGGTAAATCTGAAGGATTCCTTAAGCTTTTTAGAATTCACATTAGACCCACTGACATTAGTCACAGTTTTTAAATATGAGTAACAGTGTGAAGAGCTCTCCTTATTTCACTTTCTCCAGAACACGGAACTAATCGCTGTATACCATCACCTGGAAACTTGTTCCCAATGCAAATTCTTGTGCCCCACCTCAGGCCCGCTGGCTCCCACCCTTGGGGGGGGGGGGGGTAGGGGCAGGGCACAGCATCATGGGCCCTGAGCCCTGCTATCTTCTGCACACCGCTTTGGTAGCCTGGCCTGGTTGGGGATCAACACAGGTTGATTTTTCAGATGCAGTTTTCTGCTCCTGAAAGTTAATGCAACCTTCGAAAACATTGCACACATTCCTCGTTTTTTAAAAGGTCCCAAATAAGTTTTGCTTCTGATGAGTATTGGGTTACCAGCTACCAGGAATCAAAGTGCAGTTTGGTCCTTCCTCCACTTTGCAGCATCACCCCCACACCCGCCTTTGAGAGGGCCCTGCCTGAGGTCCCCATGCTCTTCTCCCCACGTAGGCTAACAAAGTTTGCTGGCTGGAGCATTTAAGGCCCTACAGTGTCTCCCCTCCTCTGCTCTACCTTTCCGTATTTCTGTGTTTTTTGTTTTGTTAAATATCTTTTTATTGATTTCAGAGAGGAAGGGAGAGAGAGACAGAGAGAGATAGAAACATCCATGATGAGAGAAATCATTGATTGGCTGCCTCATGTATGTCCCTCACTGGGGATTGAGCCCACAACTCGGGCATGTGCCCTTGACCAGAATTGAACCCAGGACCCTTCAGTCTTCAGGCCAACACTCTATCCACTGAGCCAAACTGGCTAGGGCTATTTCCATATTTTCATACAGTATTTTTCTGCTTTGCTTTTGAAGAATTTTCTAATTCTTTGGGATTAAAAAATGTTTCTCCTTTATATGTTGATTTTATAGAATTAGAGTATTCAGCTCCTCTGCCTTTCTTTGCTGTTAGCATTTAGCTGAATTAACCATGACAGTGGTAGGCACCACTGGGATAAATACCCAAAACACGACCAATTTACCTTTCTGTACCCAAAACTCCATGGGTGTGGGAAGAGGGGGGGACACTATTCCTCCCACCCTCCCTCCCTCATCACCTATCCTCAGATCTGCCCGGGATGGAGTGGTGTGAGCTGACCATGCTTGTGTATTGGATTTTTTTGAGAGGTGACTAGATCTTTCTGTTTTCTAATATTATTTAGCAACTAGTGCCCCAGTGCAAGGATTTGTACACATTGAAAGGAAATTAAAAGGTGGCTGGAGAGGCGGGACTGGGTGAGACGGGCCATACATACCCTGGAGCCAACCTCCCGCGGGCCCTCCCTGGTCAGCGGTAATGTGGCTCAAAGGGCATCTGCGGAAGGGTGTCTGCGGAGTGAGCAGGGTCCCTCCAGCAGGTGGGGTCCCTCGGCCTGGCCTGCGGGGATCAGGCTGAAACTGGCTCTCTGACATCCCCTGAAGGGTCCCGGATTTCAAGAGGGCGGTTCTCTGGTGACGCACCCCAGAATTGGGCTCCCTTCTCTCTGGTTTTGGGGTGCATCACCCAAGAACTGCCACTGCCAAGTCACCGCAACTTTGCAGCTCCTGCATTGAGTGCCCCCTGGTGGTCATTGCGAGTCATAACTACCGGTTGGATGGTCGGATGGTTGCTTAGCCTTTTATATATATACTAGAGGTCCAGTGCACTCAGGGGGTCCCTCAGCCCAGCCTGTGCCCTGTCACAGTCCGGGAGCCATTGGGGGATGTCTGACTGCCATGGAGGCGGGAGAGGCTTCAGCCACTGCCCCTGTGCTCACCAGCTGTAAGCTGGCTCAGGGCTTCTGGCTGAGCGGCGCTCCGACTGTGGGAGCTTACTGACCACCAGGGGGCAGCTCCTGCTTTGAGTATCTGCCCCCTGGTGGTCAGTGCATGTCATAGGGACCGTTCTGTCATTTGGTTGATTTGCATATTAGCCTTTTATTATATAGGATAGATATTTTGTGCTTTTATTCATTTCCTGGAAACATTTTTCTGATTTTTTTCAAAAGTTTGTCTATAGTCATGAAGATTCTAACTTGACATAGGATTTCAAATAAAGAATTATTAACCATAATTTTTGGGCTAGGATGTTTGGTTCGTCATGCTTTGCTAGTAGGGAGAATTGAAGCCATTCTCACTGAGTGCATTTAGAGATGGGCAGCGTTGTGGTTGGATGTAGCTCTTTGGCTGTGGATTTCTGTTCTCCATCACTAATCCTTCCACTTTGTCTTGGTCACTGTCCCAAAGCTGCGGTCATTTCTGCAAGTCCGGAAGTACAGTTTGGATCTGGCGTCCTTGATCCTGTACGCCTACCAGCTTAGCACAGCTCTCGCGTACCTGGAGAGCAAGAGATTTGTGCACAGGTAAGATTGGGGGAAGGAGGTGGCTTTGTGCTACTTGACCCGGTGCTGTGCTGTGTCAAGGGCAGGTGCTGTGTCTGCCCTGGCCGAGTGAGGTGTCAGTTTAGATCAGTTCAGTTTTCCTTCCACAAACACTATGGAGAGCCTGACCACGGCACTAGAGCAGCGAACACTCCGTCCTGACACACATTGGCCGGAACCTTCCAGGACACGGAGTGTCATGAGCATCCATGGTGTCCTCTGGGATTTCTGATTATAACCTGGGTCTAGTTTGAATGCAAGTGAGGGCTTGGTATTGTGTTAGTGTTTGGTGATCTGGCATTAAAGTGAGCACATCAGCAAAGACACTGACAAGTAATGCGATGACTTTTATTTCATCCTGCCTCTGAGGCCAGCAGGGTCCGACCATGGCTGTGGGTCACTGTCAGTAATGCCACTGCAAAAACGATTGTTTGAAAAGTAATGAGCGGCTTCATTATTGGAGAATGCGCTTTGTCATCATCATTCCAAATACTGATCATCATATTAATGAGTAAATATCTGCCAGAAGAAACATTTGAAATAAAATAATGAAGTGTCCTTTTTTTCAGTGTGTGGTAAATCTCCTGTTTGCATTGTATATAAGCTCTCTTTCAAAGTACCTATGTGTCTGTATATAATATAGATGACTTTGTGGTTTATTTTCCTTGTGTTAAAATTTGTTGGCCCAAATTCTTCCTTATCAGGGACATTGCTGCTCGGAATGTTCTGGTGTCCTCAAATGATTGCGTGAAATTAGGAGACTTTGGATTATCCCGATACATGGAAGACAGTACTTACTACAAAGGTAAGATGGGAGCAATAAATAAGCAATAGGTTCAGGACCTTTAATGGGTGTTACTCCTTTAAAGCAGTGGTTCTCAACCTTGGCTGCACATTAGAATCACGTGGGAATCTTTTTAAAGTCCTGATTTCTGGGCCTCATCCTCCAGAAATTCTGTTTCTTTGTTACTAATGCTGTGGCCCCACCCCATAACAAAAAAACAGAATTTCCGGAGGATGAGGCTCAGAAATCAGGATTTTAAAAAGATTCCCAGGGGATTCTAATGTGCAGCCAAGGCTGAGAACCACTGCTTTAAAAGGTATGTTTGTAGGAAATAGGCTCAGCTGATTGTTGACAGGTGTGAGTTCACGGGAAGGACAGCCTTCCGACAGGTTCAGGGCTGGAGCGCTGGCGTCCACGGGCATGCGTGGGCCTCTGCCTGACCGCCTCCATGTCACTCACAGCAGGTCACAGACAAGGACAGAATGTACAGCTTCTAGGAAAAACATAGGAGTAAATGGTATCTAGGGCTAGGCAAAGAGTCCTTGGACTCAATACCAAAACATCCATAGAAGGAAAAAATAGATAGATTGGACCTCATCAAAATTAAAGATCTTTGTTCTGCAAAAGACCTGTTAAAAGAATGAAAAGACAAGCCACAGAGTGGAAGAAAATATTTGCCAACCACATATCTATCCAACAAAGAACTAATGTCTAGAATATAGAAAGAACTCTCAAAACTCAGCAGTAAAAAAAGAAACAAAATGGGCAGAAGAAAGAAAATGAGCAGAAGATATGAAGAAAGATCTTACTGCAGAGGATAGGCAGGTAGCAAACAGTACATGATTAAAGAGGGACGTAGAGATGACGACCACAGTGAGATCCTGTCGCACACCTATCAGAACAGCTGAAGTAAAAGTGGTGATGCCATCAAGTGCTGGCGAGAACACACACAAACCAAATTCCTGAAATCACTTGTGAGAAAGTGAACAGTGCAGCCGCTCTGGAAAAGAGTTTGCAGTCTTTGTAAAAATTATTTATTTATGTTAAAACATGTTTTCATTCGTTTCAGAGAGAGGAAAGGAGAGAGAGACAGAAAACATCAATAATGAGAATCATCGATCGGCTGCCTCCTGCACGGCCCCCCACTGGGGATCGAGCCTGCAGTCCAGGCATGTGCTCTAACCAGGAATTAAACTGTGATCTCCTGGTTCATGGTTTGATGCTCAACCACTGAGCAACACTGGCTGGGCTATTTTTTTTTTTTTTAATTCTCACCCAAGGATATGTTTTTTTATTGATTTGAGAGAGAGAGAGAAAGAGAGAGAGAGAAAGAAGAAGAGAGAAACATTGATCGGTTGCCTCCTGCATGTGCCCTGACTGGAATCGAACCCGTAGCCTTTCATGTAGGGGCTGACTCTCCAACCACCTGAGCCACACCAATGAGGGCAAGAGTTTTCTGATCCTTTGCAACCTAAGCATGCAACTACCATGTGACCCGCAATGACATCCTGGGCATTTCTCCAGGAGAAATGAAAACTTACGTTCACTCCAAGCCTGTATTTGAAGGGTTATTGCAGCTTATTTCTTGTAGCCAAGGATTGGAATCAGCCCAGTGTCCTTCCTCCGGTGGACACAGTCAGACCCCCGTAGCACGGGGTGGTCCCAGGGCTCGGAGAAAGGCGTCTGACACACCTCCAGGACTTCGGCCCATGAGTTTGAACTGAGATCCAGCTCACGTGATTTTTCTTTAATTTGCCAATCTTGGACAGATTGACTTAGGTTCTTCAAATTATTATTGACCAAATGTTTTTATTAATAAATGTTTGTATTCTAGTGCTTCAGCTGAGGTTTGAATTATAAACTCCTATCATGCTATCCGTGTGTATTCTAATTACTGCTGCTGCTTACGAAGGCCAGCTTCTCAGTTGATGGCCTCTGCTTGTAGCTCCTGGCCGCCCTCTCCCATGTGCCCTCTGTGAACACAGCCTGAAACAACTTCAGCAGTGCGCCTTTGCTGTGTGAAAAGAGAAGTCTTTGGTGGTGTATTCATTTTGGTTATTCGGTCAGATAACTGTAAAACAGCCAAGTCAGCTTTCCCGTGTTTGAAAGTTTAGTTCATGTCCAGCTCAAATCCTAACTAATCCAAGTGCTGGAATCCCAGTGAAGAGCTGACCCCTAACAGCAGGGTACGCGAGCCGGCCATCGTTTAGCGTTGAGTGGGCAGTGGGCAGCTTTGTGCACATAGCCTCTCAGAAAGGTCAGCGCGTAGAGTCCACTGGACTTGGGGAAACCACCCTGAGGGTTGGGGTCCTTCGGGTCAGTGCACAGCTGTAGAGCAGTTTGTCTGGAAGGAAGCAAACAGGGTTTGAGCTCAGTTGTCAAGAAGGTTCTGGAAGTTAAGCGGGAAAGTGTAATTGGAAGGAATATAGTTGTCTCCTGACGCCAAGTCACCAGAGGCGTGCTCCCTCCACCGCAGAAGGAAAGCCAGGCTCGGACTCGTCACCCAAGGCGCCCGAGCCTCATGTTCTAAAGAAAGGAGAACCTACCCGGACAGGTTTAGGGTTGAAGGTTGTAGCTGACGGAGATAAGCATGCATACGCACTCTTTCCCTGGGCACCTGCTTCAGATTCCAGGTGGCTTCATGAATGGGAGGGGCTGTCTGTCCTTCGCATGAGCTCCTACCGCGCGGCCTGCGTCCTGTGGATGTGGAGTTGCTTGGGGAATCGTGAAGCTGCTTAACTGAGCTCAAGCTAAGCCTTCTGCACGGGCTCCCTCTCCCTTTCTGCTCCCGCCTCCCCCCGGGAGGGCACCAGTGCTCCTCGCCCCTGCCCAGTGGAACCTGTCACCCTGCCAGGGACCTCAGGACGTCAAGGGAAGGAAAGTAATTCTCCCAGAGAAACGAGGTTCAGGGCCCAGTGTTGAAAGCTTTTTATCTTGATACTAAAAATCTCATAAGCTGTAACTGTTAGCATCCTCAGCAGGTAACAGAAACTCACTGTCCAAAATTAATCTTCTAGCTTCCAAAGGAAAATTGCCTATTAAATGGATGGCTCCAGAGTCGATCAATTTTCGACGCTTTACCTCAGCTAGCGATGTGTGGATGTTTGGTGAGTATTTGACAAGCTTTGTGTTGTTCTGATGATGTTCCCCCGCTCTCCTAAATGCACTGCGCCTGGTCCGAGCATGTGGGTGGTGTCCTCTTGGACTCACTGGGCAGACAGCCTTGGAGCTGCACGCGCCAGCTGCCAGGTGTGGCTTCTGCGACGACCGCTCTGGTCCCTTCCGTCACTCTTCTCTTGCTTCTCCCCCACAGGGTGGTCGCCTCTGTTCCCTTCTCTCTCTCCTCTCTCTCTGTCCTCTCATTCATTCCTTTCTGTGATGGACTTGAGTTAACTGTCCCTCTGGCTCTGTGATTGTCCCTCAGACCCGGGGACCTGAGTCCGTGCTTCCTCCTCTCTGCTGGACTCTCCTCCTTCCTCCCTTGTCTCAGGGCTTGAGGTTTGACCCTTGTCTCTGTGGTCCTGCCCCTTCCATGTCTGCTCTGTCCCTTCCTGCCTGACCCACCTCCTGCTGTGGGTCATTGAGCACCTCCCAGCTAGTGTAAGGGGCTCTCCGAGTCCACACTGCACATCCGGTTTTCAGTTCCTTGCCTTCCAGTCCAGGTGACATCCCCTCCCTGTGACTCCTCCCACCTGGAACACCTTATCCCGTACTCTCTCCCCCAGTGCAAGTTCTGTATAACCTCAAGGTCAGCTGAAATGCCCCTTCCGTGAAGCTTCCTGTGGCAGGGGTAGCGTCCAGATGCAAGGACTCCCTGTCTCCGCGTCTTCTGCACTTTCCCTGTCCTAACACTCACGTGGAGCTTGCGCATAGTCTAATATGTGTCTTCTCTGCTGGTATGTTTATGTACCTTTTCCTATAAATAAAAACAACTTCATCTCTATCAAGTGTGTGTCCTTATTTTCTCCTATTTCCCTGCTGTCGATTTAGTAACTGTCTAGTGCTCTCACTGACCCCAGGCTCAGGGAGGGCCTCTTCAGCCAAGTAGGAAGCAGTCTGACAGGGTCAAGAAAGGCTCTAGGGCCCAGCCGGTGTGGCTCAGTGGTTGAGCATTGACCTATGAACCAGAAGGTCATGGTTCAATTCCCCATCAGGGCTCATGGCTGCTTGTGGGCTCTATCCCCAGTAGAGGGTGTGCAGGAGGCATTCGATCCATGATTCTCTCTCATCATTGATATTTCCATCTCTCCTGTCCCTTCCCCTCTGAAATAAAGAGAAGAAAATATTTAAGAAAAAAGGAAAGGGAAGGGAAAGGGAAGGAAAAGAAAAGGGCTTGGTCCCAGGACCTCGCTCGTTATCTGGGCAACTAGGGAGCAGGTTACTTATGTTTGCAAGGAAATTCTGTCCTTCAGAGATTCTAACTGCCTGTTTCTTTCACATTTTAACGTTCCTGGAACTGGGCTTTGTGCACACCAGTGGCGTGTTCTGCACTGGGTTGCAGGGCCTGTTTTCCTGTGGCTGCCTTGCCTGCGCTCAGGGGGACCTGGTCTGTTCTGTGCATGTTTCCTTTCTGGTCTGGATGAGTTGAAAGAGCTTTTTGGTGAGACGAAGACAATTCTAAGAGATGACAAAGGCTTGTATCATCGTTTAGCTGGCAGCATTCCCCCATTCTTAGTCATATAAAAGAACGGTGCACCCTGCAGCCCGTGGCGTCTTAGACTTGAGGAAATGCTGTGTTTAAAGAGATGGAAGGTGTGAGGGTTGAGGATGACGTGCGCATTGAAGGAAGGGTGTCAGCGGTGTGTCATGTTTTCAGTGTTGCCGATAGTGCTGTCCCAGTTCTGATGAGAAAGCAGCATGGAAGCGCTGTCTTTCCTTGGGAATTGTTGGGCTTTGGCTGATTCCAGGGTCTAACTCACGTGCTCTGAGAACATGCCGGGCCTCCTCTGAGGGACGGACCGTTTTAGGAGCTGAAGATGCGGACGGAAAGCCCAGCTCCCCTCCTGAGGGCAGCAGTTGCACAGCGTGCGCTTCGGAGGAGTAGAGGGGAATCGGGAAGAGCTTTACAGAAGAACTGGCAGATGTGCCTCCAGAGGAGGGTTAGTGGAGAGGAGGTAAAGGGGCATTAAGTCGGAGAACTCACATGAGCAAAGGCACGTTTGCACCTTCAGGGTGGCAAGATCTCCAGGGGCCAAAGTGCCGGGTGCTGATCAGACTCTCCCAGGAGAAAGCCGCCCTCCCTCCTCGCCGGGCTCGGTTCCCTGGTCCTTCCCGGGGGTGGCCCTCATTTTCAGTTTGAGGTTTGGTTCATTTGTTTAATTTGAAGGTGAATGCCCAGTTTTTCAGACGGTCCTGAGAAAGTGTGAGATTCTCAAGGGTAGGTTGTGAGGAGACTTTCTGAGGTTGATTGTGGAGTCTGTGGATGAGAAGTTCTAGGCGCAGTGACTGACTTGTGGGTGAACAGTGCCATGTGCACCAAGTCCAGGACAGACCACAGCTCTAAGCGGCTTTAGGTGTTCCAACTGCAGAATGTCAGTGTCGGGCTTCCGTTGCTAGGCCGCGGGTCAGCCGCTGCGCTCATAGCAGGTCGGACTGGTGGGCGAGGAGCTGGAACCCATTCCACTGCCTTAGAGCTTACTTTTGAACTGTCCACCAAGCCAGGAAGTGGCCCTGTACTGCCAGGCCGTTTTCTAATAGGAGTTTTAGAGAAGAAAACCTCATAGAAAAATTAGGGTTTTTTCTTTGGTAATTTAATGTTTCGTTATTCACATTATATTAAAGTAGTGTTGCTGTTCCTACAAGAGCTCATTGAATGTGCTTTATTGAGCGATTGCCACATCACACAGCTGGTGGTCTTGTGCTGCCTCTGAAGCGATCCTGCTAAGTCCCCTGTTCTGTTCTCACCCATTCACAGGTGTATGTATGTGGGAGATACTGATGCATGGTGTGAAGCCCTTTCAAGGAGTGAAGAACAATGATGTGATCGGGCGCATTGAGAATGGGGAGAGATTGCCAATGCCTCCCAATTGCCCTCCCACCCTCTACAGCCTTATGACGAAATGCTGGGCCTATGACCCCAGCAGGCGGCCCCGGTTCACTGAGCTCAAGGCTCAGCTCAGGTAGGAGTGGGGGGAGAGAGGGCCGGGCTGGGCAGGCTCCGCTGCTCCCTGAGTGATAGCAGTCACGGTCGCTTTATCAGTGCGTCAAAGGCTGACCCTGTTTCTTGGGCAAACATAATTTTGAAACTTATTTTGCATTTATTTATACCGTGCAAGAGTCTTAAGTAGATTACATCTTCAAATCTTAATGAACTTCAAGTTATGATGAAATCTCTCTCCCCTAACTTCTCACTGACTTCCCATGGCATGCGAGCTCCTCGGTAATGTGGTCCTCGCTTGCCTGTCCGTCTCCTCTCACACCTCAGCTCCAGCGCTGCCCCTGCCTGCGCCCTGCAGCACCGCTCCCTGCCTCTTCACAGGCCACTCTCTCAGGTGCCTTCCCTGCCCTCGGCCCCCAATGAACCTGTGCCGTCTTTAGAACCAGCCCAGATGTCCCCTCCCTGTGGGAGCTTCCCGCCCCCCCCCCCCCATCTGCCCTGCCCCCAAGAGGCAGCCACTCCTTTGGCACCTTTCCAGAACTCCTGTCATCACATTAAAAAGTCCATTTAGAGGCTCCGGCTTTGTGCCAGGCACTGCTAGACCCAAACCTTCAGTAGCTCCCAGTCCCCGAGAGGCACACTCAGGGACTTCTTGTGTGCTGAGCCCTTAGCCCTCTGCACAGAGGTGGCCCTGCCCCAGGCCTGGGCGTTTCTCATTGGCTTGTTTGTGTCTCCAGCCAGGCTCAGGCTCTGGATGGGCCCCACCGGGTCTTACTCATTTCTATGCCCTGGAGCTTAGGACCAGGCACCCATTATGTGCTCAATAAACAGTTGCCTAATTGAATTGAATTAAGTCTAGATTAAGACTTAATACTTTAATAAATAAGATACTTTAATATTATACATATGCTCGGGGAGCTTAATTTTATAACCAACCAGTGCCATGGTTTATTGTGAGCTGTGTCACCGTTTCATATTTGGGGTGCTTCCTTGAGGTTATGTGAGATTTTTTTAAATTTGCTGTCATTTAGTCTTTTTTCATAAAAAGTAGTCAATGTCAGGGTCCAGAAGGCCTGAGCTCATCCAGCCCAACCTTCACCAGTGCTTGAACCCTCCCTAAACCGTCTATAGCAGCGGTTCTCAACCTGTGGGTCGCGACCCCTTTGGAGGTCCAACGACCCTTTCACAGGGGTCGCCTAAGACTATCTGAAAACATATATAATTACATATTGTTTTTGTGATGAGTCACTATGCTTTAATTATGTTCAATTTGTCACAATGAAATTGGGGGTCACCACAACATGAGGAGCTGTATTAAAGGGTCGTGGCATTAGGAAGGTTGAGAACCGCTGGTCTATAGCCTCACCTCCTCTCAGGCACTCAGCCTTGCTGGACAAGTTTCCTGAAAGGGGAATTCAGGCCCCTGGGGAGAAAGGGAAGGGCATCCAGGCAGCAGCTGTTTGCTGAGTGCCTGCCTCTCTGAGCTGGGCTGTGGAGTGCAGGCCTGCCCCCAGGGTAAGGTCCCGTGGAGGAGACAGGAGTCTCTGCCCTGCACCGCCCGCCCCAGGGCGCACAGCCACTCGCTCTGCATCTCACTACGTGGAGGCCTTCAGCACCCCTAGGCGCCTGCTCCAGGCCGGAGTCGAGCTTCCTCATTTCCTGCGACCAGTGCACAGTGTACGCTCTCACCGTTGGGGCTGGTTTGAATGTGATTCCTGTTTTGCTCCTGAACTTGTTGGTTCCTCCTTGATCTTTCCCCACAACTCACAGATTCTGCCCTTGCAGTGTCTTGCCCTCCGGCCCCAGTTCCATCTGCCTGCCTCCCTGACATCTTGGCTCTTGACCTTGCGTCCCTGCCCTCGCTCTGCACAGTGATGGGTTTCTACTTGGGCCTCTTCCTCTCCGTCCTCCTGGGCTCTGGGAAGCACTGCTGGGCTTTGCTTCTCCCCCCGCCCCCCGCCCACCCTCTCTGCCTCCCGGCTGTGCTGCCTGTTCTCACAGCCCCTCCACCTGCATTTGAAATGGCCGCTGGCCATCATTTTGTCCAGAGCAAAGCTGTGGCCTTCACCTCTGGGCCCCTCACCTTCTGTTGTGATAGTGGGGCCTTGTCTTCAAGTCCACCTGGGAGTCATGGGTAGCTCCTCGCCGCCCACCAGCTGACAGCCGGAGGCCTCCCTGTGGTGCCTCCAGCCCCGTCCTCCTGCCCAGGAGAGCTCCTTAGTCCATCTCCTGCAGCATCGCTGTGGGACATGACCCTGACTCAAACGGTGCGGCCTTGACCTGCCAGTTCTTTCCGTCCTTTTCTCACACTGTGGCCAAGCTAACCCCGCCTTCTGGCCTGGACCACCTCCTCCCCCTGGTGACCCTGCCTGTACCTCTGGGCTTCTCCTGTGCTGGCTCTTCTGTGACTTCCCAGCTGACTCCCCGCGGCCCTCGGAGTCTTCGGGCACTGTGCTTGTCCCGTGCCCCATGTTGCCACACTGGCTGCAGCCGCGTTCAGCCCCACAGGCACTGAGCCCCTCGTAGCTGAGCCTGGTGCTGGTCACGGGGCAAGATGACTAGAACACCTTTCCTGCCCTCGAGGAGCTCACAGTCTAGTATGTCTCATCCCCTACTAGACTGAAGCTCCTTGAGGACAGGGATCGTCATACTCACCTCGGGGTCGCCTGCACCTCCCGGCCAGGAGCCTAGGCAGGAGGGGGTCGCACAGCCACTGAGGTCATGCCCAGCGCACGCGAGGGCACACTGACGTTCATCTAGGGCTGTTCCTTGAGGCAAACTAGCCCAGAAACTACCCAGGGTGGGTTTTTAGAACTAAAGATAATTATTTTCTCTCTCTCTCACACACACACACACACACACACACACACACACACACGGTTCCTAGACTATAATTTATGGATATCTTCTTATGCACAATTAGCACAGGCCATTGAGAATTAATTTATTCTGAATTGTCCTGTATGAGTCAGAAATTAAATTTAACTTTGTAATTGAAAATGTATAATATGGCTACCAAAAAGGCCAGTGACATTTAACTATGATCTGCTAGCTTGCTGGGTCACTTACATGTAACAGTGTATCACAGGAATTAAATAGGCTCTTTTACTGAGCTTTTAAAAAGTTTTATTATATTCAAGATGCTTGCAAAGCAATACATTTAGAAAGTCCTTACCTCAGGGCAGTTAATAATGTTTCCCAAATCCCATCCTCCTCGTCCACCTTAAAAGAAAGTACTGCAGAGACTCAGCAGGGCACCCCGACGCCGCCCACCTCGGTCATCTGTGCGCCCCTTCCTCGGTGAATCTGGTCGGGCAGGCTCAGGAAGTGCTCGGTCACACTGTCCTGGGTGGGTCTCTGTGACTCAGAGTCTGTCCTTACATCCTGGGTCTTACTCATGGGTGTGAACGCACCTGTACAAACTCCCTCCGCGGGACCTGGCGGGTCCTCAGGGAAAGTTTCTCTCCACGTGTTCTCTGGTGTTTTTATGCTGTGTGACTGACAGCTGATATGTGCACTACTTTTTCATGAAAATGTTGTTTAATCGCTGATAAATTCAGTTAGTTTTTTAATAGATACTATGCCAGGGAAACCACAGTAAACAGCTTCCGTATTTGCCCTTTGGGAGCGGACGGTCAGAGTCCTGTTCCCAGCTGCTCTGCCTGCCTGAGCGGCTCCTGCCGGCATCGCAGTGTCCGTGCCGCGTCCCTTAGGGAAACGTCCTAAGTTAAGCTGCTTCTTACGGCCTTTTTAGACAAACGAGGGCAGTGAGCAAATAGGATTATCCACTTAAAGCTCTATACCGTAATTTTTATACTTTTTAACTTTTTATTGACATACAAAGATGTGAACATATAAACATGCCAAGAAGTAAACGGCTTATTAAATTTTCACAACCAGGCACACACACTCCTGTAACCAGCATCCAGAATAAGGCAAATGCTGCCAGGGCCCAGATCCGCCCCCCCAGCTGCCCTCCCAGTCATGGTGCACCCCAGGCTCACGAACGTGGCGGGCTCCCCTGCCTGAGGTCATGTCAGTGGGCATTCTGTGCGGACTCTTCTGTCTCGTGGGTTGGCTCATGTATCACTTGAGATGGTTCCTGCTGTCGGTGGCTGTGCTGCATGCGTGGGGCTGTGGTGTCCGTGGGTGGCTGGCACAGCTTACCCACTCCACTGCTGGGGCAGGCTCGGGTCCCTTCCAGTTTGGGCTGTTGCGACTCTTGCAGTGTGAACGCGATAATGGGCGTCTCTCGGTGAGCACTCGTTCAACAGTATTGGTCCCGTGTGTACCCAAGAGGCAGCCGTGTGCACAAGTCTAGTCAGTAGGTGCCACCAGTTTCCAAAGGGGATGTGCCCACACACTCACACACTCGTTCTCCAGCCCCAGCGTGTTAAGCCGGGGCCATCACTCCTGCTCCTGCATGCGGGGTCCGCCAGGACAGCCGGCCAGAGGAGCTGAGTGGTGAGCAGGCAAATTACCTGAGCGTTGCTGTTCCAAAGAGACTGGCCTGTGAAGTATCAGCCTGAAGGGGCCCGTGATTCTGAGTGGGTCTCCTGTCACTGAGCCTGGGAAGACCTTTTGAACCAGCACCGTGTCCACTGATACAAGTCTCCATCGCTCCCGTTAATGGACTAGTCATGAACTTCAAAACCGGTGTTTACTGAGTGCTCTGTGGGCCCGGCTTTGTGTGTGACCTTGACACGTGGTTTCCTCTTCGTCCTCACAGCCCTGGAGATGAGGCGGCGGCATCGTTCTCAGTGTGCTGAGGGGGTCAGGCAGCTGACCGCAGCCGGGGCTGAGTTCCAGGCAGGCCCGCCTGAGCCCAGGGCCCGAGGTGGCGGCTCTGCTCCGCGCCTTGGTTGAGACATGCCTAGAGGTTAAGTGCTCCGCCTCCTGACATGACTGGTGAGCACCTTGGTAACGTTGTTTAGTTAACAAGGAAAAAGAAGAGCCCGGCCGGGGGGCTCAGGGGCTGAGCGTCACCCTATGACCCAGGAGGTCACGGTTCGATTCTCGTCAGGGCACAGGCCCGGGTTGTGGGCTCCATCCCCAGTGGCGGGCGTGCGGGAGGCAGGCAATCAAGGATTCTCTCTGATTGTTGATGTTTCTATCTACTCCATTTCTCTTTGAAATCAATAAAAATGTATTTTAAAAAATAAAATAATTTTTAAAAAGGAAAAGGAGGGAAGCATACTTTACAGGGATTCCCACAGGGGTTTTACGTTTGTTTGAGTGTTGACCAAACAAAGACCCCAAAAAGCGTGGTAGCATTCCTGGCGTAGGCACGGAGGCCCCGCCCAAGGACCTCAAAGGGTGACGTGGTCTGTGTGCTGGTTTCAGAACATTTGTTCTCTTCCTGATCTTTGTTTCGCTGTCACAGCCCATGGCCTCTGGAATCCCAGAAGTGTGGGAGCGGTTCAGAAGTGTTGGGGAGGCCCAGTCTGTCTGCAGTGACTTGAGGCGAGGCGGCGGCAGCCATGCCAGCGTGTGGCCATCTGTAGTTACCGGCTGTGGATACCTCCTGTCTGCATGATACCAGGCTATCTGCAGCTTGCGGGCTGCAGGGGGCTGTTGTTATAACTTAACATTGTCATGTCCCTTCTTTGCTTTATCGAGCAAAGCTGGCCTCAGTCAGGGCTGCAACCTGCAGTGGCTGCAGCCACGGGCTCGTGCAGTATTTTTCTTATTACATCTCAGTATCATACCCAAGGGAAGGTACGCAGCATCTCAGGGCACAGCTATTTCAGCTCATCTGTGAGGCTGCCCGTTCAGGCCAGCTGCACCTTTCGGGTCAATGTTATGTGCGAGTGCGTGCGTGTGCGTGTGCGTGTGCGTGTGCGTGTGTGTGTGTGCGTGCACGCCTCCTACATAAGCACAAGCTCAGAGAACACTTCCTGAGGGTGGAGGTGTGGAGAGTGCTGTACCTTGTGTTGTGAAGGCTAGAGTGTAAAAGGCTGTGTGGCCGTGGGCAAGTGACTTAGCCTCCCTGTAAGAGCAGCATCACAAATCCACTACACCTGGTGTTCAGGGTCCAGTGAAATCACCCGCGCAGCTCCGCGGCGCACAGCTGCTCTGGTGGCAGTAGTGGCGACAGGGCTCTTTCTGAAGACCCAGAAGGGACCTGGGGACGTTGGAGTACAGGAAAGTGGACAGTAGCCATTTTGGAATTTGGGTATTTGAATTTGAAAGTGTTAGCTGTTACTACCCAGATACCAAAATGCAAAGCATATCCTTTTGACATTTTATAGATGTCTTATGGAGACATGGATTTAAAAATTTTAATATGTGAACAGCATCTTATACAAGTTCTCTTCTCTTTTTTGATTCTTCATTTATCCTAAAAGGTGGACTCTGAATTAAAAGCTCTAGGTTTGGTTAATGACTCAAGGTTACTTATGCTTCCTTGCTGTGTGTTTTTTTTAAGTGGTTTTGTGTTGGCTTCCAAAATTCCTTTCAGAGGTGGAGTTAAACGCGTCCTTCGTCATCATAACCATGCTTCCTTCCCGCTGCTGTCCTGCGGGGCGCGGTAGTCCACCGTGGCCTCAGTTCCCCACCTGAGCTGGAGAGTCTGATTTTGTTCTTGCTCCTTCGCCTTCCAGTCACAAAAGTAAATAGTAAATCTAAATTCAATAGGAATTTCATGTAAAATTTAAATTGTTTCCACTAAAAATCATGTCCTAGTTGTTTCTCATCTAAGGATGATTCTTTTTTTTTAATTTAAATTCTTTATTGTTTAAAGTATTACATAAGTCTCCTTTTCCCCCACTGACCACTCCCTGGCCACCCCCACCTGCCAGCACATGCCCTCACCCCCCTCCCACCCCCCTCTGTGTCCATTGGTTCTGCTCATGTGCATGCACACAAGACCTTTGGTTGACCTTTTACCCCTTCACCCCTACTTTCCCTCATAGTTGGACAGTCTGTTTGATGCTTCTATGACTCTGGTTCTATTTTTGTTCATCAGTTTATGTTCATTATATTCCACAAATGAGTGAGATCATGTGATATTTATCTTTCTCTGACTGACTTATTTTGCTTAGCATAATGCTCTCCAGCTCCATCCATGCTGTTGGAAATGGTAAGAATTCCTTCTTTTTTGTAGCAGCGTAGTAGTATTCCATTGTGTAGATGTACCACAGTTTTCTAATCCATTCATCTGCTGATGGGCACTTAGACTGTTTCCAAATCTTAGCTATTGTAAATTGTGCTGCTATGAACATAGGGGTGCATATATCCTTTCTGATTGGTGTTTCTGTTTTCTTGGGATATATTCCTAGAAGTGGGTTTACTGGGTCAAATGGAAGTTCCATTTTTAACTTTTTGAGGAAACTCCATACTGTTCTCCACAGTGGCTGCACCAGTCTGCATTCCCACCAGCAGTGCACGAGGGTTCCTTTTTCTCTGCATCCTCTCCAGGACTTGTCGTTTGTTGATAGCCATTCTGACAGGTGTGAGATGGTACCTCAGTGTTTTGATTTGCATCTCTCGGATGATTAGTGACTTTGAGCATGTTTTCATATGTCTCTTGGTCTTCTTTTGAAAAGTGTCTATTTGGGTCCTTTGCCCATTTTTTATTGGATTGTTTATCTTCTTTTAGTTAAGTTGTATGAGTTCCCTATCAGTTTTGGAGATTAAATCCTTACCAGATATGACATTGGCAAGTGTGTTCTCCCATGCAGTGGGCTTTCTTGCTTTGTTGATGTTTCTTTCACTGTGCGGCAGCTTTTCATTTTGATGTGGTCCCATTTGTTTATTTTCTCTCTAAGGATGATTCTTCCCCGGGCTGGTTCAGCCACACTGGTGCTCCGCGCTGTGCGAGTGTCCCATAGGCACACCGCCGCGACTTGGTGCTGCGTGAAGTCCGCAAATTCCTATGAGACTCACCAGTTCACTGCCACGCATCCAGAATGGAAACCATCCCCACACGCCACCATATTTTTAATTTAAAAAATCAATTTGCAGTGAATATTATAAAAATAATGTTCCTGAATATCTTCAGCTGAAAATTCTCACGAAAAATGATTTTAAAATTGGTCAGGTCTGCCACCTAGGGAAAACATTTTTTTTTTTTAATAGAAGCACGTGTGTGTGGGGAAGGTCCGCCGCTTGTGTCTACAGACGCTTATGGCGTCCAGTGGGTTAAACGTGCGTTTCATAAAACAGGGTCCTTTGTCCCTGTGTGGCTTCACGGGTCCGTCCACAGGCATCGCCGTGTCTGAGTTACTGTTGCCCGTTGAACTTAGCAGACCCGAGGCTTAGAAAAGCTCTGTGACTTGCCCTGGCTTGTGCAGCTAGCAAAGCGTGGACCCAAGATCCGGCCCCTTTCTCCTGCCCCGAGACCCCAGGGTGCCCTCCCTTCTGGGTCTGCGTGCTCTGTTCACTCCCCCTCCCGTGTCTCCCTGGTAAAGAGAGACCTCTGACCAGGTGAAGTTTACATTTCAGCGGTGGCCTGTATTTTTACTGTTACAGTCTGCACGCGCCCTCAGAACCCACAGTGAAATCCTCAGACTATCCCCGTAGCTACTGTCATTCCTTCCCTTCCTTTCTGTTTGTTACCACTTTCATTCTCTCTCTTCACTCCATTTTGTCTCCAGGTTGTGATCCTTGGAGACATCAGGGAAGAGTGAGCAGACGTGAATGTCTCCCTTCCTCTCTCGACAGTGGAGGATTGGTGGTCTAGGCCAGTGGTCGGCAAACTGCGGCTCGCGAGCCACATGCGGCTCTTTGGCCCCTTGAGTGTGGCTCTTCCACAAAATACCGACTTCTGCACATAGGCCACGAAGTTTCAGTCGCAATGTACGTGCGCACCCACACGTGGTATTTTGTGGAAGAGCCACACTCAAGGGGCCAAAGAGCTGCATGTGGCTCGCGAGCCGCAATTTGCCGACCATTGATCTAGGTGGTCCCTGCCCCCTTCCGTGTGCAGAGGGACAGGGAAGTGTGCTTGGGGGTGGGAGGCAGGCGAAACATTGGCTCCGCATCGCTTACAAACCACATGCACCTGCACCTGGAGGGGAGGAGCAGGAGCCTTGGCTAAGAGGAGTGAAACCAGCAGCTGATCGTCTCCACCTTTCTCGCAACCCACGTTTGCATTGTCTTCTTAGGGTGACCCAGGGCTGACCATCGCATGTGTCACTCTCAGTCTACTGCGAGTTAGTCATCGCACGGTACGATGTGGACAGCCTGCCCCGCCTCAGCCCTTCCCACTCCAGCGGCCCTGTATGTTGCATTCATGTGTGTTAGTAACCTCACAAAGTAAGATTGTATGTTTTGTGTCTTAAATAGTCTTTTTAAGGAAAAATACTTTATATAAGTCCAAACGGTGCTTGCACTCTTTCCGGAAGACCTTGGTTAGTTGCTGGTTGGTTGGTTTTAGCAGGTAGTTAACTGAGCTGGTCCCAAATGGCAGACTCTCTCCCATGGTGGGGGCAGCGTCGCATTTGATTCTGTTCTCTTAGCCTTCGCTGGGCTTCTGGGAACCTGCCTTATATGTGGGAGACTCAGGTCAGCTAGAGATTTGGGGCAGAATTTATACTCAGAATTTGAGGAACCCTCTGCCTGGCTCTCTTCTTACTGGGATTTCCCCCCTCACTTTCCACCTCCTGTGGTGACTCAGGCTCTGGTTCTTCAAACCAGCAAGATTGGGCCTGCTTCTGGCTAAAGGCCTTTGAAATGTGGGCCCCGCCCTGTGCCATTGCCTACCTCTGTGCCAGCTCCCCAGACTGGCCGCCTGGGTGGCTCTCCTGCTCCCCCAGCCACTTCTTATGTCCATAGTCCCTGCCTGCAAGAGGGGGTGGGCACATGGGAGCTACTCGAACTTGGGAGATAAAAGGGGTCACCATCTCAAAGGAAGATTTTAGTAGAAATGACTTCTTTAATAATTTTGAGATGGGTAACACAATTAAACAAAAGTACATTATTTCCTACAGTCTTCGATACCTAATACGCAGAGAGAGACAGTGGTTTTAGTGATTCCGTGAAACGAGATGCCCAGTCTGCCTGGCCTGTTTGTAAGGAAAGAGGCGCAGAGGCCGAGGCCGAGGCTGCCACCCTGGCGGGGGCATTTACCCCCAGGTCAGCCCATTACAAACATGCCGTCCTGGCTCAGGCTGCCTCCAGCCTTGCTCTCTGCACAGACCCGGCTGCTGCTGCTGTGTTAGAAGGTCAGCTCCATTCCTCTGTGGTGAGGCAGTGCTGGTAATTAGAAGAGATCATGTTTCAAACTGATATTCCCATGAACTTGCCAAAGCAAGCCATTCCCTCTTGGCTTTTTCTTCCCATTTCTTGCTGCTGTTTCTCTGGACATTTTCAGATTAGCCTGAGTAGCTGTGGATCCAGCCTGATTCCTGTGTCCACAGCAAATGTGATGTCACCATAAAATGATGTTGAGGTGACCAAAGTCCAGTCTTCTACAAAAAAAGTTATTCAATCAAATAACTTTTTAAAAGAAGAAATGCTGTAGGGTTTTTTTGTTTCAAAGAAGAGTCGTATTCTTGGGAAAAAGGCTACAGAAGTGAAATAGATAAAAGCCTGTTGTCCCCTAGTAGCCTGTAAGGCAGGCGAGAGAGAGAACAATAACTCACGCTCACTTAGGGGCATGACTGTTTTCCTCCCACGCTTTGTCTCTCCGTCCGTCCGAGCGATGGAGAGGGCAGACCGAGTTCTCCTTTGTCAATGAGGAGACAGGTAGACACGGCCAGGCTGGGTGTGGTCACCGCCTCGGCAAGAGGCAGCGCCTCACTGGGCCCTGTGTCCTGGCCAGCCTGACCGCCGCCAGCGGCTGTGAACCGTCCGAGCGGGGGATCTGTGTCCGTGTCAGTCCTGGAAACGAGGAACCTATTAGACCACTTTCTCGCTCTCCATGAAAATGCCTTCGAAGTGAAGTCATGTTTTGTTGCTCCAGAACGGAAATTTAATAAGCCCTCCCCGTGCCAGCTCGCCGAGGCCCCGAGACCAGGCCTCCCCGGGAGGGAGTGCTGCAGACGGAGGCTGCTCAGTGCGCCCTCAGCCAGGGCGGCCCTGTCCCTGCCCCGGGGTCTTCGATGACTTGTGTCCGCCCGGGGAAGTGAGAATAAAACACGCGGAATAAGCCCTCCCTCTCCTCTCCTCTCCTCACGCGGGGGGACCTGTGGATAAGCAGACACAGTTGCCGGGTGTTCTGATGGTTGAGTGAGTCTTGGCTTTTATTGTTTCATCTGCTTGCAAGTTTGAGACTGAGAGCCACATCCCAGGAAAGGAGTGAGGGCTCCGTGCCAGTTCCCAGGCGGCAGCTCCGAGCTCCCAGTGGAATGTCTTGCTACTAAAAATACTATCATTTGGGAAAATATGTTTAAATCTGACCTCTTGACATTCTAGCTTTTGCTCGGGGTCTTCGGCAGCAGCTGTGCAGAGTTCAGAATTGTCTCCCCATGCCCCCGAGCCCACTGGTGGAATCGTCTTCCACTGTGAGAACAGGCGTCCTATGAGTTATTTATATTCCCGACCCCTGCGAGCAACAAAGTACGGTTTCTCAGGAGCGTCTCGTGTTTTGGTGTGAGAATGGAGTGCTGCGGTTGGGGGAACTGGCTCCCAGCTGTCACTGCGTTCTTGGGGGCGAGGCTGGCCTGTTCAGTGGAGGGGACATCGTAGTGACTGTCATGCAGCTGCCACACAGTCCATGAGAGTGACGATGCGGGGAGCCCACCACTAGACCCACAGGCCGCGCAGGGCTGGGGGCGGGGTGAGGAAGGGCTGACAGCGGGTTCAGACCGGATGTTCAGGTGCCGGAGAGCCGGGGAAGCGAGGTGGTGGAGACTCCAGTGGACGGAGCTGGGGAAGGTCTGTGGTCAGGACCTCTCGTAAGCTCCGTGGTTTTTGTGGGCACAGTGACTCCATTTCACCAAACAACCCGCGTGCCATAAATTTTCCCCATGGGGCCTATTTAAAATGGAGGCCCCCTTCCTTAAAGAGCATGTCACATGTGGTCTTACCATAGTTTGCTTGGGTTTTCCTTATTTGAAAAAAGGATTTTTTTAACTTAATTTTTTTTCTTGATTTTTGTGGACTTTTCAGTTGTCTTAAACTGTAGTTTTTGGAAATCCTGATTCCAGGGGTCTGTTATTTATTTTGAGGGTCAGGTGATTGAGAGAAGGTGGCTCCTTTGGGGCCCGTGTCTCAGGCTGGATCCCTGCTCTGACCCTCTGGCCACCAAGGGCACAGGGAGCTGGGTGCCGGGATCTGTGGTGATCCGGGCATGTGAGGGCGGGATCGGCCTAGTGGGAGCGAAAGTCAAGCAGACAGTCCCATCTACAGAGCATCTCCCCAAGGGTGACGTGCCGGGGCCCAGCTGCCTGACGGTGCGCGCCTCCCAGCCTCGAGGGTGACGCTGCATTCTTAAGTATTGAAGCTGCGTGTCTCCTCGGTCATGATGACCGAGCTGGAGCAAGAAGAAACCAGACCCTGTTTGAGGAGGGTGGATCTTTCCCCTGAAACAGGAAGCAGTCCCCTTTTTTAAAACCCTCCGTCGCGGGGATAGTTTGCTGACCTGGGCGCGCTGGGAGCTGGGCCGGGTGAGCAGCAGCTGCTTGTCAGGCAGGACTGTCTGTCTGAAGCAGCGAGCACATTGCCACATGAGAACGGAGCGTTGCAGTGACCTCACTCCATGAGTAATTCTGGGCGCGGACTCCCTGCATCCACCAGGCGGCTGCATTCCTAGAGCTCAGCCTTGCAGGCCTGGAGGAGAGCCGATTGCCACAGTGGGGACAAAAGAGTCCCAGACCTGCCGCCCGCTGAGCCCGGGGGCCCGAGTGCATGGGCAGGGGGCAGAGGCTGGCTTGGCGGCCTTCTGGGTAGCTTCTGGATGGCAGAGAGCAGGGCAGGACGCCGCCCAGCCGGCACAGAGGAGTGTGGGATGCAGCGAGGCCCTGAGTAGTTGAGCGGTGGTAAGTAGGTGCTGCTGTTGTAGGCGGGGGCCCGGCGCCCGGCGTCTGACTGGTGGGGTCAGCAACCTCAGAACCTGGGTTCTGGCTGGGAAGGAATTCAGACAAGACCCAAACCACAGAGAGCATGTGCTGGGTGAACCGCAGGGAGAAGTCACGCCCAGAAGAAATGGTCAGCAGACAAGCTGTGGAGGGGCCTTGGAGCGGGGGCCGAGGAAGCTCAGGGACCTGCCTGGGTGGAGGGAAGGGGAGGCAGGCTGTGCTCCCAGGAGGGAGCGGCCCTGGGCCCTCCGTCCTCAGGGCTCTCAGGGCGGAGATTGTGGGCAGCTCCCGGGAAGGTCCAGTAGAAGAGGCAGCAGCGTCCAGGTGTGTCCTCTCCGGCTGTGCTCTCCACTGAGTGACTGGCCGGCACCAGGGCAGGGTCACTGTCCAGTGCAGCTGGCCCTGACGTCAGCGTGGCCGGGTTTGCTGCTTGTCTGGGCCTGGGGCTGAAACAACTGCTCCAAACACACAGAGATGTTACCTCGCGGGAGGGAAAGTCAGGGGTCCAACCCTCATGACCAGCGATTTGCTAGGGGAGGAAGGTCGCCCTGGGGCTGAGGTCCCACCCAGCAATTGACTGTCTCTTGCTAGGCCAGCTGGGCTTTCCATCCTGGTGACCTATACTCGCCATCCTCCTCGCTCTGCTCATGTCCGTCTAACTGCCTACATCACTGCTCTCCACAACCCTCAGCTTAGAGCAGCTGGCATTCCAGAAGTACTGCAAATACTGTCACTGTTTCCGTATTTTCCTGAGGGGTGCATACTGGATAGCTGAAAGCGAGTAGGAAACAGCAGTATACGGAGGTGATGGCCAGATGGCTGAGCTGCCCCATAACATGCTGGCTCCCGCGTGACCGGATTCCACGAGGAGTCTGTCCTGGGGCGTGTCTGTGTGGGCGAGGTGCCGGCTGCTCCACACACGTGGGCACACACATCCATCCCGCCTGGGCGCGTCTTTGATTTCCCACACTCTCCGTGTCTTCCCAGCTGTCCTCTGACCTATGGCTGGGCTGCAGCTGGGCTTGCAGTTTGGGCTCAGCTATTTTTGAGTCATTTTGTGAAGAGTCAGAAACCGGATCCTCTTTCCCACTCTTGATTGCCATGTACTGTGAGCCGCGTGCTGCGAGACAGCCGGGTGGGGCTGGTGTGTGCTGGCTGCCCGCGGCTCCCTTAACCCCTGTGTTGTCTCCGCAGCACAATCCTGGAGGAGGAGAAGGCTCAGCACGAGGAGCGCGTGAGGATGGAGTCCAGGCGACAGGTCACCGTGTCCTGGGACTCCGGAGGGCCCGACGAAGCTCCGCCCAAGGTAGCAGCGGCCCCCACCCAACTCGCACTCCCCCCCCCCAACCTCTGCGCCCCGGGGGGCGGGGGCAGCTGTCGGAGAGGAAGCCATACCTATGGGAGGTTCTGGGAGTGACCCGTTCACTCCAGCAGTGGTTTCCTGTCTGCTCCTCCATGCGCTCAGGTTGGACTCATTTGCTGTGATTTAAAATGCTCTTTCTGATCTCCCGCCCTCCCCCAGCCACAGACTGAGCAGCCTCCCTGGGGAGGCTTTTCCTTTGTTGGCAGCAGGGACCTGCTCCCATCAGGTCACGTTAAAGCAGGAGAGGGACTAACCCCAGGCCCTGAGTGCTTTCCGTTTCAGCAGGAGTCAGTCCCACCCGCCTGCTCCTTTGGGTTGGGTTGGGTCCGAGCCTCTTTCTGGCTCGAGGCTGCTGGCTGGGTGTTGGTGAGGGAACTCACGCATCATCCTCGGGCCTCGCCTGCCCACCCCCTCACCTGGGCTCTGGTGCTCGCCGCCCCCGCCCTTGGCCTGCTGAGCTGAGCTGGGGGTGCCCCTTTGGCTCTGCCAGGCTGTATTTTCACACACTGGCTCAGTCGCCATGAACAATCCAGTCCAGACCATCCTCTGAAAGTAAATGGACCGTAGGCTTTTCTGCAATTAATAACCTGCAATTGGGTATTTCATTGGCTAAAAATATAGTAAGAAACTGTGACATTCTTTATTTCATTTTCTTTTTGAAAATGTTTCGAAATCTGTGAACCCGAAGTGCTGTTTGGATGCCACCCCGGCTTTTACCGTCTGCCCGAGAGCGTCTCTTTCCATGGCGGTGCCTCCAGTTGTGCAGCAGTGAGCACTGCCGCCCATTTGACGACGTCTGGGGACTGGCACAGTTTCCCAGACTTTCAGGGGGGAGGGTTCCTCAGTGCACTGTACTCAGCAATGGGACCCGAGGCCAGGCAGGAGGGCCGCAGCGCCTGTCTGATGGATGTCACTGTGAGCGACTTAGTGTTGGAGCCAGGGCATTTCTCCGTCTCTCCTAGTTTAACAACAAAAAATCCCTCATTGCCCCCAGAACAGCTCTGCGCCCCACTTCCCAGCCTCTGAGGCCCCCAAGTTGTCTACAGTGTGCCTGTCTTACCTCGGGACAGCTGCCAGAGGCCAGGGCTGGGGCGGGAGGTCTCCCGGCTCACAGCGGGCTCTCCGCAGGGGCAGGCTCCCTCCTGTGCCAGCCTCGCTGTGCTCCCTGTGGCCAGGCATTCACACTTCAGCCCCACAGATAGGCGCCAAGTAATGCACCCCACACCCCCAAACTCACAGAGTGCCAGGCCTCTCCCACCTGGCATGGCCTGTATCTCATGCTGGGGGATGTGGAATGTGCTCATTCGGCCGAGTTCCGGAGGCTGTGCTGCCGGCTCGTGGGTGCAGGAGGCAGGGCTGCTTCCTTCTGTTGCCGAGGAGAGAGACCAGCTCTGCTTCCGTTTTTAAACACCCCACTGTTTTGGAGGTGCTTCCAGGTGCCTGTTTTAGGTTCTTCCCTGTCATCAGAGAGGGTTCTGCCTTTCACACAGGCCTCCGCCAACCGCCCCCCCTGCCCCATTTCATTCATGAGCGTTTGCATGGGACAAACTGCGATGTCCATGGCTGGTTTCACTGCCACAGACAGAGTTGAGGAGTCCAGGTACTGTGTGGCCCCCAAGGTCAGAGTATTTACTCCTGGCCCTTCAAGAGGAAGCTTGGCAAACCCTGGACAATGTTGTCAGGGCCAGAGAATCACCGGCAGCTGTTTGCATGCGGCGCTGGGGGACTGGGCTGCGCCTGGAAGCCTGGGTTCCTGGAGAGGAGAGCTGGCAGGTGTGTCGTGCAGTTCAGGTTGTGCGTTTGGTAGACATTTTCTCAAAAAAGAAAGAAGCAAGACTGTCTCACCAAGGAAAACAACTGATAACGTGTTTCCAGGGATAAATTTTGCATTTTCAACCAAAAATTTGAATCTTGAAAAATATCTGTCACCTTGATAGCTGTGCAGTTCTCAGCCTCTCTGCTGAGCTCAGGGTGGCGCCCACAGTGTGCGGCGTTTGCAGGTGGTATGATGGCGTGTGGACACTGGGAAGAGCCCGTAACTCAGTTCTCCGGCGTTTCCCAGTGATGAACGTGAGCGGTGCGTTCACAGCCTAGAGACGGCAGTGGCCGTGATGTCACAGCTGGCGGCTCAGTTTCCAGTTCCATGGGGCAAGTTGCCTCCCACTACTGAGTTTAGCTGTCGTACCAAAACGCAGCAGCCACAGTTGTTCCAAGAAAGGATGAAAACGCTTGAAGTTCAGGTGTCTCACCAGCAGAGAGTTGCTCGGCGCCACCCCCACTTCATAGGTGAGGAAGTAGAGGCCAGTCTGCCGCTCCCAGGACGTGGCCGAGCAGGATGGGTGTCCAGCGTCACTTTCCCTCGAGGCCGAGTGGTGTGAGCATCTTCTCACGTCTGTGCTCATCGGCTGTCGCACAGCTTCCGGGTCCACTCAAGTCCTCTGCCCACTGTTGAATGGAATACTTGCCATTGTATTGTGGGGTATGCCTCTCTCACCAAGTAGATGGTTTGCAAATATTTCCTCCCATTCTGTGGGTTGTCTTTTCACTTTTCTAATGCCGTCGTTTGCAACACAAAAACTTTGAATTTTGATGAAATCTAGTTTATGTATTTATTTGTTTTGTTTTGTTGCTTGAGCTTGTGGTGTCATAGCCAGAAAACTATTGCCTCCCCCACAGATGTGTCCTGTTTTCTGCTGAGAGTTTCACAGCTTTAGCTCCTCCATTTAGATCGTGGCCCAGTTGAGTTCGTTTTTGTGTCTATTGTGAGGAAGGGACAGCTGCATTTGCTCACGTGTGGATGCCCGTTGTCCCAGCATCATTTATTGAAGAGACTTTCTAACCCCACTGCGATGTCTTGGTACCTTTTATCATTCTTTCCAAGTAAACTCTTTCAGAGAAATACCTTCTTCTATCATTTTCAATAAAACAACGGTTTATGATTTACCAAAGTGATCAAATATCCATTCATGTGATGCTCTGTTGGTTTGTTCACAGCCCAGCAGGCCTGGTTATCCTAGTCCAAGGTCCAGTGAAGGGTTTTATCCCAGCCCGCAGCACATGGTGCAGACCAACCATTACCAGGTACGCAGGCCTTACCGAGGCAAGATCCGCTCTCTCTCCTTTGCACGGCTCGGGGGCGGGAAGGGTGGGTGTGTTTGTGTTTTTATCTGTGTACTAAGGAGTATGTCAAGGGGCACGTTGTCCTGACATTCATGTGGACTGTGAGCACTCACCACTCTGAAAGCAGGCAGGGCAAGTGTCCCATAGCCCACAGTTCCTAGGCCGGCCCCCTTCCTCCTGCTCCCATACAGTACAGGGCCCCGTAGGCATGCACTCTGCAGAGCCAACTCAATGGGCAGTTCTCCTGGAAGCCAAGAATAAGATTCAAAAGTGCCTTAAAAGCCAGATGAGCCCTGGCTGGTGTGCTAAGTGGTTAGAGCATCGGCCCATGCACTGAAGGGTCGTGGGTTCAATTTCCGGTCAAGGGCACATACCTGGGATGCAGGTCTATCAATCCCTGGCCTCAGTCGGGGAGTGGTGGGAGGCAAGCAGCTGATGTGTCTCTCTCACATCTATGTTTCTCTCTCCCCCTCCCTTCTCATCTCTCCCCCATTTCCCCTCCCATTCTCTCTAAAAATCAATGGAAAAATATCCTTGGGTGAGGATTAACAAAACAAACAAGAAATCCAGATGAGTTGCCACATGGGCAAGTGTGGAAGGAAGGGTGGGCTTGCAGACAAGTAACCTGCACAGAGAAGTGAACCCTTAAGAGAAGGGGCCAGAGCAGTCAGTCGTGGTTGGTTCGGATTTCAGAGGGAAGGTGTCAGCTTTTCTTAAGAGGCAGGAAGCCAGGGCTCAGTGGGCACTGAGCAGGGGTTGGACCCAGCATTGTTTCAGGAGAACATGGCTCTGAGAGAGGAGCACTCGGGTCCTGAGAGCTGGGTCCTCGCCCGGTGACGGGCGCGCCGGCCATGGCGCTTGCCGGCTGGGCTCTGGTGCGTGTTTGTTAGTGGCGGGTGTCCCCTGAGGACAGCGACTCGCCTGGCCTTTCAGCGCCGGCAGCAGGGTGTACAGTGGAGGCCAGTGAGGAGAGGACAGGAGTGAGCAGCCCTCCGCTCTGTGAGTGGGAGCAGCTGCGGGGCCTTCCCTGGTGGTGTGCGAGGTCCTCTGGTCCGCCACACGCTCGGTGTGGAGCGAGTGCCATAGGCCTCCCACATCTCTTTGTTGTGACAGTTCCTAAACGCTCCTTGGCAGTAAGATGTCCTTTCTGACCAACTATCGTGAGGGTATAAGCATTTTCTGTTTAGCAGAATTTTTACTATTAAATATTGGCTTCAGTAAATGGAGAGAGCTGTCTCTATGTCTCATTTGACAGTTTAATTCCATATTGTTGGGATGGAGATGGGTATCAGTCAATGCCTGGAGGCCTAACAGATACACAGAACCTCTGCTG
Source organism: Myotis myotis (assembly GCF_014108235.1). Taxonomy (NCBI): domain Eukaryota; kingdom Metazoa; phylum Chordata; class Mammalia; order Chiroptera; family Vespertilionidae; genus Myotis; species Myotis myotis. Next base: position 892,930 of record NW_023416320.1, read on the forward strand.
AAGGCTGTGTGCCTATTGGCTGTTCTTTATCTCATTCAACATGTGACTGAGAACCCGGGCCAAGGTACCAGCCGCGGGAACAAGTGCAGGGTCCTCTGTCCTCTCTGAGTGAGGGCGGGAGCGGATGAAGAAGCCTCTCATTTCCTCCTGCCTGACGCTCTTCTCCTGTCGGGCTCATGCGTCTTCGTTAGAACTTGAAGATTGACTCCCCACCACCAGCCCTTGTTCACCAGGGCACAGCCTTTTGGGGGCTTAGTCTGTTGGGTTGGGCAGGAAGGGGTTCCATGGCAGTGCCTGGCGCAGCCTGTGGGCGGCCTCGGACGGCTGCTCCCAGCTGTAGTCAGTGTAGGGTTCTGACTGCCGGGCGTGTTTGCGGCGTTGTCTGCTGCGGTCTCAGTGCAGACTCCCCGGGGCCACCTGCATTCCTCGGCTGGTGACCTTCCTCCCCCTTCAGAGCCGACAGTTGGTGAGGATCTCTTGATCTTCATGAGTCAGTCTCCCTCCCCGCCCCCTGCTTCCCTCTTGCACTCTCTAAGGAACCTTGAGGTCACATCAGGTCCACTCCCGAATCAGGTTCCACATTTATGTCCATCTGCAAAGTCCCTTGGCCCTGTAAGGTGACCGCGAACTGGACGCGAGCAGCTGGGGCTGTCATTGGGCCCCACAGCATCCTCTAGTCTGTTATCCCCTCTCCCGTGGCCGTAGGCTCTGCAGAACTCGTGTGGGAACCTGACCCACCACTCACTCGCCCGCAGGTCTCTGGCTACCCTGGCTCCCACGGAATCCCAGCCCTGGCGGGCAGCATGTACCCGGGGCAGGCATCCCTCTTGGACCAGACAGACTCGTGGAATCACAGGCCCCAGGAGATGTGCGTGTGGCCGCCCAGCGTGGAGGTAAGCTGGTGCTCTCAGGCGTCCGTTCGCTCACGGACGAAGCTTTGCCCGAGGCCCCTTCTCCTCCTGAATCCTGGGGTGTTGTGTTGGTGACCCGCTTCTCAGGCCGGGACGCTCCTTTTCCTCGCTGCTTTCTGGTGCTGTGAATCCTCCTCATTAACGAGAGGAGAGATGCCACCAGCATTAGCCCGTTGGTTTGAAAGGCAGACCCTAGACCAGTGGTTCTCAACCTTCTGGCCCTTTAAATACAGTTCCTCATGTTGTGACCCAACCATAAAATTGTTTTCGTTGCTACTTCATAACTGTCATGTTGCTACTGTTACGAATCGTCATGTAAATATCTGATATTCAGGATGGTCTTAGGCGACCCCTGTGAAAGGGTTGTTGGACTGCCAAAGGGGTCGCGACCCACAGGTTGAGAACCGCTGCCCTAGACTGACTGGAATAGGCGTGGAGCCGAGGCAGAAGCAGGCAGACGGAGCCGTCAGTGCTGTGGCCTCTGCCTGGGGCCCTGCTCCCTCCCAGACCGTTTGCGCTGTCCCCTAGGACTGAGCACACCTGGCACGGATGCTCACTCACCCCTCACAGTGTCTCCCTGCCTGTGCGCTGAGCGTAGCGATGGTACTTTCTAAAGGCGCTTGGCACGCGGCCACTCGCAGCCTCCGGGAACGTCGCCCCACAAGCAGCGTGAGCCAGTGTCTCCACACCGGCTTCCTCGTGGGAAAGGCAGGGAAGGAGTAAGAGCTTCCCAGGGAGCCCTGAGAGCACTGCCGTTTCTGCCCTCAGGACCCTGCGGCGCTGGACCTGCGCGGGATCGGACAGGTGTTGCCCACACACCTGATGGAGGAGCGGCTGATCCGGCAGCAGCAGGAGATGGAGGAAGACCAGCGCTGGCTGGAGAAGGAGGAGAGGTTCCTGGTAACTGCATTTCGGAAACGTCCTTCCACCCTTAGCCCTGCTGGGGTCTGTGGCAAAGGCTCCTCTTTTCCAAAGCAGGAGAGCTGGCTTCCCCTCCGGTTCCTGAAGCTGGCAGTCGTGGGTGTTTGCTCTCCTGGAGTTGCTTTTCCAGTGTCCGTTTCTGAGGGTAGCAGTGGCCTTGTGGGCTCAGAGGTGTGAGCATTTCTGTGGCTTCTGTGTTACCACTGAATTGACAGAAACAGCTCCCCGAGGTGTCCGCCTGCACACGGGCGGCCCGCCTGTCTACTTCCGTGATAACCTGCTGCCCACCACGGACAGCTGCCTGTCACTGAGAGACTGGTACCTCGTTCCCATTGACCTTGTTGTGTATTCCTGTGTGTGCATGCGCAGTCGGGGGTTGGGAGTGTCTCTTGGATTTCCGGGATCTATCACCTGAACCTTGTGGCTGGTTCCCGTGGGTCCCGAACGCACAGCCGGCGCTCTTTAAGGCGCCCTTCGTCTCACTCGATGTTTCTTAGACACTTTGCCCGCCTCTCCTGGGGTGTCCTTGCCAGCTTTAGTATGAAGTAGCTCCTTGCTGGCTTTCCTGCTTTTATTTTTAAAGATAGTGCCTCTAATAGTTTTCTCCATTAAGTATAATTTGGTATATTTGTGCCTGTACATTTTAAATATATTGAGGTGGTGGTGGTGTTTTTAAGAAAATGAGCCCTAGCTGGTTTGGCTCAGTGCATAGAACATCAGCCTGCGGACTGAAGGGTCCCAGGTTCGATTCCAGTCAAGGGCACATGCCCGGGTTACAGTCTTGATCCCCAGTGTGGGGCGTGCAGGAGGCAGCCAATCAATTATTCCCTCTCATCATTGATGTTTCTATCTCTCCCTCTTCCTTCTTCTCTGAAATCAATAAAAATATATATATTTTAAAAAAGGAAAAGAAAACTTTAAAAGGTTTAACATGAGTTACCTGGAGGGTTTTGCCTGGGTTTATGCTAGTCCTGCATCCCAGAGATAAGTCCCTACTCCGTCATAGGTGAGCCCTCTTCTCAGGCCTGGTTTACTTGTGTGATGTTTCATTGGGATTTAGAATTGATGCTCATCAATGAGAATAATTTGTTTCTTGTCATCGTTTATTGGCTTCAGGATCAGCACAGTGCTGGTTCCTAAGGTGAGTTGAGTGATTGCCACCCTACGGATTTGGGTCTTCGTTAGGTTCATGTTGTGGGTGGTGGGGCTGAGAGCAGCAGGCAGTCAAGACAGGGCCACCTCCAGTGACGGGACTGAGAGCGAGGAGACGGGAGCAGTAAGCATTCCTTCCGCCTGGGCATTTTAACTGGGATTTCTGCAGCATTGTCCCCGCCACAGCCACAGTGATGTTCCTAAAATGCAAGTCTGATCCTGAGTCTCTGGTGTAAAATCTGCTGGAGCTTCCCCAGGATGACCTGCCAGCCTCCTTCTCGCCCCTCCTTTCTTCGTGCCCTCCTGGGTCAGCCTCCGATTGTGGCAGAGAGCACTGAGCACTGAGGGGAGGGACAGCCCCCAGGTCATTGGGGAGGCTGAGCAGCTAAAATGACAAGAGCGACAGCCCCAGAAGATCTGGGGAGGAACATTCCAGGGAGAGGGCACACCAAGTGCAAGGACCCAAGGCGAGCTGGGAAGGAGCCAAGTACGTCTGAGGGTCGGAAAGACAACCATAGAGGCCAGAGTGCAGGAGTGAAGGGGGACAGACCACACGGGCCTCAGGCCATCCGGGGGGGGGGGGGCCAGGGCCTGGCGGTGGTGGGAAAACAGAGCATTTTGGCACTCAGAGGGTCCTTGCCATCCTGACTCTCCTTTCAGACAGCATTACGAGAAAGAACCTAGACTTCGGAGAATTAAAAATCCTTGTTACTAGGACCCTGCATTGTTTTCTCTCTTTATGCTTGAATTTCTTAGCCTGTGAAGTACTTGGCGCCCGCCATACGGTGCGGGTAATGCTTTCCTCATAGAGGGATGAGGGTGACATGGAAGCAGTGGAGGGAGGAGCCCCCATTAATTTTCAAAGGGCTTTTTTCTCTCTTCCTCAGTTTGAGCTCCATAGTTGCCATGGGCTGCATTGATGAGAACCTAGACTCCTAGGTCATGTGTCACAGTTCCTGCTATGACACAGCGTTCCTGCAGACAGTCCCAGGATGCCTTCCCCGCTCCTGACCCCAGGCTAAGGAAGAGGAGGAGTAAGAGTTTGGCCACACTCAAACGGGTTTCTGCAGAGGAGCCCTGAGGGGATTGCTCACTCAGGAGCTGCAGAGCCTTTTATTGGATTGGTTGGCTGTTTTGCGGAAACCTTCACTCTCTCTTGTTAGCAGGTAGCTAACAGCCCCTGGAGTGTGAGTGCCCTGTGTCCCCAGGACGCAGAGCCTCAGAGTCGTCAGTGCCGCCTTTTAGGCGAGGCACTTTCCAGGGCAGGCTTGTCCTGCTGTCCACGAGGCAGGCCAGCCTCTGGTGTCGTCCGAGCTGTTGTGCGCCTGCTGCCCTGGCTAAGTAAAATAAAACCCACTCACTAAAAAGGGGAAACTTTCAAAAAGATATACAACATACAAGCCACACTTCTTTATTATGAACTTCAACAGACCTAACACTATTCCAGATTGCTCTAGAAATTTCTAAAGATTCTTGTCTTCTGTTCTGTCTCCTCCTGGCCTGGTAACAGATCATTTCCACCCCACCTTGGTCCTCAGACTGCTTGGGGAGCAGTGCTGCCCCCCAGTGACATCAATTATGCAGCCTGGACAAAGAGTCAGGTTTCTACTTGAAAAATTAACTCTTAAAGTTGCTTTCTCAGTCATAGTTACCAGATTTTTTCAAATAGATCCCACTTTCAGGACTCAACGCGATTGCATGGTCATCTACATATATAAAAGGCTGATATGCTAAGTGTCCATTGACCATCCGACCGGTCACTATGACACACACTGACCACCAGGGGGCTGATGCTCAACGCAGGAGCTGCCAAGATGCACACTGGCCATTTACACAGAAACGGCACCGCAGACCTGGTGCTGACAAAGCAACACTCGGCTTCCCCCAAGTGGGACACAGGCCCCGCCACCACCCCGAGTGACACCCCACCAAATCGCAGCTAATGCTGCTGAGACCCCATAGCACAAAATGCGGCCCACAGCCCAGCCCAGCCCAGAAACGGTTGCTGTGGGTGCCGGGTAATGACGTCATGTAGCAATGTTGTGACTAGCCTCCTTGGAGTTTCTTCAGCCCAGGAACACGACTTGCTTTACAGCCAGGTGCAGACATTTTTCACTTTACCAAAATGTCTGTGAAGCGTTTTCCTGTGCCTCATCTCATTTGATCCTCACAGAAGTCCTGGAGTAGGTAGACAGGAGATTCGGTGGAATCGAATTTTCTTTTCATTAGCCGGAAAACAGATTTAGAAAGTTTAGAAACTTGACCCAACTGAAAAGAAGTAAGAAATGGTGGGCCTTGACAATGACTTCAGGTTTTCTCACTGCGCAGAATATAGTCAAACGCTGCTGCAGTTAAATATTTTACCCTTGGTTCTCCCTGCGTGATCTACAATAATAATCTGCTTTGTGTTGATATTTACTGCTGTGTTGCTGACAATTACCTGAAAGAGAAGTTGTGGTGCTTCACTGGGCTGGAAAAAGTTTAGCTACATCAGAAAGCAGGTCTAATTAAGCAAACTTATTCTATATCTATAAAAGGCTAAGTTGACTCGTGCATGTGTGATACATATAAAGCTCTCGCTGGCACCAATCGCACGCGTGTATTTCCATCTGTCATTGTCGATTGTGAATTTGGTTGACACTTCTATTATAGCGAAAGGGTGAATAGCATATTAAAATATTTCCTCTAATTAATTTCCTTCTAGTGTGCACAAATTTGTGCACCGGGACACTAGTTGTTAATAGTAGCTCCTGCCTTTCCTTGAGGACTGTGGTGTGCCAGGACCCCCGGATGTATGCGTCCGTTAGCACACGTTCTTGCAGTGGCAGCCTCTTGCCCCTGGTCACACAGCCGGGACCCGCGGCACCTGTGCGTGGTGGCAGGCCCACTCCCTTCTCCCATCCCAGCTCAGCTGGTGTCCTTTCCGAGCCAGCAGAATGCAGGGCTGTGAGAGAGCTAAGTCCCAGGCTGTTCCCAGCACTCTTCCCGGGTGGGCGTGCCTTACAGACAGAGCGCCTTTGTTCCTTATTTTTGTCACTACGCGCACAGGAGTTTTCTGTTGTGATCCTGGGCTCAAGACAGAAGTCTAATTTTAAAGTGAGGACGGCTGCCTCCATAAAGCCTGCTCTGTGTCCTCAGGCAGGAAGTACATATTTGAGCTGTTTTTCCTCTCAGGGCCGACCCAGGACAGCCCGTCAGCAGACCGCACTGCTGATCGCTCTGGCTCTGGCTCTGGGCCAGGCCACATCCCCCTACGCTTCTTCCTCACGTCAGGTGCAGGTTTGAAGGCGAAGTAGTATAGTTCAAGGCGGCGGGACTTGGAGGTGAAAGTCTGAACTTGAAGTGTTTAGAGGGATAGTGATGGGGGAGTCAAGACCGAAGTGGACCTGTGGGTGGCCGTGTTCCTAGGACCTCAAAAGAGCCTTGGCAATCACTGCTGCTGAGCAGAGGGAGTGCACGTGCCCGCTCGCAGGAGCCTGTTGGTAGCAGCCCCTATGTGGTGCCAGGGACTGGAGGGAACCCACCTGCCCCTTGATGGTGAAATAAGCAAGATTCACACAGCAGGTGCTGTGCTGCCTCACGTGGGCAGCCAGGGGCCGTCTCGCAGACGGGCACCACCAGGTGCAGACAGACGGGCATACATGAGTCCGTACGTGAAGCTCAGCCACTCGTCCCTGTGGCCGGGTGGAGGCAAGTGTCCACTGGGATGGGGCGGGCGGGAGCCTGCTGGGTTGTCCTGATCTGGGTGGTGTGTTAGGCAGGGACACGTACATGAAAATGCACATTTGTACACTTTGTCATAAATGTTGTACCTAATAAAAAACAAAAGATGCGTGCACGATGGGGAAAATAACCAGATAGCCCAAACGTTAGGTCTGTACCTGTTGGTGTGTCAGCTGGAACTGCCTCCTTTATCGGACCGTTCCTGTCCTCAGGTCTGTGCCGGGAGCTGGTCCATGCTTGCTGTTTCAAGGGACCTGGCATATATGGCATACTGTTCTTAATATGTTTGCTCACCTTCTTGGCACTATGTGTTTTAACCAAGGTCACCTCTCTGAGAAAGGTTGTTTCCCCAGGTAGGGATTTTCCCCTGAAGTTAGGGAGGGAGTAAAACCCCTTAACTAAGTGCCAGGTGGGTAATTAATCACTTTAACTACGAACAATCATACTTAAGCTACATAATCTTTACTCCCTGGAATGGAGATAAGAAACGCCCTAACCTTTGTAATAGAGATTGATAGGATTGGAATCAACTGGTATAAATACAGATGTAAGAACACAGAACTTAGAACACAGGACTAAGAAGACAGAACCTACACAGAACCCAGAGACAGAAGAACTTCGCTGGAGAGAACATGGCAAAAGATCCTGGGCTGAACCTGACTACAGAAATTGGCAAGGGAACCTGACTAGAACCTGGTGACTGAACCTGGCTGGAGAACCTGGAGACCCTGGCTGGAGAACCTAGCAAGAGAACATGGACACAGAACCTAGCTGGAGATCCTAAGCAGAACTTCGCTGGAGATCCAGACCAGAACTTGGCTGGAGATCCTGGCTAGAGATCCTGGCTAGGCTGCTGATCAACTGAACGCTATCTCTGTGTCCTTCCTTCTTCGCCGACTCCGTCTACGCCTTTGGGGACCCCTGGACCTGCTGGGGTTGGACCCCGGCAGGTCTGGAGTGTCCTGCGCGGGGAATGGGAGACTAGCCTCACCCGGGAGCAGAGAGAGCCCTCTCTTCTCTCTGCGGCCGCTGCTCCAGGCGGGCCTGGCTCTGCTCAGGCACTGTCGGCCCGCGGGGAGCTCGGTCATGTCCACTCACTCACAGCGGACGCACGTGAAGACCTTTCTCTTACAACTGAAATCCCGACTCTGGGAAAGTACACCTTAGAGAACTATTAGGTATAAAGAAATAAAAACATGTCATTTCATGTGATTTACATGGGAAGAAAATTGGTAATTCTTGTAAGTACATGAAATACAGCTCCTTAGTCTGTCAGCAAACCATGAACTCAAGTTGCTCTCATCGCAGTAAAAAAGGAAATAAAATGCCCCCGGCAGGTAGAAGCTGCTCACTGATGCCTGTGACCCGAGTGAGCGCTGGCGGGGCCTGTCTGCCTGGGCATGTTTACTGAGCACCTGGCACGTGTGCGTTGCTGTGCCAGGCACACGTGGGGTCCGTCTCACAGGTGAGGGTGGGTTAGGGGCGTCATGCAGGTGGCTCTTCCCCACCTGTTGTCCCGAGCCGAGCCGCACCAGCTAATGGAGCCCAGCGGGGAGCCGCTGCCAGGGCCTCTGACCTCATGGGCCGAGCGTCTAGTGAAACAGGTGTTCTCTTCCAGAAAGGGGGGTGCACCCCAGCAGCGTAGCGTTTTGTTCATGGAGTTTGAGTGACAGCACAGGGGGACCTAGTGGGAGAGACTCAAGCACACCCAGCAGGTAGACTCACTGCTGGAAGCAGTTTGGCAGCTTATCCCAGAACTTTCCAAACGTTGAAACCTGTGACTCAGTAATTCCCTTCCTAGAACTCTGTCCCGGGAAGTGATCGGGGGTTTAGCTAGGTGTGTACACAAAGGCGTCCCCCACAGCCTGCTTACACCACTGAACGTGAAAACGGCCCAAATGTTCCACTAACAGGAGAGGTGTTGGTTTATTTGACACCTGAAGTGGCGATAACTTAGTGATGTGCCGATATTAATTCAGTAAGGTTGGAATTCTGTGGTGTTGTTGCCCTTTTGTGCATTTAAAGCAGCGGTTCTCAACCTGTGGGTCGCGACCCCTTCGGCGGTCGAATGACCCTTTCACAGGGGTCGCCTAAGACCATCCTGCATATCAGATATTTACATGACGATTCATAACAGTAGCAACATTACAGTTATGAAGGAGCAACGAAAACAATTTTATGGTTGGGTCACAACATGAGGAACTGTATTTAAAGGGCCAGAAGGTTGAGAACCACTGAGTTAAAGGAAGAGTGAGACCAAGTCCTTTCTCCATCGCCCCCAGCCAGTGCTTGTGGCTGCGTCCTGGGCGCCGGCCCTGCCAGGTGCAGAGCTGCACAGCGGGCTCGCAGCAGCTCGCTCTGGTCTGGCGGGGAACGGTCACTGCCCGCTCACAGGGCTCCCTGGGAGCAGTGGGCCCAGGAGGGTGGCCGTGTGGTGGGCGGCGCGCTGGCGGCTGGAGGCTGCCGCCCGGTGGGGTGGAGCCAGCCTTTATGCTAGTATCGGTGAAGTTTTTGTACTCTTACCAGTATTTCCGTGACACCCAGGGTTCTCCGTTTGGGTTCTGTATTCTGGGTGCTTGTGGGAAACTTATTGGACCATTGCTGCTGTGCAGGGCCAGTCCATGCAGCTCACTTGGGCACAGGAAGTGCGCTGCGCCTCTTCTCGGTGGTTCCCTGGTGCAGAGGGAGGCTCGCCTGCTGCTGCGAGGAGCGGCCGGGCAGCTCCGGGGCGGGCCCAATCCTATTCGTGAGCCAGCGGCTTTGTGGGCCTCCGGCCAGGGATTGTCATCTCTGGCTTTTGAGAATTTTTCCAAAACTGGGTACCTATCTACTCTCCGTAGTCGAGGACAGGTATGTTATAAAAGGAAGGAACTTAAGAACCCAGCCTGAAGCTGTTTGGTTCTGTTTTCACTTCAGAAACCCGATGTGCGGCTCTCCCGAGGCAGCGTGGACAGGGAGGATGCGAGTCTCCAGGGCCCGGTAAGCAGGACATGGGCTGGCGTTTTCTTGTCATGAACCCAGCCGTCCACTCTGTGGGTGAAGTGGCTGTTGTAGCCCCGCACCCCGTGTCCCTGCCCAGACGCGGAGGCCTCCACCCGCCACCAGTGCCGTCTCCTCCGTGGGCAGCTGGCTCTGCGCCCTGAGAAGCGGGGCACGCACTGACGTTGATGCTCGTGTGCCCGCTCGTCCTCACGCTCCCCCTGCCCGCTCGCAGCAGTTCCGTCACAGCACTGGCTGCAGGGGAGGGTCTCCCTCGGGGTGCTGTCAGGGGAAATGCCTGGCATTCTCTTTAAAGAGCCAGCTTATGTCTCATCCCAATGGCTTTAGAACCTGCTAGGATTCTTCCCTGGGCTTTGGGAGAGCAGCTAAAATTGTTTCGTTAGGACTTCCATCAGCAGGTGTCTGGTTAAAATAAACACAGGTTTCTCTCAACGCTTTCGCTCCCAGTGAAAAGGAGCCTTGCGCCTGCCAGGTGGCAGACGTGTGGGCCCAGTGTCCACCCCAGCAGCTCCGTGAGGCAGAAGCCATTGGCTGACATCGGGACACACGCACACAGGCCGGGAGCTGTCCCATCCGAACTGGGACGCCAGCTGCCCTGAGGTGGGCCTGGAGGCGTGCTCAGTGTCAGCCCGGGAAGGCGCTAGTGCAGCGGGCCCTGCAGGCAGGTGGGCGTCCTTAGTTCATGAGCACGGAGTCAGGTGATCCACCCGCCACCTGACATGTGCCCCTTCCTCCTGTGCAACGAGCACTCTGTCCTGGATCATAGAGCGAGGCTCGTTCCGGGACCTGCTGCGAGGACATGACCAGAGGGGCTTGGTGAGGAGGAAGAATGCTGGGCTCCCTGTGACACTGCACAGACAATGTGTGGAAGGAACGAATAACTGAGGAGTTAGGCCGGCTGAGGGAGAGTCAGAAACACTCCGTGACACGGTGACACATGAAGGGGCCACGCGTGACCTCGTAGCACTGGCTGCACCAGGCCTGGGCGACAGGAAGAGTGGGTCGTCCTGGTGGGGGAAGCGCTCAGTCCTGCAGGGTGCTGTGCTGCATGTGTCCTGTCCCCACACTGCGTCCTCAGCACCCCCTCCCACAAGTGGGTAAACCGAGGCTTGTGGGAAATGCGCCCAGAGTTGCCCGCTGCAGGGTCAGACGCCAGGCGGCCAGCTGGCTGGGCGGCCTCTTCACTCGCCGCGTGCGGTTTTGGCTGTGGCTGCTTCCTTCCTGGGGCTGATGCACACGGGACCGTGTCCTCAGCTCACGGTGGCTCCGTGGCCTTCCCCCTGCTGGCGCCTCCAGGTGCTGAGGCTGCCGGGCAGCCCTTCAGCTGGAAAGCAGTGGGTTCTCCATCGGCCTGAGCTCTAAGAAGCGCTGAGGACCGGCCAGGGGACATGACCCCTCAGTTTGTATAAAGAGTAAAACGATCTGGATCCCAAACTAGGACCCAGGTTGGCAGCACAGTTATTTTGTGAGCTGTTAGCCTCAGTTTACAAATGGGAAACGGAAGCCTCTCACAGCTGAGTGCGTCCTCCAGGGCCCCCAGCTGGATACACGTCCCACCAGAGCACGGGTCCACATAGTCCGTCCATCACGCTCCGAAGGCAGGGGCTCCTGCAGGCCTGCCCTTCCAGGCAAAGCTGTGCAGCTGCCTAGCACAGTGCCTTATGCTGGCACTGCTGAACACATCCAGAATGTTCTGAGAATAGAACATTCTAGTTTTTTTTAACTTTCCTGCTACCTAGGAATCAACCAGAACATTCTTTGTGTTTCAAACCTTTTAAAATATGTGCGTGTTACGGCCAGGTCAGCACAGCCGTGTCTGTTTCTAAAGTTTGGGCCGCTCACTCCTCCGCAGCTGCTCTGGCCACCTGGGCTTCTCACACCTCCGCTTCCCACCCCAGGTCTGCGCAGAGGTCACGTTCTCAAGGGCCTGACCTTCAGGTCCCTCCAGCCCCAGCTCCTTTGTCACTGGGCCCGGCCTGCTCACAACCCTCCCCGGCTGCTGCTGCCTGTGCCGCTCCCTCCACCGCTGTGTGCCCGGAGCGGGCAGGTGTTGGCTCCCGCAGGTGAGCGGCAGTGCGGCCCAGCAGCTCCGGCTCCGAGGGCTTGGCGTCTGCGTGCACTTTCGAGGGGCCTCTAGGACAGAGAGCCGCTGGATGCACAGAGACCAGCCAGGTGACTCCTGTAAAGAGCAAGGACAGTCTCTCCGCAGAGGACGCGTCTGAAGGTCCTTCTTTGCCTTGAGTGGCCTGGGGGAGGTTGTCATAGTGATGACCCGCCTGCCACCAGGAACTGCCTTCCCAACTGGTCCCGGCACACGCAGGGCTTCGGGAGACGAGGACAACATGGCACCTGAGTGTGTGGACTCCCGGCGCCAAACATTGTCAGGACGGCACTCGGAGGGGGCGGAGCTTTCTGAGCGCAGAGCCGGGGCACGGAAGCTGACCACCATGTCCGACACCCTGGCGGGGTTTTAGGAGGATTGTAAATGGGTCGTCGCTGTCCCCAGGCTTGCTCTGTCGCAGCCCTTCTGTCCCCCTGGTAACATTCCTCGCTCATTTGCCTCCCCCTCCCCAGCGGAGGCCACAGCAGCCGGCCCCTCGTCTTGGTGGTGTTTGGAGCCAGCATTCAGCACCCGTGTTCCAGGGCGGGTGGCAGGTGAGGGCGGGCGGCCGTGACCCTGCTGTGACGCTACTGCACTGACTGACCTTTCTGTCCCCACAGACTGGAAACCAGCACATCTACCAGCCGGTGGGGAAGCCGGGTAAGCGGAGAAAGAGATGACATCAAGAATTTTGTATGACATGGAGGGAGCGGGGTTTAATGTATAAGTTTCTGAGCTTTGGAACACCTCGTGGTTTTCTATCACGGTCCCCTCTACAAGCCACGGCGATTGTGGTGGCTCCCAAATGCAGCCCATGCCGAGAAGGCTGGAGAGGGAACCTCGTACCAGGCACCAGTAGGGCTGCACGTGTGTGTGCGTGCGTGTGTGTGTGTGTATACATGTGCTCTGTGAAGGCGTGTTACTTAATGAGACTCGTTCCCTTTTCCAGATCCTGCAGCTCCACCAAAGAAGCCACCACGCCCCGGAGCCCCTGGCCACCTGGGCAGCCTTGCCAGCCTCAGCAGCCCCGGGGACAGCTACAACGAGGGCGTCAAGGTGGGCGAGGAGCTGGCTCTGCTCGGGGCTCTGGCGGATGAGCCTGTGCTGAGGGCGGGGCCTGGGTGGCATCGCCGTGGGCTGCAGCGTGGGGTGGTTCCAAACCCCTCTGAGAGGCAGGAACACGCTTTACCAGAAACTTTCCCATTTCTCTCTCGGACAGACCTGGGGCCTCACTCAGACCCTGACTTTCTAAACACGTCTTCTCTCGTCAGGCAGAGTGTTGCTTTGGGCGAAAGTGCTAGGTGGCTTCTGGTTTTCAAAACCAGTTAAGTCAGGACACCGGGGCGACCTGCAGGCCAATCTGCAAGCTTGTCAGTGGCTGAGGGAAAGGGCCGCCGTGTCCCCCCGCAGAGCGGCCTTTGGAAGGCGGCTTGCACTGCACGGAGCCGCCGGACAAGGGACCCGAGGCTCAGGCGCCGACGCCCAGGAGCTACTTCGTGGCTCCAAACCTTCCCTCCCCCCCGCCCGCCCGCCCGGGGCAGGAGCAGGCCCTGGCGTCAGGGTTCGCGGGGCCCTGGGTGAGGCTCTCCGCTGTGGTGCCATGTACGGGGTGTCCCTCTGCGGGACGCGGTGCTCAGCGGTCCTGCTGGCACCAGACCAGGTGTCCTCCGGGAGGAGAAAAGGGGACACAGCCCACAGCCCTGCCGAACGTGGGTCCCTGACACTGAGAGGGCGGGATCGGGCTAATGCGCGGCGTCCGTGTTCATAAGCCTCGGAGCACACTTCCCAGTGGCCGGTGTGACAGGCCAGGGGCCCTGACGGTCACCCTCACCGTGGCAGTGGCGGTAGACAGGCGTGGCATATGAAGAAGCCCTCACGTAGGGTGTTAAGCAAGTCAAATCCCACCGGAATAGCGTGTGTCCTTAATGTGGGAGCAGGGTGAGCGGCGAGTGGGAAGGGTGCGTCCCGTCCGCTGGCCAGCACATCAGCCGAGAGCACGACTGGCCACAGAAACACTCGACCTCAGCTGGGTGGAGCGTGACCCGTCAGACGACCTTGAAACCAGTAACTGACGTCGCCCCCCTCTCGCTTGGAGGTGTCATCTCGAGGGGCCGCTGTGGTGGGCGTGGCAAAGACAGCGCAGCGGAGGCATGGCCCTGCCTGCTCCAGCCGGTGCTGCTGGCGCGGCTCTGCCTGTGGCTCCTCGGGAGCCCCTTCACCTCCTCCCGGCCACACGGGTCCCGCCCTCCCAGGGCCCTGCAGGGCACTGCCGCCCCGGGGGACCCCCTCGTGTCCCCACAGCACAGGGCAGACGGGGCTGAGACGTGCAGAATCCTGAACAGCCTGGGCTCTGCTTCAGACAGTTGTGAGGAGGGGGCAGGGCCCCACTTCCTGTCTGTTTTCCTGGGGCCGCCTGCTTCAGGCTGCAGAGAAAAACATTAAGTCAACTGACGAGTTTAAGGAACCGAACCATAAGACTTGCTTCAAAAGAAGGGTTTCTGTGTTTGTTTTTAAAATAGGCTCCTAACGCCTTTAAGCCCAGCCCGGTCCACAAGTGCACTGCGGGGCTGGGGCTCGGGGCAGGGGTGCGGTTCCTCTGAGTCACTCGGAGGCCCAGGTGGCTCAGGGGTCCCAAGCAACCTGCTCCCCCCTTTTTGAAGGCCCTGATTCTTTTGGTTCTGGCACAGCTGACAGGTTTTCCTTCTCGGGCTTTGCATGTCGTTTCCACGATTATTTTGTGGAAACAGGCGTGTGCGTGGTAGACCCCTGACTGCGGTGCCTGGGCGGTGCCGCGGCTCTGCCCTGACGCCGCCGCTGAGAGCCGGCCGACGGGCTCCTGCTCCCCTGCTGGCCCGCTCGTGTGTTTATGGGGTTTGTCTGCTGCCTGTATTAATACTGTTTTTCTTTTTTCCCTCTCTCTGATAATCCCTCTAACCTTTCCTCACCTTCCGTTCAACAATAGCCGTGGAGGGTAAGCACATCTTGTCTGTGTGTCTGTCCAGCTCTGTATCACACCCAGCGCTCTGCATGTGACTGGACCAGAAATCGGGGGGCCTAGGGGGCTCCTGTGCTTGGCTCATATCAGCAACAGGATTTGTAGTTCCCAGAGCGAGAGACAGGAGCCCCTCTGCAGGGTTGGACTACGGTCCTTTTCCGTCTCAAGCCCAGATGGGGACCCTGAGTTCCAGGCTCCCTGGGCAGAGGCGGCCCGAGGGCTCAGAAAGGGCGCCTCGTGCTGCAGCCGAGCCCACGCAGCAGAGTCTCGGGCCCAGACTTGTGCTGAATTGAGTCTCTGGAGAGACGCAGAACTGTGCTGTGGGGCCCAGGGCAGCGTTTCCTGTTAAAGACCCTGGGAGATTCCCCAGAGGCCTGTGTAGCTCGGTGCCCGGTGCGGGCGGCCACCTCACGGGCCCCTGCCTATGAGGGCTGAGCCGCCGCTCCCCGGAAGCGCCGCGTTGGGCTCCGGCACCAGCCAGCTTCACCTGAGCTGTGTCTGCAAACATGGTGTCCGCTCTGTCACCTGCCAGGAAAGCTCCCCACTAGGCGGCCCGAGGTGCCGGCTGCGCTATGGAGTCGCTGCTGCAGAACTCAGGCCACGTGGGCGCTGCTGGTCCAATGCAGAGCGCTCGGCCCCGAGCAGCCCCCTGAACGCCTGCGGGCACCGTGCGCACGCTTCCCTGGGTGAATGATTCTGGGCATCGAATCGCTTCTCTGGGAGAATCGGGCTTCTTAGTGTCGTGTGTGATTCCACCTCATTTCCTTTAACTGAGCTCAAAGTCAGAAGAGGAGGACCTCATGGATGGGTCACTTGGAGTCACGTCAGTGTTACCCCAGAGTGCACTTGACCCCATAGAACAAGAGGGTCCGTCTCCAGTCTGCTTTGATCTCTCTTAAAGACCCTCCCTGACGAGACCCGTGGGTCCCCTCCCCTCCCCCCGGACGCAGAAAGTAACTGGCTTCTGTGTTGGCAGCTGCAGCCCCAGGAGATCAGCCCCCCACCCACGGCCAACCTGGATCGCTCCAATGACAGGGTGTACGAGAACGTGACGGGCCTGGTGAAGGCGGTCATCGAGATGTCCAGCAAGATCCAGCCCGCCCCGCCCGAGGAGTACGTGCCCATGGTGAAGGTAAGGCCGTCCCCACGTCCGTCCCAGCGGAGGTGTCCTCACCTCAGGTGGCGGTTCCGGCCCTAGCGCCGGGTGGGATGTCCTGGAGCGCAGGCGTCCCACAGTGGCTGCCGGGCATGAAGACTGGCCAGCGAGGCCTGTGGCAGTCCTGACACCTCTTTGCTGGCCTCCTGGGCCCTAGGAAATACCGGGGGGAGAACGGATTCAGGGAGCACTGAGGAGTGTGCCGCCCGCCCTCGCCGGCACCAGCAGGTGACACGTCTGACCCCGAGGGCAGGCAGACGGCGGCGTAGTGGGGATGGGAGTACCAGGCGCTCCAGCGCTGCTCTCCCCGGACCTTCCTCACGCGAGTGTCTGCTCCGCACCCCGCGCCCCAGGGTAGTCGAGCCCTGGTATCAGATCGGAATCTTTGAGGGGAACTTGCCTCAGAACTTAAAAGGTGGGGCTCAGGGAAAGAGAGAAAGAAACACAGAAATGTCGTAACTGGAGGACAGCTTGGTGCTGTGTGTGAGGCCTTGTGTGACCTGACTGTGTGGTCCTGTCTCTTAGGAAGTCGGCCTGGCCCTGCGGACGCTGTTGGCCACTGTGGACGAGACCATCCCTGGCCTGCCGGCCAGCACGCACCGCGAGGTAGGCCCGGCTCGCCTGCTCTGGGCTCGTGGGCGGGACGGGGCGGTCCACGCTGCTGCCGCGGAAACTGCCGGGCTCCTGGCTGTGCAGGGACCCTCCCAGCTGAGGCGAGCCCCTGACCAGCTCCCTGCGGCTCCCCTCCTGTGCCTCCAGGTCGAGATGGCCCAGAAGCTGCTCAACTCGGACCTGGGCGAGCTCATCAGCAAGATGCGGCTGGCCCAGCAGCACGTCCTCACCAGCCTGCAGCAGGAGTACAAGAAGCAGATGCTGACGGCCGCGCACGCCCTGGCCGTGGACGCCAAGAACCTGCTGGACGTCATTGACCAGGCCAGACTGAAGATGCTGGGGCAGGCGAGGCCGCACTGAGCGGAGCCCGCGCTCCCGACACTCCGTGCACCAGCAGCAGGGCCGCCTCCGGGGCAGCCCTGGCGCCAGCGCTTCTGACTGGCAGCTGGTGGATGATCGCTCATGCGTTCAACCACATTTTGATTTGGGCTCATTTTTTGTTCTGTTTCTTGAATCATGGTGTTCAGAAAAGTCCGGATCCAAAATGTGGCATTTTTCTAAGAGTGAAACTGTCCGGGAGAAGCTGTTAGGGTCGTGCAGAGACTGTGGTAGGAAATGGCCAGACTCGCTGGAAGCGAGAGGAGGAGGAGGGGCCCCAGAACAGTGTGCGGACTGGACCCTGCTGTGGGCAGCACGCCCTTCAGCTGCGCGCGCTGCCACCACGTCACGGAGGGCGAGGCTGAGCGCCGTGTCTGGAAGACGGAGGCATTTTAGAAAAAGCACCACAGCCCTTGCGCCTCGGCCTCCTGCTCTTGCGGCGGCTGGGAAGTGCGGTGGGAACAGCTGCAGGGCACACGGACTCTTCACCAGAATCACGTGCCGTAGCCATGTTCCCAGCAAAAACGCTTGTGCCAGCGCCCCCAGCGGCCCTGCGCAGGCTCTGAGCCTCCTGTGCCCTTTTCTATAATTTATACAGAAAGAGGAAAGCCATGCTGACTGCTCAGCCGTCGCCGGAGTACTAACCTTCCTCGTGTGTCTTCCCGGGGGCAGCAGGCCCTTGGAGAACTGCACCTCCCGTAGTTTGCTGGGGGATATAAATTATTCTCAGGAAGAATATACTGAACTGTACAGTGACTTTGACCTATTAAACAGGTGTTACCAGTAAGGGCTCGGTGCAGTGGCCTTTCTCTTTCTTTTCCTTCAGACTGTTTACAGGTTTCCGGGTGACGTGTCAGGTGAAGCCACACATGGGACCGCTCTCAGTCATTGTGTCCGTTCCCTCTTTCCTGGCCTGCAGACCAGGAAGGCTGTTGCCAGGGAGAGACGGCCGGGTCCGAAGCACCCTGTTCACTGTCCCCAGCAAGGGCAGCCCGGGCGGGGCTGGTGTCCTGGTGTTCCTGCCTCAGGGCCGCCCGCCTCCTGAGGCCACTGGGGAGGTGTCTCCCAAACCCGCCCTGGCCGTGGGCGGGGCAGCGAGGACGGGACCGGAGGATCCGGCCGGGACCAGGGCATCCAGATGGGGGGCTTGGAGGAAATACCCGGGTGAATCCGGGTTTCCTGTGTGCACACCAGTTCCTGCAGGTTTTGTGACGTTGACTCCATCTGGACCAGGTCGCTGCCGTCCTCTGAGCTCTCTTCTCTGGCGTTCTCGGCCTCTGAGTCCGTTTCCTCCTCTTCACAGAGGCCACAGGGAGGCTAAGATGAGCGGGGTCCCAGGTGAAGTGCCCCGGACGTGACCAGGGCTCGCAGTGGGGCCGCCCTGTGGACTGCGGGGAGCTTTGCAGCTTGCCTGGCCTCCACTCGCTAGCAGCCAGGGTCCTCCTCCCTCCCCGCTGTGACAGCCATTCCTCAGGGCTCCTCCTGGTTGGCGTGTCCCGGGTGGGAGAGAAGGCCCCTCCCAGGAGCTGACACCGTGGCATTGGCGATGCCTGGAGTCCAGCTGCAGTGTGCTCTGGACCCACCACCTTTCTCAGGATACAGCAGCTGAAACCCAGCTCACACTTCCCTCGTCTCTTCCCTGTTGGATGAGCACGGTCAGTCCTCATCTTTACTTCATCGTCTCAAGTACTTAACATCAGCAACAAGCAGCCCTGGCGAGGGCGCTCGGCGGGCAGGCATCGGCTGGCACACTGAGGGCTATTGCTGGGTTCCTGGCCAAGGGCGTGCACCAGGTTGCAGGGTTGGTCCCCAGCCTGGTTGGGGCACATGTGGGAGGCACCAATCAACGTCTTTCTCTCATGGCTGTTTCTCTCCCCCACCCTTCTACTCTTCCTAAAAAATTAATGGAAAAAGTCCTCAGATGAGGATTAACAACAACAAACATGAGATGTGAGCTGCCAGAGCGATGGTTTTTTGTTTTTAAACATTTGCTTAAATTACTTAAGATTTCTTTAAATCCATAAGAAAACCCAGTCATGACAAGTGACAAAATGAATGGAATTATTTGGTTTTTATACTTGATTCTCATTTAATGAATCTCGAACGCCCAAAGCACAGCAGTCGCCCGCATTTACCATAGGAGGCCGCGCCTGTCCTGGCTCCGTACCGACTGCCCCTCCAGGTGCGTGTCCCACGGTGATGCTAGGAACTCAGTCCTGCTAGAGGCCCTGACTGCCTCCTGGCGCTCCCAACATACTGTGTACCAGGTCCATTAGTTACCTTAGCCCTCTGTCGGCTTCACCTGCACTGCTTTTAGAGCCTGTCTTACAAAAGACATTCATTCCTGGGTCTAATTCTCAGTAGATTCTGTACTATTCCTGGAAGTGCCTATTAGCATTTGAGTTATAAAATGAAGTCAACCTTCTAATCAAAAGTTTGTTTGGCTCAGTCGTGGCCGGTTTGGCTCAGTGGATAGAGCGTCGGCCTGCAGACTGAAGGGTCCCAGGTTAAATTCCAGACAAGGGCACATGCCCGAGTTGTGGGCTCGATCCCCAGTAGGGGGCGTGCAGGAGGCAGCTGATGGGTGATCCCCTCACATCACTGATATTTCTATCTCCCTCACCCTCTCCCTTCCTCTCTGAAATCAATTTAAAAAAAATGTGTTTGGCTGAGTAATTTGACAAGGGGGACATGGGCTTAGTTTTCCATAAATTGAATGAACTAAATTTTGTAGCCCTAAGAGTTTGACATAAGTTTATGCAAAGAAGTGATTTTTTTAAAAACTTCCATTTTAAAAACATTTTATTGGCAGTGGTATAGATGAATTAATATTTTTATGTCCCCAAACCTTTCTGAATATATCGGGTGACACATGGTGGCTCTAAATAAGAGAACATTCAATATAAGTCTCAGAAAATGCCTTTCTGCATGAGCCAAACCATCCCCATGGCTGTTGCTTTATAATAAACCCTGAAGTTGTGTGAGGCCTCTAATATTTTTCATATTTTTGAAATATTTTTTTCATATTTTTTCAACATTGATTTTTAGAGAGAAAGGGAGAGAAACATTGATGTGAGAGTAAAACATCTATCGGCTGCCTCCTGCGCACCCCCAACCAGGCATTTAACCTGCAACCCGGGCATGTGCCCTAACCAGGAATCGAGCCAGCAACCTTGCTGAGCCACACTAAAGCAGTTTTGCTTTTAAACGTAGTCTGCCATCCACCTGGAGTTGGGCTTTGATGCATTTTCCCCATGTGGGTGTCCATTATCCCAGCACCCTTTATCAAAAAGTCCATCCTGCTGGCCCGTGTGGCACAGTGGCTGAGCGTTGACCTATGAACCAGGAGATCATGGCTCAATTCCCAGACAGGGCGCATACCCGGGTTGCAGGCCCAATCCCAGTTGGGGGGCGTGCAGGACGCAGCCGATTGATTGATGGTGCTTCTCCCCCTTCCTCTCTAAAATCAATCTAAAATCCATAAAACATGTTTAAAAAGAAACCAAGGGCCTCGGATTGAGCGTTGTGGGCACGATGACCACAGGGGGGCGCTGTGGCTCCCCAGCCCTTCTCTTGACCTCCCCAGCGTGCTACTGGTCTGGACCGCAGCACCCGATGTGCAAACCTGGGGCCGACCAGCGCGGGGGACCCTGCAGTCTTAGCATAGGGACCCCAAAATACAGAGCAGTGAATGTGCCAGGGAGAGAGACTGGGCCCCAGGGGACCCGTGAGTCGGTCCTGTGGGGTCAACATCCGCGTTGGAGGAAGGCCTGGAGGAGCAGGCAGCGCGGCGGGAGGGGTTAGCGCCGGTCCGGTCAGCAGGGCGAGGACCCCATTCGGTGGGTTGAGTGGACCGCTGTCTGCGGGAGGCCAGGCCAGGGGCCTGGGGTTGTCTTCGTGGATGGTGAGCGCTGGCCACGCAGGGACAGGGGAGGAAGAGCAGGTCGGAAGGAGGAACTGGGCGTGGCTGTGGCCCTGGAGCTGCGGGGGTGGGGGCTGAGGTGGGAGAGGTGGGCGCTGGGGGACAGTCCCCCGCGGCGGGTGGGAGGACCCCGCAGGACGCGGGTGGGCGGGCCGGGCTGCGATGGCGCCCCTCCACCAACAGGGGTCGCGCGCGTCCTTGGAGGCGGGGAAGCGACACAAAGAAGCGCCCGGGCGATACTCTGTTGCCTGACCTTGCGCACAGGAGCGCGGGCTCGGAAGCAGGGCTCCCGGCGGACCGGGACGGCTCTCCCCGGTGTCCCGAGGCCACAGGTCACAGGAGCAGCCGCAGGCGAGGCGTCTGGGTCGCTCGGGGGTTTCAGGCCGCCTTCACCCGGTGGCGCACACACTCAGTCTGAGGCTAACACCAAATATATATATATTTTTTCCGATCTGACAAAAAAAAAAGGTATTTTCATTCATTCGCACCAGATGGCCACTGTTCTGTCGGCTGTTGTCATTTTGTTATTTGAGAGCCAAAGGGGAGAGAGGGCAGGGCCCTAGCAGGCAGGGAGCGCGCTGTCACAGTTCTCGCGCCGTGGCTGGAGGTTCATGGACAACACGGACAAGAGTCGTGACTGGCACGTGAAAACGTCTCCCTTGTGAAATACCGCGAAGGCACAGAAAAGTACCCCAAACTAATGCAGCTTGAGGGACGTGCCGACCCGGGGAGAGCGCCCCCCCCCCCCACTCCCCCGCAACCCCCGTACCCATCAGTCTGACGCTCATGGTAACCACTACCTTGTCTTTACTTTTTACTGTCAACTGCACAGCCCTGAGCCTGGGTTTGGAACCTTTTTAAAAAATATATATATATTTTTTTATTGATTTCAGAGAGGAAAGGAGAGGGAGAGATAGAAGCATCAATGATGAGAACCACGGATCGGCTGCCTCCTGCACGCCCCCCACTGGGGATCGAGCCCGCAACCCAGGCCTGTGCCCTGACCGGGAATCGAACCGTGACCTCCTGGGTCATAGGTCGTCGCTCAGCCCCTGAGCCACGCCGGCCGGGCCGGGGTTGGGAACTTTTATAAGTGAACCTGTGGCCGGTGGCGCCTTTCACCCAACACTGTTGCCGGCGGGGCTCGCCGTCAGGCTGACCCCTGTGGACAGTGCAGCTCCCTGAGCTGATCCCTGATGACATGGCGCCCAGGCGCTCGGGCCTGTCCCCCGACCCCCGCAGCTGTGCTCGGCCCTGCTAGGCCCCCGAGGCCAGCGCTTCAGGATGCCACTCGCTGGTTTCCAAAGTGATGGTGGCAAGACCCACGCTCACAACAGGCCCGAAGGAGCGGGGCAGGGGCTGGCAGAGACACCCCGCAGGGCTGGCAGCGGGCTCTGCAAAGAAAACAGGCTGGGGCCACGCGCGGTGCCCACGGGAGCCAGAGAGCAAGTAGGCACCGGACCAAACCTGTGATCTAGGGAGACGGCTGCCCGGCAAGAGGGGCTGCTCAGGCCCCCGGCCCAGGCGAGAGCAGGGGTGCTGGGGGAGGGCTGGGGAGGGCGCGCCGTGGGCCGCTGCGGTCCTGGCGATGGTTTCTCTGGTGCAGACGGATGTCCTTTGTGTTTCTCTCTGGAGGAAAGGCTGGCTTTCCTGCACTTATTCGGGGATGCCCCTGAGGTTGCAAAGAACTAGCAATAGACCTACTAGGTGCGGAGCTGCGGGCAGGCAGGGCCCTCCCCCTCCGAGTCAGCTCGGCCGCAGGGACAAGGGCCCTGCCCCACACGCAGGCAGCGCGCTTATGGGCTGAGGCCGAGCGGGAGCCTGCGGCCAGGCACCAGCCCCCGCACCACGGTCTCACCTTCGAACCCCGTTCACTAGCGGTTCACATGGAGCAGCGGGGGCCCTGGCTGGGGGGCGAGGTGGTCGTGTGAGGGCCGGACGCGGTCAAGTTCACCCTCTGGTCGGAAGCAAGCTCCCGACATTCAGATTTCGTTAATAACTTAAAAAAATAAAATAAAATAAAAGCCAGGTTGGGATGCGGGGCGAGTCCAGCACCAGGCAGCTTCGTGGCCAAGTGCCCCGTCCGGGTGGGTGACGTGGGGAGGGTCGTGCGCCCCCCACGCCCCCCCCCCCCCGCCCCCAGCAGCCAGACCCGCTCCCCAGGCGCGCGGGAGGCGGCGGGGAGACCAGGCTGTTTCCTGGTGTTGCTCCCGAGTCTCCGCCAGTGACGCCGAGCGGCCCCGCTCCGCCCCGAGGCCACGTCACCCATCTGAGTGGCTGCGAGGGGTCCCCCCCACCCCCCGCCTCACAGCATCCTCCCAGTCCCCTCCCGCCCCCAGCCCTGGATACCCCGCCCGCCCAGCTTCCACTGCCCCGCGGGGTCCCCTCTCGGCCCCCAGACGCGCGCGCCTCGTCTCCCTCCTCCTCCTCTCACCTCCTCCTCCCCATCCTCGCCCCGCCCCGTCCCCTTGCCCCTCCCTCTCTCCACCCCTCCCTCCCGATCCCTCGCCCCACCCCGCGCCCCTCCCTCCCGATCCCTCGCCCCGCCCCGTCCCCTTGCCCCTCCCTCTCTCCGCCCCTCCCTCCCCTCGCCCCTCCCCGCGCCCATCCCTCCCCATCCCCGCGCCCCTCCCTCTGCCCTCCCCATCCCCGCGCCCCTCCCTCCCCATCCTCTCGCCCCTCCCCGTCCCCCCTCTCCCCCTCCCTCTCCCGTCCCCTCCCCTCCCCCTCCCGCCGCCGCCGCCGCCTCCGCCCGCCGCCCGGGCCGCGTCGGGTAAACCTGTTTGGCGAGGCGGCCGCGCCGGGGCGGATCGTGCGGCCCGCGGCTCCCTCGCGGCTCGCGGCGTCGGGGCCCGTGGCGCGCGCGCGGCCGCCCCTCGGCCCCGGAGCCCTTCGGCGGCGCCACCATGTACTCGGGAGCCGGCCCCGGTGAGTCCTCGCGGGGCCGCCGCTCGCGCTCCTCCCAGGCGGCTGGCGGCTGGCGGGTGGCGGGTGGCGGTTGGCGGGTGCGGGCGGGCCGCCCGGGCGGGGCCTGGGGCTCGGGGCTCGGGGCTCGGGGCTCGGAGCGGACACAGCTCGGCCCACTCGTCGGGGCGCCCGCGCGGCCTGGGCCTCCGGTCCCTGTCGCTCCGGGGCCGCGGGCGGCGCTCGGGCCGATCCAGGGCCGCGCAGGGCGGGTAGGCCTGAGGCCCGCGTCCGAGCCGCTGCGCCGCCGCCGGGGGAGGCCGGGCTCGGGGCTGCGGGCTGCGGGCGCCGAGGCGCAGGCCCGGGTCGGGGCGCGGGCGCGGGGCGCGGGGCGCGGGCGGCGGAGGGAGGCGGCCCCGCGCACCGGGTTTGGTTTCGCTGCCGCCGGCCCGCCCGCGGCCCCTGCCCCGAAGGGGCGTCTGCGATGCCCCGGGCCGGCCGGTGCGGGGGCGCCCGGGCTGGTGGCCGGGAGGGTGGGCAGCGCGCCCCGACCCCCGCGGCTGCCTGTGGCCGGTCCTCGTCCGTTCGCGCGCCCCCCATTCAAGTGCTAATGGCCCCCGAGGCGCAGGGGGCGGTCGGCCTCTCCTTGGGAAAAGTTCCTAAAAACTTAAAGCGCCGAGAGCAGCGACACCCCTTTGTCTACGTGCAGCGGGAAAGGGCCTGACTGCGGGCCGCGGCCAGGGTCCCGCGCCAGGCACGTGGCCCCTAAATTTCCCGCGGCCCTGCCACTCGCGGGCACTGCTGCCCTTTGTCCGCCGCTGCCCCGGCTCCAGGCCGCTCCTGCGGGTGCGGGGTCCTGGCTCCACCTGCCCAGGCCCCGCCCTGCAGCCCCTCCTGGTGGCCCTGGCCCCGCTGGCCACTCTGTGCCTGGGCTCGAGGGTCTGCTTTCGGGGGTCACTTGGTGAGAAAGCTGCTCCAAGGCTGAGCCTGGCCAGCGTGTCAGGGGCCCGGCCAGTTGACTGGAGACTGACTGTCTTGAACCCCACCCCTGGGCGTGAGGAGGGTCCCGGTCTCAGGTGTCACAGTCTTGGGGGCAGGTTTGGCTCCTGAGGCTCAGGGTGGTGGCCCCCCATGGGGCCAGGGCAGGGCCGCCCCTCCCCTGCCTGTGGGAGGCCCTGCCAGCTGACCCTGGAGGGCCCCAGCGTTGGCCGCCAGCTGTAGGCTCGCTCAGACCTCTCTGGAGGCTGAGGGCCTGGAGGAGGGAAGGCCAGGCCTTGGGTGGTGGTTTGTGTCCTCGGACCCCTGGACGGCTGGCGACGCCGTGGCGCTCAGGGCACAGAGGCTGAGACCTCGCGGAGGCACAGCCAGCGGGCGTCAGGGCGGCCGTCTGGTCCCACGCCTGGTCCCACTCGGGCTCTACACGGAGCCGCTGGCTGCTGCGCTTTCTGACCTTGACCCACAGTAAGAAATAAATACCTGTTCCGTCTAGACAGGGGCTGAGCCGGCCCACAGGTAGCCCTGAGCCCTGATGTTTCCTGTCTCTTTCTTCTGTCTGTCTTTCTGTCTTTTTAATGCTGTGGCCTAGGAACTCCAGGCTGGACGCTGCCCAGGACGGCGTTTGGCAGCCTGGCTGTGGCCGGGCCTCCGTGGGGGCCTGGGTCGGAGGGGCAGAGCTCAGCCGGCGGCGGGCGGCTCTCGGGGCCCAGCCTTTCCCCTCCCTTTGAAGGGAGCTGGGGGAGAGGGCTCTTCCCAGAAGCTCGGGAATGCGTTTCCCGATTCGGGCCATGAGCGGGCGCCTGGACTGTATGAAAATTACCGGTAGTTTTGCTCCTTCCAATGTTAAGACACTTACTAAGCAAACTTACTAAGTACATTAACTTTTTAAAAGCGAGGCTGGCGGTGCCCCTGCCGGCAGGTCACAGATGTGGGTGCCTGGGCTCCGGAGCTGGGTCTGTCGCTGTCTCTCGTTTCTGGAACTTCTGGGAAGAGGCAGTGGTTGGGAGGGGCAGGTTCTCCTGTGGCCCTGGGCCTTCACAGGCGAACACATTGTTTATTTAAAACACACACTCACTCACACACACTCACACACGCACACACACTCACAGATCTTAGAGGGTCTGAGCAGAGGCCTTCGCCAGGGGGCTGTTGGCTCCGCTGAGCTTGACTATGTTACATCCCTCCCAGGTCGGCTACACGGGAACCTCTGAGCCTCCTCAGGCGCCTTTGAAAGTTGTCTGAAGAGGATAGTGACTCTGACTCCTCCTGCACCCACTCCCCCCCCCTTATCTCTGTGAGAGGTGCCCGCTTGGCCGCGGCCGGTGCGCGGGGCCCTCTGCCCCCGGGAGGCACTAATCCCTGGGATCTGGTCTCGCCCTGAAGAGGCTGTAAGTAAAGGCTGAGGGAGAGACGTAAAGCTCCCACTCCTCAGTCCCGGGTGGCGGGAAGCAGCAGGGTTCTTTTGCACCTTCTGGTGGCTCCACGCCGTGGGCTTGTTCTGTTTCAGCCACGCAGCCTCCTGGACCTGCCCCTCCGACACATACACCTTTGCTTCTTGAGCCGTTACCTCGAGCCTTCAGATGGCACGCTTAATTTTTTAAATCACTTTTCATTGTAAACTAATGAAGATACAGTGAGTCTGCCCCGGCCAGTTTGGCTCAGTGGATAGAGCATCGGTCTGCGGCCTGAAGGGTCCGGGTTCGATTCTGGTCAAGGGCACAAACTCGGTTTCAGGCTCAATCCCATGCGTGAGACAACCAATTGATGTGCCACGCTCACATCAATGGCTCTCCCTCCCTCTCTCTCTCTCTGTCTTTCTTTCTCTCTCTCTCTCTCTCTCCCGACACCCCCCACCCCCACTCTCTCTAAAAATAATGGAAAAATATCCTTGGGTAAGAATTTAAAAAATCCAGAGTCTGTGGCTAGTAGGGACCCCTCATCCACCTGCACCTGCAGCTTCAGCCACTGCCAGCGCTTCCCACACGCGCCCCTGCGCCCGCTCCCCGTTGTCTTTGCAGACGTGTCTACAGCGAGTCCCAGACCCGCGCCCCCCGCCCCCCACTCCGGGGCCAGGTGTGCGGCTGGGACGTGCTAAGCCTGAAGCCAGGTCACTTCCTCGCATTGGGGAGCATGCTCCCCGTCGGTTGTCTGGGATCCTGGGTTTTAATAAAAGTTCACATAGGTTTAGTTTTATATCTTTGAGGCTCTAGACCAGGGGTCCTCAGACTTTTTAAACAGGGGCCAGTTCACTGTCCCTCAGACCGTTGGAGGGCCGGACTATAGTTTAAAAAAAAACTATGAACAAATTCCTAGGTATGCACACAGCGGTGGCAGAAACACCCGGCGGGCTGGATAAATGTTTTCGGCGGGCCGTAGTTTGAGGACCCCTGCTCTAGACTCCAAAGCTGGGGCCCCCTCCCCCCTTTCCTCTGCTCCGGACGTTGGAGAAACCACTCAAGTTCTAAGCTTCTCCTTTCTTCGGAGTGGCCCCCGCTTTTCTCTAGTAGCTTCTAGGAAGAACCCGACGCCCAGGCCCCCGTTGTCCTGTCCCCAATGGGAGGCCCGGTTCTGACGGGCCCGTCTCCCAGCAGAGGGGACACTTGGTCCCGTGGGGACAGAATGGGTGTCCCTGGCGGCTCCTGTCGGTCCGATGAGCGGACCCCTCCCAGCCTTGGTCACCCGGCTTCACAGTGCGAGCCGGACCCCCCCGCCCCCCCCCGCGCGCCCTCACCCCAGTGTGGGCCCTGGCCTCACCCGTGGCCCCATCCCCGCCCCCTCGCCAGCCTGGGCGCCGCAGCAAGCTTTCCCAGCCTCTCCCCTCGAAGCTGTGCAGGGGGGGCCTTGGGGTCCTTGGGGGCCTCGGGCGGTGGGGAGCCCCGTGCCGGGGGCCAGCGGGCTCTGTCTCCAAACCCGGGCTCGGCACAGCCTGGCGGGAGGAGACCGTTTTCTGTGTGGCTCTCACCGGTGGCCGGGGTGGGGCTCGGGGCGCTTCGTTCCAGCGCTGCTGCGCGATGCGCCGTTCAGATGGGCCACCGCGGGAGCGGCGCCTGAGACCCGGGGTGATGCTGGGCGGCCGAGACGGCATTGCATGGCAGCCTGACCGTGGGCCTGACCGCTTTGGGGGATGAAGTCAGAGCGCGTGTGGGGGGCGGGCGGTGAGAACGGGACATTCACAGTCAGGCTGTGGCCACAGAGGCCATGCGGGGCCTGGGACGGTGGTCAGTGCAGGTGCCTTGAGAAGGTGAGCTCAGAGCCAGGGTTCCAGGGGGCAGGTGAGATGAGGGGGGCGTGTGCTGGGGTGGGAGGGACTTGGAGCCCAGGGGGAGCTGACGGGGCGGGGCCTCGGCTGCCTGCCTTTTGCACAGGGTCCGGGGTTGCTGCCTTAAGAACAGGCTGAGGAGGTGGGTGCAGGCCCCCGGGAGGGCTGAGCCGGGTGGTGGGCGAGTAAAGGAGGGAGGTGCCCACAGCATCTAAAGTTCTGTTTTCCTCACGTCCCGGCCGACCCCATGGCCACCTCAGCCTCTTAGAAAATTCAGTTCTTTTTAAAAATACATTTTTATTGGTTTCAGGGAGGAAGGGAGAGGAAGAGAGAGAGAGAAGCATCAGTGATGAGAGAGAATCACTGATCGGCTGCCTCCCGCTCGCCCCACTCTGGGAACCGAGCCGCAACCGGGCCCTCCTGGTTCAAAGGTCGAAGCGCAGCCCCTGAGCCGCGCAGCCCGGTTGGGCCGAGAAAAAGTCTTACTGGCCTTTCAATGAGGGAGAATTCAGACGAACACAGAAGTCCAGGGGCGAATGCGGCCCCCAGTCACTCCGCTCAGCTCAGTCCCCTGACTGCTCTGCCCTGGCCCCACCCCATCACTTGAAGCATCCTATTTCTAGAAAAATGGCCCAAGTAGCACGGAGTCCCCCAGCCCCAGCGTCATCCTTCATGAGCTCCCGGGACAGGACGCCAGCGGAGGCCGACGCTGGGAGCCGAACGGCCGCCCTGCCGTCTCGGTCCGGCTTGGCTGGGGCTGGCCGCCGGGCGGCTCCGTGCGCCGGGCCCGCCTGCACTCGTCAGGGCCCCTGCCCTCTCCAGCCTGTGACAGCTCTTCAGGCTGCGCTTGTGGCCTTGGCCTGGGAGCTCTGTGAGGCCCCCCTCGTTCCTGAGGGTTTTCCTCGGGCCTGTGGGTGCTCCGGGCTCCCCTGTGCGCCCGGGGGAGGAGGAAGGCCCGGCCCGGCCGGCGCTGGCGCGTCCTCCTGCGGACGGTCCGGCCGCGATCACACTGACCGCCCGAGGCCGCCCCCATTCCCGTCCTCGCTGGACCTTCGCGGTCAGACGGAGCCTGGCTCCCACCACCACCGGCATTCGCGTGTGTGAGGACGGAACCCGCGTCCCGCGGAGAAACGCGTCCCGAGCTGAGAGCTGAGAGCTGACGGCGTGTCCGGTGTTGGGTGTCGTCACGGCGCTTCTCCCCCGTCAGGGGGCTCAGGCCGCGCTCCCTGCGCCCCTGGGTCCTCGGGGCGCCCTCTCTGCCCTGACCCGACCCTGTCGGCCGGTGTAGGCCCACGCGTGCCCGCGGCACTGTGGTCTCCTGTGTCCTCCGCGCGCCGGGGTGGGAGCCGGGAGGTGCACGTTGTGGAGGGAATGAGTCGCTGGAAAGCCAGACGGTGGTTGGCGCCGCAGTGAAAATCTGCAACAAGCTAAGGAGTCAGGAGGCGGCCGCTCCGCTCCGGCCCGGCCCGGCCCGTGTTGGAGTTGCTACAAAGTTGCTGCCAAGTGTGAGCAGAGCTGAATGGGGCTTGGTAACAGTTGCTACTCAGGCCGTTTGGGCTGCTGGCTGCACTGTAGACTCTGCGCGGGAGGGCTGGTGGCCTCGCGGGGCGGGCGGGGCCGGGCGGCCGCAGCTGTCATCCCCAGGCGCCCGCCCGCACCCCACGCCCCGCACCCCACGCCCCGCACCCCACGCCCCACGCCCCGCGCCCCGCGCCCCGCGCCCCGCACCCCGCGCCCCGCGCCCTGCACCCCACGCCCCGCACCCCGCACCCCGCGCCCTGCGCCCCGCACCCCGCGCCCCGCACCCCGCGCCCCGCGCCCCGCGTCCTGCACCCCACGCCCCGCGCCCCGTGCCCCGCACCCCACGCCCCGAGCCCCGTGCCCCGCACCCCGCACCCCACGCCCCGAGCCCCGTGCCTCGCGCCCCACGCCCCGCGCCCCGCGCCCCACGCCCCGTGCCCCAGGCGGGTCCACCGGGCTTGTCTCAGGGCGTGACCGGGCGGTGCTGCCCGATTAGCGTGTGTGGTTTTAAAGTGGCTCTTTCCTTCGCGTTCACGGGAAGACACGCTCCGTGCCGAGCATTTAGCAGGTGCTGCCGTGGGACGGCTTCGAGCTCACCCACTGCTCCCCGGGGAGCGCAGTGTGTGGTGCGTGCGCATTGGCAGACCGTCCCCCCGTCCACGCGGCGGTTGGCATGAGCCTCCCTTAAACCTACGTGTCCCTGTCACCTCGCACCTGGAGCCTCGCAGGCTCGCAGGCGGCAGGTGAGAGCAGGGCTGGGCCAGGCTCCTGGTGAGGGGGCACCCCTGTGTGGTGCCAGCACCCCCTTCCTGTGCCCGCCCTTCTCGGTCGGTAACGCGGGCAGAGCGCCCCTCGGAGCGGCTGTGGGTCCAGTGGCTAAGGAGCCGGAGCGGCACTCGTGTGGGGGGTGTTGCCGCCATTGTCCCGTGTACCCCCTTCCTGCGGCGCTGTGTTCCCGTCCGGCCGGTGTGCGGGGACCACGGGGTGTCCTGCCTCTCCCTGACCACAGGTGCTGGAGAGCAGGTCGGCAGCATTTATGGGGGGACGGGATGCTCAGTGAGCGCACACAGGCGCTGAGGGGAAACGCCTCGTGCTGGGGCGTGTCTGTCTCCCAAAGGGTTGGTCACAGACGCCCCGGATGTGAGCTGGCTTCACGGGTCACGGGTCAGGCAGGCGCTGGGGACCCTGCTGTGCACCCGTGGGGGCCGCCGCCCCAAGGCCAGGAGCGGAGGGGGAGGCGTGCTCCCCAGCTCCCCGAGCTCCCCGTTCTCAGGAGGAGCCGGAGGGAACCGGCAGCTGCAGCCGCACGTCGGGGTTCCGTCCGGGTTCCCGTGCGGGCGCTGCCGCCTGGCCGGCGGGGATGCTGTTGTGGCCCCGCAGCACCGCGGTGCCGGACGCTGGGTGTTGGTTGTAAGTGGTGGTTGTCCTTGTGTTTACGTTGTTACGCACGCCGTGAGCACTGTCACTTCACCGTAGTTAACGTGGCTGTTGTCGTGGCGGTAAATGGGTTCCGACAGGGAAGGTCCCCTCTGGCCGGGCTCTGCTCCGAGCATCGCTGGACCAGTGGTGGCGTCAGTGGTGGAAGGCGGGGCTCCGGGTCGAGCCCTTCGCAGAGGACTTGGGGCGCAGAGGACTTGGGGCGCTGGGCTGAGAGGGAGGCCTGTGCCTGGCTGGTGTGGGCTGAGCCGCAGGGGCCCCTGGGCGCTCCTCTCTGGCCCGGACGATGGGCGTGGGTGTCCTGCAGGGCGTGGTGCCGGCTGCCACCTGAGGTCCCCGTGTAGGCGGGTGGTCTGAGCACCCGTGAGCCCCGGGACGGCGTGTGGCCCCGGCTTCTCCTTGGCCTCCAGGAAGCCCGCCTGCGGGGTGAGCGCCTGGGCCTAGGGGTGACAGGTCAGAGGGGACAGGCTGCTGGATGGGCGGGCGTGGGGCCTGTACTAGGACAACCCCCTTTGGACGGACCCGCCTGAGCGGCCGGCCGTGCTCACGTCCTCAGGGTTGTTTTCTAAACGGGCGCCAGGAGGAGGCGGGCGGGTGCCCGTTCAGAGCAGGCCTCCGCGTGGGGTCCGCCGGGGTGGGGGTGCCTACGGGTGACGAGGGCGTGGGGGGGGACAGACCCGTGCGGGGGCATCCGCTTTCAGACTCTAAATGTTAAAATGTCAGCCCGGCCGCATGGCTCGGTGGTTGAGTGCTGACCTATGAACCAGGAGGTCAGGGCACAGGCCCGGGTGGTGGGCTCCATCCCCAGTGGGGGGCGTGCAGGAGGCAGCCGACCCCTGGTTCTCTCTCATGGATGCTTCTCTCTCCCTCTCCCTCTCCCTTCCTCTCTGACATCAATAAAAATACAGTTTTCAAAAATAGTTGAAAAAAATAAATGCTAACATTTCCTTCAGCCTGACTTCCTCCCCCGAAGACGCTCAGTCCCCAGGAAAGCCCTCTGCCTGGTGTGACGCCCGTGCCCTGACCCACCCGCGCTGCCGGCCGCCCGCGGGCAGACCCGGTTCCTCTCGGCGCTTGGCCTTGACCCTGAGCGGCCTCTGACCAGAGGGTGTGTGGGAGCCGTGGGAGCCGAGCTCTGCCGGGCAGACTCCGGGGCAGCTGCTCCTGCAGCCTGTGAGGCCCGTCCCCGCCCCCTGCGGACAGCCTGTCCCTTCACTCAGCGGGGCTGTCTACACGGCTGGGCTGTCTACAGGCTGCATCAGGCAGCACCTTGGCCTGAGGGCGGCTGCCTCAGTGACAGGCCAGTCCAGGCGGCGAGTGGAGAGTGGAGAGTGACGAATGTGTGAGCAGCGGGACCCGCGGGGAAGGGCCCGGGTCTGTGTGTCGGGAAATAACGAGAGTCTCACAGGTTGGGTTTGGAGGGGGGAGGGGGAATCGGCTTGAGCTGCAGGTGAGCTGGGGGAGGGGGAAGCGGCTTTAGCTGCAGGTGAGCTGGGGGAGGGGGAAGCGGCTTTAGCTGCAGGTGAGCTGGGGAGGGGGAAGCGGCTTGAGCTGCAGGTGAGCTGGGGGAGGGGGAAGCGGCTTTAGCTGCAGGTGAGCTGGGGGATGTGCTCAGTGAGAACGCCATCGGCAAGCAGTTCCCAGGGCACCGCGGTGACTGTGCCGGCAGGTGCCCCAGTGGCTCTGGCCTCCTCGTTTTGGAAGGGAAACTGAGGCACAGGGAGGTTCTGTCACAGGGGAGGGCTGGGCCAGGCTGTGAACTTGGGTGACGAGCGCACGGGGAGGAGCTGGCGTGGCTTGGCCACCGTCACCCAAAGGTGTAGACAAACTTCATCACGAAGAAAAGGGAGCGTGGGCTTGGAGCGTGACGGTGGCCAGTCTTTCGCTTAAAGAACAACCAGTGGCTCTTGTTTAAAATGCTCATTTGATGGATGACTGCAGACTCGCGTTTGCTCTGAGTCGTTTCTGGCCGAAAGCACGGCGCTCGGGGAGGGGGCTGGGGGGGTGACGTCAGAGCAGGTGCGACCCGTGGGGGGGGCTGCCTTTTGGGGGGAAGACAATGTCCTGGGATTAGGTAATGCGATGGTTGCACAACATTGTGGATGCCCTGAAAGCCACTGAATTGTACTTTAAAATGGTTAAAACGGTCAATTTTGTGTTAATTTATGTGAATTTTAATTTTATTTTTTAAAAACCTGGCCCTGGGTCATTTCATGCATATTCATGAGCCGGTTCCCAAGCTCGGCCTTGACCTTGAGGCGCCAGCAGACTTCACCGGGGGCTGGTCATGAACCATCGAAAATGACCCTGGGCCGCGCCTCCCCGTGTCCCCAGGCTGCCGCGCCCGGTGGGAGGGACACGGTCATGTCCTGTCGTGGCGGACGGTCCGCTGCGGGCCCGCCCGGGGGCTGTGTCCGCCTGACTCTCAGCGAAGTCCCTCCCGATGGGGCCCCGGCTCCTAGCGGCCTGCCCTCTCGGCCAGTGTGCGCCGCGGGATCGGGGAGCTTCCTGAGTTCTGTCCGCTGGCGAATTGGGGGTGTCCACCCGGCGAGGGGGGCGCGGACGGGGCGCTGGCTGGCGACGGGCTGGGCCGAGGCCGTTTTTTGCTCCTTTTATCCGAGACGCTTTTTGTTCAGCGGGTCCCGTGTCGTTAGCAGGAAAGCCACGTCCTTTCACAGGACAGTGACGGCACCGTCAGACAACGCGCTGTCCTTGCAGCGCTCCGAGCGAAACGCCGTGTTGGCTGCCCCGGGTGGGCCACGCCTGCGCCCGGCGTGTGGGAGTGTGTGCGTGTGACACAGCCATGCCGTCAGCTGGGCCTGTTCTTACCCTATTTTATTTCTCGTTATTTTACTTATTAGGTTTTTCTTTATTGATTTCTGAGAGGAAGGGAGAGTGAGAGGAAGAGAGAAACATCAATGATGAGAGAGAATCATGGATCGGCTGCCTCCTGCACACCCCACAGGGGTTCGAGCCTGCAACCCGGGCCTGTGCCCTGACGGGAATCGAACTTTGACCTCCTGGTTCCTAGGTGGAAGCTGCACCACTGAGCCACACCGGCCGGCCGGGCAGTCCTATTTTAAAGAGAGGACCCTGTGTGTTCGTGTGGAGCACTGTGGCCGCAGGGAGGTGTGTGGAGCTCTGCACGCGTGTTTCCCTCTGCGTCCTTCTGCAGGGGCGTGGGGCCTGGGGTGCTGTGCCCGGAGCCACCGTGGGGCCCTGGGTTGCCGCGGGCCTCCCCCCAGCCCGCCTCCCACACGCCGGGCCGCGTAGCTGGCAGCGTGTGCTGTGGGCAGAGGAGGCCCAGGCGGCCGGGCCGGGGCTGCAGCCGCAGGCTCTGCCCAGCTGGGCGAGAGAAACCAGTCTCCCCGACGCACACACCCCGGGCGCACCGCCCGGCGGGACCTGCCCCGGGAGGGCGGGAGGGCCGCCTCCAACAGGTGCTCCTGCTGCAAAGGGGACTTTGAACAAAGATCCTGGAGGGAGAGGGCGCGAGCAGCCGCAGGAATCTCGGGGGAGGAGAGAGTTGCGAGCAGGGGTCGGGCAGGTGCAGAGGCAGGACGTGGGGGCGGGAGGCGGGGAGGTGACCAGGGTTTGAGAGCCATTTGCCTTTGGTCTCTGGCCGCTGTGTCTCCAGAGGCCCCCGGACTGACCTGTGTGCGGACGGTGGGGCAGGGCTGATGGAGTGGGGCCCTGGGGCAGTATTAGAGGCACCTTGACCTGGGCAGCCATGAGACAACTCGGACGCCAACATGTCCCCCCGCTCCCGTCCGTGTGTGAGGGGGCTGGTCCCAGGGGGCGGGGACAGCGAGGCTGTGGGCGCCCCGGCCTGGAGGCTGGCGGCCACGGTCGGCGGCAGGGGTGCTGTCGCATGCGAGGCTCGGGGTTCAGCCTGGCCCAGGGGGCGCTTCCTGCTCGGTTTTGCTGTTTTGTTTCTGCCCTTGGAGAGGCCGCTTCCCTGTCCAGTCGCTGCTCCAGGGCTGAGCGGCTTGTGGCTGTGGGCGACCCCAGCGGACCTGGCACGTGTCCCCTTCTCGGATGGGAACACGACTGGCGGGGCGTCCCCGGGAGGCTCCCTGAGCTCCACGCGAGTTTCTGCCGACGTGTGGGCCTGCGTGTCCACAGGGCTGAGTGGCGGCTGGGCCTCTGACTGCCGGGGCGGGACTGGCTGGGAAGCCGCTGGTGTGGCTCGCGGAGTCTGTTCGGTTGCCTGTGGCG
This sequence comes from Myotis myotis, assembly GCF_014108235.1. NCBI lineage: Eukaryota > Metazoa > Chordata > Mammalia > Chiroptera > Vespertilionidae > Myotis > Myotis myotis. The sequence goes on from NW_023416320.1 coordinate 928,136, forward strand.
CTGGCTGAGCCCTCCCGGCTCGGGTGTAGCCGCGGTCACGGGTCCTCCAGCGCAGGGGGCCTTTCAGAAGGGACATCGAGGCACGGTGAGGTGGGGGAGGCGGCGCGGCCTCCAGTGGAGGTCTGGTGGGGATGCGAGGGGCCCTTCGGAAGGTCTCACCTACAGGGACTTGAGCCGTGGCCTTGGCCCCAGGTGGCTCTCGGTGTGAAACTTCAGAGCCTCTGACCGGAGCCCCGGGCCGGGCCGGCGCAGGGATGGCACCCGGCAGGGAGGGTGGCTGCCCGGCTGGGAACACACCTCCCCCTTTCCAGGCGGCGAGGCCGGACCATGGAAGCCCCGGGCTGATGGAAGCCGTGCTCTTCTTTGTGGGCGGCATTTTCTTCCTCCTTTTCCCTTAAAATTTATCAGACCCACAAGCGAATGCTGATGGACGGGCTTCGGCCGACTAGGGAGCTAGAGGTGCCCGGACGCTGGGTGTCTGAGGGGCTCGGGGGCGGGCGCTGGCCCACAAAGCCGGCCGTGGCCACGCCTTCGTCACAAGAGACACTGGGAGGAAGCGGCCACAGCCAGACCCGCACGGCTGCTCACACCACAGTCCTTTCCCGCACCTCGTCCCGAGCCAGCACCGGGGCCCGGGACGCTCACAGGTGAGCCCCACGCCCTGGTGCTGGGAGCCGGTGTGCTCAGTGCCACGTTCTCCTTTCCATGCAGTAAAGGCTGCCCGGCCGGGTGGTTCAGGGGTTGAGCCTCGACCTATGAACAGGAGGTCACGGCTCGATTCCCCGTCAGGGCACAGGCCCGGGTTGCGGGCTCCATCCCCAGTTGGGCTCGCAGGAGGCAGCCGATCCATGATTCTCATCGTGGATGTCTGTCTGTCCCTCTCTCTCTGAAATCAGTACAAATATATTTTTAATGAGTGAGTGCTGGTGGGCGGCTCTCTGCTCCGCGTCCCGCTCTCATTAAGTGGGAGCGCGTGTCCCGTAGCAACGCCGCTGGCAAGTGTCAGCCAGAGGGGCAGGAATGAGGGGTCCTGCCACCCCAGAGGGACCCACATGCCGCCCGCGGGGAGGGAGGCAGACAGCGGAGCCGGGGCGTCAGACATCGGCAGGGAGCGCGAGGGGCCCTGGGCAGGGACACCCGCTTTGCATCCTGCCTGCCAGTGGGCGGCGCCAGGCAGGTGGCCAGGCCCGGCGGGCACCATGGGGACCTCTGGCCTGGCCTGCGGCTGCCCTGGGAGACCCGCCTGGGAGGCCACGGCTGGCTTCCGGGGCCAGCGCCTCCCCGGGAGCCTGGTAGACGCCGAGAGCACCACGTCCTCGGTGAAGCGGGCGGCCGCTGGCAGAGACGCCGTGGCTTCACGGGGTGCCTCGGGCTTTGCCCTGAACCCTCGGCACGAGCTGTCGGCAGAGGCTCCTCTGGGGTTAGTGTGGCTCCCACCTCCCGGCTCCCTCCCTCCCGGCCTCGCACACGTGAACATGAAACCCCAGCTGGTCCCGCCAACACGGGAGGGCCCCTCAGGCCGGTCCACGCGCTGGAGAGACGGCGTGGCCGGCCCTGGAGGTGAGCCTCGGGACTCGCGGCACTTTTCTCCCGTCGTCGAGCAGGACGCGTGCCTCGGAGCGGACCTCTGGCCTCGAAGGGAAACTCCACCCCCAGCGCTTACAGTGACACTTTCTCGTTGCAGACACGGGCGGCTCTGGGAGCCATTTCTGGAAGGGGTCGTGTTTTAGACGAGTTTCAGGTTGAACCTTAAGAGCCCGTTTAAAAGGCCGCCGCAGGCAGTTCTTGGAGGCTGAACAGAGATAAAGAGGAGCCGCAGGAGGCCGTTGGTGTGTCATACACTGCACACCGAGGTCGCACAGGAGGCCGCGTATTTTTAGCCTGTTACTCATCCACCACACACGCGGGAGGCGTTTCCGTAGTGACGAGGGCCTCTGGGACCCCACAGTAGGGGGGGGGGGGTGCGGCAAGAACCAGGCTGACAGACAGATTGGAGTTTCCCACCGAGTTTTTAAGAGGAAGAAGGGGGGCCTTACAGGAATCAGGTGACACATCTCCATTTCCCGAGAACAGCTCTGACCCCCACCCTGCGGGGACCTGCCCGCTCTGTCGGGCCTCCTCCTCCCTCTCATTTCTCTTCTTCCCACAATGGGAGGCTGACCGCACCTGCCCGGGGCATGAGGCGTGGCAGTGACCGGCCTCCTGAGGGTGGGCGTGGCCTCTTGTTCTTACCACATGGAAACGCGTGGGCATTAGCGGGCTCTGCCCCTTCTGGGAAGCCTGTGCCCGCCTCTCCCCTGGGTGTTTTCATGGTGTCTCCCCTGACGGCCCCAGGCCTGTCTCGGTGCTGCCCCCCAACCCCCGCCTACAGCCCCCCGCCCCCTCCCCACCGCGGGGCTCACCATCGGGCGGGGGAGGGCCTGTCTCCAGGGCGGCTTCTGGCTCCGTCTGTTTAGTTTGTGGTGCGTGTACCTGTGGCCAGGACCTCTGGATGGTGCGGTGAAGGGCGGGTGTGGGCGGGGCCGGGCCGGGGCCTCCTGTGGTCCCAGGTCTGCGCCGACCGACCTGCGTCCGCAGTTTGAACCTGGCCAGGTGCTGAGGGTGGACGTGGAGCTGTGGCCCCGGCTGGTCTGTGCACCGTCCTGTCCCTCCCCCGGGGGCAGCGGGTGGGCCAGCCTGGCCGCCGGCGATGCTGACGGCGCAGGAAGATGCCTGCTTTCTGCACCCGACGCGGCGCCCGCGAGCTGGGCGGCTGTGTGAGGAGCAGGCGAGCCCGTTGTCATGGCAGCCGGGACATCGTGAGCTCACGCACCTCAGGGACGCGTTCCCAGGGCAGCCAGGGGCCTGCGGCCGGCGCTGCTGTCTGCCGACGGGGGTTGGGTGATGTCAGCAGCTGGGACCCCGGTTTCTCTGCTCAGGGGTGAGGCCCCTTGGCCCCTCAGAGCCCGTATGTGGGGGGCGGGGCCCTCGTCAGCCCGTGAGGCTCTGGTGGGGGCCCTTTGGGGAGAACGTTTTCCCGCGTCCTTCATGGCGCAGGCAAGGGCCGCGGGGGCCGGACACCCTCGCGCACAGCGCCCCCTGCGCCTGCCGCTGCCGGGGCTCCCCCCCACCCCCCACCCCCGGCTCATCGTGGAGGGAGGATGACGTGTCTCCAGGGTCCGTCCAGGTTCACGGCCGGAGCTGGGCTGGGCTTCTCTGGCTTCTGTGGGCCGGCTCCTCGGCACCAGGGCTGCTGGCTTAGCCCAGTGACAGCGAACCTTCTGAGCTCGGCGTGCCAGCGTTTTGAAAAACCCTAACTTCACTCTGGTGCCGTGTCACATATAGAAATTTTTTGATATTTGCAACCACAGTAAAACAAAGACTTACATTTTTGATATTTATTTTATATATTTAAATGCCATTTAACAAAGAAAAATCAACCAAAAAAATGAGTTCACGTGTCACCTCTGACACGTGTGTCATAGGTTCGCCATCACTGGCCTAGCCCGTGGTCGGCAAACTGCGGCTCGTGAGCCACAGGCGGCTCTTTGGCCCCTTGAGTGTGGCTCTTCCTAAGCCTTAGGAGCACCCTAATTAAGTTAATAACAATGTACCTACCTATATAGTTTAAGTTTAGAAAATTTGGCTCTCAAAAGAAATTTCCATCGTTGTACTGTTGATACTTGGCTCTGTTGACTAATGAGTTTGCCGACCACTGGCCTAGGTGCTTGGCCTGGGCAGCCTGGTCCTGGGACACCTGGTGACCAGGCTTGTGCCCTGGAACCCAGACCACCTGCCCAGGTGAAGGCCACAGTGTGGGGGGAGAGGGAGGGCAACCTGTGCACTCCACCCGCACCTCCAGGTGTGAAGGCACAAGCACAGAGCCCTGGCGAAACCAGTACAGAAGGTGGGGGCTGGAGGGAGGCTGAGCCGTGGGGAGCATGCGAGCCCCACCCCAACGCCCGCCTTCTTGGGGAGGGGTTCCTAGGCAAGTGGCTGCCCGGCTGCCACGCTGGGCCTGCCATGTCTCAGAACCGGGTCTGTGCCGGGCCTCCTGGGTCCACGGGGGAGGGTTAGTGTGTCCGTGTGTCCTGGACCACGGACTGTGCTGTGGGGCCCGGAGTGACTCCCTTGAGGCCGAGACTGGGTTGTGCTTCAGCTGGGCCTGGCCCAGCCCCAGCCCCAGCCCCGCCCTCCCCACCCGTCCCCTCCGCCACACCCCATGCCCACCTGTCGGTGCGGCTCGGCTGATGGGCAGCCTGCTAGGCTCTGTCACTAGCCACCTCCTGGGGGTTCCCCACACCTCCACTTGCTCCCCGCCCCCTAGACCCAGCCGCCCCGTCCACGGTGGGTGAGCCCGAACTGCCCAGCCGCCCTGAGATGAGTTGGATTTGAGCAGAATTCCCGCAGGGCAGTGAGGCCTCTGTTGGCCGTGTCGCCGTGAGGGGGGGCACCGAGGGACCAACTGCGGCCTCCCTGCCCCCACCCGGGGCGCGCCCGCTGGAGACCCTCCGCACACCCCTCATTCTCTTGTCACCTCGCTCTCCTGTCCCTCTGCCAGCTCTTCCCTGGCCTCCCTCCTGTCCCCGGGGGGGGGGGGGGGACAGGGTGCATGGAACCATGGCCCCCAGCCCTGCTCTGCGACCCCTGAAAAGCTGGGCCAACCCTGCCCCGGGTGGGGGGGCTCCTCAGCACCGTGATGGCAAGCGCCCCAGCGTCTGTGAGAAACTCCGAAACTCTTGGGCTGTGACCCACTTACGCACAGGAAGCCGGTGACTCATTCACTACATTTCCCTTTCACTGAGACGCGCCTCTAAAAATGGAATTTGCTTAAAAGCTTCTTTTTTTTAGAGCGAGAGAGCGAGAGGGAGGAAGGGAGAGGGAGAGAGAGTCATCAATGATGAGAGCGAATCATCAATCGGCTGCCTCCTGCACGCCCCCCACTGGGGATCCAGCCTGCAACCTGGGCATGTGCCCTGATCAGGAACCGTGACCTCCTGGTTCGTGGGTCCACGCGCAACCACTGAGCCACACGGGCTGGGCTAAAAGTGGAATTTTTAGACACGTGTGCCGGTGATGGGCAGGCGGGCCAGCCCGCTCGCTGCAGTCCCAGCACTGCTGTGTGCTCAGCTCAGGGACCCAGCCCTCGAGGTCGCTCTGGCCAGGAGGGCCTGAGACAGAGTCATCACTGAAGGCCCTGGAGCTGACAGGCCGCGGGGATGCGCTGGCCGTGGGGATGAGCGGGCCGCGGGGATGAGCTGGCCGCGGGGATGAGCTGGCCGCGGGGCTGCAGGGATGAGCGGGCCGCGGGGATGAGCTGGCCGTGGGGATGAGCGGGCCGCGGGGATGAGCGGGCCGCGGGGATGAGCGGGCCGCGGGGCTGAATGGCCGCGGGGATGAGCGGGCCGCGGGGATGAGCGGGCCGCGGGGATGAGCTGGCCGTGGGGATGAGCGGGCCGCGGGGATGAGCTGGCCGCGGGGCTGAATGGCCGCGGGGATGAGCGGGCTGCGGGGCTGAATGGCCGCGGGGATGAGCTGGCCGTGGGGATGAGCTGGCCGTGGGGCTGAATGGCCGCGGGGATGAGCGGGCTGCGGGGCTGAATGGCCGCGGGGATGAGCGGGCCGCGGGGATGAGCGGGCCGCGGGGATGAGCGGGCCGCGGGGATGAGCGGGCCGAAGCGGGCTGCGGGGCTGAATGGCCGCGGGGATGAGCTGGCCGTGGGGATGAGCGGGCCGCGGGGATGAGCGGGCCTCGGGGATGAGCTGGCCGCGGGGATGAGCTGGCTGCGGGGCTGAATGGCCGCGGGGATGAGCGGGCCGCGGGGATGAGCGGGCCGCGGGGATGAGCGGGCCGCGGGGATGAGCGGGCCACGGGGCTGAATGGCCGCGGGGATGAGCGGGCCACGGGGCTGAATGGCCGCGGGGATGAGCGGGCCGTGGGGATGAGCGGGCCGCGGGGATGAGCGGGCCACGGGGCTGAATGGCCGCGGGGATGAGCTGGCCGTGGGGATGAGCTGGCCGTGGGGCTGAATGGCCGCGGGGATGAGCGGGCCGCGGGGATGAGCGGGCCGCGGGGATGAGCTGGCCGCGGGGATGAGCGGGCCGCGGGGATGAGCTGGCCGTGGGGCTGAATGGCCGCGGGGATGAGCTGGCCGCGGGGATGAGCTGGCCGGGGGGCTGAATGGCCGCGGGGATGAGCTGGCCGAGGGGCTGAATGGCCGCGGGGATGAGCAGGCCGCGGGGATGAGCGGGCCGCGGGGATGAGCTGGCCGCGGGGATGAGCGGGCCGCGGGGATGAGCTGGCCGCGGGGATGAGCTGGCCGCGGGGATGAGCGGGCCGCGGGGATGAGCTGGCCGCGGGGATGAGCTGGCCGCGGGGATGAGCTGGCCGTGGGTCTGAGCTGGCCGCGGGGATGAGCTGGCCGCGGGGATGAGCTGGCCGCGGGGACGAGCTGGCCGCGGGGACGAGCTGGCCGCGGGGCTGCGGGGATGAGCTGGCCGCGGGGATGAGCTGGCCGCGGGATGAGCTGGCCGCGGGGATGAGCTGGCCGCGGGGACGAGCTCCCTCAGCACAGCCGGCCTCACTGGCCAGCGCCCCGCGTTCCCATTCCTCAGGGATTTCCCGTACGCAGAGCAGGACTAAGTTACAGAAACAACAGGAGACCCGCTCGGCGAAACCAGCGCCCCAGTGGGCAGAGGAGGGAGGGGATGTGGGAGGCCTGGGTCCCGGGAGCCCACGCCCCGGGGACGCAGGGAGTCCTCAGTGCAGGGGCGGGGCTTGGGCGGTTCCTGCTGGGCAGGGCCCGCGGGCGGGTGGCGTCTCCTTTCTTCTCTTGCGGTTTTGTCGATCTTGTCAGAGGTGACAGGCACCGGGCTTGTTCGGTGGCCCGTCACCTCGTGGTTGCTGGAACACCGCCCCAGGGGGTGTGGGAGGCCGAGCCCCCCGACAGCCGGGGTCCTTCGCGCCCAGAGTTCCCGCCAACTTCACGGCACATTCCGCCTCTGTGACTTCCCGAGGGTGCGTCTTGAAACCCTCCCGGCGGATGCGCTGGTGTTTTCTGCGGCCACGGCCTCTGGTGCAGACCAGACGGCCTCCTCGCTGCCCCGCCCTGCAGGAGCCATGCTGCGCCCGGGTTGGAGCAAGCGCCCGCTGCAGGGGCCGCGGTGCAGGAGGCAGCCAGGGGCGCGTGCCCACCAGGCCCCTGCTGGTGGGCTCCCCTCGCACCCCCAATGTCTTCCCACCGCTCTCAGGGCTGCCATTCGCAAAGGCTGGAAGGAGGGCCTCGCTGGTGTGGCTCAGTGGATAGAGCGTCGACCTTCGGACTGAAGGGTCGGGTTCAATTCCCGGTCAGAGCACATGCCCGAGTTGTGGGCTCGATCCTAGTAGGGGGCGTGCAGGAGGCAGCCGGTCAATGATTCTCTCTCATCATTGATGTTTCTATCTCCCTCTCCCTTCCTCTCTGAAATCAATAAAAATATATTTTTTAAAAAGCTGGAAGGAGACAAAGCTGGTGGAGTTAGGGATTACTGTGTCGCTGTCGCAGTCTCTGCGTTGCTCTGACAGCGTAGTGCAAGCAGGCTGGACGGTTTTCTTTGTGTCCCAGGGCCAGCCCCGTAGAAGGAACAGGTGTTGGGGACGGAGGAAAAGCAGGCCCCCTGAGGAATGGGCCCGAGGCCTGGCCTGTGTGGGTGTCAGATTTAAGCGAGGTGAGGCCTTCAGGCCTGGCGGGCGGGGCTGGGGGGGTGCCGAGGGCCTGGGTTTGGTGTCACTCTGTCGGCTCCTGGGCACGGTGGGGGCCCTGGCGCAGGGTCATGTGACCTGCTGGGCTTCCGAGAAGTGGACGCACCACAGCCACTTGCTGGCTGGCCCGGGCGCTCCCGGGAGGCGACACGTGAGCACGGAGAGCCGTGCTTTGGCGAGTCCCTGTCCCTGGCGCCCGCCCCGGCACGTACAGCGTGTTGTGCAATCTGTGAGTGTGTCATCTGTGGAGTCGCGGCAGGGAGAGGCCTGAAGGCTTCCAGACGGAGCTGCGTGAGGCCAGTAACCTCGGGCGCCAGCTCGCTTTCCACAGAAAGAAAACAAAATAAATGTGAGGAGCCGGGCTCCGGGCTGCGAGGGGAGGAGAGCGGAGCCGCTCCCGTTGCCGTCCGAGGGCGCGCTCCAGGGGACGCGGGCATAGAAGGCTCTGGATCTTTCTTAATTCAGAGGATTAAGAAACCACAGACATTGGAGTGAAAATTAAAAGTATTCAATTATTGGGGGGAAATTTTCCTAAAATCACAGTTTATCTTTTAAAAATACATCTTTATTGATTTCAGAGAGGAAGGGCAGGAGAGAGAAACATCAATGAAGAGAGAATCGTTGATCGGCTGCCTCCTGCACGCCCCCTACTGGAGATCAAGCCTGCAACCCGGGCCTGTGCCCTTGATCGGAAATCAATGTGCCCTTCAGTCCACAGGCTGGCGCTCTGTCCGCTGAGGCTGAGACCAGGGTTCTAGCGGCTGTGGTGGAATCACTGCCCATTTTAGTGGGGATGGAGCTCCTGCTTCCTTTGGGAGCGCACCCCGTCCAGTCGGCGGTGTGAATAGTGGTGCCGGCCGTCGATGACTCGCCTGTCTCCTTGCCGCCGCTCACAGTGCCCGCCCTCCCGTCTCCCGTGCAGGCGAGGCGACGCCGAGCGGTTTGCGGGCCCTCTGAGCGAGGCGCTGGCTCTGTGGAGACGCTGCCTGTCGGGGTGGGGAGTGGGGGCCGCTGTCTAGACTAGAGGTGCTGAGTCGCGGTTTCCGGGACCAGAGAGACCGTGGCCGTGCAGGTGCCCGTGGGCCCCGCACAGCTGTGAGGGGCCCGGGAGTCACTGGAGGAGCTGGTCAGCGCGTGGCTTGGTGGCCACCGTGGAGGGCAGGCTCCGTGTGACTCACCTCTCCTCGCCGTCTGAGTGTCGGTGTCCTCGCGGGTAAGCGAGGGGGATCGAGGGCCTGCGCTCCTACTGTGTGTCACGTGCTCTCAGACCCTCGGAGATGCTCATGTTCCCACTGGGGAGCCAGGCACCTCAGTTGTGGGGGTAGCACAGGCTGGCACGCCTGCACTGGGCACGCGAGGGAGGGAGGGAGGGAGCCAGCGCTGTGAGGAGCTGATGGGCCCCGTCAGGACCGGGACTGTGGGCAGGGCCTGGGGTCTTGGCCCTGGGGGGTGAGGCCGGGCCAGGTTGTGGGGATTTGCGGGTGCCTAGGTGTCGAGTGGTGCTGGGGAGCCACGGAGGCGCTGGGCAGGTGACTCAGACACGGCCTGGAAGCAGAGAGCACTGGGCGGAGGCGGGTGGGACAGTGATGAGGGTCGTGCAGTGGCCGTGGATGAGGTGGGGAAGGGTCTTGGCAGTGGGCAGACCAGGCTGTGATGGCAGGAGGGGCTGCGGGTGCAGGGCTGTGGGCTGTGAGCGCTCAGCAGGAAAATGCAACATTTCAGGGGTTTGGGCAGAGCCAGGGGAGGACGTGGTGGGGGGGGCACTGGGTGTGGGGTCCGGGGAGGGGGAGGATGGCTCAGCCAGGACCATCCTGCTTCAGGGAGCCGCCCGTTCCCGTTCCCGTTCCCGTTCCGTTCCCGCGTGACGTGACCTCTTTGCCTTGCAGTGCTCGCGCCTCCGGCGCCGCCGCCGCCGCCCATCCAAGGATATGCCTTCAAGCCTCCGCCCAGACCGGACTTCGGGACCTCGGGGAGAACAATCAAGTTACAGGCCAACTTCTTTGAAATGGACATTCCGAAAATCGACATCTATCACTACGAGTTGGATATCAAGCCAGAGAAATGCCCGCGGAGAGTGAACAGGTACCGTGTCCTCCTCAGGACGGGTTGGTCGGTCGGTCGGTCGGTGTGAACTTTGCTGCAGACACAGGTGCTGGTCAGCTCGGTCCAGCGGGGCCTCCCACTTCCTCCCCTGGAAGTTCCTTCCCGTCGCGTGGATGCTGTGGAAAGCGGTTTTGTCTCGCGGTGCAGTGAAGTGCGTGTCCAGACGCTCACAGCTGCCCGCCCCTGCCCGTTGGCCCTGCGCTCTGAGGTCGTGTCCGAGCCGTATCGCCGCGGGCTCGGCCCCTTGTCCGTCCGCTCATGTTTCTAGGTGGACCGGCATCCTTGTGTTAGGAGCTTCTTGTTTTACTGCTCAGGACCGTCTGACGTGAATAGCTCATCATTTCATTTATTTATCTATTTATTGTTCTTTTTTAATCCTCACCTGAGGGTGTTTTTCCATTGATTTTAGAGAGAGGGGGAGAGACAGAGAGACCCGATGTGAGAAAGACATCGATTGTGTGTCTCCTGCACGAGCCCCGACCACAGCCCGGGCCGGGGAGGAACCTGCAACCAGGCACATGCCCCTGACCGGAATGGAACCCGGGACCCCTTGCTGTGCAAGCCGACGCTCTATCCACTGAGCCACACCAGCCTGGGCCGTTGCATCATCTAGTCACTCCCCCTCCTGTTAGAGGCTCGGCCGCCGGGCTTTGCACGAAGCTGCTGTGAACCTGCTTTCGTCGTGTTTGTGACCAGCACGTCCACGTTTCTCTTAGACACATAGCGGGGAGGGGGATTGCGGGCACAGGGCGGGCACGGGGCGGGCACAGGGTGGGTGCGGGTGCAGGTGCGGGTGTGGGTGTGGGAAACGGCCAGTGGGCCCGCTCTGCGCCCTGTCGGCACGCGCTGGCCGGCTGGTCTTCTCCGGCCTTCGGTGCTTGTCTTTGGTTCCGGGGCTGGGGGGCCGTGTGTCTGTGGGCGCAGGTGTGACTGGGCGAGCCGCACAGCGGAGCTGGCCATTTCACCGCCGGCGTCGTTGTGAGCAGAGCTTTCTATGTCTCTGAAGTACAGCAGCAAATTTTGAAAATGGTTTTTACACGGTGGGTTCTCTCTAAGGAGCGTTCGCTTTCCCGGAGGTAACAAAGATACCCTATCTTTATTTGATATTTTTACAAGGATGACAGTGTGACTTGTGCACCTGGGTCTCGGTCCGTCTTGAAATGATGGTTTGCACGGTGTGAGGTGAGGGTCTGTTACACAGCGCTGCTCGGCCTGCCACCTTCAGGGGATCGGTTTACGTTCACGAGCTGCCAGCCCGCTCTGGGAGCTGGCACTGGGTTGCTGTGATCTGTCGTTAAGTTTGGGGGGATTGCCACGGAGTCTTCAGTCCATAAACGCAGCACGTTCTCGACAGGCGGCTGCCGTAGTTTCTCTTCGCAATTATTCATAATGTGCAGCTCGGGGGTCTATTTGTTCTCCAGGATGTTATGTTGTTACTCTAAGTTGTATTTGAACATTTCATTTCTCTAGAAGGGGCGGGAGTGACTGCTAATGAGTCTGGGGTTTCTGGGGTGATGAAGGTGTTCAAAACTGACATGGTGCTGATGGCTACAGAACTCTCTAATCCGCTAAAACCACCAAATTGTATATTTTAAAATATGTTTTTATTGATTCCACAGAGTAAGGGAGAGCGAGGGGGAGAGTGAGATAGAAACATCCACGATGAGAGAACCATGGATCGGCTGCCTCCTGCCTGCCCCCTACTAGGATCGAGCCCACACCCCGGCCTGTGCCCTACCAGGAATCACACCGTGACCTCCTGGCTCCTGGGTTGGCGCTCAGCCCCTGACCCACGCCGGCCGGCAACAGTTTGATTTCTTTACCAGATAGTAGACTATTCCGTTTTTTGTTGTTTTTTTTGTTTGTTTGTTTGTTTGTTTGTTTCATTTCTTTCTGTATTAGTTTTGGTAGTTTGTGTCTTTTAAGGAGTCCGTCATCTCACGTAAGTTGTTGGGGTTATTGGGGGCTTGTTGGTTTGTGTGTGAGAGTCTGGTCAGGACACTCGGTGCTGGTGGAGGGCACGGAGGCAGCACTTCCCGGGCCCTGGTGGTCCGGGCGGTGGGTCTGATTGTGCCGCCAACCACAGCGCGCAGGGAGCACCTTTTATGAAAACAGGTCTGCCTGAGGCTGTGTTATCTGGCCACGGAAGTGGTTGGCGGTGATTAAAGCGAGGTGTCTTGCCCCACCACCACCCCCCCGCTGGGTTTGAAAGTTACCCACTAGAAATTCCCTCGAGTCAGACAGAAAGGAGCAAAGGCGGGCCCTGGGCGGCACCTCTGGCCACCGCCAGCCATGTCCCAGCGTGTCCTGCTGCCCCTGGGTGCCGAGCCTGGGCGTTGCCGCCTGGTTAAGTGTGTGAGCGTCTGGGGTTTTTTATTTTACTACTGGTCCGGTGCACAAAATTCGTGCACATTAAAAGGGAATTAATTAGAGGAAATATTTTAATATTGCTATTTGCCCTTTCTCTATAATAGAAGTGTCAGAGATGAAAAAAAAATTGGTAAAATGTGTATGAAAATCTCCCTCCTGTCAGAGTCTGGGGCGCACCGCGGGACGCAGAGTCAAGTCGCCACCCACCCACACGCACCTTGAAATGGTGCAAGACCCAGACCCGGCCGGCCCCACCCCCGTCAAGCCCCGCAGAGCGGGGGGCACGGCCTCAGGTCCCCCGGCCAGGGCGGGGGGCGCGGCCTCAGGTCCCCCGGCCGGGGCAGGGGGCACAGCCTCAGGTCCCCCAGCCAGGGTGGGGGGCGCGGCCTCAGGTCCCCCGGCCGGGGCGGGGGGCGCGGCCTCAGGTCCCCCGGCCGGGGCGGGGGGCGCGGCCTCAGGTCCCCCGGCCGGGGCGGGGGGCGCGGCCTCAGGTCCCCCAGCCCTGGCACGAGGGCGTGACGACCATTGTGTATTCGCTCTTTATTATACAGGATTGATTGTGGTGTGGTTTGGCTAAGGCCCTGCCGCAATTACAGTCAAAGTAGTCCAGGAAAATGTGGGCGTGTTGGTGCTGACACCGACTGGGCGGCTCCTGCCACCTTGAGGGAACCCCCTCCTGGGATGGGCACTGGCCCGGGTGAGTGGTGGGGAGGAGGGGCCAGACCGGCGGCAGCGGGGCTGCAGGTCAGCACAGGCCGAGGAAGGCTGAGGCTGGAATGTGAGGCCGTGATGAGGACTGGATTCAGGCTGGGCTGTCCCCTGGGGTGCTGCTGCCAGGCCAGCTCCAGACACCCCGACCCTCCCCTTCCACACTGTGCTCCCTACGGGGCAGTGTGCCCTGGAGACACTGGGTAGAGTCCCCCAGAGGCTGCGCCAAGGCCAAGAGAATGGTGCCACCATCGGGGGGCGGCGTGTCCCCCATCGGGGTGCTGGCTGTAATGGTCGAGCAGAGTCCCCTTGGCACAGCTGTTCCCTCAGCCCGGGGAGCTGCCTGCTGGACCTGGGCGTTCCCGGTGCCTCCTGCCCGCAGCCGGGTGAGGGGCAGCAGGCATGGAGCAGACCTTGTGTCAGGTGCACGGGCTCCAGTTCGTTGCTTTGCCTCAGCTCTTCTCGCTCCTGCTGCTTCTGACGTAAATGAAACGTGCGCGAGGCCACGGTCCTCTGGGCTCTCGATTCCGCCCGAGGTCTCCTTCGGGCCCACCCAGCAGCCGCTGTCGTCTCTGACCTGTAGCCGGTCGCGTCCTCGTCGGTGGTTTTTTGCCTATTTCTCCCAGGCAGCGGCCTGCCTTTTCTTTTCACAAGTGAAGGTGTCTTAAGAGAAAGACGTTTGATTTTTCTATCGTCCGGTTAATCTTTTCTTTCACAGTTGAGACTGTTTTATGTGCTGAGACATCTTGTCTGCCCAGCTTCTTACAGATTTTTCTCTTTTGCTTCCCTCCAGAAGGTCTATAGCTGGCTGTTACTTAAGTCTGTAATTTGTTACACATAATTACGTTCATCCTTTAAACCCGACCTTTCAATCCTGGCGTCTGCCCAACCTTGACACGTTGTATTATTGTTGACTTGTTGCTGGATTCCTTTTGTTACTGCTTTGTTTCTGCGTCTGTGTTTATCAGTGAGATTGGCCCATGATCACCTTGTCGGGCGTTGAGATAAAAGCTGCGCTAGCCTTGCCCGGCCGGCGTGGCTCAGTGATTGAGTACCGACCTATGGACCAGGAGGTCGTGGTCCGATTCCCGGTCAGGGCACATGCCCAGGTTGCAGGCTCGATCCCTAGTGGGGCATGCAGGAGGCGGCCGATAAATGATTCTCTCTCCTCATTGATGTTTCTCTCCCTCCCCCTCCCCCACCCCCCCTCCCTCTCCCCCTCCCCCTCCCTCTTCCCCTCTGGAATCAATAAAAATACATTTTAAAACAATGAAAGCTTTGCCAGCCTCAGAGAATGGTTGGGCGGCGCCCTCTCCATCCTGCTCACGGTCACGTTCTCCATGTGGGTGGAGCTCCCAGCGGAGCCACCTGACCTTGAGGCGATGGACGCCTTGGCCATGAAGATGGGCCTTGAGGCTTGGGGAGCCGTGGCTGGAGAGGCGCGGTGGCCAGTGGCACACGGAGGCGCAGGGGCGTTGCGCGGAGGCCCTCGCTTTGCGCTGCCCGGGCTGTGATCTCCCAGGTGGTGTCGGAGGCCGGAGGCCTGGTGCGTTCTCGGTGGCGCCATCAGAGGAGATGCATGGAGAGGCTCCGTCTGCCCCGGGGACTCCTGGGCACAGGGTGTCCGGGCCGGACTGCGGGGTCCCTGTGATTGCGCCGTGCAAGGTCGGCGGGCAGAGCTGGGCAGGCCGGCTGTCCGTGCTTTCTGGGGACGGAGGGGTGCCTTTGATTCTTGCTTCCTGACGGGGCAGGGCTGCCCGAGAGAAGCCTGCGCAGAGCTGGGCTCAGGCCCCAGCGTGGGGAAGTTTTAGGTCCCTCCCTCCCCCCCCCCCGCCCCGCCCCGCCCTCTGTCCTGCTCTCAGGATTGTCTCCCCTTTGCCACATCCCCCTGCCGGCCACTCGCTATCCGTCCTTCACATGTCTGCCTGGAGGGCCGCAGGGCCAGGCCAGGGTCACGGTCATCCCGCCTGTACTTTGCTAGGCACTGAGTGTGCGCGCGTCCCGTGGTCGTGAGTTGAATTTCGGTGCCGCGACCGGCCCTGAGCTGCCGGCAGACGTGCCAGCGTGGCCCTGCTCCTCCTGCCCCCGCCGGTCGGCGCCTCTGCGGGGTGTGGCTCTCACGTGGCCCATGGTGCCCGGGGGCACTTGGCGGAGCAGCTCCTGTGAACCGGGGCCAGCTGCTGTGAGGCCCCAGGACAGACAGCACCCACGTCGGGTATCAGCGGACACCTGCGGGTGGTGCCTGGGCCGCTGGTCAGGCTGACTCGGGGTCTGAGGGAAATTCAGGGTCCTTGTCCCGGAGCCCGACCGAGAGGCCGCACCGGGATAGGGCCGGGCACTCCTTCGGGGCCGGGCCTCACGTTCCTGACGAGCCGAGGCCGGGAGGGTGTGGCGCCTGGGCCTCTTGTCCGCTCTTAACATTTTGCTCGCGTCTGTCCTGTGGCAGGGAAATAGTGGAGCACATGGTCCAGCACTTTAAAACTCAGATCTTCGGGGATCGGAAGCCAGTGTTCGACGGGAGGAAGAACCTCTACACAGCGATGCCCCTTCCGATCGGGCGGGAGAAGGTGAGTCCCGGGCGGGGCCTGGGCCCTGCGTGTGGCTGGCTGTGCGGGACCATCCCGCGGGGGAGCGCGCTGGCCTGTCCGGACGCCGCCCGGTGCCCTGGGAGACAGGAATTGAGAAGGTCTTGAAACCACTGGGCTTTCCCATGTGAGACAGGCCCACGGGGCAGGTGCTGCCAGGTGTGCAGACAGGAGCCCGGTGGCCCCTGGGGTGGTGACGCCTGAGGAGAGGTGCCCGCACGGCTGTAGGCATGTGTGTGTGTGTGTCCGTGGCAATAAAACAAGGCTGACTTTTGCCTGTAGCCAGTGGTTCACCTGGAGTGACCGACACGGGGAGGCCTGCGTGCTCGAAGCCGCCCTCTCTTCCCGTCTGTGTCCTGCTCCGGGGCGAGTGGCTGTTTAAAAAATGGTGAAGTTCCCGCCTCGAAGGTGTCCCTGCGGGGCGGTTGAGCGCGGAGGCCTCGCCTGCTGCCCTGCCTGCTGCCCGCTGTCCGTGCGCCCGGCAGGCTCGCGGTGTTTGCTGTGCGTTTAGTCATCACCCTAAGGAGACAGAGCTCCTGTGCCCGTGGGCAGCTCCGGCTGCGGCTGCGGCTGCGGCTGCGGCTCCGGCTCCGGCTCCGGCGGGGGCTGTGCCGATAAGAGCAGAGGCGTTGGGCCAGGCGCCTCGTGATAAGGCTCCGTGCTGAAGGCTGGTGGCTCAGATAGCACGGGCACCCCTGGCACGGGGCGATGGCCCGGTGTCCCCCCGGGGGTGCCCGGACCCTGCCCGCCAGCGCGGGAGGCGCCCTGCAAACCAGCGAGCGGAGCGTTGGAGACTCATTGATGAGAGCTTTGCGTTTGACTTGACACTTGTTTTTGGTTAAAGTGTGAGAAGGAAAGCCACACCGAGCCCATTCAGACTCGTCTGCGTGTGTATCGCTGCGCCAGGGGCTCAGGAGCACTTTCCTTCGGGGGGTCCCCACTTTCCTTCGGGGGGGAGTCCCCATGCTGTTCGAATGTGAAACGTGCCCCCATAGAAGTTGGCAGCACAGCTCGGGGTAAAATAGGTCGGGTTCCTCTTTTAAGAAATATATATATTTATATTGGTTTCAGGGAGGAAGGGAGAGGGAGAGAGAAGCATCAGTGGTTCCTAGGTCGATGCTCAACCACTGAGCTGGGCGGGCAGGTCGGATTCCACGCCCACCCGTCCGTCTGGGAAGGGTTTCTCTTCGTGACTCGGTCCCTGCAGAGCTCGCTGCCGGTTCTTTCCGTTGGGACAGAACTCCCAGGGCCCCCGCAGGCCGCCCTGCCTCTTCCGGGGACGCGCTCCTCAGAGGAGCTGACCCGACCCCCAGCTGAGCGTGACCCCCTCTGACGTGGGGCGGAGGCCCGCGTGGATGACCTGCGCTCTGGGCCCCCAGGTGGAGCTGGAGGTCACGCTGCCGGGCGAAGGGAAGGACCGCATCTTCAAGGTGTCCATCAAGTGGGTGTCCTGCGTGAGCTTGCAGGCGTTACACGATGCACTTTCGGGGCGGCTGCCCAGCGTCCCCTTCGAGACGATCCAGGCCCTCGACGTGGTCATGAGGCACCTGCCGTCCATGAGGTGAGGCCCGCCGCGGTGGGGCGCGGGGAGCTGGCCCGGTCCCCTGGGACGGTCGTGTGCATTTGCGTCGTGCGAGCCCAGCAGTGCTAACGGGGGGACATTTTTAATGCGAAAGAGATTCCCGGGAATTCCCAGCCCAGCAGGGCCCCCTCCCCGCGTGGGGCGCAGCTGCGGCTTCCACTCCGCGGGGCCTGAGCGCTGCCGTTCCACCGTCTCCCTGTGGCCTCCACACTTGGGACTTGTCGGGGGCCTAGTGCCCACACTCCGCAGGACGGAGCGGCCCCGGGGGAGCCTGTCGGGGCTCAGGGCCCGGGCGCGATGAGACTTCTGCTTCATTCTGTGGTCACGTCCCCACCAGTCGCCGCCTGAACTCGCTGGGCGGGAGGTGGCGCAGCTGCGAGCTCAGCCGGGTCTCTGGTTGCAGGTACACGCCCGTGGGCCGCTCCTTCTTCACGGCCTCCGAGGGCTGCTCCAACCCCCTGGGCGGCGGCCGGGAAGTGTGGTTCGGCTTCCATCAGTCTGTCCGCCCTTCTCTTTGGAAAATGATGCTAAATATTGATGGTGAGCAGGGCTCGTTTTCACTGTGGGGCTGGGTGGGGCTTGCTGGGGGCCGCGACCTCGAAGGGCCCCTGTGGCCGGCCAGCTCCCAACGGCCACTGCCGAGCCCGAGCTGCTGTGTCTCCGGCCTGTGTCCCCTGCCTGGCGGTCGGGCGTGGTCCTCGCGGAGGAGCCACCCACAGGGCCCGCATCTAACAAGGTCCCAGAGGCCGCGGCCGCGGCCACAGGGCAGGATGGGGTTTTCGGGGGGACTGGGTGGACCCCCCACTGCCTGTCCCCTTGTCTCCCGGAGGTTCTCAGGCTGTGCCCAGGGCTGTCATCTCAGAGAGCCCTGCCTCGGAGGGTCGGGAATCCAGCCTTCATGGGCGTGATGTTGGGGTGTCGGTCTCCGAGGGGGACGGTCGCCTCCAGCAGCCCGAGGCGTGAACCGCCGGCTCTGCCCGTCTCCAAGGCCCGAGGGTGGGCTTTGCGGTCAGTGAGGGGGCGCAGGGCGACCCGGTCACGCCCCTGCCTGTGTCTCTTTTCCCGCCTCCAGTCTCGGCAACGGCGTTCTATAAGGCACAGCCAGTCATCGAGTTTGTTTGTGAAGTTCTGGATTTTAAAAGTATTGAAGAACAACAGAAACCTCTGACAGATTCCCAAAGGGTCAAGTTTACCAAAGAAATCAAAGGTGGGTGCCCGCCTGGGTCCGAGGGGCGGGGGCGGGGGCACCCCCAGGCGAGCGAGCCCACTTCTCCGCGGGGGGGGGGGGGGGGGGCCCTCCCTGCCTCGACGCCTGTGGGCGAGGGCGACCACCAGCTTCCCCCCCCCCCCCCCCCCCGAGGTCAGGCCCAGCGGCCGCGTGGCTGTGCTCAGTGTCCTGCGGCCCCGCAGGTGCGGGCGCCCTGGTTCTGGGGGTCACCTCGCAGCCCCGCGCTGTCGCGCTCCCTCTGCCCGGGGCTCCTGGAGCAGCGACTGGGGCCCAGGGACCCGGCTCGGCCGTCGGCGCCGGCACTTCGCTGAGGCTGCTCCGAGGGCCCCGCGGCGCTGCTGCTGAAAGGAGCCAAGGAGGCCCGGGGGCCCAGGCTGAGCCCGCGCCCCCCTCTTCTGCCGTGGCCTCGGCGGAGCCGGGGTGGAGGCAGCCCTGGGTGAGCCCGGGCCCGGCTGCCCGGCTGCCCGAGGCTGAGGCGCTGCTCTGTGCCGCCAGGTCTGAAGGTGGAGATCACACACTGTGGGCAGATGAAGAGGAAGTACCGCGTCTGCAACGTGACCCGGCGGCCGGCCAGCAACCAAACGTAACCGCTCCCCCAGCCGTGGCCCTCCCGCCAGGCAGGGGCCCTGGGGGGCAGTGGCTCCGGGAAAAAGGATCCAGTCGGTTTTGAAATTAGCCCAGGGTTCCCAAACCTCACAGTGGAAGGAACCTGGGGGCTCCCGCCAGCCTCCCCACCGTGTAGAGCAGGGGCCCCTCCTCCCGAGCTCGGGGCTGAGCATGCTGGGAGCAGCGGGCTGCTCTCCCTCCCCCGGTTCCTGGGCGTGGCCCCGTCTTAGCTGTGAGTGGCCCTGGCTTCACTTACCAGCCGGATCCAGGGCCCTGGAGTGACTGCCAGGCCGCAGGGTGGGCACCGTCCTGGGGAGAAGCAGGAGGTGCGCCCCCCCTCCTCCACAGGGTCTCCTGGCCCAGAGGGTGTGGGGCACTGGTCCCGCACCGGCCACCCACACGGTGGCGAGGGTGCCCGCGCAGACCCGGGAGCTGCAGGCCCGGCTGGCACCTGGAGCTCGCGGCCATGGACCAGTTTCAGAGCCAGAGTGTGGGGCGCAGTCGGCTGGGCTTCGGCTGCCGATTCCCCGCGTCCCTGTGGCCGCGTGTGCCGGTGGCATCCTGCATACAGGCTCACAGGCGTTTTTATTTCCCAGCTGCGGGGAGCGTGGCAGGGCAGGGCCTGGGACGGTCCAGGTGACCCAGGGGTGGGTGTGTTGTTGGCCCCTGGGCGGGGCCTTGGCTGTGTGCCCCAAGCATCGCCCTGAGGGGCGCAGCCCCAGGCTGGCGGGCGCGGGGGGCCTCCTCCGCCTCTGCCGCCGCCATCCCCACGGGCTCCTCTTTGTCCCCTAGGTTCCCGCTGCAGCAGGAGAGCGGGCAGACGGTGGAGTGCACGGTGGCCCAGTACTTTAAGGACCGGCACAAGCTGGTGCTGCGCTACCCCCACCTCCCATGTTTACAAGTCGGGCAGGAGCAGAAACACACCTACCTTCCTCTCGAGGCAAGCCCCTCCCCCCCGCCCGTCCCCTGCGGGTCCTCGCCACGCCTCGCGTGGAAGATGAGAGCTGGCGCCTCGTACCGGCAGGTCCCTGGCGAGGGGCGAACGTGCTCTGAGAATGAACTTTCTCACTGGTTGTTTGAAAATGCCCTGCCTGGGAAGAGGGCCCGCGGGGCGCCCGGTCCTGGCGCTTTTCTGTCGGTGGTTCACACTCTCGGTCCTTGTGTACCGCCGCGCGCCCCCCCCCGCCCCCACCCCCCCCCATCGAAGGCCGTGGCTCAGCTTACCCACCGTGGCCCGGAGGTGGACTTCCGTGGCGGGCAGCTGTTTCCCTGTGAGGACGGAGGCCACAGCCCGGCGCCTGGACAGCCACCCACAGGGTGGTGCCTTGTCACCAGCGGGGTTTAGTCCTGCTGTCAGCCCTGCCCCCCGTGTCCCGGGCCCCCCAGCCCTGCGCTGACGCCGCGTCTGCACCTCTGTAGGTCTGTAACATCGTGGCAGGACAGAGATGTATAAAGAAGTTGACTGACAATCAGACCTCAACCATGATCAGAGCGACGGCCAGGTCGGCGCCCGATCGGCAAGAGGAGATTAGCAAGCTGGTGAGTGTCCCGTCCTGGGGGCGGCCGGGTGGGGACAGACACGGCTCTGGGAGCAGCCGACACCCCTGACTCTGCCTGTTCTCCCCTTTCCAAGATGAGGAGTGCGAGTTTCAACACTGACCCCTACGTCCGGGAATTTGGAATCATGGTCAAAGATGAGATGACTGACGTGACCGGCCGGGTCCTGCAGCCGCCCTCCATCCTCTACGGGGGCCGGGTACGTGCGCGGGGCGGGGCCCGGGGTGTCCACACACGGACCACGGGTGTCCCCCATCAGGTGCCGGCCCAAGTCCAGGCAGAGAAGTGAGTGAGGGCTGCACGGGAGCCGGTTTCCTTGGCTCTTCTTGAAGTTTTTCGGAGTCAGCCTCTATCTCCCGAGGGTGACTGGTGTCCATGGAGAGTGGCAGCCCTGCCCTGGGCTGCGGGCGCTCTCGGCGACGAGCTGCTTTCCAGGCCTCGCTGCTTCCCGCTGCCCTGGTGCCGGGGGCAGGGGGGCGGGGGCTGCAGGCGCAGCAGTCGGTCACCTGGGCGTCTCTTTGGGTTTGCCCCCTGACCCCCAGCTTTTATCAGCACGTAAGCAGAGGCGTCCTGGCCACCGAGCCTTCGGGGCTCATGCGTGGGTCCCCTCCCTCCTCGTGGCTGGTCCCTTCGGGTGCACAGCCTGGGGGGCGGGCTCCGCGGGGAGCGGGAGCTTGGAGGGCATGTTTGCTCCTAGTGAGTCCCCCGCCAGCAAGGGGTAGTTTTGTTTGTAGGGTATTTTTCTTTCGTATTTTTTGTTTTAGAGCTCAGAAGGCAGCAAGGAAATTGTAGGGAAAAGTCTCTTTTTCTCAGCTCGGTCGCCCCCAGGAAGCCACTGGTGTTTCTCCTCTGCGAGCCGCCCAGGGGTGGGCACAGGGTTTTCACCCTTCTTGTGCAGAAGGCATGTTATTCTGTTATTTTCATTGATTTCAGAGGAAGGAAGAGGGAGAAACATCAATGAGGAGAGAGAACCATTGATCGGCTGCCTCCCGCACGCCCCACACTGAGGGGATCGAGCCCTCAACCCGGGCATGTGCCCCGACTGGGAATCCAGCCGTGACCTCCTGGTTCCTAGGTCGACACTGAGCCACACCGGCCGGGCTGCAGACGGCGTATTAAATGCACTTCTGCACCTTGCTTTATTTTTTACTTAGTAATTTCTCTTAGAGCCCGTAGAAGTCTTGGAGATCGTTGTGTGTATATATGTGACGTGAGTTGCATAGTGTCCCTGTCTACTCACCGTCCGTCCATTCACCTCTTCACGCCTTCATCTACCCGCCCGTCCGTCCATTCACCCACCACCCGTCCATCCACTCAGCCACCCTCCATCCCCCTCTGTCCGTCCCTCCGTCCTGTCCCCCCGCCCGCTCCCCGCAGCCGCCTGGACCCCTGCAGTGCTGGGCAGCTCAAGGTGCGCGACACAGAGATTCCGTTCTGAGCCGCAGGAGCCACTGTCTGGTCGGGGACTGTGTTCCCATTGTTCCCGCTCTGACCGTCTCGCCATTTGCAGAATAAAGCGGTCGCCACGCCGGTGCAGGGCGTCTGGGACATGAGGAACAAGCAATTTCACACGGGCATCGAGATCAAGGTGTGGGCCATCGCCTGCTTCGCGCCCCAGCGCCAGTGCACCGAGGTCCACCTCAAGTAAGGCGCCAGCAGCCGTGCGGGCTCGGGCGGGAGCCACGGGGTGGGCGGCCTCTCCCGGCCTCAGAGCCGCAGCCGCGCAGGGACAGGCCGTGCAGGGACAGGCCGTGCGGTGTGGGCCCCTCCCCACAGCTGCTCGGAGCCGTCTGAGCAGAGGGAACGGCAGCACAGATGAGACGAGAGAACAGCAAACGGGAGTGAGTGTAAAAAAGGAGGCGAGAGCCCCAACCGGTTTGGCTCAGCGGTTAGAGCGTCGGCCTGCGGACTGAAGGGTCCCAGGTTCGATTCCGGTCAAGGGCATGTACCTTAGTTGCAGGCACATCCCCAGTAGGGAGTGTGCGGGAGGCAGCTGATCGATGTTTCTCTCTCATCGATGTTTCTCTCTATCCCTCTCCCTTCCTCTCTGTAAAAAATCAATAAAATACATTTTTTTTAAAAAAAGGAGGCGAGAGCCCTAACCGGTTTGGCTCAGCGGATAGAGTGTCAGCCTGCGGACTGAAGGGTCCTGGGTTCGATTCCAGTCAAGGGCATGTACCTTGGTTGCAGGCACATCCCCGGTGGAGGGTGTGCAGGAGGCAGCTGATCGATGTTTCTCTCTCATCGATGTTTCTGACTCTCTATCCCTCTCCCTTCCTCTCTGTAAAAAATCAATAAAATATATTTTTTAAAAAAAAAAAAAGGGGAGGCAAGAGAGAGAAGCGGACTCAGTGAACATTAGCGACATAGTCCGTGCGGAGGGAGACGGAGAAAATGAAGCCAGAAGGAGGCCGGGATGGTCAGAGGGGCCTTATTCCCTGGAAGGGGCGGAATGGAGGTCGTCTGGGCAGCTGTCCTGGGCAGGGAGTGTGCCCGACAGCCCCGCCAGGGATCGCCCCTCCAGGGAGCTGGGCAGCGCCGGGAGCCGCAGCGTCCCGCATGGCGGAGCCGCCTCCTCCCTCGGGTGGAAGCGGGAGCGACAAGACCAAGGCCGGGGAGTGTAGCCAAGAACATTTCTGCAGAGGGAGCTGCCGTGGGGGGAGGGGCTGTGGGGGCGGCTGCTGTCGGCCCCCACGCCCAGGGCCAGCTGGCCGCCCGAGAGCCTTCAGAGTCGAGCTGGGGCCCACGTCTGGGCCGGGCCGTCCCCGGGGTCTGTCCTGGCCCCTTCCTTCCGCTTTGCCTGGAGCCAGGTGGCCCCGCGGTCAGTGCACGTGGACGCTAAATGCAGTCACTAATGTGTTTCTTTGTCAACACCGACCGGCTGGGCTGGGTCCGTGTCCTCAGCCTCTGTCGAAGGCGCCGTTGTTTTTGCTCCGGAGCTTAGAATAGAGCCCGCGTGCGTGCCCGCCGCGGCGCCTCGGCCCGCTGGCCGCAGCCGCAGGTGTGACTCTAGCTTCGCCGTCCTGCCTTTTCCACGATGATGTCATCCACGTCTCCCCGCTGTGCACACGAGGGCAACGGCCCCTCCCACAGTGGTGGGCATTCACGGCCTGAGCGGGCGGGTGTGTCCCATGGAAGCGGGGCCGTGAGCACGGCACCTCGTCACTCTGCACGGGGCCACGGCCAGGGCGGGGGCCAGGGTGGGGCCTGCTGGGAGTCTTCCGGTTTATTGGAGCCGAAGAGCTGGGGTGACTCCTCAGCGGCCTGTGGGTGCTTAGCACTGCACCCTTTTCCACGCGGGAACGCGCGGGCCAGCTCTGTCCAGGGCGGCGGCTCCGACCCCGACCTCCGGCACGGGTTGGGTTGGGTCTGGACTCCAGCACGCGGGGTTCCTGGCCTGATGTGCCCCCCCCTCCAGGTCCTTCACGGAGCAGCTCAGAAAGATCTCCAGGGACGCGGGGATGCCGATCCAGGGCCAGCCGTGCTTCTGCAAGTACGCCCAGGGCGCCGACAGCGTGGAGCCGATGTTCCGGCACCTGAAGAACACGTACACGGGCCTGCAGCTGGTGGTGGTCATCCTGCCGGGCAAGACCCCCGTCTACGGTAGGCAGGCGGCTGGCGGGAGCGGCGCTGCTTCCCCAGGGAGCCGGGCGGTGGGGGGTGTGGGCCCGGTCCGCTCTGTGAGCTCAGCCTGGTGTTAGCTGAGGATGCACAGGATTCCGGGACTCGAGTCCTGGGTGCTGTGGGGGAAGATGACATTCCGCCCCAGGAATGCCAGCCCCTGGCTTCCAGCTGGGCTCTGCCCATCCCTCCTGCCCGAGGAGTGAGGGCGGTGCTGGAGCCAGAACTTGAACCCAGAGGCTCTGATTTCCCTGCGCCTGCCTGGCCCCTGCCTCCCAGGCGCAGGGTGGGCGGGCGGGCGGGCGAGGCGAGAGCTCAGGGAGGTGCCAGGAGAGCGGCCTGAGCGCCCCGTCCCCTCTGCCGCAGCCGAGGTGAAGCGTGTGGGGGACACGGTGCTGGGGATGGCCACCCAGTGCGTGCAGATGAAGAACGTGCAGCGGACCACGCCGCAGACGCTGTCCAACCTCTGCCTGAAGATCAACGTCAAGCTGGGGGGCGTGAACAACATCCTGCTGCCTCAGGGCAGGTGAGGCCCCGGGCGGGGGCAGCGGGGTGGGGGCGCTGCACGCACGCGTGTTGCTGTCACTGACAGACGCTGCAGCTGGGGTCTGTAACTGGCTCAGTGCGTGGGCTAAAGGAGGGCCTGTGAGTGCAGGTGGCGAGCTCAGGGGGCGCGTCTGTGTGCGTTGAGTGGCTCTGTGTGCCAGGACTGGGCCACAGCAGTGAGCGCAGGGACAGAGACGGCTCAGGAGGCCGAGGCCAGCACTGAGGGCGCAGCTCTGGGCGCCTGGGAGCAGAGCATTCCTGACGGACAGGCAGGGCTGCGCCCGTAGGAGGGGACAGAGGGGGCGCCCTTGGGCAGGATGCTGCAGTTGGAGGTTCGAGAGTGAATGGGGTCTGTCCGACCTTGTTCCCAAAGCACAGTCGGCTCCTGCCTTATCCCCGGAGGAGGGAGTGGGGTGGGGAGGGTCACTCAGAGACCTGTTGGGTTTGATGAGAGGAGAGGAGATTCCGGGATGAGTCCAAGGTCCCGGGCCGTGGAGAGAGAAGGCAGCATTGGTGGTGAGGAAGCCTGGAGGGTCCCCTGGGGGGGTGTGTGGGTGTCGGCCTCTGTCGGCCTCGAGGGGAGACGGTGGGTGGAGGGTGAGGTCTGGTGTCAGGGCTCCTGGTGTGGAGGTGGGACTTAAAGCCCCCCCGGCTGGAGGGTGCGGACAGGAGGGATGTGGGCGTCTGGGGCTAAAGGTCATGGAGATTAGGAGCTGGCAGTGGAGCCTGAGAAGGGAGGGGAGGGTCCTCCAAGGACCCCAAAGTGGTTTGTCTTGAGGCCGGACGGGTGGCGTGCAGGTCAGGCAGGTGGTGACCTTGCAAAGAGGAGTCTGGTTGCCGTGGGAACGTGGGAAGCGCAAGGCCTCTGCTTCCGGAGCTTCGCCGCAGGTGCTCCAGGCAAGCGAGCGAGGCAGGGAGGGAGCCGTGGGAGGAGCGTGGAGCCCAGCCACAGGTTTGAGTCACGGCTGCAGTGGTTGCTGTTGGGAATGCTCCAGAACTGGGGGTGGGAGCAGCAGGTGGGGGCGCAGGGTGTGTGTGCAGACAGGCGGGGGCCGGAGCCTGCGCTCCTCCCGCTGCTGCTCACAGCCTCGCCAGCGGCGGCGCTCGGCGCTAGGGGAGGGGTTGGTAGGAGGCCTTCTAACCCCAGAAGCTCAGGTCGGCCGTGAGGCAGGGCAGTGGGCGGGTGGGCGGGGTGCCCGCTGGCCCCTCTGTACCGATGTGGGGAGGACTGTGTCCATTGGCCGCGCGTCCCACTCTCGGGAAGGGGTAGCAAGCAGCTTCCCAAGTCCTGGGGGGCCAGGAAGTATTATTTGGGAAACGTTCTGTGTGCGCAGAGAGGGACCCTCCCCCCCGCCCCGTCCAGCCTCAGCGGCCGGCCCACCACACCTCTCCCCATGGGTTCTTCCGAAGCTCACGTGGCCTTGCCACGTACTGTGAGGCTTTCTGAGTGTGTCGCTAAGAGAACCTCGCCCAGTGCCCTGGCCACCCAGGAGCGGGTGCCCGCGCGAGTGGGCGGTGCCCGGCCTTGGCCTCAAGCTCTCTTTCTCCCCGAAGGCCGCCCGTGTTCCAGCAGCCGGTCATCTTCCTGGGAGCCGATGTCACGCACCCCCCCGCGGGGGACGGGAAGAAGCCTTCCATTGCTGCCGTGAGTGCCACGCTGTCCGCTGGGCCGGGGGGCGGGGGGGCCGGGGGGGACACGGTCCCATTGCGGCCAGACGGCCAGAGCTCTTCCTGAGAGCAGGAGGCTGCTAGGTGGCAGCTGGGGACGTCCGGGTCCCGTGGGAAAGGCACTGGGAGGCGCTGCGGGCGGGTCAGTGCGACTGCGGAGCAGTGAGAGCGGCGTGTCCGTCCCACCAGGGGGGCGCTGCTCCTGGCGGCCTCGCCGCACTCGGGGCTTGCCGGCCTGCTTTTCGGCGTGTGCGCGGGCCGGAACCGAAGCCCTCTCCCTCCTCCTGACTCTGAGGTGGCCCTGGAGGCGGTGTGGCGGCCCCGGTTCACGGTGACCCTGCTGACACCCGGCCGCTGCCCCTTCCTCGGGCTGAGCCCGGCCTCCCTTGGGGGTAGGAGCGAAGGCCCAGGGCTGCAGGTCCCGCCGACCCCGTGGGGCTGCCAGAGGGCCGTGTGGCCGTGTGTGCTCCTCGTTTGTCCGGAGCCACCTGTTGGGTTTCCCTCTGCCCGGGGCAGCTCATGGGGCCAGCCCTGCTCCGTGCCAGGCACGGAGCCAATGCCAGCTTCCCCTCCACACGGGGAGCCCAGGAAGGCCGGGCGCCGCCCAAGAGAAGCGGCAGCACCGCTCCTGACGCGCCGCCTCCTGCCCGCAGGTCGTGGGCAGCATGGACGCCCACCCCAACCGCTACTGCGCCACCGTGCGGGTGCAGCAGCACCGCCAGGAGATCATCCAGGACCTGGCGGCCATGGTGCGTGAGCTGCTCATCCAGTTCTACAAGTCCACGCGCTTCAAGCCCACGCGCATCATCTTCTACCGCGACGGCGTGTCCGAGGGGCAGTTCCAGCAGGTGGGCGCCTCCGCGCTGCGCTCAGTGTGTCTGGGGTTTGCCTGTCTGTCCGGCAGAGCGGCTTCTCGGGGTCTCTGCAGAGAAGGGGGTGCGGTCTACCGCCTGTCCGGCTGCTCCCTGTGCCTGTGCTTGTCAGGTCACGGGGACGGTGGGCACGGGCAGCGACGCTGAGGCAGGACAGACGGGCGGGAGGAGCAATGGGTAGGCTTGGGGCTGGAGAGCTGTGCGGGCGGAGGCAGGGTGTCGGGGAGGCTTTGTGGGGCGGGCACCCCATTGGGCTGCAGTGCGCAGGGCAGGCAGTGAGGGGCGTGACAGAGAAGCACGCCGGGTGGGGCGGATGGCTGGGAGCCCTTAGAATGCAGTCAGCAGGCCCGGCCGCTGTTTGGATGGGGAGGGAGGGGCAGCATCTTGGGGGACGTGGAGGGAGGGCGGTCTGGAAGGCGGGGTGCGTCATAGGCGCAGGGAGCACCGCAGGAGGGCGGTGAGCGGGAACAGCAGCCGTAGCGCCTCCAGGTCGGGGCCTTGGGCGGCAGGAGTCGTCCCGCCCAGGTCTTGGGAGGTTATCCCTGCGTGTGCCCCTTGGCCGGTGACTGCCCCTCTGCTCCCGCCACGTCCCCAACACACGCGTTACCTGGTGATGCTCTCAGGGGGCAGAGGCAGGGTGCGGGTGGGAGGAGCCTGACGGCCGCCCTGGTGCCTGGGTGAGCTGCTGGGTGCAGGGCGGGGCCCAGGGCAGCGGCTCTTCCGAGGCCGCGGTCGGCGACGGGGATGGGCTGGACGCTCCCTCGCCTGTTGGGTGCCGAGGCCGGTGGACCCCGTGGCACTGCCAGTGCAGAACTCCGGGTCGCCTCCCTCCGGCTGGAAGGGTGCTCCTCTGAGCTCCAGCCTTCTTCGTTGTCTAGTTCCGCCCTCGTCTCCTGTAGGGTTGGAGGCATAGTCAGGGCAGCAGAACAGTGTTTAGTGGGGACAGTCACTGAAGCCTCAGGGGTGTGTGGGGGACGTCCCCCGTCTTCTCTGATGACAGACGGAGGGAACGAGACGGGGCCTCGCCGTCCTTGTGCCCTAACTCCGGGGCTCCCGGCACAGGCTTTGCACATCACTTTAGTCAGCACAGCAAGCTTGCAAGGTCAGTGATCCCATCTTAAGAGTGAAAACCGGGATCAGAGAGGGTGCCTGGCTCCCCAGCCACACAGCGGCTCGTGTCAGACGAGGTCTTGGACTTGCCTCCGACACCTAAGCCAGTGTCTTTCCTACGAGGCCCGCTCGCTCTTCTCCACGACAGACGTGGCGAGGGCTGTGCTGTGCCCCCACCGCGCCCCATGCCCCTGCGCGGCCTTCACCCAGCACTGCGCACACTCCGTGCTGAGCGCTTTACCGTCTTCTCATTGAAACCGCTGGCCCCTGAGCCCTGGGTGTCAGTCTCTCCGTTGTACACACGGAGCGTAGGTCCCGAAAGGCAGAGCACGCAGCCATGAACACGCCGGCGGGACTCGGAGCCGTGGCTGCAGATACGTGTCACGTGCTGCCTGTGACGAAGCGGCTTGCTCCCGGCAGCAGACCCGGAGGACACACTGGCCCTGACGCCCTCTGTCCCCGCAGGTCCTGCACCACGAGCTGCTGGCCATCCGCGAGGCCTGCATCAAGCTGGAGAAGGACTACCAGCCGGGCATCACGTTCATCGTGGTGCAGAAGCGGCACCACACGCGGCTCTTCTGCACGGACAAGAACGAGCGGGTGCGTGTCCTCGCCGCGGGGCCTGCCGGGCTCTGGGAGCCGCTGCTGCGGAGGGCTGTGTGGGGTCCGGGCCTGGGGTGTTAGAGAAGCGCCGTCGTCCGTTTGGCGAGCACGTGGCCCTGTGAATCGCACGGGTCCGGCGGAGACGTGCGTTAGCTGATAAAGGGCCGGGAGGCGGCTCTGAAAGAACCCGCCAGTGAGTAGCCACGGCTGTGGCCGGTCCGAAAAGCGCTGAGCGAATGTATCCGTCAATGTAAAGAGTTGAACAGGGCCCGTGGAGGGGGGCCCAGCCTCAGGGCGGTGGGCAGGGCTTGCTGGGCTTCCTCGGCTGCCCCCCACGCCCCCCTCCGGGCATGGCTGACACTCCTGTGTTGCTGAAGGTCGGGAAGAGCGGAAACATTCCAGCAGGCACCACCGTGGACACGAAGATCACCCACCCGACCGAGTTCGACTTCTACCTGTGCAGTCACGCTGGCATCCAGGTGAGGCAAAGGGTCCCCTTTGGGCCTCTCAGCGTCTGTGACGTCAGGTCACACTCAGCAAACACATGCAGGTGTGACCCTCGGGGTGGGACTCGGTGGGGAGCACTTAGCAGGGGAACCAGCCGTGGTCAGGGGCTCGGGACCACCGGGCGTTGGGGACAAGGGACCCACTGGGAAGCTGGGGTGCATTTCAGATGAGATAAGGTCCAGGCACGAGCGGTGAGTGCCAGGTGCAGGCGCACGGGTGGGGGCAGGGTGTCCCTGGGCCTGGTGCTTAGCAAGTGGGGTGAGAGCTCAGGTGACGAGACCACCTGGTGAAGGTGACGAGGAGGGCTCCGGAGATGTGGGAAGGGCAGTGAGGGACGAGGGGCCGCCTCCATGAGCTCACACCCTGTGGTGGGGTCCACGCATGTCACCCCCACGTGTGTTTGCTGGGCACCTGGGGAAGTGTCTCTGGCTTGTCCCGTCTCTCGGGGAAGAGGGTGGTCCTGAGGGAGGGCTGCCACACGGGTGCCGTGCCGGCAGCCCATTGCCAGCTGAGCACCGGGAGTCCAGCCTGCCTCAGAGCCCCCCACACGGGCTCGGTCTGAGTCTGTGCAGGACTTGAGTAACCCTCCCCAGAGAACGGGAACCTAAAACTTGAGACTTCACTGTGAACTTGGTAGTCGGATTGTTTCCTGGGAATTGTTCCTGCCCGACGCCGCGGTGTGGCCTGTGGGCCTGGTGCACCCAAGGCCCGGACGGCTCTTCCGTGTTTGGTTGTTAAGTGCAAAAGGAGAAACTGAGCCTTGAAGACAGTGGCCTCCCTGTGGGTCCCTGGGCAGCCTCCCCCCCTCACGGCCTCCAGCGGGCGCCTTCCACACAGGCCCACGTGCGAACACGGAGGGGCAGGGGCTCTGGCCTGTCCTCTGCTGAGACATTTAGGGCTGAGACACATGGGCCTCGAGGGGCAGGCCCCCGTACACAGAACACCTCGACCCCCACCCCTTTAACAGCCACCAACGAAATGGCAAAGTGGGGGTGGGGCGGGGACGTGACATCTGTCACTGGGCCGAGCACAGGGGTGAGCGGGCAGCCGTGGCCGGACCGGAGGAGGCAGGCGGGACTTTGTGGGAGGCGGGCGGGTGGGCCGGCTGAGCAGTGTGGCAGCTGTGAGGGTGCCCACGCCGGTGCCTTCTGTGCCCTGTGTTGGGGGGCAAGGCTGCCAGCTCCCACTTCCTTCAGTTTCAAAAGATTTCCAGCTTCACAAACTGCACAAGTAACACACGTGTGCCAACTCCCTTTTTAAAGTGTGGTCAACATGTGAGTTTTAAGAGATGGTTTTCTTGCCTGTAAATAAAACATTGTAGAAACCCGACCTGTACGGTGATGCAGCCCCAGAACAAACATTTCTCCAGTGTTTTATATCTTTTCTATGGTTTTTTGTATGTGAATAAGTGTGTGCGGTCTGTGTTTACACGCCCGATGAAATATATCTCCTGGTGCCTTTTACAATGATGCGTAATAACGTCGCTGTCTGTCGCTAAACACCGTGTCCTTGGTAAGGAGCCTGCGAGCGGTGAGCGGCGAGCGGCGGGGCGCAGCCTGTTGGCGGTGCCCTCGCGGTGAGCGCTGTCTCTGACCCCCGGTCTGCTTTCAGGGAACAAGCAGGCCCTCCCACTACCACGTGCTTTGGGATGACAATCGTTTCTCTTCCGACGAGCTGCAGATCCTCACCTACCAGCTGTGTCACACCTACGTGCGCTGCACGCGCTCGGTGTCCATCCCAGCGCCAGCATACTACGCTCACCTGGTGGCCTTCCGCGCCAGGTACCACCTGGTGGATAAAGAACATGACAGGTGAGTGGCAGCCTCTCCTGGCCACAGGCCCCAGCGGGGGTCGCTTCCCAGATAGGCTGTGGCAGCTGTTTTTCCGGAGCCAACAGAGGCCCGGATGCTCCAGCCCAGCCGTTAGCAGCTGGCCGGGTGCGGCCCTGGCCGGGCGTGGGGGCGTGGTCCGGCGGGCGGGGGCATGGCCCTGGCGGGGCGTGGGGGCGTGGCCCTGGTCTGATACGGGGTGTGGCCCTGGCCGGGCGTGGGGGCGTGGTCCGGCGGGCGGGGGCATGGCCCTGGCGGGGCGTGGGGGCGTGGCCCTGGTCTGATACGGGGTGTGGCCCTGGCTGGGCGCGGGGGCGTGGTCCGGCGGGCGGGGGCATGGCCCTGGCCGGGCGTGGGGGCGTGGCCCTGGTCTGATACGGGGTGTGGCCCCGGCTGGGCGCGGGGCGTGGTTCCGGCTGGGCGCGGGGGCGTGGCCCTGGTCTGATGCGGGGGCGTGGTCCTGGTGGGCGCGGCCGGGCGCGGGGGCGTGGTCCTGGTGGGCGCGGCCGGGCGCGGGGGCGTGGCCCGGCCGAGCTGACCAAGCTGTCTCTGTCCCTGTCCCCAGTGCTGAAGGAAGCCATACCTCCGGGCAAAGTAACGGGCGGGACCACCAGGCACTGGCCAAGGCGGTCCAGGTCCACCAGGACACGCTGCGCACCATGTACTTTGCTTGACATGTTGTGTTTACGATTGTGTGCGGAGTCGGATTCACACGAGACCAGCGACACTCAGACCAACGGACGCCAGCCCCGTGGCAGCCAGCACTGGACACCACACGTCGTGGACTCAGCCGAGGCTCCTTTCCCAGAATGCCTTCCGTCCAGATTTCACACTCGTTCTGAGCTGCAGACCTGTATGAGACCCCACTGTCGCAGGAGAGATGGTTTGCCAAAATCTATCCGCTGCTTATTAATAGTCCCGTATTTCCTAAAAACATCTCCTAAAAGCAGTCTATGAACTCAGGGCTTTAAAACATTTTTAATTTATTTGGTCATTCGATTTACTTGTTTTTAACACGTGATTCTGTATGGAATTGATGGGCTCAAACTAGCTGTGAGCGTTCTCTGAGGGTGAAAGCAACGCAAACACTATTGTGGTTTTAAAGCCTTGACCATTCTGACGTTGTCACTCACGTGTGTCTCACGCGACACTCGTGTGCCCTGACGTGGCTCCGCAAGCTCTTAGGGACCCGCGGTGGGCGCCCCACCTGCGGGGGAAAGGGGCTGGGACGCCAGAGACCACGCCCACTCAACATTTCTAGGTCCAGAGAGATTGGCAGCCAAGTGCCATTTTAATAAAAATTTATTAAAAAAACAAAAAAAAAAGAAAAAAGATGGTATGCCGACAGTCTAATGGTGAGATTGGTCCTCTAGGACTGTGACATTTATTTTCCAAAGTTTCTAAAGAATACGGGTCTGTGGTGATGATACAGTACAATCCTTTCACTGTATGTCTTTAATGTAGAGAATATATATATCTGGTTGCAGTATTAATGTGAGCGCTCGGCGCTGTCTCAGTTCCTGGCACGGGAACTTCTTGTGCTTGGTGTCGGGGCCGGGAGGCCGCCGCCCCATGGGTCTCAGCTTCGGCGCAGATTGCGCCGCGGACTCACTGACAGCGACTGCCCCGTGTAGACTGTCGCTGTACCTTCGGGGCCGGTGCGCTCACAGCGTTCACTCGCGCCCGCCCTGCCTCCTCGCCGGGTGTGGCCCAGCCGGTGAAGCACAAGTGGAATGTACGGATCTTTCCGCCCCTGGGAGGCACGTCCGTGTGCTGGGTGTCATAGGGTCTGTGTGCAGAGACCCACAGAAAGCCGTCGGCGGGGCTCTGCCGGGCGCCTTGTCCCCGGAGGGCGGCTGACGACCACCAGCGTGAGGGCTAGACCCTGCCGCGGCGATCTGCCTTCTGGGCCCCGGCGTGGGGTTGCCACCCCAGAAACCATTGCACTAAGAGGGATGCCACGACAGCTGGAAGGGTGACAGCCGACGGC
The DNA here is from genome assembly GCF_014108235.1 of Myotis myotis. Taxonomy (NCBI): domain Eukaryota; kingdom Metazoa; phylum Chordata; class Mammalia; order Chiroptera; family Vespertilionidae; genus Myotis; species Myotis myotis. The sequence continues at coordinate 961,341 of NW_023416320.1, forward strand.
TCTGTGCCACGTGGGCTCCGTCCCGGCAGCAGTTCCATCGAGGGTCCGGTCCACGTCCATTGTAGAGACTCGAGGAAGGAGACAGCCTTCCCGTGCTGCTTTGTGCTGTTTCCTGTCCCTGCTGACACTTACCTCTGGCGCCGTGGTGGCGGGGGTCCCGACGGGGCTGCCTCCGCTGGAGTGGGCGCCCACTGTCTCCTGTCTGTGCTCCGAGGGCCGGGGGACAGGGAGTGTGAGGGGCTGTCGTGGACACTCGGCCCGGATTTTGGCGGCAGTGACAAGGGTGGACATGGTTTGTGCAGCTGTCTACGCTGAGTGGTGCGTGCGTGTACGTGTGTGCATGTGGTGTCTCATCGGTGGCATACGTCTCTTCTTGCTGTATCTCGTCTGTTTCAACGACAGAAGCCTTTGCTCTGAGAAACGTCGCAGCTCCCTGTCCTTCTGTTGGCAAGTGGCACTTTCTCCTGCTCCGGACACCGCCCGCTCCTGGCGCATCCCGGCTTCCCACCCAGGAGGGACCTTCACTCACATGCTCTCAAGTTAGGTCGGTTTCCAGCCACTTTTAGGATCATCGAACCCTGTTTGCTTCAAAGGCGTGTTTGTCACATGTGCGAAAGGATCGCGGTCCGGGCGGCGTGGTGCCTGGAGGAAGTGCAGGCTCCTGGCCTCGCTGCGGCCTCCGGGCCAGGGGCTGCCTGACATCTGGGACCCCGTCTAGAGCCTGTGGAGGGGGCCCCTGGCCATGAAGCTCTAAGCTAAAACCTGGCAGAAAGTTACACCTAAATTCTTTACAAATTATTTCGAGGCAACATTTGCTTTTCAGTGGCCACAGCACTTTCCTTTCTGTAGCCTGTGCTTGTTTCATAAATGCTGCACGCTAAAGGCATCAGCAGCCCCCCGGCCGTCCTGACTGCTCGCCCCCACCTGGGGCCACCTCAGGCTCAGGCCGAGGAGGGCACCCCCATTGGCTGTCTGTACCCCACCCCACTGTTAGTAAGGTGTGCCTTGCTTGAAGCAAACTGAATGTGAAATGAAATGATGGTGTAGAAATTGGGATTCGTATCAAAGAAAAACGGGCATTTATCTCGCCTCTTTAAAAGAGCTCTCCAATTAGATTCTTCTGTTGGTGCCCTTCGTAGCTGCTTGAAAATATTCTCTGAGGAAGATCAGCGCAGCCCCATCCCCTCACTTCTATCTGTCGCATTCGACAAGCCCCCTCCCAACTCCCCGCAGAGCCATCAAAGTCGCCATTTTGCAGAAGAGCCCTTTGTGCCGCGCGTGCAGGTGGCCGGGCTCGGTGATTCGGTGAGGCTGGGGAGCCTCTGCTTTGAGAAGGGGCGGCTCTGTCTCCGTTTGGGCCGGGTTTCCTGTCTGAGGGGCCCTCACGCGGACACTGACTCGCTGGCTGCTGCACGGAAGGGCCCAGCTTTTCTTGTCCCAGATCGCGTTGCTTCTTGGGGTGGCCCTCACGCTCCCCGGAGTGAATGTGTGCGCCCTGGACCCACAGCGGAGCCCTGGCCGCGGCCCCGGGAGGGAGCTGTTGGCCCGGCGTGCGGCTAGGAGCGGGCACCCCTCCGTTCCTGCAGCGGGGGCGGGGGTGGCGGCGCTGAAGTGCGTTGTATGTTGTTTACTGTTGCTCGGTGCCGAAGTTGCTGTTCCTTTTGCCTTTCTGCTCTGGTTTGTTTTGGCCCGTGCGGGCATCCTGGTGCACGTGGCACCCGATTTGTAAGCTAGAAGTCACTTTCCCAGCTTGTACGAGTCGCCTGACGTTTACCTGCAGCTTTGCCGGCTGATTTATTTTTGAAAGCCACAAATGTAAGTTTTCTGGACGAATTGTTTCTTACATGCGCAGCAATGTAATGTTACACTGACCTGCGGGGAGATTTAAATTTTCTTTTTGCAAGGCAGTTTTTCAATCAAATTATATATTTGATACAATATGTGAAGGGCGGACCAGCCAAGCGCCCTGTGGGTGGGACCCCAGATGTCCCCAAGGGCCTGTGGGGCCGGGACGGCTTGTCCGCCCTGAGTCCTGGAGGTGCTGGGCTTGTTCTGGGGGGCTGTTAAGATCTGGGGTCCTGGGTGGGACTTTGAGTGGATGGACAGTTAAAGGATTTTCATGGGCATTTCCCTACACACTAAGGTGGTTCCAGTCGGAGGAACTTTAGAAGCTGGCGTGACCCCAACCGTGGACAATCCCAGTGGCCCGGACAAGCCATAGACACTCCCTGTGACCTCTCTCGGACTCATCTCTCACGTTCGCGCGAAAAGGAATGTACAGTAGAGAAATGTCCTCAGTGTTCGTGCGCCTCACTTTCAGAATGCAACTCTCTTATTTATATTTTAACCCGTCCCCCAAGCTGTCCTCTCGGCTCTGCAGCCTGGCCACGGGCCGTTCTCGTCTCACACACTCTTTTTTGTAAGGAAAATTTCAACTCAAAATAATTGCACTGATTTTGACAACCTCCTTTTGTAATTATGTCCGACCCGCATCGCCGTTCTCGTCTGACTGACTGTAAGCAGGAGCCGAGCTTGGCTGTGACCGCCCGGTGCCGGGTTCTGGGGGCGAGTGGCGGCTCCTCCTTCGCCGGCGCCGGTGGCCGTGCGTGTTCCCCGAGGAGCCTGCGGCCTGGGGTAGGGGCGTGTGCTCACGGAGGTCCGCAGGCGTCATCTAAGAGGGTTCATTGCACGCCCGTGGGTGCTTCTGTGGCTTGTTGGGTTCCTGGTCGTCTGCCGTGGCCCCGGGAGCACTTGGCCAAGCGGAGAGCAGGCGTCTGTGTGGCCCGTGTCCGGCGAGAGTGACGCCTCCGGGCTTCTCTGGTCGGCCGTCCTGTGAAGCCACAAGGTCACTGTTGTGTCGACACCGTCGTAGCTGTGGAGGCCGCGACCCCGCGCTGTCCTGCCGGCCTGCGGTGTCTGCCAGGGGAGTCGTGTTTGCTCGCACGCCCCTCCCGGGTGTGATTCTGTGTGTGGCCAGGCCGCCCAGCCAGTTACCTGGTGCGTGATGCCGTCGCGGGGCCCTCGCCTCGTGCTTTCTGGGTACGTTTTGCCACGTGACTGTCCCCAGTGAATGTATTGGCGTAGCCAACTCACTACAGAAGGTGGTTTCTAAATACCTTTTCGTTTTAAAAAAAGCAAATGCAGATAAAGGCTACCTCTGATTCTCTGAAGGTTCATGTTTGCTCCTAGCCTCGCTGTCCACACTGAAAACAGCCAAACGTCTCCCGAGTGACTGAGCGTGAGCACCTCTGTTCAGTGCTGGCCGAGTGGCCGCGTGGCCGAGTGGCCAAGTGGCCGCGTGGCGGGGCCGGCCCGCTCCGAGGAAGGACGCACATCCTGCTTTACCCCCCCCCCCGCTCCCCCCCCCCCCCAGGTGGCTGGAAAGGCGCCCGCTGCTCCCTCCTCCTCCTCACCGCCTCTGAACTCACCAAGGGCTTGGACCCCGCTTCCCGTCAATCCCACAATTAAAGTGGCCGCGTGGTGTGAGCAGTGCAGGCACACCGACTGACCTTTGACCCTGAGCCTGGTGTTCCCACCTCTCCCTACTGTAAACCGACCTGAGATTGAGCGGGTTGTTCTCTTTGAGTCCCAGGCCCCGTGTTTGGAAGGAAGGCGCCTGCGGTGCCGGGAAGTGGAAACTCCCAACGCCCTGGGTGGTCGCAGGGTCGTCGCAGGAAGCCCGCTCTGGGCGGCGCGGTCAGGGCTGAGTGCCCTCGCGACCAGTCCCTGCCCTCACGGCCGTGGGCCAGGCGCCTCTGCCTCCTCGGTCTTTCCTCGGGGTCCCTTGTGCCCTCGCACCCTCAGGGCGAGCGATCGCGGAGTCTGAAGGGCCAGGCGGCGGCGTTGTCTGGCGTGGAGGACGCCCTGACCTCGGACAGAGGCTCCGGTGCGTCCGAGTCTCGGTGCCTGGCCTGTTCCGTGGCTGCTTCACGCCTGAGCGAGCTGAGTGTCCTTTGGTCTTTCTCAGGGCGATCGCCTGTCCGCTTGAGACGTGTGGGGTGCCCGCAGGGGGGCTGGCTGCTGGGTGAGTCTTGTTTTCAGCCGGGACCCAACACAGGTGTTTGGGCGACCCTGCACGGCAGCACCTGCTCGATTGGTCATGGGGACTGACAGCTCGGATCTGCCCATCGGCCTTTTGTGCCCGGGTCTCCAGAATCAGAAACCCCCCCCCCACCCCCCGCCGTGTGCATTCCTGCAAGTGGTTGACAGCGAGAGAACAAAGACCACTGGTGCTTCTGTTAACACTTTCTCTCTACCTGGGGATGTGAGAGTATTAGACGTGTGAGATCCGGGGGTGCCCTGGGTGGTGGGCCAGGGGTGCAGGCCGCATGTCACCCCACCTTCCCGGGGTGTAGGGGTGCATCAGCACTGTGCCCCGCCCCTTGGAGCTGAGCGATGCAGAGCTAGAGCTGAAACACCTGTCACTGACTCTTCCCTCGGGACCCCAGCTCCTTCTGATTCTTCAAGGTCCTTCCCACCGCAATCGGACCCATGAATAGCCCACACCCCGGACCTGGGAGCGCTGCTTGCCCACGTGGGGGACCTGAGGCTCCTGGGACTCTGGAGGCTGTGGGAACACCCTCATGGGAGGGGCAGGCCCTGGGAGACCCCGTCTCAGCCTCGTGCCTTCAAAGCCTGGGCCTCGGTGTCCTCGGGACCCGTCGGGGCTGCCTTCCCATTGGGCAGTAAGCCTGCGCCGTCCCCACGTCAGTCATCCATCGCCTCCTGCCTTTGACGCTACTTCAGCTCTGACTTTGTAAAAGGTGACGCCGTGCGTGTTGTCTCGTGTCAGAAAACATGAGGTGGCGGTCCCGTGGCTTCTCCTGCGGCCGTGGCCGTGGCCGTGGCTGTGGCCGAGCCAGGTGGGGTTGTTCAGTCGCTCCCGAGTGTTTAGTCTAATGGAGCTGGATTTTTCAACCTCGGCTGCGGTGCCGTCGGCCTCGCCTCGCCTCGCCTCGGAAGGCCTGCAGAGCTCTCCCAGACGCTCGGTGTGGGTGTCACCTCGCCACCCGCGCGCGCGAGGACTCCAGGATGGACAAACCTGAAGCGCAAGTGCAGCTCTCGCTCTCTCGCGGGTGGTGAGCACTTCCCTTGGCTGATGGTCTGATTACAACCGCCGTTCTGTGTCAGGGACGTCAGGGACGATGTGATTGGTCTGAAGTGGGGGCGGTGATCAATGTTCTTTATTTACAAATGTATAGAAAGCCCTTTCTGGTGGCCCCTCTTGGCCGTCCCCTCCCCACACCCCCACCCGCCGCTCTCAGCAGGCACCGGGCAACACCGTCCAAGTTTGGGGTCCTCTTCAAAGCCACATCCCCTGACGAAGGTGCTGAGTCAGTGCCGGCGCCCTGAGCGTGATGGGGTTTAAGTCGTTGCTGAGGGTGTGAGCTCATGTGTTGTGACTGTAGAGACAGCTGCGGTTTTACGTTTTAAGCAGTTTTCAGAGAATAATTGTAAGGTTCTGTGCAGCAAAGTGGCTAATTCCTCATCAAATATAAGAAAAGAATGTAGCGTCTAAATCCAGAATTTTCTTACCTCTGGTACACTTCCAGTTACTCACCTAATATGTATGGAGGGGTTTGGACCCTGAGTTTTATCAACTTTTCTAGTTTTATTTTATTTTTATAAAATAATTGAAAAAGAACCAAAAATGAATTCTAAAGCTCCCTAGGTAGGTCTTGCCCTTTCTTGACTCCCCCGCAACAAAACACTGTAGGAGACATTTTGAATCAAAATGTATTTCGACATTAAAGTTTACTGTCCCCACGAAGCCCAGCAGCTGCCAGGGCCCCGCCGGTGGTGCTGGTCCGTCCGCCGCCTCGCTCCTCCCTGCGCCGGCCCCGGGCCGTGTGCTGTGTGTCAGGCGGCGGTTCCCGTGTAAACGAGGGTCTCTGCCCGCTGGCCTCTGCGTGGCTTCTCGAGAACTCGCTGCGTGAATTGTAAACTTCGCAGTAGAACCGCAGGACCTGCTGTGCGCGCCTCTGCGGCTCCCGTCCTCGTCCTCGGCTCCCTGCCATGGTGTGTCCGGAGGCTGTCCAGCGCGCTTGAGGCCGGGTGGGGGGCCCCTTTAAATTAAGCCTTAATCCGATGTCCCATCCATGTTTCAGAGTGTGCAGAAACGTTAGGCAGAGTGAGGGTCAACCGGCCAGATCAGGATGCCGTCTCGTAATTCAACTTGTCTTTTCTCCAGTTACAAAGGGAAACTTGCAGTGATGCGCCTCTCTCTTTCTCCCTCTCTTCCCTCTTTCTTCCCCCTCTCCGTCTCTCTCTCTCTCTCTCTCTCTCTCTCTCTCTCTCTCTCTCTCTCTCTCTCTCTCTCTCTCTCCCCCCTCCTCCTGGCTGTTGCCATCGCTCAATGAAGAACAGACCATTGTGCGTCTCTGTGGCAGTCAGTCGAAAAGGCCTGTTCTGAAGCCTTGAGACTTTCCCAGGGTTATTTTAACGTCTGAATTTCCCCCTCCAATCTGAGATGGACTCATGGCTGATGGAGAGTATGATTTGGGCACGAATCTTACTTGCTCACGTTCCAAGCTTTCTTCAGGTAGTGCCACCTGCCATCGCTTCTGCCTGTGACTCAATGGATTTTTGTTTTTGTAAAAGCATCTTAAATTTAGACCTAACATGGAGGGGACCCAGCTTTCTCTACAATGTGGACCTACCTCATACACAGTTGGGTGCTATTTACTAAGCTTGTCAAATTAAATTGGAAAAGGTAACCAAACGTGAGCTGTCAACTCCACATGAAGCTTGAAATCACAGTTTCCGTTTATTTAATAATATTTTTATTTATTTTGTGCCTTTTGTGTTGAATCCTCATGGGTTGAAAACAAGATCCGTGTGAAATTAAGTACCTGTACTCCAGGTGGGAGAGAAGCCCGCTGGCCTTGGCCTTCGATAGACACTCAGCCAACCACTTACATACATTGGAATCCCAACTGCCTTCTTGTGAAAAAAGAGAAAAATTATGTCCAAGAGAAAATTTAACATTTTACGAACAAATTCCAAACTCTTCTCTGCACATATTTATAGCTGTCACTTCATTCTCTGTGCCAGCCAAGGCGGCTAGAGCAGCCCCTGCGTCCCCTGGCCGTTGCTTTTTCGCCGTCTGGCCCTTCTCCCTCTGGTTGTGAGCTGATTTCCTGAGCAGCAATGGATTGTGTCGATCTCATCTCTCCGCACCTGCAGACGTGTTGCTGGGGGCAGAGGTGTTGCTGATGGGGGCGGGGCGGGGGGGGGGGCAGAGGAGACGCAAGGCTTGGGGGAGGGGGGGCTTCAGCAGCCGCAGCCCAGGGTCCCAGGGAGGAGAGCTTCCTGGCAGGTGAGGAATCAGAGGGGATGGGCCACTTTCCATGCTTTTATATTGGGCCGTTTACAATCTAGACTTTTCCTACTATGGCGATCTTTTTTAACGTAATCCTTTGGAGGTAATGCAATATTTTGGAGTCTTAAGAATTTGATTTTATACCAATAAGACATAAAAATTCAGGGGAATCTTTCCTGTAGTAGATAGTTTTACTATTTTAAAGAGATCTCTGAATTTTGCAAGAGAAGCAACATTCCTTAGTGGCAAAACTGAAAGTTGATTGATTTGGGCGGCTTTCTGCTGCAGGACCTCAAAAACGGGGCAATTCTGAGTCAATGTCTCTCGTGTGAACCTCCTGTCCGGCCGCTCCGCGGGCTGTTCTGTGGAGTGAGTCACCCTTTATGCTGCATGTAAGGATGGGCCCTGTTGCACTTTCTCAATAATAATAGATGCCCCGCGATTGGCTGGCCAGGAAGTGTTGTTTTACTAGCAGGAGTCCCGGGGGCAGGTGGTTGGATTCATATCGGTACCTCAAGAAAAAGAACCTGAATGTGCTGCATTTTGTTTATTTAGCTTTTATGTGTAGCATTTTGTTTTGCTCTTATTGTTTTGTTTAGATTTATGCTTTTCGGACCCCAAGAGACTGTTGAAAGAAGCCTCAGATTTACCCTTGTAGGGATACCGTGGCTTTTTTTTCCCTTTTTTAACTTCACCATCGGTTCAAAGGTTGCCCACAAGCAGAATCATACTTTACCCGACACACCCAAGAGGGTGTCGGCGGGCAGTGGCGTTCCCAGTCCTTCCCGTTCACGCTGCGTCCTGGATTCGGTCTCCGTGCCGTGCAGAGGTTGGGTCACTTGTTGCTAAGGTCAGACTTAACCATCGTGGCATCTCACACGTTTTCAACACAGACCTCACACGGTCGCCACTGAGTGAGTAGCGTGACCCTAGAGGTGCTGCTGGCCCCGGGCAGCGGCCCCTCTGGAAAGCCAGGCTCTGCATCTCCGCTCCCCTGCTCTCACCCTAAACCCAACGGGTGGGGTGTGGTCTTGATGGACAAAGGCTAAACTGGTGAAGAAAGCTCCAGGCTGAGAGGCTGAGCACCTATGGCCGTGTCTAAGCTTAGCTGGGTCCTTTCAAGTTTGTTTTACAGCTTCCTAGGTTAAAGTAGTTTGCACTATTTTTGCAATAAATTCATGGAAACCCTAACAGTTATTTGTTTTGTTTCTTACTGTGTGTATATAAACTAATACTAAAAATTTGGCATAGTGTTTTTTCACCTCCTTACATAACCCTTAACATGCACAGAATGCTGTAAATGTGAATGATATTTTATAAAGTTATTTTGTATTGTGTCAATTTTGTTTTGCCTCATAGTATGTCAGCAAAAAATCAAATAAAATTCCTTGTATTTACAGCTGCTTCTCCCAAAGGTCTTCAATTGCTTGTGCGTTTACTGATACTGCCTAGGGCACTGGTGTGTTTACTGGTACCGCCTAGGGCAGCGGTCGCCAACCTTTGAGACCTCACGGACCACTGGTTGGCGACCCCTGGTCTAGGGCTTCTACAAGCATCGGACTCACCCATTCCTTGAACAGTGCCTGGCACTGCCCCTGAGAACTTGGAGTCTGGGGTGAGAACCACAGGAATGGACTGGATGGCTGGACAGGTGTCTCTAGAATGAGTCTGGTGCTTCTGCTTCAGCTGCCGTAAGAAAGGACATTTATGTAAAAGACCATTCAACTGAGCCCCAAATGAAAGCCCCGAGTCCACGTCCTGTGGGAATCAAACTTGTCCATACACGGGGTTCGTGGCCGGTGGTCACGTGGCCCCTCTGCCCTGGCTGGGGCTGCCTGCACTGATGCAGCTCTGAACACCTGGGCCTCCTGGGCTGGTTTTGACTTCTGTCTTTACTAAAAAGGGGAAGGCCCAGGGCAGTTGGATTGAGAAAAGCAAAAAGTGGCTGAAGATACTAGGATGTAGTGTCACTAAAGCAGGCGGAGGTTTCGTTCTCCGTAAGTGTTCACAGGCCTGTGTAATCGTCAAAACTGGAAACAACCCAAATTGGGACTTGCCCATTCACTCGGGACTGGGTAACCGCGGTGTCTCCATGCCCCGGAGCCCGCAGCAGGGCCCAGGGCGGGGCTGCCGACACTGCAGCAGCAGCCTAGCCCTGTGCTCAACTAAAAGCCCGCCTCCGCCTCGCGCACTGTGGTTCCTTACGTGGCCCTCGGGAAAGATGGGCCAGAAAACCATAGTCCGGGGGCTACTGTGGGCTTGTTCGTTTGTCTTATTTTTTTAAGTCTATCTTTTTACTGATTTCAGAGAGGAAGGGAGAAACATCAATGATGGGAGAGAATCATTGATCGGCTGCCTCCTGCTCGCCCCACACTGGGGATCAAGCCCACAACCCGGGCCTGTGCCCTGACCAAAATCGAACCTGGGACCCTTCAGTGCGCAGGCCGAACCAGCTAGGGCGCTACCGTGTTTTTTTGTTGGACCTGTAAGATGAGAATGCTTTTTACATTCTGAAATGGTTGAAAATTTTTTTTTGAATTTAGACCCATGAAAACTATTCAAAATTCAAATGTCAGCATCCAGAACTATTTTGTTGAAATACAGCCACGCTCATGCCTTAGGTCCTTGCTCCGTCTGCTTTTGTACAGTGGCAGGATTGAGTAACCGACAGCCCACAAAATGGAACATATTTTCCATATATTTTCCGTTGCAGAAAGTGCTGGCGCCACTACCAGGCAGAGCCTCCTCAGCGGCCGCCAAGGTAAAGGGAAGGAATGCGTTGGACCTCGCAGAAAGTTGGCGGGAGGTGATAAAACTGTTATCATATTTGTGGTGGTTACATGACTCTGCATTTGTCCAACTCGGAACTGTACACCAAAAAATGGATTTTTATTTTAAAAAATAAACTTTAAAAACAAGAGAGGCAGAAAACATCAGTGGTTGCCTGGGAGTAGGGGGAGTCCCTTCAAGGGGTACGTGGGATGTTTGGGGTGGGGTGATGGGACAGACTGCTTGCTTACACAACCAACAGACTGAACAAGGATGCTGTTACTAGATGTAAATACCTCATTTAAAAAAAAAAGATTAGCCCTAACCGGTTTGGCTCAGTGGATAGAGCGTCAGCCTGCGGACTCAAGGGTCCCGGGTTCGATTCTGGCCAAGGGCATGTACCTTGGTTGCGGGCACATCCCCGGTGGGGAGTATGCAGGAGGCAGCTGATCCATGTTTCTCTCTCATCGATGTTTCTAACTGTCTATCCCTCTCCCTTCCTCTGTGTAAAAAATCAATAAAATACATTTTTTTAAAAAATAAATAAATAATTAATTAAAAAAAAAAAAAGATTAAAAGAGCCAGAAAATACAGAGTTTATGGTTTTCTCTTGTGGACGGTAGTTACTGTAGGTATAAAGAAGGAACAGTAAATGAGATATATCTTCAAGATACAAAAGGTTCTAAAGTGTTTAAGAAAAATATGCTTACGCAGAGGTAGTATTTTTGGATTTATGATTTGACAAAATTTTTCTCTGGGAATAAAAATGCTAGAAATGCATATTTTAAAATTTCACAAAAGGCTCAGATAATAAGCGAGGCATTAGGACAATAGAGGCTTCTAAAATTAGACCTAGAGCATTTTACTGTAAAACTACATATAACTTTTAATTTAACATTTTTGTCTTTACAGTTAAAAATGCTGTATTTAAACAAATATTCAAATTTTCTTGAAATACAAAAATGCAAATGTAACTACACACAATGTAACAAAATGTAACTTGAACTACATGGAGCTAAAACGAGACGTGGTTGTTTTATGGAGCCGCTAGGAGAAGCTCTGGAACGCTACCCGAAGCGCGCGCAGAGAGCCTTGTCTTTGGCTGTCCAGGCAGCTCATGCTTGGTGCCCGCCAACCGCAGGGGCGGCCCGACAGCTCTCCTCGGCCATGTGTGCAGGTGCCTCAGGCCCTGCGTCTCAGCCAAGGAGCAGTGTCTTGGAAGCCTCTGGAAGGTGAGGAGACTGAAGGCGCAGTGCTGGGTGGTCCTGGGGGGCCCTCACCAGGCGGACTGTAAAGCATTTCGTTTGGGGTTTAGGATTCTGCTTCATCACTTTCCTCATCGTTGTTACGCTCCTCCTCCTCCTCCTCCTCTTCCTTCTTCTCCTTCAGCATTTTCAGGTATTTACTAGCTAGTATCTTCTTTGGTAATATATCTTAAAAACATAAAGCTAACGTTAGCAGCTGCTGGCGGCAGACTGCACACAGCCGCGCGCATGTCAAAACGTACTACTTCCTGCTCTGACCTCTACAGTAGGTTCCAAAACGAGAGGAAATCAGACTGCCCTTCAGGGTGGTCTCCTGGCGAATGCTGAAGGTCTGTTTCCACGTCACTGAATGCAAACCATGTGCTTCTGCGTGTGGGCCAGCCTGTGAGCAACCCGCCCAACTTACCTTGCGACAGGCGGGCGGGCCCAGGGGGAGGCTTAGCCCTTTAGCCGGGCCCCCACCGCCTGTTCTACAAGTTAGTTTCGTTTCTGGGGCCAAGCAGCCCAGCCCAGGGTTTTCCCTTCGGTGGCAAGGAGAGGTCCGAGCTCGGGTCTGCCACGCTCACCAGCCAGCCAAACTCCCTTTTGGAGGTTGTTGGCCTCATTACCATTCTAGGTGAGCCACATTACAGACACAGGCAACACTGTGCCAGGCCCTGGCTAACGCTGGCGCCTAGAGAAAGCAGCACAATGTTTACTGCAGTGAAAGCAGGGGGAAAAGCTCTAAGTTACCTGCAAGAAACTGGAACGTTTCCGATTCCTCTGCAGTATTGGATAAGTCATGGTAAGTCAGTGCTTTCTTTTCTTTCCCACTGCCATGTCTGTAGGAATAGGTGGCTAGATATTGAACAAAGAGTTCCTAAAACAAATGAAAAGGCGACATGAAAGGTGTGCTTTGAAAACACCATAGAACTTAAAATTTGAGCTACGCTAAGTGTGGATGACTGCAGATTATCTTGGCTTCTCAGATGACAGGAAATCACCGGAGGGAAGGAGAGCTATGAGGTCAGAAAGAAGCCGAGTATCAGGGTTGGTGGGGAAGCAGGCATTTCCCTGAAGTTTACTTTAGATTTTTAACTCGGTACAAATATTTAAAATGAAACAATGAGTCGTAAATGTTTAATGACCGAGCTCTACAGTAAAAAAAAAAAAGGAGCAAGAGACCATTCAAAAATTGTTTGGCTCAGGAGTACTTTGTCTTAGGTGGTTCGCCTATAAATAAAACAGTCAACAAGGGAAGCTCCGAACAGACCACATTTCCTATTGCGCCCACACACCTTCCCTAAGGCAAGGGCCTGCACTGCCTCCATCCACCCAGCACGTGCGTGCGGGATCGAGTGCCTGCTGCATAAGTCATATCATATATATACATACACACACACACTTTCTATTGATTTCAGAGAGGAAGGGAGAGGGAACATCAATGATGAGAATCACTGATCGGCTGCCTCCTGCACGCCCCCCACTGGGGATGAGCCCGCAACCCTGGCATGCGCCCTTGACCGGAATCCAGCCCAGGTCCGCAGGCCGGCGCTCTATCCATTGAGCCACACCAGCGGGGCTAAATTTGCTTCCTGAACACTCAGAGGACCGAGCTGTCCCGGGAACAAGCACCCCAACATCCACGCTGAGCGGGCACTGCCCTGGCTCCAAGAAAGCGAGGCTTGGCACAACACCCGCAAGAAATCTGGGCTTTCCCGCCCCGAGCTCTAGCCCGACACCCTGCGGGGCTGGCAGAGGAGCCCGGAGACTCCACCTCCGGGCAAGTCCCAGCCGCCGGGGAAGTGGAGGGCTCCCGCCCCGCCTCCGCCTCCGCCTCCACCTCCGCCGCCGCGACCAAACCCGAGACGCGGCGGGCAGTGCAGCTCGCGTCCCTGCGACTCCCTCCACCGGGGGCGTCCCGCCGGGAGGTGGGGGGAGGGGGAGGCCCCACGGCACCCGGGCCGGACCTCGTTTGGAAGCCCTCGAGCTTCGCGTGACAGCGCCCGGGCCCTCGCTGGGCCGTCTGGGAAGTTGGGGCCCCGAAACCATCAATAGGCCGAAAGCGAGAAAAAGGGGCAGGCTTTGGGGTACAGCGCGGCGCCGCCCAGGTGACCCCCGCGCGAGGGAGGACGGGAGGGCGCGCGGGGGAAGGCGGGAGCCGCGCGGGGTAGGCGGGGCGAGGGCGCGCGAGGGAGCACGGGAGCGGCGCTGAGGGCGGGGCCAAATGAAGGAGGGCGCGCGAGGGAGCACGGGAGCAGCACTGGGGGCGGGGCCAAGTGGATAAGAGCGCGCGGGTGCGCGCGCGGCGTGGAGGGAAGTACGCGCGCGCGCGAGCCCACGGAAGGGTAGCTGGCGTCCGGCGGGCCCACGGGAACTGCGCAGCGCGGCCGCTCCCGGCGGCCCCCACCCCCGCTCTTCACTCCTCCCCGCACGGCGCCCGCTCACCGTAGCCTTCGCCGTGAGCACGAGCGCCTCCTGGTTGATGCTGGACACCCCGGGCGAGCTCTTCATGATGACCCGGATGCGGGACAGGGGCAGCGACACGAGGCGCTGCTCCCCGCATTTGTCTCTGCCCACGACCATGTCCGCCATCTTCCTGCCCCTCCCCCGCGGCGGCCGCCGGGACCCGCCGCACGGTGGCCGGCCGACACGGGCGCTGCGAGAGCGACGTCCCGCTGCCCCCTGGGAGTTGTAGTGCGGGGGAGGCGCCACGGCGGGGGCCGGCGGCCGTCCTTCCGGGGACGGACTACAAGCTCCATGATGCCCCGCGCATCCCGCGGCTGCGCGGAAGGAGCCCGGGAAGCCTGAGAAAGCCCAAACGGCGGGGTAGGGCGCGCTGGCACCTGGAGGGGTGGCCGAAGGAGCCCGAGGGAGGGCGGGTGCTGCTGGAGCGGGTGGCGGTGCAGCGATTCCCAGAGGCGGGAGGAGGTTCCCCGCGGTCCTTGTCGCTCAGTAAGTGGGCGGTGTCTTTTCTGCTAGGACTGGGGATGCAGCGTGTAAAAAGGGAGCGCGTTCCTGACGCCGGCATGGCAGAGGGAAGGCAGGACGGGAGCAGGCACCAGCGGGATGCTGGTCCATACCGTGAAGGGAGGCAGAGCGGTGCGAGGGGATACGGAGAAGCGGCCACCGTCTTAGCCGGGCGGTGGGAGGAAGGCTGGGCAGCGGGGAGAGGAAGCCGCCTGATGTCGGAGAACGCGCTTCCCTGCAGGAGAGGCCGCTGCCGAGAGAGGCCCTGCGGCCGGAGCTGTTCGGGAAAGCGCCACGGGACCTGCCGTGGAGCCGGTGTGCCGGCCGGGAGGCCTGAGCGGTGTGCTGGTGGCCTTTATCCTAAGGAGAATGGGAAGAGGGTGAAAGATAGGAGAGGCATGATGGGGTTTGTCTTGAGTTGTTTGTTGTTTTTTTAATACACTTTATTGATTTTTTTACAGAGAGGAAGGGAGAGGGATAGAGAGAAACATCGGTCGGCTGCCTCCTGCACGTCCCCTATGGGCATGTGCCCTTGACCGGAATTGAACCCGGGACCCTTCAGTCCGCAGGCCACGCTCTATCCACTGAGCCAAACGGAGAAGGGCTGTCTGAGTTTTTAAAACAATCTCTCTGGCTCTTGATTGTGAATGGACCAGGAGGGAGAGGTAAAGGTGGGCAGGTCTACGGTGGAAGCAAGGAAACCAAGCAGGCGGTTGCAGGCGAGGAAGAGGAGGCTGGTGTTGCTACGGCGCCGCTAGGAAGGGTGGCAGGGCTTCCCCAGGGGCCAGGGCAGGCAGGGCCTTGTGGACGGTGGGACTCCCCCGATGAGTTGGGAGGCCTTGGGAGAGCATGCGGACCGAGTGAGTGAGTGAGTGAGTGGGGGTGCCATTGACTGAGGTGGCAGCGGGGCCGGAGGTCCGGCAGGCAGAGGTTCGGTTCCGAGCAGGTTAAGCTCTAGTTGCCTCTCAAACACGAGTGGCGTGTGGAGCGGACAGTGGGTAGTCCAGTCTGGCGTTTAGCAGCCATCTTTGGGTGGTGGTTAAAACCATGGGCCTGCATGACCACCTTTAGGAGGAAGTGAAAGATCTAAGGACCACGTCCGGGAATCCTCCAGCATCTCAAGATGAAGAAGCGAAGGAAAACCCGGCAAAGGACACTGGGGAGAAGTGGCCACTGAGTCGGAGGAGATCGGGTGTCCAAAGCCCTCTGACGTTTTTTCTAAAGGAGAGGCTGATCAGCAGTTAGAATACTGCAGGGAGGTCCAGGAAGATGGCCGCCCCTGGCAGGAGTGTGACAAAGTGCCCGCTCTGCCCGCTGCTGCTGCTCTGCAGAGATGGGGTCGCCACCCCCATCTCGGGTTGTGCGGAAGTGTGCATGCCTGGCACCTAGGAGGAAGTCCCTCCCTTCAGTGATCCTCCACCCGGCCGGGCCAGAGCCTGAGGTCACTGTTCCCGCTGCCAGGCCCCAAATCCACTCTGACTTCAAAGCTCATGTGAAAAGAGTGGAGCATTCAGTTCTGATTTCCGTGCTGTCCATCACGTAGGTAACGACAGCACGGCGGCCTGTACTTGCAGGGCTGGTTCGCACAGGTTTAGTGGGTTCTGAAAATGACTGCTCGTCCCGAGGCCCCGCGGCACATCCATCGTGGGCTTCAGAAACAGGCCCAGAAAAGTGGGGTCTGCCTCCCTGAGTGGATTGTGCTGCCACACAGACACTGGCAGCGTCCCCTGGCAGAACAGCTAACCTGCGACTCACCTGCCTTCCCGGATCAAGTGCTCAGGGAAGGGCAGGCTGCTGCGAGTCACCATCGTGGCGGGAATGGAGCCTCTGGGACAGGCTGCCTTCCGAGGGCATCGGTAGGATTTCAGAGAGAAAAACGGGAAGCTCAGGGCTTTAAACTTCAAGTCAGATCGTGTGCTGGCCCTGTGATTCCTTATCTTTTGTAGCCTTGGGGCTGACACGGCTAAAGTCAGACCTACCTTTGATCCTACCTGACGCATAATTGCAGGATAGATTGAAGTCCACCTTCATCCGCTTTTCTGTGAAGGTGGCTATTGATTGGGAATTAGAATGGGGAGAGTTGGGAGGACTGACCCCACCCCCACCCATCAGCGCTCCCTGTCGGTGGAACAGCCCCCTGCCACCCTGAGGAGGGGACTCTTCACCTGTTTGGAGTCCTCTGGTGAGCTCCATTGAGGTGCTTACCTGGCAAGGGTTTGCTGAGACCCCTCAAGACTCTGCCCCATTGGCTCTAACCCTAATAGCAGTCAGATCCCAGCATGCCCCAGGGAAACCACGGCCTCGCCCAGTGTTCAGCAGTCTGCACACTGAAAGAACTGGATATTAAAAATAAAAAAAAAAGCCCTAGCTGGTTTGGCTCAGGGGATAGAGCGTCAGTCTGCGGACTGAAAGGTCCTAGGTTCGATTCCGGTCAAGGGCACATGCCTGGGTTGCGGTCTTGATCCCCATTAGGGGACATGCAAGAGGCAGCCAATCAATGATTCTCATCATTGATGTTTCTCTCTCCCTCTCCCTTCTCTCTGAAATCAATAAAGATATATTAAAAAAAAAAAGAACTGGATATTCATGCGTTTTTATCAGCAGAGACTTGGGGAGTGGATTCTGATGGTGTCAGTGTAGCTGACTTGGCAGAGTCCGGGTTCAGCTTGTCAGCCCAGCAGCTGGGAACCGGGTTTGCTTAGCTGAGCTGGCGGAGAGAGACTTGGATGTCCTGCGCTGGGTGCTCTGACCCCTAGCGGCCGTGCGCTGCTCTGTGGCCCAGTCACCAGGTAAGCCCGCAGCACAGTAAGGAGTCACCGCACAGACTCCCAGGGGCTGGGGGCAAAGATGTATCCTCTGCAGGTGACTGTTGTCCACTGAGCAGCAGCGTCAGATGTGCCACTGGACCCTGGTGGAGACCAGGGGCCTGACCCGGGACCCCAGGTGTGGGTGTGACCTGAGCCGACGGGAGGTGGGTTCAAGGAGGACTGGTTGTGGGCTAGGGATAACCAGTAACTGCCAGGTTTCCCCACGTTAATCTAACTTGAGGCGTGGGGCAGTGAGACGTCGCCGACGCCACTTGGCCTCCTGATCGCTGGCCCCTCCGTGCACCTGTCTGCTTCCTCCGTTCCCACTACTTGGCCGCTGTGAGCATTTGAGTTTCTGACGCCTGGCCTAGGACATTGTTTTAGAACGATCTGTTTGCTCATAAGTTCCTCCCACTGGGCTAGCACATAGCATGGTATTAGGCACTTAAAGTGTAAAACAAAAAAGTAGCCCGTCACAAGAAGCCAGGCCACCAGACTGCATGAGAGGAGGGTCCCTTTGCCTTCAGAAAGACTTAAAGCTGAGTCTCGCCCTAGCTGGTTTGGCTCAGTGGATAGAGGGTTGGCCTGCGGACTGAAGGGTCCTGGGTTCTAGTCCAATCGGGGCATGTACTTTGGTTGCAGGCACGTCCCCAGTGGGGGGTGAGCAGGAGGCAGCTGATCAATGTTTCTAACTCTCTCTCCCTCTCCCTCTCTGTAAAAAATCAGTAAAATATATATTTTTTTAAAAAGCTGAGTCTCCCCGGGCTGCCCAGTCTGGTTCTCAGCCTCCATGTCTGTAAAGTAAGGCAAAGGCATCTGTGCCAGCATCACCGAGAAGCTGCGACGAGCGCGTGCATTTAACGCTCAGGCACGACGCAGGGGTCCCGGCTCCTCCAGGAAGGAGGGCAGCGAACTGAAAGGGGTTTGGATGGAATTAGAAGGAAGACTTCCAAGAGCTGAACCTACATCTTACTGGCTCTGTGTGGTTAGGAGTGCTTAATAGGTATTTAGTAATGGTAATAACGACCATTTAGCTTTATGGAGTATCTTACAAGTTGTAAAAATACAGTGCCAGCCTGTCATCACAGATAATGGCCTGGATAGAGGAATGACAGGGGACCAAGCAGAGCCCACCGTCGCAGCGGCTGCCAGCAGACAGGACCGTGAGCACATTCACATTGTGGCGCAAACCCTTACCACCATCCATCTCCAGAACTTCATCTTCCCAATTGAAATTATCCATTCCAGTGGTTCGCAACCTTCTGGCCCTTTAAATACAGTTCCTCATGTTGTGATCCAACCATAACATTATTTTTGTTGCTACTTCATAACTGTAATGTTGCTACTGTTATGAATCGTAAATATCTGATATGCAGGAGGGTCTTAGGCGACCCCTGTGAAAGGGTCGTTCGACGGCCAAAGGGGTCGCGACCCACAGGTTGAGAACCGCTGCTACGCCCTTCCAGGGGCTGGGCTTGGGCCTGATGCATTCTCCTCCCTCCAGAGCCCCGCACAGGCCCTGGCCCTTTACGGTCAGGGAATGGCTTATTGAGTCGACCTGGGAGGTAAGGGGTTAGTCACGTGCTGCGATGAGCCGGGTCAGCCTGTCAGCCGTGGGAAGAAGCTGGAGACGTGCGGCAGCGCCTACTATGTGCCGCCTCTCTCACACTAGGCTCTTTTCAAGTCTAAAGCAGTTAACCTGCACAACTGGCCCTGTGGCGAGTACGGAGGCTCCATCTGGCAGATGAAGAGGGAGGCTGTGCCAGGTGAAGCCGCACCCCAAGGCTGTGACGCCACTGGGCAGACAAGCGGGGTTCAGACCAGCGCAGTTCTCCCAGCGCTGAGCTCTGGAACATCCAACATCACCGCAGTCACAGCAGCCCCGTGCGGTCAGCACTGCACCAGGTCAGGCCGAGCTCACCGGGCGGGCGCTGCGAGCTACTCGCCTGAGGAGCGGGCCTGGGCCCTGGAGCTGCCAGCCGGAGCCGGAGCCGGAGCCGGAGCCCGAGCCGGAGCCCGAGCCGGAGCCGGAGCCGGAGCCGGAGCCGGACAGGAGCGCGCTTCTCCCCGGAGGAGACGGGAACCGCGGGGGCATGCATGCGTTTGTGCTGCGAAAGCTCCCCGCTGGCGGCGGGTCATCGGCAGCAACAGCGGCGAGTGCATGAGAGGAGGAAGCGGGTCACCTCCGCCCGGCTCCCGGCCCAGGTCCTGGGCCAACGGGCAAGGCCCCGCCCGGACTCCCGCAGGAACGCGGGCAGCCCGGTGAGCCCCGGAAAAGCCAAGCTAACTTGGCCTTGGGCCCAAGTAAAGCTCTGGGAAGGAGTGTACTTGTGAAAAGAGAAAAGCCAAGCGCTGACCCACTTTTCCTGACAGCTCTGCCTAGACACGTCCCCTGAAAGGAGATCTATTTCCAGCGCACAGGCCCACAGCACCCGCCTGGGTTGGACAGAGCGCGTGCAAGAGCCGCAGGGGCTGGAGGCCAGCATCTGCTAAAGGAACAGAAGTTCCGCTGGGCTTTTTCTTTCTTTTTTCTTAAAAAAAAAAAAGTTTTTATTGATCTCAGAGAGGAAGGGTGAGAGAGAGAGAGAAACATCAACGGTGAGAATCATCGATCAGCTGCCTCCTGCATGCCCCTCACTGAGGCGTCAAGGCTACAACCTAACCTGGGATCTAACCAGGACCTCCTGGTTCATAGGTTGATGCTCAATCACTGAGCCACACCAGCCGGGCCCTTAATACCTATATTAATCAATCGATTAAGAAGGAAAATTCCTGAGTCCATAGGCTCTAAAAATCAGAATTTTTTTTCTTCTTCATTGATTTATCAATTAAGATACTGGTGGTACACAATTGGCCAAAATATGATATATTAAATTTTGATAAGCATTAAATTAACATAAAGGTGTTATTAGAAATAAATCTCATGAAATAAATATTTAAACATTATTTTTTAAAAAATACATTTTATTGATTTTTTTACAGAGCGGAAGGGAGAGGGATGGAGAGTTAGAAACATTGATGAGAGAAACATTGATCAGCTGCCTCCTGCACACCCCCTACTGGAGATGTGCCTGCAACCAAGGTACATGCCCTTGACCGGAATCAAACCTGGGACCCTTCAGTCCGCAGGCTGATGCTCTATCCACTGAGCCAAACCGATTAGGGCTAAACATTAGTTTTATGGATCTGAAAATTATTTTTTTTCTTGAAAGAGAGAGATTGGGCACCAATACTATTTCTTTAGTTTTAGGTTTTTTGCTTTTTTAAAATATGTTTTTATTGATTTTTTTAGAGAGAGGAAGGGAGAGGGAGAGAGAGAGTGAAACATTGATGAGAGAGAGAAACATCAATCAGCTGCCTCCTGCACTGTCCCTATTGGGCAGCAAGCCCTGCAACCTGGGATTAAGAATTGAACCGGTGACCTCTTGGTACAAGGGACAACACCCAACCAATTGAGCCACACTGGCCGGGGCTCCAGTTTCAGGTTTCGTGTGTAAAGGCTGAGAACTTGGTTCACGTAAATGAGATGGGAATAGAAGAAACTGGGCTACAGCAGGTTCTGTAAAGTCTCAGAACTCCCATCAGACGATCAGGTGGTGGTACAGGTCCAAACTGAGTGAGTCACCAACGAACAGCTCAGCAGGTCTTCCTTCAATTTTACAGAAAGAACTGAAATGAGCTAATTTGGAAAATGATGTATTACCCCGTCTTTAGACTCATTCATGCCTTTAGTTTCAGGGTAGGACACCAAAGTTCAACATTTCTGGACAGTGCTACCAAAAGCTGGCAGATGGCCACGAAATGTCCTGCTGGTCTTTTGTGCAGAGGCTTCCCATTTTACCCAGTATGCTCAGAGGAAGCTGGGAAAATTAAAATATCGTTCATTCCAGTTACTTTTGGCAAGTTAAAAAATTACAGTCTCCAATAATATTTTGGAAAATATTAATGGAAGTAATTGTTTATGAGCCTGAAGAACGGTCATGAAAATGTTATAAAGTAACATGTTTACATGTATTTTTAAAAAAATATATTTTATTGATGCTTTACAGAGAGGAAAGGAGAGGGATAGAGAGTTAGAAACATCTATCAGCTGCCTCCTGCACACTCCCCACTGGGTACATGCCCGTAACCAAGGTACATTCCCCTGACCGGAACCGAACCTGGGACCCCCCAGTCCGCACGCCGATGCTCTGTTCACTGAGCCAAACCAGTCAGGGTTACATGTATTTTTTTAAAAAGCAAAATGAGCCTGGCTGCTGTGGCTCAGTGGTTGAGCATCGACCTATGAACCAGGTCACAGTTTGATTCCCTGTCAGGGCACAGGCCTGGGTTTCGGGTTTTGGGCTCGATTCCCAGTAGGGTGTGTGCAGGAGGCAGCCAATCAATGATTCTGTCTCATCATTGATGTTTTTATCCCTCTCTTCCCCTTCCTTCCTTCCTCCCTCCCTCCCTCCCTCCCTCCCTTCCTTTCTTCCTTCCTCTGAAATCAATGAAAACATATTTAAAAAAAAGATACACCAAATGTATAAATACAATTTGAATTATAACAACTTGATATGTTATATACAACATATTTCCAATTGGGTTACATATTATTTTATATGTAACATAAAATGTATAAAGTAATGTTATAATTATCTGAGTTCTCAAACCACCCAGTTCAAGAATTAAACCACTGCCAATTCTTTCAAATCTTTATTGTGAATTCCTTCCTAGCTTCAGTCTACTTTGGATTTTTCCAGAACTGACTGATCCAGACTCCTCTGACAACGTGACAAAATCCAAGGTTTTGGACACAATTTGAGACAATTAGATCCTAATTTAGGCCAGACTCTGGTTTTTCTAGAGTAGCTACTTAGCTTGTTCTGACATCTGGTGGCCATACTTGGCATTGCAGCTACTCATATATCCTCAGGATTACTCTTTTCTTTTTTTGAATTATTTTATTGAAACTTTATTTTGAAATGTAAAATCCGATTTTCTTAAATTGGACATATTATAACTTATCTTTACACAATTTATGGTTCTACAAGTGACTACCATGCATATGTGAGAACTCTTGAATATTAGTTGCTCACAGGTATGGGGTGTGTGTATTTTTCCTTTGTGAATTCAAATAAATGACAGGCGCTGAGGTTGATGCTAACAGGAGAAGAATAATCTGGATGGAGATTAATCTAGTGCTTCAGGCGATGCTCTGTGAAACAGGAAGCCTCTTTATTAATCTACAAAGGAAGGAAACCTAACATAGTAAGTAATACTTACTGACCACCTATTTTCTGCTGGACAAACACATTTTATTTCCCCCACAATGTCAAAGTGCATGGTGTTTTGTTTGAAATATAAGTAGTAAATGACAGTCATTACCATGCTGTTCGGTAATCATTCTTGAGATATCAGTGGATGTTAAATTCATTGGTGAAAGTGTGATGGAGACGAGGCTATATGTGTAATCTCACAGGAGCTTAAAAACCCGCAGTTACTTATTAATCACAATGGGAAAACAGTAACTTTACAGCGGAGAAGCTCCACTGACTCGACATTAGTAAAGTGATCAAAGTTAACATGACAAACAACGGCACAAACCAACACCTGGTGCCTCCTCAGATAATGCACTGAGGACTCACAGCACAGCTGTGGTGTTTTGCAAAAAATTACATAACCTGAACTAATCGTGAGAAAGTGCTAGGCAAACTCCAGTTGAGGAAAGTTCTACGAAATAGCTGACCTGTATTCTTCCAACATGTTAAAGTCATGCGAGACCAAAGACCGAGAAATTGTTCAAAAAAAAAAAAAAAAAAAAGGATACTAAAGAAAAGATGACAACTAATTGCAGTGTGTGATCCTGGGCAGGGAGAAAACAGCTGCTATAAAATACATAATTGGGGTATCTATCGAATGGTAAAACAAATGAAACAAAAATGTAAATAATTGGTGAGTATGGATAAAGGGCATATGGGAATTCTTTTTACAATTCGTGTCAGTTTTCTTTTTTTTTTTTTTAAATTAAATCTTTATTGTTCAGATTATTACATTTGTTCCTCTTTTTTCCCCCCCCATAACTCCCCTCCTCCCAGTTCCCGCCCCACCCTCCGCCCTCACTCCCCACCCACTGTCCTCATCCATAGGTGCACTATTTTTGTCCAGTCTCTTCCCGCATCTCCCACACCCCTTTCCCCCCCAGGAATAGTCAGTCCATTCCCTTTCTATGTCCCTGATTCTATTATAATCAACAGTTCATTCTGTTCATCAGATTATTTATTCACTTGATTCTTAGATTCACTTGTTGATAGATGCATATTTGTTGTTCATAATTTGTATCTTTACCTTTTTCTTCCTCTTCCCCTTCTTAAAGGATACCTTTCAGCATTTCATATAATCCTGGTTTGGTGGTGATGAACTCCTTTAGCTTTTCCTTATCTGTGAAGCTCTTTATCTGACCTTCAATTCTGAATGATAGCTTTGCTGGATAAAGTAATCTTGGTTGTAGGTTCTTGGTATTCATCACTTTGAATATTTCTTGCCACTCCCTTCTGGCCTGCAAAGTTTCTGTTGAGAAATCAGCTGACAGTCGTATGGGTATTCCCTTGTAGGTAACTGAGTTTCTTTCTCTTGCTGTTTTTAAGATTCTCTCTTTATCTTTTGCTCTTGGCATTTTAATTATGATGTGTCTTGGTGTGGTCCTCTTTGGATTCCTTTTGTTTGGGGTTCTCCGCGCTTCTTGGACCTGTAAGTCCATTTCTTTCACCAGGTGGGGGAAGTTTTCTGTCATTATTTCTTCAAATAGGTTTTCAATATCTTGCTCTCTCTCATCTTCTGGCACCCCTATAATTCTGATGTTGGTATGCTTGAAGCTGTCCCAGAGGCTCCTTACACTATCCTCGCATTTTTGGATTCTTTTTTCATTTTGCTTTTCCGGTTGGGTGTTTTTTGCTTCCTCGCATTTCAAATCATTGACTTGATTCTTGCGCTCCTCTGGTCTGCTGTCGGGAGTCTGTATAATATTCGTTATTTCAGTCCGTGTATGCTTAATTTCTAGTTGGTTCCCCAATATAAGATCGAGGGTCTTATTAGTTTTCTTGTAGATCTCATTAAGTTTATCGGCGGCTTCTAAACAGTTCTTGAGAGACCTTAAAAGTGTGGTTCTGAACTCTATATCTTCCATTGACAATTTTGTCCTGTTTCTTTGTCTCCGCATTTTGTTATGCTTCCTTGGTGCACCCCCTAGTGGTCTTTGTTCGCAGTCTTATAGTTAAATCTTGATTGTAGCTAATTCCAGGGAGGGTTTGACCTCCAGGCCAAGTGGCTATGAGAATCAGCTGTGTCAGCAGTGAGAGCACTTCTGTCCTCTAGGGAGGTGCTAATCTGGCATTTGCCTGAGGCTATCCGGCAAATGCCTGTGTGCAGGGCTTGGGCGGGGCGGGTCGCACAGGATCAACAGGGTGGGCCGGAGAGAGCAGTTATGGCGGCTCTCAGTCCTGTCCCCAGGGGCTCTGCCTCTCTGAGTCCCAGCACCCGCTGCAAAGCTCAGAGAGAAAGCTTCACTCGCTCTGACTGAAGCCAGACAGTCCCGCTTCTCCCGTTTGAGTCTGGGTCCCTAAAGACTCGCCCGGATCTGGAGCTCAGAGTCTGCGACTCCCTCCCGATTGAAAACGCCAACCGCACCCTCCGCCGCCAGCCCGCTCCGCGCACTCCGCACCTCAGAATTTGACTTCAGCACTGCGCCTCCTCTGAGTGTCCGTATGCGTTTCTCTTTCCTCCTAGTTGTAGGACTTCCACTCAGCCGGCGTTCCTGTGGTTCTGGGTGATGTCCCTTCCGTTTTTTGGTTTCACTTTTGAAGTAGTTGTTCAAAGCAGCAAACTCCGGCGTTAACCTATGCCGCCATCTTGGTTCTCCCTCGTGTCAGTTTTCTGTTTGAAATTATATACATAAAAAAGTTAAACCAAAAAATTGTTTCCAAAAGTAACAAGCTCTTTGAGGATAAAGAACTGGTCTCTTAAAAAAAAAATGACTTGCCCTGACCGGTTTGGCTTAGGGGATAGAGCATCAGCCTGTGGACTCAAGGGTCCCAGGTTTGATTCCGGTCAAGGGCATGTACCTTGGTTGCGGGCACATCCCCAGTGGGGAGTGTGCAGGAGGCAGCTGATCGATGTTTCTCTCTCATCGATGTTTCTAACTCTCTCTCCCTCTCTGTAAAAAATCAATAAAATATATTTTTTTAAAAAATGACTTATTTTTCCTTATGATAGCAATGTATGTATGCCTTTTAAAGAAAAAAAACTAGGAAATATTTAGTGAAAAGAAGACAGATCGTCCATCACCCACACTTCTGTCCCAGAACAACAGCTGCCTGGGAAGATGGGACGGAACCACGTGCCATTTCAGCACCACGTCAAGGAGCAGGAATGTGCTCGTTGGACCTTCCGGGCTGAAGGAACAATGTAGAAAAGACGAGGAAGCGCGGAGGAGCGCGGCTTAGGGAAAAATGAGAAAAGAGCCGCGGGTTTGCTTTGAGATCGGGAAGCTGGGGAGAGAAAATCGACCCGATGAGCAGGGGGTAGTACGTCCATAGAGGGGGTCGGGGGACCAGCGGCCTGGATGGGGCGACCTGCGCAGGTCCAATCCCCACCCCCAACCCCCGTGTCCTTGACCACAATGCCTGGCACGAGGCCGGAGTCTGACACACACTTCTGGGCTGGATAACGGGGTGCACACCCGTAGGCGCTGGTCCCCGCCCACCCGGGGGCGGGTGTAGCAGCGACTCCGCCCCGCGCCAGCGACCTCGGGCTGCTGACGCACTTGGGACGCAGGCCGGAGGCTCGGTTTCCAGGGCAACAAGCGCGGGGCCTTGTACTTCCGCTCGCTCTTGTGCGTCACTTCCGGTCCCTCGCGGCTGGTCTCACCCTGTGTGTGGAAGGGTTCCGATGGGAACCGTCTCCCCTCGGCTTGTGGGGCGTCGTCGTGGGATGACGTTACCAAAATAAGTCTCAGTTCTGCGGGGGGAGTTGGCGGGGGAGGCAGTGGAGCGCAGCTGTCTACCAGGCAACCACTTTCAAACCCGCCCCTGGCGCCGCGGGGAAAGGACGCCTCGGCGACGCCGGCCCTGGAGCATGCGCACTCTCACCGAGGCCGCCTCCGGAAGGCAATGTCCGGGATTTCCGCGCAGCTGGAGGGAAGGCAGAGGGGCGGGGCGTCGGGGAGGGGCGGGGCGGGCGGGCGAGGGCGTTGATTGGCCGGTTAGGAGCCCAGCTTGTGGAGCCGCAATGAGACCCCCGAGGCGGGCTCAGAAGTTTCATTCATTCGTTCATTCACCGTATGGGTTGATTCACGCTCCTTTCGCGGAGCTCCCGCTGTGTCCGAGTTTGTGCCAGGCGCTGGGACTCAGAGATGAGTCGGACTCCAGGAGTCCACCTGTTGGCTGACACTGCCGTCTCTCCTCTCTTCCCGTGCAACCTCATCGCCTCTTTCCCACTCAAGTCTGGTGTGATGGGGTTCCTGTACAGGGAGGACCTTCCCCGAAGGCCCCCCATCTGCGAAAGCAGCAGCTGAGCACTAGAAGGCCCGAGGCGGAATCCTGGCGAGGCGCTCAATTCCTGAGCCACTTCCATCACTTTGCACTCGTGTCTGAAGGAAGAATAGAGTCATTCGCGAGGTTTAAACTGAGCTTTGGCGCTTATCTTGGGGTTGACTCCTACCCTTGTCCCTCATGAGCGTGTGGGACTTTGGACCATTGAGGGGAGGCCTCTGGCTGTCCAGCTCTGGCTGCGACTCGAGTCTGAGTTATTCTAAGAGGAAGGATTGAGTAAACCAAAACATAACTTTTGGCTCCAGATCTAAGGGCACCCTCTCCAACCAAGTAGTGGTAATAACATTGACTTGTAAATATCCATTGTCTGGTTCCTGTGTCTTATTTCTCAATTATTCCACACGTGGGAAGGGAAAAAAGTGTAAGTCCCCTTACCTTAGAACAGCCTCCCTTAGAGCGCCATTGTGAGGGTGGGATGAGAAATTCGTGCCAAGCACATTGCACACGACCTGCCAGGTAAAGGGTAGCCACCCCGATTGTATCATTTTGAGGGGTGAATGTGAAAGAACTGCTCACGCGCCTGGTTCTTAGTGGTGCTAAATAAATGGAGTTCATGAAGGACTCTCTTTGCTCTTGGCTTGGGAGCTAGGAGCCCAGGAGAGACTTGGCACCAAGTGGTCAGGAGAGCCAGCCCTACGACGTGGAAAGGAGCAAGGGAGCCTTTGTCATACTCCTGAGAGGTCCCGCGAGCTGATGGGTTTTGCCCAGTGTCAGGTGACCATATCACCCAACCAGACCTCTTCAGCCAGGACAACAGCCACACACTGGGACTGTCCCAGGCAAGTCAAGGTATATGATCATCCTAGCGGCTAGCCCAAAGCCGCACGAGCAGCTTGGGACGGAACCGGGACGGAACTTAGACCTGCCGCTGTCTGTCTCCAAAGCCTTTCCCATGCTGGATGTTATTTAGCACCAATAACAGCCGTGTGAAGGGATGACGCCCACAGTGAGAGGAGGAGCGGGCGCTCCGACCTGCGCTGCCGACTCGGCTCAGGGATGCTGTTCAGCTCTGGGCGCCGGCCCTCAACTCGGAGACTCACGGCTGGTTGTTTGGGGGAAGCAGACTCGGTCTCATTTCACAGGGCCCGTGTCGTGCCGCTGTCCCCCTCTGGGAGGACATGGGCAGCGGGGCTCCTGGTGTTGGTGTGAGGGGTTAGACCTGATGATTTCAGAGGCTCCTTCCCTACTTTACGTGTGTGTCTTCAAACTCCTTGAGAGCAGGTTTGGTGTATTCTTTGAATTCTCTACATTCAGGAAATGTTAAAGCTACAATAGGAACACAACACCAGGAGCCAGACAGCCCTGGGACGGGGCTGGACACCCTCATTTGCTGGCTTGGGGGCCGTGTGGCGAGCCCTTACATTTTCTGAGCTTCGTTTTCTCACTGGTGAATGCAGATTAGTTGGCTCCCTCCCTCCCCCACAGGTTGAGCTGGAACAACAAAATGGTGTAAGCGTACATTGTAAATAGAGGCGTGCTGCACAAATAGCAATGTGCCCGTTGCCGGCTTTCAATGTTGCTTCCAAATTGCTTGTCTTATCCATTTATAGACAGAAGAACAAAAAGGCCGTGGAAAGAGATCCCAAAATAGCAGCCACTTGTGTGACTCCAGCCCCGTGGTGTCCTTTCCAGACCTCTTTTTTTAAACAAAGACTGGCTCCCTTCCATGTCTGTTTTCTATGCTCTAGGACCGTCAACCTGCACGCTTACCACCACGGAGCAGCTTTGTGTGGTGTCCTAGAGGCCTTCTCTGTGGGGAGCGGCTACAGCGTTTGGACAGGTTCAAGCCTCGGACTAATGAGAGGGCACGGTCCTCTCGTGGCAAAGCCGCGTGCAAGTCCCAGCACAATGATAGCCAAAGGCTATATAGTAGTTGTAAGCTTGACCTTATGGTCCGAACCTGTGGTCCCAGGTGGCTGAGTGATAGGGGCTGCGGGAGGTGCAGCAAGTGCTGCCAAAACAAAGCTTGATGGAGTTCAGGTGCATGTAATTGAGTAGATCCGAAACCCCTGAGAACATTGTAAACATCTTGACCATGCCCTGACTTTGCCTCGTGGAACCTGCTATAAAATAGAGACTCGCCTTGCAGGCGGTGGTACTGTCTCTCCATCCGAGAGCAGCGTCCCACCTGGCCCTAGCTAGCTTCATTCTTTTGTCTGTCTTCTTTAATCCTTCCCCACCCCCTCAGGTTCACCCCTGGCCATGCTGAGCGCAGCACACTTCTCCCTCAGCTCCTGGGAGCCTCTGTTGGAAACCCTTGCTGGCTGGCTGGCTGGCTGGCAGGCAGGCACACTGGACATCCACTCCACTTGGTTGCCCTGAAGATGTGTTCTGTTGATAACTCATTCCTACTCCTCGGAAAACAATTCTATAAAAACTCAATTGGTTTTCCACTGGCTCTGGGCAGGGATGAGGGAGAGCACATGGTTATTTTATAAAAAATACTAGAGGCCCGATGCACCAAATTCGTGCACGAGTAGGCCTTCCTTTCCTAGCTGCTGGCACTGGCTTCCCTCTGGCACCTGGGACCCGGGCTTCCCTCACAGCCCAGGCTTCATCCATAAGGGTCCTCTGGAAGGACTTCCAGTCTAATTAGCATATTATGCTTTTATTATTATAGATGAACAATAAAATAAGTCATAAAACAGCACTGGGCACATAGGAGAGAGTCAATAAATGCTTGTGGCTTAAAGCACAGTGAGGGCTCAGGTACTTTTCCCATGGCTGCTGTATTTGCTGAGAGAACCAAGCCTGTCCTCCACTATATGCTTTTTATTTTTTTAAAAAAATATTTTT
Organism: Myotis myotis; assembly: GCF_014108235.1. Taxonomy (NCBI): domain Eukaryota; kingdom Metazoa; phylum Chordata; class Mammalia; order Chiroptera; family Vespertilionidae; genus Myotis; species Myotis myotis. The sequence continues at coordinate 990,835 of NW_023416320.1, forward strand.
ATTGATTTCAGAGAGGAAGGGAGAGAGAGAGAGAGAGAGAGAGAGAGAGAGAGAGAGAGAGAGAGAGGAGAGAGAGAGAGAAACATTGGCGATGAGAGAGCATCATCCATTGGCTGCCTCCTGCTTGCCCCCACAGTGGGGATCAAGTCTGTAACAGTGGCATGTGCCCTCACCGGAATCGCCTTCATAGGACCACTGAGCCACTCCAGCTGGGCTCCATTACACCGTATATTTTAATTAAAAAAGAAACACATGCCTATGGTAAAAAAAAAAAAAAAAATCAAACAGAACACAAAAAAAACCCCCACAGGGAGCGAGGTTCTTTCCAGTGCTCTGGACCTGGAGTTGCCTGTGTGTCCTTTCCAACATGCAATGCATGTTCCAACCTATATATGCAAATTCCTTTTAATAAAAAATTCATTTATTGATTGATTTTAGAGAGGGGAAGGGAGACAGATTGATTTGTTCTTCCACCCATCCATGCATTCATTGGTTGATTCTTGTATGTTCCCTGACTGGGGATCGAAACCCCAAGGAACTTAGCTCCCTGGCCAGGGCCTCCTTTGAAGATGTCTTTGTTTTTAACCTTGATGGGTTTAAGTCCCTAAGTGGCTTCTGCCTCTGGCTTGCAAGCTGGGCTCCTTGGCCCCGTAACCACGGACAGCTTTCCCACGCTCCCGGTGGGAAGCCTTGATGTGGATGGACAGTTAGGGCCCCCAGAGCCAGAGCAGTTTTACCCACGAGGGACGGGGCCAGCATAGGCACCCTGGCAGCCTGCACCGGGCCACCCCTGAGCCCGTGCCAAGGCTGTGCATGCCTCAGCTCCCCAGCCTGTAAAAGGGGAACCATGTGCGCTGGCGACAACGCGGAGGTGGAGTGCCTTAGGGAGTAGGAAGTGCGGGCGGGGATGCAGGACAGGCCCCTCCTTCCGTGCGCCCCCAGGAGCGGAAGCGGTTCTCGCCTCCTCCGCTTCTCCGCCCCTCCCCGGCCCTCTGGGTCCCTCCATCTGAGACATAGGACAAGGTCTCAAGGTCTGGGCTGCTCTTAGGCAATGCCATTCTTGCCGAATACTAAAATGTAGCACAGTATTTCACAGGTGAGCTTGGCCTGAACCACCGTGGGATACGTTTAAGCCAACTGCAAATAAGTAAATAAACGAACCCATAAATAAAATTAATAGGTAATTATCCAAATCCGGAGCCAATTACAGAAAAAGACGTCAACACATGCCTAAACAAAGTAGTACTTGTGCACCCGCGGCCTCCTTTACGTCCAAGTACAAACAAGAGCTTTTCCTTTTAACCAGACTAGCGTCCCTTCGGCTCAGACACTCCAAGCCTGGAGGCCCTTGTGGTCGCTACACTGGCGCCCTTCCCCCCTCCTCTCCACCGTCCTCCCGGCTCTTCCCCGGGGTCTGCATCCTCCCTGTCCCTCCCCACCCCTCCCCACCCCTCCCCGCCCTCGCCCCGCCCCTTTCCCGCCCCGCCCCCTCCAGACGTCTCTTCTAAAACCCGGGGCGGATCACGGCCCGGAAGGCGCGCATGCGCAGGAGCGTGCCGGGCCGGCCCCGCCCCCCAAGTCGGAAGCTGCCGCTCAGAGCGCGGCCCGGCTGCTCGGCCGCCGCCCGCTGCTTGGCCCGGGCTCTCGGGCTCGGCCCAGGGCGCCCCGCTGTGTAAGTGCAGGGCGGGTGGGGCGGGGCCCCGGGGGCGGCGGGGGGCTGTCCCCGTGTGGCGGCGGCGGTGCCAGGCAGCGTCCCGCGGGGGTCGCCTCAGCCGCCTGCCGGCCGCCCCGGGGTCCTGATGCACCTGTGGCGGCGGGTCCCCCGTCCCGGGGCTCGTCCCCACCTGCCCAGGACCCGCCCCACTCCGCAGTGCCGCCCCTTCCCCTCCCGCTTCCCTCCAGCCCACGACTCGGGCCCGGCGGGGTCTGGGGAACCCCGGTGTGTGTGTTGGGGTCTGGGGAACCCCGGTGTGTGTGGAAGTGTGGGGACCCGGTGCGTGTGGAAGTGTGGGGACCCCCGGTGTGTGTGGAAGTGTGGGGACCCCGGGTGTGTGTGGAAGTGTGGGGACCCCGGGTGTGTGTGGAAGTGTGGGGACCCCCGGTGTGTGTGGAAGTGTGGGGACCCCGGGTGTGTGTGGAAGTGTGGGGACCCGGGTGTGTGTGGAAGTGTGGGGACCCGGGTGTGTGTGGAAGTGTGGGGACCCCCGGTGTGTGTGGAAGTGTGGGGACCCGGGTGTGTGTGGAAGTGTGGGGACCCCCGGTGCGTGTGGAAGTGTGGGGACCCGGGTGTGTGTGGAAGTGTGGGGACCCCCGGTGCGTGTGGAAGTGTGGGGACCCGGGTGTGTGTGGAAGTGTGGGGACCCCCGGTGTGTGTGGAAGTGTGGGGACCCGGGTGTGTGTGGAAGTGTGGGGACCCGGTGTGTGTGGAAGTGTGGGGACCCGGTGTGTGTGGAAGTGTGGGGACCCGGGTGTGTGTGGAAGTGTGGGGACCCGGTGCGTGTGGAAGTGTGGGGACCCGGTGCGTGTGGAAGTGTGGGGACCCGGTGTGTGTGGAAGTGTGGGGACCCCCGGTGTGTGTGGAAGTGTGGGGACCCGGGTGTGTGTGGAAGTGTGGGGACCCGGGTGTGTGTGGAAGTGTGGGGACCCGGTGCGTGTGGAAGTGTGGGGACCCGGTGCGTGTGGAAGTGTGGGGACCCGGTGCGTGTGGAAGTGTGGGGACCCGGGTGTGTGTGGAAGTGTGGGGACCCGGTTGTGTGTGGAAGTGTGGGGACCCCCGGTGTGTGTGGAAGTGTGGGGACCCGGGTGCGTGTGGAAGTGTGGGGATCCGGGTGCGTGTGGAAGTGTGGGGACCCGGGTGCGTGTGGAAGTGTGGGGACCCGGGTGTGTGTGGGGACCCGGGTGTGTGTGGAAGTGTGGGGACCCGGGTGTGTGTGGAAGTGTGGGGACCCGGGTGTGTGTGGAAGTGTGGGGACCCGGGTGTGTGTGGAAGTGTGGGGACCCGGGTGTGTGTGGAAGTGTGGGGACCCGGGTGTGTGTGGAAGTGTGGGGACCCCGGGTGTGTGTGGAAGTGTGGGGACCCGGGTGTGTGTGGAAGTGTGGGGACCCGGTGTGTGTGGAAGTGTGGGGACCCGGGTGTGTGTGGAAGTGTGGGGACCCGGTGTGTGTGGAAGTGTGGGGACCCCCGGTGTGTGTGGAAGTGTGGGGACCCGGTGCGTGTGGAAGTGTGGGGACCCGGTGCGTGTGGAAGTGTGGGGACCCGGTGCGTGTGGAAGTGTGGGGACCCGGTGCGTGTGGAAGTGTGGGGACCCGGTGCGTGTGGAAGTGTGGGGACCCGGTGTGTGTGGAAGTGTGGGGACCCGGGTGTGTGTGGAAGTGTGGGGACCCGGTGCGTGTGGAAGTGTGGGGACCCGGTGCGTGTGGAAGTGTGGGGACCCGGGTGTGTGTGGAAGTGTGGGGACCCGGTTGTGTGTGGAAGTGTGGGGACCCCCGGTGCGTGTGGAAGTGTGGGGACCCGGGTGCGTGTGGAAGTGTGGGGACCCGGGTGCGTGTGGAAGTGTGGGGACCCGGGTGCGTGTGGAAGTGTGGGGACCCGGGTGCGTGTGGAAGTGTGGGGACCCGGGTGTGTGTGGGGACCCGGGTGTGTGTGGAAGTGTGGGGACCCGGGTGTGTGTGGAAGTGTGGGGACCCGGTGTGTGTGGAAGTGTGGGGACCCGGTGTGTGTGGAAGTGTGGGGACCCCCGGTGTGTGTGGAAGTGTGGGGTCCCGGGTGTGTGTGGAAGTGTGGGGACCCGGTGTGTGTGGAAGTGTGGGGACCCGGGTGTGTGTGGAAGTGTGGGGACCCGGTGTGTGTGGAAGTGTGGGGACCCCCGGTGTGTGTGGAAGTGTGGGGACCCGGGTGTGTGTGGAAGTGTGGGGACCCGGGTGTGTGTGGAAGTGTGGGGACCCGGGTGCGTGTGGAAGTGTGGGGACCCGGGTGTGTGTGGAAGTGTGGGGACCCGGGTGTGTGTGGAAGTGTGGGGACCCCCGGTGTGTGTGGAAGTGTGGGGTCCCGGGTGTGTGTGGAAGTGTGTGGACCCGGGTGTGTGTGGAAGTGTGGGGACCCGGTGTGTGTGGAAGTGTGGGGACCCGGTGTGTGTGGAAGTGTGGGGACCCGGGTGTGTGTGGAAGTGTGGGGACCCCCGGTGCGTGTGGAAGTGTGGGGACCCGGGTGTGTGTGGAAGTGTGGGGACCCCCGGTGTGTGTGGAAGTGTGGGGACCCGGGTGTGTGTGGAAGTGTGGGGACCCGGTGCGTGTGGAAGTGTGGGGACCCGGTGCGTGTGGAAGTGTGGGGACCCGGTGCGTGTGGAATTGTGGGGACCCGGTGCGTGTGGAAGTGTGGGGACCCGGGTGTGTGTGGAAGTGTGGGGACCCCCGGTGTGTGTGGAAGTGTGGGGACCCGGGTGTGTGTGGAAGTGTGGGGACCCGGGTGTGTGTGGAAGTGTGGGGACCCGGGTGCGTGTGGAAGTGTGGGGACCCGGGTGTGTGTGGGGACCCGGGTGTGTGTGGAAGTGTGGGGACCCGGTGTGTGTGGAAGTGTGGGGACCCGGTGTGTGTGGAAGTGTGGGGACCCGGGTGTGTGTGGAAGTGTGGGGACCCCGGTGTGTGTGGAAGTGTGGGGACCCGGTGTGTGTGGAAGTGTGGGGACCCGGGTGTGTGTGGAAGTGTGGGGACCCCCGGTGCGTGTGGAAGTGTGGGGACCCCCGGTGTCCCCACTGGGAGGGGCGTCGCAGGCTCCCTCCTGCTTGATGCCGACCCCGGGCCTTTCTGCTGGGCGCCCGGGGGCTGCGCCACAGGTCATGGCCCGGCTCACCCTGCAGAGCCGGAGCCGGCCGCTCGGGTCCATGAGCGGAGGGCAGGCCCCTGACAGCCTGCAGGTCCAGCTACAGTCAGGCCCTGCAGTGCCCGCGGGCAGGTGCCAGGCGAGGTCTGTGTGCCCTGGGGGCAGGTGCCAGGAAGCCCCAGGCGAGGTCTGCATGCCCTCAGGGCAGGTGCTGGCGCCCTGACACTTCGGCCTCTGGGAGCCCCAGGCGAGGTCTGGTTCGAGGTCTGGTTGGTCTTGTTTGTGTTCCTCAAATTGTGTGGCAGACTCAGCGTCTAGGGCAGCGGTTCTCAACCTGTGGGTCGCGACCCCTTTGGCGGTCGAACGACCCTTTCACAGGGGTCGCCTACGACCATCCTGCATATCAGATATTTACATGACGATTCATCACAGTGGCAACATGACAGCTATGAAGTAGCAACGAAAATAATGTTATGGTTGGGTCACCATATGAGGAGCTGTATTTAAAGGGCCAGAAGGTTGAGAACCACTGGTATAGAGGGAAGAGTGGTGTCAAGAAAGATAGTTTTCAGCCCTAACCGGTGTGGCTCAGTGGATAGAGCGTCGGCCTGCGGACTGAAGGGTCCCAGGTTCGATTCTGGTCAAGGGCATGTACCTTGGTTGTGGGCACATCCCCATTAGGGGTGTGCAGGAGGCAGCTGGTTGATGTTTCTAACTCTTTATCCCTCTCCCTTCCTTTCTGTGAAAAATCAATAAAACATAAAAAAAAAAGAGAGACTCTACTCTTTAAAAAAAAAAAGATAGTTTTCAGATAACAGCTGTCCTGAGAGAGTGTTCACATGCCGTAAAATCCACCCATGTAAAGGGAACACGTTTCACTGTCGTCACTGTCGGGCAGCATGGTTATCCCAGAACATCTCATCACTCAGGAGGAAGTCCCCTACCGTGGGCCGTCACGCCTTCCCTCTGCTGCCCAGCAGCCGCGGGGTTACCTCCTGTCTATGGATTTGCATTTTTGGGGCATCCTATATAATAAAAGCATAGTATGCAGATTTCGTGCACAGGGCCTCTGGTTTCATATAAATGGAATCAGGATATGCGGCCTCTCGTGATTGGCTTCTCTCACAATATTTTCAAGGGTCATGATGTTGCAGGTGTATCTGTACTTCGTTTCTTTTTATCGCTGAGTGACACTGTGTGGGCAGACTGTTTTCTTAAACAGTTTTATATTTTTATATTTTAAAAAAATATATTTTATTGATTTTTTTACAGAGAGGAAGGGAGAGGGATAGAGAGTTAGAAACATCGATCAGTTGCCTCCTACACACCTCCTACCGGGGATGTGCCCACAACCAAGGTACGTGCCCTTGACCGGAATCGAACCTGGGACCTTTCAGTCCGCAGGCCGACGCTCTATCCACTGAGCCACACCAGTCAGCGCCAGACTGCTTCCTTTATCAGCTGATGGATGCTCTTGCAGTTTCCACTTTTTGGCTTTTATGAATAATCCTGCTACAAACATTTGTGAGCTAGTTTTTGTGTGGATATAGGTTTTTCAAATCTCTTTGGTATGTACCTAGGAGTAGAATTGCTTGTTATATGGTAACTACTTAACTTTTTGAGGAACTACAAAGGTGAAGAATATATATATATATATGTTTTCATTGATTTCAGAGAGATGAAGGGAAGGGGAGAGGGAGGTAGAAACATCAATGATGATAGAGAATCATTGATCGGCTGCCTCCTGCACGCCCCCTACTGGGCATGTGCCTTGACTGGGAATTGAACTATGACCTCCTGGCTCATAGGTCAATGTTCAACCACTGAGCCCCACTGGCTGGGTGAGAAATATATTTTTAGTTTTATTATTTCTTTTTAATCCTCACCTGATATTTTTTCCATTGCTTTTTAGAGAGAGTGGAAGGGAGAGGGAGAGACACCGATGTGAGAGAGACACATGGATTGGTTGCCTTGCGCGATGCCCCCGATCAGGGCCGGGAGCCTGCAGCTGAAGTATGTGCCCTTCACGTGAATTGAACCCAGGACCCTTTAGTCCGCAGGCCTGTGCTCTCTCCACTGAGCAGAACCGGCAGCAGGCGCAGCAGGGCCAGGATGAGCGGCAGTGGAGCTGCACCGGCCCGGCGGGGCTCCTCCCTGGCCGCCTGCCACCTCGGCACTGCTACATCCCCCGGGGGCCCCAAATTGCGAGAGGGCGCAGGCCAGGCTGAGGGGCACCGTTTCGTCTCAGTGTCTTTTTTGATTTTTTTATTTTTATTGATTTCAGAGAGGAAGGGAGAGGGAGGGAGAGAGAGAGAGAAACATCAGTGATGAGAGAGAATCATTGATCGGCTGCCTCCTGCACATCCCCTACTGGGGATCAAGCCTACAACCCAGGCATGTGCCCTTGGCCGGAATCGAATCCGGGACCCTTCAGTCCGCAGGCCAGCGCTCCATCCACTGAGCCAAACCAGCCAGGGCCATCTCAGTATCTTTTTTTTTTTTTTTTTTTATATATATATATTTTTTTTTAATTAAATCTTTATTGTTCAGATTATTACATTTGTTCCTCTTTTTTTCCCCCCCATAACTCCCCTCCTCCCAGTTCCCGCCCCACCCTCCGCCCTCACTCCCCACCCACTGTCCTCATCCATAGGTGCACGATTTTTGTCCAGTCTCTTCCCGCATCTCCCACACCCCTTTCCCCCCCAGGAATAGTCAGTCCATTCCCTTTCTATGTCCCTGATTCTATTTGTAATCACCAGTTCATTCTGTTCATCAGATTATTTATTCACTTGATTCTTAGATTCACTTGTTGATAGATGCATATTTGTTGTTCATAATTTGTATCTTTACCTTTTTCTTCCTCTTCCTCTTCTTAAAGGATACCTTTCAGCATTTCATATAATCCTGGTTTGGTGGTGATGAACTCCTTTAGCTTTTCCTTATCTGTGAAGCTCTTTATCTGACCTTCAATTCTGAATGATAGCTTTGCTGGATAAAGTAATCTTGGTTGTAGGTTCTTGGTATTCATCACTTTGAATATTTCTTGCCACTCCCTTCTGGCCTGCAAAGTTTCTGTTGAGAAATCAGCTGACAGTCGTATGGGTATTCCCTTGTAGGTAACTGAGTTTCTTTCTCTTGCTGTTTTTAAGATTCTCTCTTTATCTTTTGCTCTTGGCATTTTAATTATGATGTGTCTTGGTGTGGTCCTCTTTGGATTCCTTTTGTTTGGGGTTCTCCGCGCTTCTTGGACCTGTAAGTCCATTTCTTTCACCAGGTGGGGGAAGTTTTCTGTCATTATTTCTTCAAATAGGTTTTCAATATCTTGCTCTCTCTCATCTTCTGGCACCCCTATAATTCTGATGTTGGTACGCTTGAAGCTGTCCCAGAGGCTCCTTACACTATCCTCGCATTTTTGGATTCTTTTTTCATTTTGCTTTTCCGGTTGGGTGTTTTTTGCTTCCTCGCATTTCAAATCATTGACTTGATTCTTGCGCTCCTCTGGTCTGCTGTCGGGAGTCTGTATAATATTCGTTATTTCAGTCCGTGTATGCTTAATTTCTAGTTGGTTCCCCAATATAAGATCGAGGGTCTTATTAGTTTTCTCATAGATCTCATTAAGTTTATCGGCAGCTTCTAAACAGTTCTTGAGAGACCTTAAAAGTGTGGTTCTGAACTCTATATCTTCCATTGACAATTTTGTCCTGTTTCTTTGTCTCCGCATTTTGTTATGCTTCCTTGGTGCACCCCCTAGTGGTCTTTGTTCGCAGTCTTATAGTTAAATCTTGATTGTTGTAGTTAATTCCAGGGAGGGTTTGACCTCCAGGCCAAGTGGCTATGAGAATCAGCTGTGTCAGCAGTGAGAGAACTTCTGTCCTCTAGGGAGGTGCTAATCTGGCGTTTGCCTGAGGCTATCCAACAAATGCCTGTGTGCAGGGCTTGGGCGGGGCGGGTCGCACAGGATCAACAGGGTGGGCCGGAGAGAGCAGTTATGGCGGCTCTCAGTCCTGTCCCCAGGGGCTCTGCCTCTCTGAGTCCCAGCACCCGCTGCAAAACTCAGAGAGAAAGCTGCACTCACTCTGACCGAAGCCAGACAGTCCCGCTTTTCCCGTTTGAGTCTGGGTCCCTAAAGACTCGCCCGGATCTGGAGCTCAGAGTCTGGGACTCCCTCCCGATTGAAAACGCCAACCGCACCCTCCGCCGCCAGCCCGCTCCGCGCACTCCGCACCTCAGGATTTGACTTCAGCACTGTGCCTCCTCTGAGTGTCCGTATGCGTTTCTCTTTCCTCCTAGTTGTAGGACTTCCACTCAGCCAGCGTTCCTGTGGTTCTGGGTGATGTCCCTTCCGTTTTTTGGTTTCACTTTTGAAGTAGTTGTTCAGAGCAGCAAACTCCGGCGTTAACCTATGCCGCCATCTTGGTTCTCCTCAGTATCTTTTTAAAAAATTAGAATTTTAATTTGGAGATGTGGTATGGATTTCTATGCATCTGTAAGAAATAACAGTGAGAGAGCCTTCAGACCCTGTGCCCAGTTCCCTCTGGTGGTGCCAGCCGGCCACACTCTGGTCCAGTATCAAAACCAGAGCGTCCACTCACTAGCCCTCTGAGGCTTGTGTGATTATCCTCATTTTTATTCATCATTTAACTGGGGTTTAGAGACGCAGACAGGCCTGCCCTTGGTCACCTGCATGGTTAGTGTAGAGTCAGGAGTTGATGGTGGTCTTCAGATTTCCTGGCATTTCCATTTCCATTGTGATAGTCTCTGGGAGGGGGCGGTATTCAGTTCATTTGGTCATTCATTCGCTCATTCATTCAACAAACACTTTGGAGTACCTTCTATGGGCCAGATACTTTCCTATGGGTAATCTAATTTAATTCTTCAGCAGTACTGCTAATATGTACTCTGGTTTCCTTTCGATATCCGACAGTATTGGCTCAGACAGGTTACGAAAGCTCTCCCAGGGCACCACCGTTTATAACGGAGGGATTGTAAATGTGTAGGACCCCTCTTTTTCTGTCAGGCAGTGTGCTGGGTATGTCACCTAGCAACCTTCCTGAGCCCAGATAGATTCTCATAAGGCAGGTTTTCTTTTCTTTTCTTTTTTTTTTTTTTTCCCCCAAGGCAGGTTTTCTTATCTCCATGATTTTGCAACTTAAGGAGCTTAGGCAGCCTGGAGTTCAAGTCCAGACCTTTGGATCCCACTGTGCTTCTTCTCACTGTATTCTCATTTGTTCCTTCCTTCATTCAGCAAACGTGCCTGAGCACTGACGGCACCAGTGCCTGGCCGGGCGGGAGCAGAAAATGAGGGGCAGCCCCTTTTCTGCAGGAGCTCGGGGCCCAGTCCAGGAGTGGGGGGACTGTGGTGGGAGCTGTGGCAGTCATCTGCAGAACTCGGGGGACACGCTGTATTCCATGGTTTCGCGTGGGGTGTACCCTGCCTCCCAGGTGGTCAGCGTCAGTCCCCATCCCTAAGCAGCCTTCACAACCAACCGCGTGCGCCTCAAAGTCTCCTTTCGTGTCTTCGGGCAGGGACTTCGCCATGAGCGTCCCGGACTACATGCAGTGCGCCGAGGACCACCAGACGCTCCTCGTGGTGGTGCAGCCCGTGGGGGTCGTCTCGGAAGAGAACTTCTTCCGGATCTACAAGAGGATCTGCTCCGTCAGCCAGATCAGCGTGCGGGACTCCCAGCGCGTGCTGTACATCCGCTACCGGCACCACTACCCGCCCGAGAACAACGAGTGGGGCGACTTCCAGACCCACCGCAAGGTCGTGGGCCTCGTCACCATCACCGACTGCTGCTCGGCCAAGGACTGGCCGCAGACCTTCGAGAAGTTCCATATGCAGAAGGAGATCTACGGCTCCACCCTCTACGACTCCAGGCTCTTCGTCTTCGGGCTGCAGGGGGAGATCGCTGAGCAGCCACGCACCGACGTGGCCTTCTACCCCAGCTACGAGGATTGCCCGGGCGTGGAGAAGAGGGTCGAGGACTTCATCGAGTCGCTCTTCATTGTGCTTGAGTCCAAGCGTCTGGACAGGGCCACCGACAAGTCCGGGGACAAGGTCCCCCTGCTCTGCGTCCCCTTCGAGAAGAAGGACTTTGTTGGCCTGGACACGGACAGTAGGTAAGTTCACCTGGAGGCCCGGGGTCCCGGCTGCGAGCCTGGGGGGCTTCCTGACACCCAGAAGGGACCCGGGTGGAACTTCATGGCAGAAAAGGGTAGAAAGGTGCAGTCCGTTCGTGTTTAGCCTTTTCAAAACGGGACAGCCTTTGCCTCAGGGAAATCCTCTTAGGGTTACTGTGCACACTGACTCCCCCTTTTCAGCCGCGTCCCCTAGTGGGACCCCCTGGAGCTGCTGTCCAGTACAGCGGCCAGAGCCCCTGTGGCTCTTGAGCACCAGGGAGGAGGCTAGTCTGAGCCGAGATGTGCTGTAAGAGAAATGCACATCAGCTTTGGAGACTTAGAACAGAGAAAAATAATGTGAAATACCTCATTAATGTTTTGATATTGACTACATGTCAGATTGATAATACTTTACATATATTAGGTTAATAAAATAAGTTATTAAATCAGTTTCAATACTTTACTTTTGCTTTTTACTTTTTTAAATGTGGCAACTAGAAAAGTTTACTCATGTGGCGCACATTGTATGCCTGTTGGACAGTGCTGCCCTAGAGCCCAGATGAAACTTACTTCTTCAGGGTCATCCGTGGTTATAGAGGAGAGGCCGAGTCTGGAGAGGTGGCAGAACCAGGTGCCATCTGAGCTGGAAGTGGACCCGTGTCTCCCGGTGCCCAGGCCGGGTATCGTGCATGGGTCAACCCCACTTTGCCACTTGGTAGCCACATTGTCAGACCCAGGATCTCAGGGACACCCCCAGGGACTTCCCAGAGGGCTCCTTACTCAGATGGGACTGTGTTTCCAGTGTCCGCAGAACAGGGAGTGTGGCTGGGGCAGAAGACCGGTCCTCAGGCTTTCCCTGCGGTTAAGTCGGTTAAGTCGACAGCTTCACTCTGCACTGGAATTGCAGATGAGCTCTTCTGGGCCCTTCCCTTCTCTCCCTCTCTCCTCTTTCCCGTTCTCTCTGTCTTCCTCTCTCCCTCTCTCCCTCTCTCCCTCTCTCCCTCTCTCCTTCTCTCCTTCTCTCCTTCTCTCTCACTCTCCCACTCTCCCTCTTCCCTCTTCTCTGTCTTCCCGGCTGCCATGGCAGCATCTGTCCAGCAGAGGACTAGATGCAAGCCAGGGCTCCCACTGCTTGCCAAGATGTGGCCCCTTTGCTAGGGGAGCTGGGGAGCCATGTGGCCTGGGCTTCCTGCCTTGGACACTCTGCGTCTTTCCTCCCTCCAATGTAGACTTCAGACGATGGTCTCGCAGGTGAGGAGTCACTGATATGTGCACACAGGCTAAGGCCTGCTGCAAATTGACGCTCAGTGTGTTTCTTGAATGGACCCTAAGGTCAAACACTGCCTTTCTGGTGGTTGCTAAGTTGGCAGAGAAAATGTCACAGAATTGAGAAAAAAATGGCCCAGGCCAGCTCTGCCAGTGAGAAGCGCAGATCAGCCCATCACGGCTGTGTGTGGTGCCTTGCAGGGTCTGGAGTAATTTTTACTTCCTCCCCGGACACGTTTATAAGGTCTGAGGGAAGGACAAGGCATGCCATACCCATGACGCATGCTGGATGGCAGGGGCCCTGTGATCATGTGCCAGCGCTCCCCTCCCACTCCTTGGAGCTGAGGGGCTGGTTTCGGAGTCTGGGCAGCTGTCGTGGGCAGAGCTGCTGAGCCTCTTGGGCTGTCAGATGGCTCATCCCTTATGGAATGGGGCTGCATAGCGCACAGGGTTCCCTGTCCTCCCCATGTCACCACAGCCTGCGGGTGGCAGGGACTGGCTTCTCCCCACTGCACAGGCCACTGGGTGACTTTTGCTTATCAACTTCTAGGCTTCGAGGCTGCAGACACACGGCCCGTCCTATTCTAACCGCTCTCCAAACACTCAGCGTCATTTGAACTCCAGTGGGATGCCAGTGATCCCCAATCAGACCCATCCCCTCTAGTCACTGGTAACCTGCTGTGGCGTCCACGGCTCCATAGTCACTCACCTTTACCACAATGCTTTGGGGCAGGATTGATACAAAGCGTAGAGGGGAGATGAGATAGGATTTCGTAGCCCAAAGGGACATGTCCAGGAGTAGGTCCCGCTTGGGTTTGGCGAACTGACCCCCTGATGGGCTTCCTGGAAGATGCCGCTAACTTCAGGCCCAGGCCCGCGGGAGCCCAGGAGTGGGTGGGTTTTACTTAGACATCGCGTGTCGTCGCGTGTGTCCCCAGCCTCCTCGGCGCCCGCCGTAAATTCAAATTCCTGTACATGGAGAGTCGTAGCTGCCAACGTTATTTTTGTTCTTGTGTGTTTCTAATTTTTGCTTGTTCCTCTTTCTTTTCCTTTTCTTTTCTCTCATACCGCCCTGTGAGTATGTTGTTGGGTCTGAAAAGGTAGGCTGGGAACATTCTGCTTGGAAAGTAGCTAGATTTCCATCCGTGCTGCCTCCTCCTCGCCTCCATCGCTTTCAGAACAAAACCTTGCTGCTGCCTTGACCCGTGTAGCATCCTGGTCATCCTTTTATTTTCTAAAATTTTATTAGCTGCTTTAGCATGTAACCCGCCGGTGTGTGGTCTCTGTTGAAATACTTGCTTTGGGGACCTTGTTGTTCTTACTTAGTATTTGTAACCAACGAGCCTGTATTAATTTTTTCATTCGTACGAGGAAGGGAGATGCTGTTTCCGGTGGCCGCGAGGGTTCTCTCCTGGGCTGCTTTCACCTAGAAGGTCGAGCGCCTTGCTTGATTCTGGCTTTTAACTGAGCGCATTTGGCACGTGGCTCTTGGCTGCGGCTGTGTGCATGGCGGGGTTTCGTGGCCACAGTCACCAGCAAAGGGACGCCGTTGGAGGAAGCGGCCCCTGGAGTTTCTCTTGCTTTCCCCTTGAGCATGCCAGGACTTCGCTTCGCCTTAGCAACCTACGAAGGGGCGGAGGCTCCTCGAAAGTCAACACCAGCCTTATGCCCCTTTCCGAGGGCGACTTTTCCAAGGGTCAGGAAGGTACGGCTGCTCGTATGCAGCCAGCTCATAGTCCTTGTGGATACCAGGACCTTTCATTGACCCTGGTGCCCACTCTCCAGCCAATAAGCGGTCAGAGCCAGACACGCGTTTCACCTTCTGTGGTTGTACGGCCCTTACCTGCTGCTGGTTGTACAGCCCTTACCTGCTGCAGCCTTTACCTTGAACCCTGTGTTGGCCGGAAGTGGCTGTTTCTGTGTGTGCTGAGGCTGATGTGTGTCACTGAGGGACATGTCCCGAAGGGACCATCTCTGGTGACCTAGGACTCATCCCACCCCGTGGGGAAAGGTTTTGCCACCACCGTGGCCAGGAGGCCTGGGCTCTTTAATGCTTTGGTCCAAGTGTGAGCACTTTCACCTCAATTGAGACAGGCTGCCTTCCTGCAAGATTCGGTCACATTCTGGGGCGGGGAGAACAAAGCACAAATAAGTGTAGCAGGTTCCAGAACTTGAAGCCGTGCGGCTTGGAAAATGCGTGGCGGGGATCCCGTGAGGGCTGGTCATGCCCCGGACCGCAGGGCCTTTGTGGTCACTCACCCGCTCCCAGGGGATCGGTGCGAGAGTAGCCTTGCTGGGTTCCTCCTTTCTCTCCAGCTCCCCCCATGCAGGTATGCCACAAGCCGAGGTCACTCCTAGCCTCAGGCCCCTCTCCTGCGCCACCTCCTGGCCCCCTGTGAGACTTAACGTGCTTTCCCTCAGTGACCGGGCGGGCGGGGGAGACCTCCCTCTCAGAGGGCGGTGGCTCCCACTCTGCGAGCGAGCCTGCAGTGTCCTGTGCTGGGAAGAGGGAATAATTTACTTTTTTTGAAGCGTTCAGGCAGAATGCTTTAAAGCAGATTTTACTCTATCAGGTTAGGAGTAAATTCCATTAAAAAATCAAGTCTAATTCAAAATCTCCTGTGGGTCAATATAATGGTAGTACTGGTAAACTCAGCCGCGTGTTACAAGTGGAGAATCATGTCACTATTGGGGGAAGAGAACTTGATTTTGGACACAGTTCTTTTCCTGATTAGAGCAGGAGAGCACGGCAGGTGAGGGAGCCCCGCACTGCCCTCAGGTGGGCGGGCGAAGCTTTGCGCCGGGCAGAGGGATCCACTTTCTCAGGGGGACAGGGAGCTGCGCCTGAAGTTGGGTGCCGTTTGTATGATTCTCCGTTATTTCGCATCAGGTGAAGATAAGCGTTCCTCTGCAGCGCATCACGTGGATCTCAGAGTGAGACGCTCGAACAGGTGCTCAATGAGCCTTTTCCCTGACAGCTCCAGTGGCGTGTGCACATTTGTGAGAATACTTGACTTTGGGGCCTGGGCTGTGATTAAAAAAAATGTTTTTATTGATTTTAGTTAGAGAGGAAGGGAGAGAGATAGAAACATTGGTGAGAGAGAAACATCAACATTGGTCGGCGGCCTCCTGAACGCCCCCCACGGGGGATCAAGCCTGCAACCTGGGCTCATGCCCTCATCGGGCATCGAATCAGTGACCTCTTGATGCATGGGATGATGCTCAACCAATTGAGCCACACTGGCCAGGCTGGGCTGTGATTTCACTCTTTCTCCTCCCTTCCTTCATCTCTCTTTCTCCTCTTCCCAAATGCCCTCCTAGAGGTCATGGTCTCAATGGAAGAGATGGAAGACACCCAGAGAGTAACTAGGCCGACCTGTTATGGAGGGCAGCCCAGCTGAGAGCTAGAGGGATTTCCAGGGAAGCTTTCCTGGTGGGAGAGGGCTCTGCATTGACTTTTCAAGATAAAGTCGGAGTGAGCCAGGTGAAGGGGCCGAGAGGGGGCTCAGGTGGCAGAGAAGGCTGCCAGCAGGGGTGACCTTGGGGAGCGGTGGTCCCGCCGCTGCTGTCTGGAGGAAGGAGTGGGGTGGGCAGGAGTGGCTGTGCGTACCTTTGCGACCCATCCATTCATTTGATTTTGAGTGTCTGGGGGAAGAAGGGTGGATACACAATATTAAGCAAAGCATGCTTGCCTTTTTGGAGCTTACAGATACCAGAAGGTGATTCAGCACAGAGTGTTCTAGGAACACGGCAGGGACTCCTAGCCCAGCGTGCGGAAGCTGGAGGCAGGGAAGGCTCGCTTGAGAAACTGACAGTCACACTGAGCCCTAAGGAGAGTGGGCAGCAGCGAGGTGGAAGGGTCAGGTCACAGGGGACCCCAGTACCTCAGTGTGGCTGTGAGGTGTGGGGAAGTAGTGAGAGGGGCTGGACCTGAACTGGAGAACTTTTGAAGGCTTTGAAGTGCTTTGGGAAGGTTACACCGAGCGTGTGTGTGTGTGTGTGTGTGTGTGTGTGTGTGTGTGGTCAAGGACAGGGGGTTAGACGAACATAGAAGGCTCTTGAGGTGACCCGTGGCGGGGAGAGATGACATGTCCGGCTGGGATGGCAGAGGCTATGGATGTAGCACTTTCCTGTGGGGAGGGCTTGTGAGCGGGGCCATAGGAGGGACGGGAGGGAGGCTGGTGAGTCCCCTTCTATCCCTCTCTGCCTTATGTGATGGTCTGAGTATTTGGAACAGAAAAGCTAAATTCCAGGGTAGCCAAAGAAAGAGAATTTGTGGAGCTCATTAGAGTTAGATCTGATAGGATGTATTGAGACCTGCCAGTAACATTTGTTTAGCTGGACACCTCCCATCTTCTGGATTTCCATCCCGGTTTTTACTCTTTTTTTTTTTTTTTTTTTTTTTTTTTTTTTTAAATATATTTTATTGATTTTTTACAGAGAGGAAGGGAGAGAGATAGAGAGTCAGAAACATCGATGAGAGAGAAACATCGACCAGCCGCCTCCTGCACATCCCCCACCGGGGATGTGCCCGCAACCCAGGTACATGCCCTTGACCGGAATCGAACCTGGGACCTTTCAGTCCGCAGGCTGACGCTCTATCCACTGAGCCAAACCGGTTTCGGCCCGGTTTTTACTCTTGATACTATTGCTTTCCATGGTCAGGGAAGAGTTACTATAGCTGTGCCTTTTCTTAAAAAAAATCATATCTTCTAAGAAATTTAATAGTCAAGAGATTATTTAAAAATGATGAAGGAAGCTTTTGGTGTAGTTTCTTTGGTTTCTGAGTTGACATGGAATTCAAAGCCTTTGCATTATTTAATGGCACATCCTTGCCAACATTTAAAGAGCTGTCAGCGCCCAGGCCCCGCCCGCGCACAGCATTACTAACGCTCACTCTGAAATCGTGAAGATCCAGGTCTTGTTTGCAGAAGCCAAATGCTTGGCTTATAATAGGCAGCCTCACTCTCTTTATAAAATAATAATACGTTTGTAGTTAAGGAAGTGGAAGTTAATCGTGTTTTTAAAAAGCTGCAACATACTTTCTTGTGCTAATGTTGTGATCAGAACATCTGAAAAGAAAACTCCTGCGCTCCTATTGCCCAGGTGAAACACACAGTGGGAGTTGTTTCTCCCTGTGACACTGAAAAAATAACTTAGACGCCAGGACCGCTCCAGCTCGCATACTGGCAATGATGGCTGCTGGCTGTCCTGATAGAGCCTCCAGTTGCCTTTGTAGCTTTTTTTTTTTTTTTTGTCGTGAGAGAGCTGCGTAGCTGCTTAGCCAGTGTGCCGGGGGGCAGAAGTCGGGCCTTCGCAGTGATGTGTTTCCACCGTTTTATCTTTCAGACATTACAAGAAGAGGTGCCAGGGGCGCATGCGGAAGCACGTGGGGGACCTGTGCCTGCAGGCGGGCATGCTGCAGGACTCCCTGGTGCACTACCACATGGCCGTGGAGCTGCTCCGCGCCGTGAACGACTTCTTGTGGCTCGGCGGTAAGGCGATGTGACGAAGCTGGTCAGATATGTGATTATGGCAGCTGTTATCTGAAATAAGAGAACAGAAAAAATGGGCCTAAACACAAGGGATGGGCAGGAGAAGCAGGCAACCTGCTGGGGGCAGTGGGCAGTGGCCTGGCAGCGTCCTGGCCTCGCCTCTGGCACTCCCCACCTGGTCGTGCCCCAGTCCCACTGGAGCACGGTGCCCTTCGTTTACAAAGTCCTGATTCCCTGGTCCTCTTGTTTTTAATTTTAGCACATCTTGCCCTCTGCTTAGAATGCCATCCCCCCACCACTCATTCTTCAACACCTCGTTCATACATTAGCAGGTAGATGGATAAGTACAGTGCAGTATATCCAGATGGTGGAGTAGACATAGAAATGAATGAAATGCTGCCCAGCCGGGTGGCTCAGTGGGTGAGCCTTGTCCCATACACCAAGAGGTCATGGTTCAATTGCCAGTCAGGGCACATGCCCAGGTTGTGGGCTTGATCCCCAGTGTGGGATGTGCAGGAGGTAGCTGATCAATGATTCTCTGTCATCATTGATGTTTTTTTCTCTCTTTCCTTTCCTCTCTGAAATCAATAAAAATATGTTAAAAAAGAAAAAGAAAAAGGAGTTGCCACATAAATACTTAAATCCTTTTGTGGTTTTATTTTTGAATACAGTAAATATCTCCAGCTGTAGCCTACACACACACACACGCACACACACACACACACACAAGCGCTCTGTGATCCTCAGTATTTTCTTAGCATGTCAGAGTTTTAAGACCAAAAAGTTTGGGAACTGCTATGCTAATGAATGAGATGAGCACAACTGTTGCACAACTTACAGGGCACGTGGCCTCGCCTGAGATTCTTAGGCGATAACTGCCATTGACAGCAGAAGGAAATGTACTCCAGGTTACTGTGGCTGCCCTGGAGGAGGAGGCACGCCCGTAGGTGTTTTCTCTAAGTGGAACGGATGCATTTGGGGTGTCTGATGTGGAAAGACATCCTGGTCCTGCTTTGGTGGCATTACTTTTAAAATACATTCTTATTGATTTCAGTGAGGAAGGAAGAGGGAGAGAGAGAGAGAAACCTCAGTGATGAGAGAGAATCATTGGTTGGCTGCCTCCTGCATGCCCCCTTCTGAGGATCAAGCCTGCAACCCGAATATGTGCTCTTGACGAATCAAACCTGGGACCCTTCAGTCCACAGGTCAACGCTCTATCCACTGAGCCAAACCAGCTAGGGCTGATGGCATCACTTTTAAATATTGTCAGTGCAGGGCACTTCCCGCACATCACAGCGTCAGAATCTGGCACAGCACCTGCCACCCAGTAAGCTCTAAACCACGGGTAGGGAACGTCCGGCCTACAGGCTGTACAAGGCCTGAGAAATCATTTGGTCTGGCCTGCCAATACATTACGGGTGAGTTAATTAAATGTTGACCAGATATAGCAGGCTAATTTTTAAAAAATGTCCAAATCAGTTTTTATTGACTATTTCTATAGCAGGCTAATTTTTAAGTTGATAATTTTGTATGGCCCGTGAATAATGTTATAAATACCCAAATGGCCCTTGGCAGAAAAAGGTTCCCCACCCCTGCTACACTGTTGGTTAAATGAATGGCTGGCTGGCTGAGGGGCTGGCCCATTTCACTTGTGGATGCAGTCCCTCCGTGGAGCCTTGAGCATCGTGGGAGTTTTCTGGGGTGCCAGCCTTGACGGTGGCACCTGGAAGATGACCGGCGGCATGCTCCTGTACATCACAGAACCAGTGACCGTGGGCGTGATCTTTGTTGTGAGGAAAATGGGCATTTCCACGTAAAGTGTCCTGGGCATTCGTAGGCTCTGCGATTTGAGCTGGGAATGGGCCACTGACTTACTGATGGTCCTGTTTATTTTTTATGCCCAGCTGCCCTGGAAGGGCTGTGTTCGGCTTCTGTCATCTATCACTACCCTGGTGGGACCGGTGGCAAGAATGGAGCTCGCAGGTGCCCGGGGGGCTCACTTCCTGCCGAGGCAGCCAACAGACACCGACCAGGTGAGCGCCCTCTTTCCTCGTCTGGGCTCAGTCGCTGTCCTGAGCGGGCAGGGTCATTGTTTCCGTCTGCCTCTGAGTCAAGCTTGACAGTGTTTCAGTCAAGTGTAGTGTCTGTGCGGTCAGAATCCTTGCACACGAGGTTTCCTTCTGATCTTATTGAATATTTATCCATCTCGAGTCTTGTGGATCATATGAATGGATTGCAGTGATTGGCGGATTTCTGGGACACTTGCCTACATTTCAGGGTCCACCGACCCGGAAGTTCTGTGTCGGGATCTTTGTAATTGCTGTGCATTTGGTGAAGCTCAGCGCAGAGGTCCATTTTAATGGCTAATTCAGGGCCTGAGGACTGTTTCTTATTCTCCCGGGTGGTGACGTTTCTCTTAGTGAGTTACGTGTGATTGGCCTATGCTTCTTAGCCCTGATGCAGCGTAAACCATCTTGGTAGGGGAGACTCACCCGTGCTTGTTGAATGAACTTAACCCTCCGACCCTCACTGGAGGAACTTGCCTGTGACGGCTCAGGAGGTATAGGTCACATGGCATAGGTCACAAAGATAATAACAACGATGGCAGCGATCAGGCTAGACACAAAACTACAGGCATCTTTTGTTCTGTGAGACTTTTAGCATATTTCTCCCCAAAGAGAAAGTCCGCCGTAGTTCATTTGTATGGGATGGAAAGGCCTTGAATTCCCTTTCCCCCTGTAGCCCGTCCCCGTTCTTAGCAAAGAGGGCAGGGACCACCATTGTGTATCAGCCACCGGAGCTGCAGCCCTAGCCTGGGTGCCCTCTCTGCAGAACAGCTAGCGTGACTCTAGTGGTTTTTGAAGATACTTCACCCTTCGGTGGAGCTGTTCCTGACGATTTGAGAGGAGAGAGAAGCGCGCCGACAGTGGATAAGGGAAGAGTGAGGTGGAGAATCCTTCCTCTGCTCCTCCCTTTCCTGTGCTCGCCACCAGTATTTACCCCTCGTTGTGCTAACTCCTGTCTGTGGTGCGAGATGACAGCATTTCAGGTCTATGTCTTCTCTAGGCAGCTGCCAGCGCTGTGAGCTCCCACATAGCCAGACAGGCGGACGCCTGCTTCATTTTCTCCTCGGGAGGCAGGCCTCTGTCTCCTCTGGGGGTGCCGAGGCTGGAGGGTGGTCCCCTGTGACCTGAAGTTAGGTGTGGAGAGGGAGACGGTGTTGCTGATGCGACTAGTGAGGCTCCAGGGACTTTTTACGGCAGTGTTTCCTTCCCCGCTTGCTGAACGTAGGCAGAGACAGTTTTCAGCTTTTTTGAAAACCTGCTCTGTCTGCAGAAGAGAAATGTCTTTATGTAGCTTTGCAAAAAAACCCCTCACGAACCTTGGGCGCTTTTCACTGTTGAAGGTGGTCTCTGGGGAAGTGCCCCTGAGGCTCCGTGAGAGCTGGGGGAGGGTGTGAGCCGCATGGAGGCCGGAAACTGCGGCCCTGCCTTCCAGCAACCAGGCTCCAGGCCCGTGAGCAGGCTCGATCACAGGACACACACATTGCTTGATCTTGCAAATTAATTTCACAATGATCAGCGTGTGCTGGCAACCTCCTCTTACATCAGGGATTTAGGGCGCCAGCTGTCTGAGATGAGGCCCAGACAAACCGACTATTTAACATTCTGCCTTGAAGTTCTATCTCAGGGTCCTTTTGCGCAGCCCAGCAGCAGAAATACAGATGGAGCATGCTGTGCCGTCTCTCTGCCTCAATGATCTTGTCTGTGAATTGGGGAAGAGAGTGATAGTCCCTACCTCCCAGGGCCCTGGGAAGGTTGAGTGAGACACACATAGAAATGCCTGCACCTGGTCCATGCCGTCAGGTCTCGTTGTCAGTGCTGTTGCTGTTGGCAGTATGAACTCATGAATAATGTTAAAGATCCAGGCTGCATGGCTCTCAAGCAGATTTCCTCTAAGAAAAGGAAATCCGCCCCCACCCCCACTTAAAGTTGAGTTATCTTAGTTTCAAAAGAATTCTGTAGTCTCTACCTATTTTTGCTTTAATTCTTTTTTTGTTTTACTTTAAAAAAAAGATGCTTTTATTGATTTCAGAGAGGAAGGGAGAGAGAGATAGAAACATCAATGATGAGAGAGTATCACTGATTGGCGGCCTCCTGTACACCGCCTACTGGGGATTGAGCCCCCACCTCTGGCCTGTGCCCTGACCAGGAATTGAACTATGACCTCCTGGTTCATAGGTCGACTCTCAATGGCTGGGCTGTTTTAAAGTTTTTAAAGACTTTCCTTGGGTACAGAAGATGTGACTCTGGGTGGTGGGCACACAGTGCAATATACAGATCTTGTAACATAGAAACCCACATCTGAAACCTATATGATCCTATTAACCAATGTCACCCCAATAAATCTAATAAAAAAGGGAAAAATATATAAAGACTTTCCTAGTAATCAAAGGTTAGAGGCCACAAATCCCCCCCCCCCCCAGATTTATATATGAACCCACAAGTCTATAATTAATGGACACAACTTGGTTTATTAAAAAAAAAAATCAACAGGACATCTGTAATCCATCCAAAAGGAAGGAAATGGCTATTGACAAGTAACTGTTTCTCCTTAATGGTCATTTCTACTTTTTTGTCCTTAATTTATGAACAGTAATCATCATCATAATGGTCAAATAGCTATAAACTTCCCCAGCACCTTCCTTGGCCCTGTGCTGACTGCTCTCTGTACGTTTTACCTCCCAGCAGGCGCCTGTTGGAGGGCAGGCATCATATCTCCACTGGCAGGTGAGGGATTGAGGTGTAAAGAGATGAGGTGATTTGACCCAAATCATGCAGCGGGCGAGGGGCCGACTCGGGACCTGAACCCTGGTTGCTATGATGACCAGGAAGCTTTCTTACCTGTCCCGCCATCAGCCTCCCAGGGACCGTATGAGCTTCCGCGAGTTCCTGAACGACAGGCGTTAGTGGTCTGAGCCTGTAGAGGCCCCAAAAGGGAGACAGCCGTGAGGATGGATGTAAGACAGAATGGCAGAGACTAAGATTGCACATTTATTTCCACAAATGTTTTATTCTCAGCTAATGACCAACATCAGTGTTTCAAATTGTAACTGCGTGAGCACTGAAAACAACATTAAAATGATTATAGTGCAGAAAAGAAGTGGATTTTGAAAATCTAACCATTGCTAATGACTTACTACTTGTTTCCCCCCCCCTCAAACTCATTCATTTTTTATAATCCTCACCTGAGGATATGTTTACTGATTTTTAGAGAGATAGGAAGGGGGAGAGGGAGAGAGAGAGAGAGACATCGATTGGTTGCCTCCCTTGTTGCCCCCACTGGGAATTGAATTGCAACCAAGGTATGAGCTCTGACCAGGAATCAAACCCGCAGCCTTTTGGTGTTCGGGACGACGCTCTAACCAACTGAGCCACCCGGCCAGGGCTCAGTTCCATTATTTATTTATTTTTTTTAGTGCAGTAAGAAGGTTTGATTAAATCCGTGTCATTCCAGCAATGTAGGGACTGGCTAACTTGCCTTAAGCTGAATAACTTAAAGATTATTTGTAAGAAGGTATATTTTGACAACTCAGAATTCATATGGCCATGTAATCATCCACTAAAACCTTTACATGACCATAGTCATTAATTTGGAAACATTTATATTCCGGGAATAAGCTTATCTCCTTTGCAGCTGAAGAAATTTTGATTTGTTTTTGTACCTTTAATTGGTTAAAAAAAAATTGAAAGTCACCTGTCACTTTGGCCACAGAGCGGGAATGAAAGTGGAGCCCACGCTGTTTTCCTTTGTAAGGAAACGTTTTCACATTTCTTAAAAATATATCTTTATTGACTTCAGAGAGGAAGAGAGAGGGAAAGAGAGAGAGAAACATCAGTGATGAGAGAGAATCATTGATCGGCTGCCTCCTGCACATCCCCTAATGGGGATCAAGCCCGCAACCCAGGCATGTGCCCCTGACCGGAATCGAACCCGGGACCCTTCAGTCCGCAGGCTGATGCTCTATCCACAGAGCCAAACCAGCTAGGGCCGGCTTCACATTTTTTTTTTTTTTACAAAATTTCACAAAATTGTCTGCTTCCTAGTCACCAGCCCTTTGGAAAGTATTTTGCTAAACACTTGGACTCCCTACTGCTGGAAAAATGCAGCCGCGGCTCTCATGCACAGAGTTCCACAGCGCTGTTGGCGCTGGTGGAGTGCAGGATGTAAGGATAGGGGCCAGCTGCGCTTCTGACTGCTGGAAGGACAGGTTCCCTGGTCTCAGGGCCCCAATCTGTAAAATAACGTGTTTCTGCTCTACTATCACTTCCCCTGAGCCTGTGTCTTTTGTTTGTACTCGGTCGTGTTAAAGATTTTAGATCAAGTACCCAATAGCATTTCCTTCTCTGAAGCAGAATTCAGCAGGTGCTAGCTAAGCATTTACTGGCTCTGAACATCCTGTTTTTATTTTTTTTTAAATAAGTATATTTTTATTGATTTCAGAGAGGAAGGGAGAGGGAGAGAGAGATAGAAACATCAATGATGAGAGAGAATCATTGATCAGCTACCTCCTGCACACCCCACACTGGGGATCGAGCCTGCAACCCGGGCATGAAGCTCTATCCACTGGGCGAAACCCGCTAGGTCTGAACATCCTGTTTTTAAAAACCTTCCCCATCATTTCCCTTCTCCTGCAACCTGGGAGACTGCTTTTGGCCATAGGTGGTGCTGTTGCACCTTTTAAAGCCTTAGTTTCCGTTTTGTCAAAGAAGACTTCACCATGTCCCTTTTACTTGATTTCTGTGTTTACTGCTTCAGAATAGCTCAGGGTCTGGATACCTGGAGCAATTGTTCTAGTTATAGCTTATTTTTATTCTGCCACCTCAGCGCGAAGTTTTAGACAGCTGTGAACAATGGCCATATTGGGCCTTTCTTCCAAAATTAGAAACCGTGATGTCAGAGAAGAGATAGAAACGGTCTCAGGAGCACCTCTCAGAAGAAAGCCCGTTCCGAGTCGGTGGACGCTGGGCCCACTGTGCGGGTGAATGAGGGAGGTGATTTGTACCTGGGCAGCCTGGTTGATTGACTTGGGTTTGAACACACGACACTGTGAGCCATTCAAATGAGGCAGTTCTTTTTTAATATGTTTTTTAAAAAAATTCATTTCAGAGAGAGGAAGGGAGAGGGAGAGAGGGATAGAAAAATCAATGATGAGAGAGAATCATGGATCGGCTGCTTTCTGCACACCCCCTACTGGGGATTGAGCCTGCAACCCGGGCCTGTGCCCTGACTGGGAATCAAACCATGACCTCCTGGTTCACAGTTTGATGCTCAACCCCTGAGCCACGCCAGGGGGTAAATGAGGCAGTTCTCTCTGAGTCTTCTTCCCATCCGTGGACCAGGGGTGCTCCTACCTGCTTTGTAGAACTGTGAGATTCAGAGAGAAATGATGTGAAGTGTTTAGCCAAGTGGTTATCTCATAAAAGAGGAATAAACTCTAGCTATTATTTTGTATGGAGCCATCATTTTATAGTCTTTGTCAACAACGAAGGAATTAAATAAGAAAAGATGGTTTTATGAACAAAGATCCAATTAAGAAATGAATGAAATACTTGGGAGGGCCCATAGTTCTTGCTCTCACATTGTAGCAGCAGCCGCACAAATACAGAATTATTTGTTAATTAGAGTGGTGGGAGTCAAGGGGGCCCAATAATGGCATTCCTACTTTATCCACCAGCCATTTGAGAAGTGAGACAAAAGAGTAGGCGGTTGGGGATAGATGTGACTTTTATTACTGATGAAGCCACCTTACCCATGAACGTTAGGGGTACAGGAAAATGGGAATCTTGATATTGTGCCCCGGCACTAGACAGGTTCCCCAGAGTCTGGCAGAGGCCTTCTGGCGAGAGGACCTGCCCTGTCACACTCAGGCTTGGAGGCGCCCAGCACTGGGCCTTCCTGAGGGTGGGCACCCATGGCGGTCGTCACGCTCTGGCTGGGTGCACGGCTGTGCCACAGAAGGCACCTGTCTTTACTGTATTACAGCCCGGGCGTCGGGACGGCAGGGCTCTCTAGTCTGTGTGTGGAAATGGAGATTGCAGTGCAGCAACTAGCTCTCCCAGAGGACCGTGCCCTGGGCCTTGCTCTGCATAGACACTTGAATACATACGCAGTTTCAGTAGGAACATGTTATTGATAGCTTTTTCAGTCCTGTGAGTGTGGTTACAAATGATCCTGGCTGATGGCAAGCATGATTCTTAGGGCGTGTTCTGTCATCATGGGAAGCCATGTTCCACAGGAAGGCGGATGGAGTTCATGGACACTGGACAATTGACCAGGTGATCAAGGCTTTCAAAGCTGCTTCCAAAAAGAGAATTAACTATATTGTATTTTAAACTAACTGCAAAGTTACTGCCTAAAAGTAGGAAATCCTTAGTTTGAAGTGTGCAGTAACTCTGTGTGTGAATTTGTGTGTGAGTGTGTGTCAGTGTGTGAGTGTGTATGAGAGTGAGAGTGTGTGTGAGTGTGTGTGTGAGAGTGTGAGTGTGAGTATGAGTGTGTGTGTAAGATTTCAGGTAGCATGTGGTAAGTTCCATATAGCCTCTTGGTACCATTGCCCCCATTTGCACAAATGAATCAATATTCCTTTGTCCTTCGGCTTATTTGTGGAAGTAACAAATTCTCATACTTGTTGGAGAATAACTGGGGTGTATGAGCTTAGGCAGTGGGGAGAAAAGAGGTGAGGCGGCACCCCACAATTCGTGCAGAAGTCATGGAAAAACTTCTAAAGCAAACAGGCACTGAGCTTGTAAATCAGAATTGCTTTTCTGATCTGAGAGAAGCACCTCGGGTTTTGAAGGCTGTGTGAATTGTGAAAGATGATGTAGCCATTACCTTTGAAAGCAGTTTGTCTTCCCAATAAAACGCCATGCTCTGTTCTCTCTTCCAGGCGCACAGGAAGTTCTCATTGACCCAGGTACTCCATCTCTGTGCTTCGTTTCTTTTGGTTGTGTTTGCCTTTCTTTAAGCGCTTGTTTCTCGGTGGGTGAATGAACGGTTACAATGTCTGCAGGGCGATCTGTGGGGCATTCTGATTTAAGCCGCTTTAAATCAGAACTGTTCAACCCTGATTGTTGCTTGGTCCCCGACTGCTCTATGCTGTCTGTGGAGGAGCTCCCGCCCCGCTAGCATGGCTGCGTGGATGGCCCGCACGTGTGCCTGCCAGGCGCTTTGAATGCACGGGCATGCCTGTCCAGTTGATTCACCGAAACGACTGTGCTCTGACCTGTGGTCCATGCTCCTCGCAACATGCATTTGTGTTTCCTGTGTGTGCTCTTAGCACCGAAAGAAATGGTGCTTTTTTTTTTTTTTTTTTTTCAGAGTCCGGTTTGCCTTTTCCCTCTTCTCACCTCCTGTGATTAACCTCTTTTATTGCAGTGCCTAATTATTTTATAATGAGCTCTATTGTTTTCTGGCTTAATCCGAAACAATGACAAAAGGTAAATAATAAAAACCTGAGACCCTGCCTGCCTTTGAGGACTAGAATCAGACAGTCATGCTTACACAGCTTTGTGGCCCAGACATCGATCCCATCTCATGGTGTCTCTTGATTCTGACATGAAATCGCTTCAGGTTTGCAGATTCTTTTGTTTTAACACCGTGTCGGCTCCTTTCCCGAGGATCATGTTCCGTGATCACCTCTTGCTCAGGCTGTCGATCGTGTAGAGGAAGAAAAACATGCTTTGCTTTCAGGAGACCTGAGTTGCTGGTCAAAGAACCATTCGAAAGGTCCAGAACAGGCGGCAGGGCCCGGTGGTGGGTGGGGGAGTGACTGCTGTGGGCACAGGGCTTCTTGTCGGGGTGATGAAAACGTCCTCAGGTTGATGGTGGGGATGGATGTGCAGCTCCGGGCGTAGTAGAAACCACTGGATGGTACACTTTAAATGTGTGAATTGTATTAAAGCTGCTTTTTTAAAAAAAGGCACCACACAGCACGTTCACACAGTAAATGCAAATTGCTATCTAACTATACCTGTTTTTCAGAGCCTTTTTGTAGCTTTCCATCAATGTTCTAACTTTAGAATTCTATTTAAGAATCTCACTGTGTCTAGTGTAGTCTGTGTCCTTCAGTCTACTGGTAGGGTGTATCGTATTAATTGATCTTGGCCTCTTAACCCAACCTGACGTTCTTGAGATGAATACCACTTGGTCATGTTGCACAATCCTCATTGCTGGATTTAGTTTGCTAGTGTTTTGTTGAGGACTTTTCCAGTTCATTTAAGGTTACTGGGATTGGTTTTATAACCATGACGAGGTCTATCCTGGAGAATGCTCTGTGCCCGAGGACAGTGTGTGCCCTGTTGTTGCTGGGAGGTGAGGGGGGCGCTGTTGGTGTTTGCTGGCTCTACTCATTTTTCTGGGTCAAGAATTTAGTTTCATTTTGTACTTTCCCTGTCCCAGCTCTGAAACCAGACAGTTGTCTAAGATGTTCTAGTTCATTTTCTTGGAGAATGGTATTTAGAAACTTAAATCTTGGCATTAAAATGCTTATTTAAAAAAGTTTTTTTTTAAAAAAATTTATTTTAGAGAGAGAGGAAGGGGAGGGATAGAATCATTGATGTTTCTCATTGGCTGCCTTCTGCATGCAACCCAGGTATGTGCCCTGACCGGGAATCAAACCTGGGACCTCTTGGTTCCTGGCTCGATGCTCAACCACTGAGCACACCGGCTGGGCTGAAATGCTTCTTGTACTGAGGGTCGTCGCTTCTAGGCCCCGTGAGAAGGTCACACTGTTGTCTCCAGTTCCAGCCCCCAGGCCCAGGGTTTTTCCAGTCTTCCTGTTTTATCTAAACCGCTTCCTTCTTCAACAGTGAGACATCTGGCTCCTGAGATGATCAATATAGTTGCTAAATTCCTCAGTCTTACCATATACAGAAAGTAGTTTCAGAATTGCTAATTGGTATCACTGGAAAAACAAACATTGAAGTAGAAGTCAAGGTTGTCTGTGGTGCTTTTTGTCTCTATACTTAGGGTAAATATACAAGACACTGCATTTGAAGTTGCTTGGATTTGTTCCTTAATCCTCCCTGTGGGTGTCATTATGTTATTTATTTGAAATACAGTTAATGGCTCCTGTTTGTATCCCAGCATAGGGTTCCCTATCTTTATTGATTGATACTTTTAAAAAAGTATATATTTCTTTATTGATTTCAGAAAGGAAGGGAGAGGGAGAGAGAGATAGAAACATCAATGATGAGAGAGAATCATTGATCGGCTGCCTCCTGCACGCTCCCTACTGGGGATCGAGCCCACAACCTGGGCATGTGCCCTTGGCTGGAATCGAACCTGAGACTCTTCAGTCCGCAGGCCGATGCTCTATCCACTGAGCCAAACTGGCTAGGGCTGATTGATACTTTTTACTACATAAAAGTAAACAGAGTTCCAAAAGTCGAAACTACATAAGAGGTCTACCCAGAGAAGTGTCATTCTTGTTATCTCTCCCACCGTATCCCCACTCCACTTGGACGTGATTCATCTTTTTTAAAAAAATTGTTTTTATTGATTTGAGAGAGAGGAAGGGAAAGGGAGAGATAGAATCATCAATGGTGAGAGAGAATCACCGGTTGGCTGCCTCCTGCACACCCCCACTGGGGATCCAGCTTGCAATCTGGGCATGTGCCCTGACCGGGAATCAAACCTTGACCTCCTGGCTCATAGGTCGATGCTCAACCCCTGAGCCACACCGGCCAGGCTATAGGTGATTTGTCTTGATCGTGTGCTGTTGGGATGAGATGAGGTACCACATGAGGAATTAAGCACCCCCTCCTTCTGACCCCCATGATCTTCCCTTTCCTTTCTCCAAAGGAAAACAGCAAAATTCAACAATAGAAATTGTTCAGGCTAATGAGATAGATCGAGGGGACCTGCCGTTTATTCAGTGTTACTGTGGCAGGACACATGTGTTAGACACGTGAACCCCAGAACTCGAGCCCGCGTCACCTGAGGGCCAGCAGGAAGACTCCGCTCCTGGACCTGCCTCCTCACCTGCAGGCCGGGGCATGCTGGGAGCTCCTCTCGTGGGGGTTGTGAGCGTGGACACCTCCCCTTGCTTCTGGCTCCTGGGAAGGCCAAGTGCCTGGCTGTGCTGTGATGGCGTGCAGTCGCCTGTAATGCAGAGCCTCTGTCTGCAGGCGCCCAGCCCTGTGCAGTGGCCTTGCTGATTTGGGTCTGTTCTGTAGAACAGTGGTCGCCACCCTTTCGGGCCTCACGGACCACCAGTGTCCGCGGATCACTGGCTGGCGACCGCTGCTTTAGGAAGTATATCTGTTCGACATCTTTTCAAGCACGCCTTTCTTTTATTATTTATAGTTCTGCTCTCTCATCTTTTGCTGTGATTTTCACAAAATCTGCGGGAAGCAGAATCCCCAGCCACCTGCCTCTTCCCGGTTCTCCGTGTGGCTCTTTCTTCCCTGACTGGAGGGGGATTTGACACAGGACATTTTCTTTCTGTCTCTTGGAATCTCTCTGTCCGTCTGTCCATTTATCTGTCCACTCATTCTTGTGTCTTGTT
This sequence comes from Myotis myotis, assembly GCF_014108235.1. NCBI lineage: Eukaryota > Metazoa > Chordata > Mammalia > Chiroptera > Vespertilionidae > Myotis > Myotis myotis. Next base: position 1,021,109 of record NW_023416320.1, read on the forward strand.
CCACACATCATGCGAGGCAGCGTACAGAACACTAACCATGCAGGTGAGAAGGCGGAGCCAGGAGGAGAGCAGGGCGGAGGGGGCTCACAGGAGCGTGGCGGGCAGTGTAGGGGCTGTGAGCGATAAGACCCACAGCACACGTGAGCCGGGCCTCCCCGTGGACCTGAAGAAGACAGGGCTTGTGGGAGATGCTTGTCCGTGAGATAAACACGTGGCTCAGGAGAATGGATGTTTGAGTGCTCCAGGAACTCAAAGACTCTCTCCCTTGGTCTCCTGGCAGTGTGTGTGTGTGTCGCTGGTTACGTTCTGTAGAGGACATCCCCCCCCGCCCCATGCGAGTGTGAGGCTCAGGGATTAGGGGGTTCCGCTTGTTCACAGAGGTTGGCTAAACACAGAGCGTGGCAGCCACAGGAAGGTCTGGTGTTTATAAGTTACATTCTTTTTTTCTTTTTTTAAAATATATTTTATTGATTTTTTACAGAGAGGAAGGGAGAGAGATAGAGAGTTAGAAACATTGATGAGAGAGAAACATCGATCAGCTGCCTTCTGCACATCTCCTACTGGGAATGTACCCGCAACCCAGGTACATGCCCTTGACCGGAATCGAACCTGGGACCTTTCAGTCCGCAGGCTGATGCTCTATCCACTCAGCTAAACTGGTTTCGGCTGTAAGTTACATTCTTTTCTGAGTGCTGGACAGTTGGAAATGCTTTCAAACAGTGTATCTCCGTCTCAGGACACAGTGGCCCGCGGCTGTCGGAGCTTAAGGCCGGGAGGTAACGCGTGCTGGCCGCATGGTGTTCAAGTCCACCTCGCTAGTTAGTGTAGGCGTGCTGCTTCTACAGAATGCATTTCAGGCTCTTTGAGAAAAATTTCAGCAGGGAGGAAAACGTATTGTGAGCTAATTAACATTTAATACGATGCTTGGGTGGTGAGACTATTCTAGGGAGCGTATGAGCTATGCGGACTTTTCAAATCATTTCATTACTTACATTTCAGCAGGCGATGTGTGTTACCTTGTGTGTGCCCCTCTTTTAGACTCACAAGGAAACGAGGCTGAAAAGCAAAAGATTGTTTCTTTCCCTTCTCTCGGTGTGCAGGTGCCCTCACCACCAACGGCATAAACCCTGACACCAGCGCTGAGATCGGACGCGCCAAGAACTGCCTGAGCCCCGAAGACATCATCGACAAGTACAAGGAGGCCATCTCCTACTACGGCAAGGTGCGGCCTGGGCGTCTCCGCCAGCAGTGCGCCCTCAGCCTCCTTCCCGGCTCACAGCGGGCAGAGCTGAGTGCCTTCCTTCTTTCTCTCCGTAACTCCGGCAGGTCTCCCTATGCATTTACACTCATCACAGGTTCCTCTCCAATGATCAAAGTGCTCAGAGCTGAGTCCTGCTGCTGGGGAGACAGATGGAGAGAGGGGGGTGGCGTGTGTAGGTTTTTGAGCACCGTAGTGGCTGCCGGTGGACTGCGGGCCCCCCCAAGCACCCCGGGTAGACCAGGCGGCTCTGACACGAGCGGGAGCCGCGCTCTCCTGCCTCGATGGCAAAGCCCTGTGGTGGGTCCGCTTTGCCCCTGAGTCTGAATAAAGCTGAGTGGCTGCCCAGAGCACTGTGCCAGTGAGAACTGCAGACGTCACCTCCATGGGAAAGGCTTGCTGCATGGGCACAGGGGAGCCTGGAGAGGAAAGAGTGGGCTCTGGGGTCTGACAGCCTGCGGGTCGCCCCACACCTGACGTTAGTCAGCATACACGGCTGCACTGAGCTCCAGTGTTCTCCCTCAGGGGGCGTTCCAGGGTTTCTGTAACCGGGGTAATGGCGCACATACAGCCGACCGCAGTGCCGGCCTCATTCTGTTGCTGGTCCCGTCTCTTCGTCCTCACCCAGTTTTCTGCAAGACTCCTTGGTCCTCGTGTGTGTGATACAACTAGGAAAAGAAAGCCAGTGCCGTGCCTGTGCCTAGCTGTGTTTTATTCGTTTGCTTCATTTTCCTCTTGTCTCCTTTCCTGCTCACCTCCTCCACCGCAAGAGGCTGGGACTTTCCTGAGCCACCCAGACACCGGTTAGAGCTGCCCTGGGGGCTGGCCCATCGCCGGGAATTGACAGCGACATAAAACATACCTGTGCACTTCCGGGATTTGATGGTATTTGATTTGTACACACGCACGCCAGGCTGCCTCCCACTTTCTGAGGGAGAAGCACCGCCTTGGTTTTTAGTCACTGAGGTGGCAGTGAAGTTCTTGCCTGCTTCATCGGTGCTTTTTACGGAGGTGTGAAGGGAAGCTCACAGGGCCTTTTCTCTCTCCGTCTCCATCTGTCCTTCACCCCAGGATTGAAGAAGCAGGATCAAGTAACTGGGAAAAAGCAGATCAGAAAGACGGAAACCTTTAAGTAGAGGACAGGGAGCTAGGCTTTTTGCAACAAAGTCACATGAATTTGATACAGGGAGCTAGAATTTTTGCAACAAAGTCACATGAATTAACTCGGCTGCCTTAAAGCTCAGGTGTGAGAGAGGGATTCTAAAAGTGTCTTAGAGATGAGAGGTGGAAATGACTTGAGTAGCAGAGTAGCCATTGATAACATTTTGAAGTTTTGTAACACATCCAGCTATTGTGGTTGTATCAGTTGAACAGATGCGAACATATTTATTAGTACATGGGCATCGTAGGTCCCTCCTTTTGTCCCCCTCAGGGATAGACATTCTGAAGCACATTCTGCTCCCTTGGGAGGGGTACATGCTGGGTGCTGCTGCTGCAGGTCCTCGAGTCTCCGTGGGGGGACAGACCATCTTCCTTCCTCTTTTCTGACGGAGGGCCCTCTCTCCCTGCAGTACAAGAATGCGGGAGTGATTGAGCTGGAAGCGTGCGTCAAAGCTGTGCGTGTCCTGGCCATTCAGAAGCGGAGCATGGAAGCTTCCGAATTTCTCCAGAATGCCGTTTACATTAACCTCCGACAGGTGGGTGTCTTAGTCCCCCATCCCCAAACCCTCCCCCTCCCCTGAGGTGGAAGTGAGTGCAGTCTCCTGTTCCTTAGTTATCACTGATCCGTCCACACTGCTGGGATTCAGAGTGGTGTGGGGGAAACTTGGGGGTCAGAACTCGCCATCCTGAGTGTGGTTATTGTGCATCATTCTTTAAAAAATTATTTTTATTGATTTCACAAAGGAAGGGAGAGAGATAGAAACACCAATTATGAGAGAGAATCATTGATCGGCTGCTTCCTGCACGCTCCCTACTAAGGATCGAGCCTGCAACCCAGGCATGTGCCCTGAACAGGAATCGAACCTTGACCTCCTGGTTCATAGGTCTATGCTCAACCACTGAGCCACACCAGCCAGGCATGCTGCTTCTTTATGTTACAGTATTTCACTTTCAAAGTCCAGGACTCGCTCTCCTTCCAAATGTTTAATTTTTGCTTGGAGAAGCAACTTCGCCTCTGACAGCTTTGCGACCTTGAACGGTCTGTGTGCCTCTCACCTGACGTTTGTCACTTGTGATGCAGTTGCCATTGTTACCCCGTCTGGATGTCAGTCCTCTTTACACAGCAGCTTCCACAGTGCTGCCTCCGTTGAATCTGGGTGTGTTTTTAATCAGACAAAATCATGAGGAAATTTTTAGCTAACTTGGATTTTCGTGGTAGGGCAACCAGACTGAAACACTGCGCTGTTTACTTAAAATATGTGGGAATTTGCTGCTGTTTGGAACAACTCTTGCTCTGTTTGCTTGATCTTCGAGGTGAGCACTAGGGGGCAGCAGAGACACGCCAGAGGCACGATACCAGGCTTTCTGAGGCCAGCGTGGAAGCGGGTGCTGATGTGGGGTGAATGTTGTCCCCACACCACACTCGGCTTTAGTTGGCTCATCGGGCTGTTTGCTTGCCAGATGAGCAGACAGCAGACTAATGAGTCCTGCTGGGAATTTACAATAACGAAATAGAGGGTCTGCAGTTTTTCTGAAATGCACAAGGTTTTTGTTCCTGACCAAGTGTGTTCCTTGTTGCGAATCTGCATATTGGGAATGACAGCATTCACTTCTTCCTGGCATGTTACAAGTTCTAAATAATGTAATAATGCGTATGAAGGGCTTGGCACACTGCTTGGCACATGGGAAATGTTCGCAGTAGGCGGTGGGACCTGGAGGTACAGGGTGGGCTGGGTGGGCTCGCGGGGGCCTGGCCTGCCAGGGAAGGCACTTGTGCTCCATGTTCGTGGGTGTGTCTGGGAGGGGATGATGGGTCCTGAACTGTGACCTGGGAATCTTACCTGGCAGCTGCAAGTGTCTGGAGGGAGGGAGGTAGAGGAAGCTGGCAGGAAGACCACTGAGGTCACTGAGAGCTAATGGGGGCCCACGCGAGGGCATGGGAGTGGGCATGGTGAGGGCGGCGGGGTGGGGGTGGGGGGAGAGGACGGGGCTGGGCTGAAGGAGAGCAGCAGGTGGCAGGGATCCACACTGGGCTCTGTCCTCCCAGAACTCTCTGGGGAACGGGTTGATGGGCAAGGCGGCAGTGGGAGAGGCACTTCCTCACGCAATGTGGCCTCGAGTGGGCGTGTGGGCCTGTGGGGGGGACCCACTCAGGACGTGCCTGATACTTCCTGGCTGTGTGGCTTGCACAGACGATTAATTCCTCTCTGAGCTTCATATTTCCTCGGCTAGCTCATGGGATTGTTGCAGTGATTAAATAAGTACGTTATGTTTGCTGGCATAGAGTTCGTGCTTAGACGCAGACGTCGTCACACCATAGGGAGGTCGGGAGAGTCTGGTTAGGTCTGGGCTTAGAAGGCTGGGCGCCAGGAAGGCTTCCTCTCAGTGAGGCTGCTGTTGCCGACGGCCCATTGCCGGGCCACCTGGCTCTGCGCGCTGTGTGGGCTGAGTTCTGTATCTGCTGAGAGTCCTGCCCACATCCCAGGGTCTGATGAACCCGCGTTCCTTTCCTGATGAAGGAGCTCGAAGCCGATGCCGCGTGTGTGTGCGCGTGCATGTGTATGTGTGTGTGTGAGTGTGTGCGCGTGCGCGCATGTGTGAGTGTGCGTGCATGTGTGTGTGTATGTGTGTGTGAGCGCGCATGTGTATGAGTGTGTGTGAGTGTGTGCGTGCGTGTAGGTGTGCGCGCGTGCATGTGTGCATGTGTGTGTGAGCGCGCACATATGTATGTGTGTGCGTGCATGTGTGTATGCGTGTGTGAGTGTGTGTGCACGCATGTGTATGTGTGAGTGTGTGTGTGCGCGCGTGCATGCGCGTGCACGCACGCTGTGCAGCAGATGTCTTTGTCCTGGGAGCCTGGGCTTCTCCCGCAGAGGGATGGGTTGGCTCCAGGTCAGTGGCCTCAGAGGGTCAGGGCTTCTACCCATTGACTCCACTGCTGTCCTGTCGCCTTGTGGGCACCTGCTCCTGCTCCACGTTTCATCGTGTCACTGTTTTATGAAAAAGCTTTTAAAAAAAAGTTTTTATGTGTCTTTCAAAGCCTCTCCCTTCCTCCCCGTGCTCCAGCTTTCCGAGGAGGAGAAAATCCAGCGCTACAGCGTCCTCTCCGAGCTCTACGAGCTCATCGGCTTCCGGCGCAAGTCCGCCTTCTTCAAGCGCGTGGCCGCCATGCAATGCGTGGCGCCCAGCATCGCCGAGCCCGGCTGGAGGGCCTGCTACAAGCTGCTTCTGGAGACGCTGCCGGGCTACAGCCTGTCGCTGGACCCACAGGACTTCAGCAAAGGTACCGGCCGGGACTAAAACGTTGCTCTGATTCCCTTAACCCTGCCTCGTGCGAGGAGCGGCAGACTGTGTCCAGGGCCTGAGGGTCAATATTTTGGCGTGCGGGCCACGTGGTCTCGGTGGTGGCTCCCCAGCTGCTCCAGGGCGTGGATGCCGCGCCGACAGGTGTAAGCCACGGAGCTCTATTTACAGACAGGCGGCGGCCAGGCTGCTGTGTGGACTCTAGTTCGCTGTATCCCTGGCTGAGAGCATGTGATAGCTAAAATTTCTTTTTTTTGGCCAAAATTACTTCAAAAGATTTTTCCAAAATCCTTTAAAAGGAGGGTTCTGGGCTTAGCAGAGCACAGGGGGACCGAGTGAGCCACAGGGCGGGCAGAGGGGCTTGTCAGGTGGCCCTCGGAGTGAGGGGACGTGGGAGGGGTCAGAGATCGAAGGACTGGCAAGGGCATGAGGACAGGCTCGCCGAGGCTGGTGTGCCAGTTCCTGTGTCTGGGAGGGCCCACTGGGATGGAGCTGCCCTGACTTCCGTCCTCAGGGCCCCGGGGGGAGACCTGGAGGCCCAGGGCTAACACTGTCCTGCTCTGTAGCCGAGTGCGTCCCTCCTGAATCGGGCCCACATAGGCCCTGCCTTTCTGTGGCTTTGCGGACTGTGCCTGTGCCCTGGTTTTCTAACACTTCCCTGTGGGGTTGACACGTGTCTTGTTTGGATGTCGTCCGTGACTGGGGCTCATGGAGCTGGGGAGTGATTCTGCCCCTGTCTGTCCCTGGCTGTGTCTCAGCCCCCGGGAGGGCGTTAGCACGTCTTGGTTCTTCCCTCGTGCTGGACACGGCGCCGCGTGCTGAGGGTAAACACGTGGCCACGTGGACCTGGCCGTCTTCCAGACCCTCGTTCTCACCCAGACAGACACCAGGAGAGATGTTCTCCACCTGCCCTCGCCTGCTCTCCGTCCTCGGATTCCTGTCCCCGTGTCCTCCGAGAGCCGCCTGCCGAGCACCTGCCGGTGGCTGGCGCTGTAGACGGGCTGTGATGCTGTGTCACACAGGCGCGCTGTGAGCTCAGCACCGGCTCCTCCCAGGCGAGGAGCGCAGGCGTGCACGGCTCCCCCAGCCTGTCCTCGTTCTCGCTCGGCACCCTGGTGGGCGTTTCACCAGCACCTCAATCCAGGCTTTACCCTCAGGACAGCCTTGCCCCAGCTGTGGTCATGGGTGTCCTTAGTTTCCCAGAGCGCCGAGGCCACGTGGTGTTTAACCGAATGGCGTCTGAGAGCCTGCGGACAGCCGCACAGGAGCTGTTTCTATAACGTTTTACCTTCCTGGGCTGGTTGCCTGAGGTTCTGAGAGGCCATTTGTCGGTCTTCTGACGGCCCGCCTTCTCTGGAGCGCTCTTCCCTGTCGCTCACCCGCTCACTGCCTGTCACCCTCGGGTCCCACTCATGCCTGTTCAGGGCGGCCCCGCAGCGGAAGCGCAGCCTCAGTGGACTCTTTCCCCTTCGTTGGCTTCCGCTCTTCCCTGTCCACCTCCCCTAACTCGTAAATACATTACAAATAAATTGGGGTGTTTTCCCCACTGCCTCTCCCCAGCCTGTGAGCCTGTCAGGCCGAGACCCCTGACTCTCACCGTGTCCAGCACGGGGCAGGTGTCCCGCACATACGTGTAATGTGGGAGCCGCCTCATGAGCAGCCACAGTGCCATGTGTTCGTTTACATTTACTGAGTAGAGTTTGTTTCTTGATCTCATTTTTGAATCAGGTGAATGGAATGTGTTTCTCCCCCCTTTTTATTGCATTTATTGGGGTGACACTGATTAACCAAATTATTCAGGTTTCAGGGCATAATTCCACAACACGTCACCTGGCACTGTGGGTGTGTTCACCCCAAGGCTAGTCTCCGTCCAGCCAGCACCAGTTATCCCCCTTGTCCCCTCTCCCGTCCCCTCCTGCAATCACGGCACGAAACATGTTTCTTTTGAAAAATAAGCGCATGTGCACACCTCCCAGTGCCTAGGTCCTTTTCCTTAGCCTCCGTCTCAGGAGGGGACATTCGCCATCAGTTTGTGAGAGATTCGGGAAGACAAGATGGTAGTCGCGGGAGATCAAATAAAGGAAGAGGGTAAGTGTCCCCTGGATGTGCTGATAAGAAGGAATGAGAATCCCTCCGCACCTGTCTCCGCGGTGCCCTGGGCCACTTCAGCCCTCTCTCCGAGAGTTCAGAGGAAATGTGCTCAAGCCCCGAGCCTGTGAAGAAAAGGTGGACTGGATTGTCAGGACCTGAAATGTATTCTGCCTATTTCTTGACATGAGCGTTTTCACTTGCTGCTTCCGCACGGTCCACAGAGCAGCGCAGGGGTGCCGCGTGCTGCCGGCTCTCGGTGGCGCGTTGTCATTTTGGTCTTTGTGTGGCTGTACATGGAGATTTTCCATCAGTCCTTTGGCGCAGCCTTTTCCTGGGCAGCGGATTACATTCCCCGGGAGCTCTGAGGAAGGAGACAGGCAAGGCAGGGGGCTGCGGAAAGGCAGAGGTGATGTGATCAACTCTCACATTGGTGAGCTTCTTAAATACAAGAGTGTTGGAAACTTTATTGCTGGGTCCTCTGTTGCAAATCTGTCTTAAAAATGAAAAGATTTAAGTTTTTATAGGAGAAGCAATTTGACTCACACAGAAATGACAACTCACACACTATTTAGTGTTAAGGAAATTTATACTCAGTCTTACTCATAATTGCCTGTGGTAGGAAGTGGATCATTATCTATTTAAAAGAAAATCAGCAAAATGATTTTCCGAGTTCTAAAGCAAGAAAGCCTCCTTCATATAGTGGTGTTGAGATTATTTAAGTTGGATCATTTTGAATTTATGGCGAGGTTAGTCACGACATCAATTTCAGCGTCTCAATCCTTTTTAAAGTGGCTTGTTTTGCTCGGTGGATATGGCTCAGTGATTGAGTGTTGACCTATGACCCAGGAGGTTGTGGTTTGATTCTGGTCAGGACACATGCCCAGGTTGTGGGCTTGATCCCCAGTGTGGGGTGTGCAGGAGGCAGTCGATCAATGATTCTGTCGTCTTGATGTTTCTCTCTCTCTCCCTCCCTCCCCCTGCCTCTCTGAAATTAATAAAAAAATATATTTAAAGCTGCTTGCTTTGTGTCAGTGTTGGGTTCTAGCTTCTGCTGACAATGTGGAAACAATCCAGGGACTTGCCTTTCTCTCATTGGGCCATGTCTGCTTTGTTTATGCTCCCCCCCGCCCCATTTGTCCCTTTGTTGAGGTATTTTACAGCCGGTCCCAGAAATCATGTCCTTTTCCCCTGCACAAATGTGTCTGCGTGTCTGTAAAATGGGCATGTCTCTCAGCAGGCGTCCCATCCGATTCCCAAGCTGGCTGAGTACCAGCTGTGTGCCAGCTTCCTGCCAGGCATCACGGGTCCCGGGTGGGTAAGACAGTCCTAGTTCACAGGGAAGGGAAGGACAGACAGAAACAAACACGGGAGTTTACAGGTGCCTCACTGCACCTGCCAGATAACTCCCACGGTGGCACTGTGTGCTCGGTGCCGTGGGAACACACAGCAGGCCTGGTCCACTGTGTGGGCAGGACAGAGGGCGAGGAGGCTGCTAGGGGCAGTGAGGGAGGAACCTCTGATTGGAGCCTTAAGCCCTTTCCCCCAACTTTTCTACAAGCTCCTTGGCCTGGGCACACCACACTGCGGGGTGACCTATTTGGTTTGGGTTCCTGGGACCACTATCTTCTTCACGAAGGATTTGAAGGTGAAAAAAACCTAAGACTAGTAGTTGTTGCCCAAAGGAGAATGGAATAAATCAGTCTGAAGTTCTGTGATTTTACAGAGGTCCTTTCCACGCCCTGGCCAGTTGATCAGTGGTTAGAGCGTTGGCCCAGGGACTGACGGGTCCCGGGTTCAATTCTGGTCAAGGGCACGTACCTCAGTTGCGGGCTTGATCCCTGGCTCTGGATGGTGAGAGGGCAAGTGCAGGAGGCAGCCAATCAATGTATCTCTCTCACATTGATGTTTCTCTCTCTGTCTCTCCCCCCTCCCTTCCAGTCTCTAAAAAAAAAAAAAAAAGATGGAAAAAATATCCCCAGTAAGGATTAAAAAGAAAAAGAGATCCTTTTCACTGGCTGTGCAAACAGTTTCCCCACCTCTAATGTCACGTACACTGAATCATTTTGGAGGGGTGGCCACAAAAGTTTGCTGATAACCTTGTTTCTAGTTTATCTGCTTTTCTGTACGTTTGTTCTACTTCAGAGAAATACTGTGCTTTTGAATGTCATGTCCTTGGTTGTTGGTAACAAAACCCACCAAATATCAGTATTCTGTTGAAAAAAAATAAGAAGTATGCCCAACACTGGTATATGCTGTCGAAAATGTAATCTTTTTTCAACCTTGTTATAATTATTTCAAAATGGGTTACTTAAAAAATTGTCTCTTTGCAGAAGAAAGTGTAATATGAACCAGGTAATGCATGAAAAAAGTACCACTTTAGAGTTCATTTCTGAGCTAAATAAATGGAACGTCATCTGCTGCCCTGGGAGTGTGACGGTGGAGACATTGTGTTTGGACCCTCAAGGCTCACACATTATATAGACGTGTCAGTCCCATGCCCGTCCTGCTGCTCGTCTCTGATCTGTGACTTTGTGTGGCTTTGGTGGCAGGCACGCATCGAGGCTGGGCTGCTGTGCAGATGCGCCTGCTTCACGAGCTGGTCTACGCCTCCCGGAGGATGGGGAACCCCGCCCTGTCCGTCAGGCACCTGTCCTTCCTGCTGCAGACCATGCTGGACTTCCTGTCGGATCAAGGTGAGTGCTTCCAGACTCAGTTTTTTCAAGCAGCTACGCATGAGAGCTCTCTGGCTGCCGGGGTCCCGTATGGAATTCTGGCTGCGGACCGGTGACTAGCTCCCCGTGGCCTGGCGATGATGGAGGCGCAGTGTCTGCGTGGCAGCTGGTCCAGGTGGAATCCTCGCTGGGCCTTAGAGTTTAGGGTGCCATCCTGATCCCTGGCACTTGACCCTTTTCCCTTGGGTCATGGGCTCGTTCTTGCCTGGTGCCACCTTCCTACATACCTCCCTTCATTTTTTTCTAGGCAGCCTTTCTTGGTCGCCCTAGAACAGCTTGGATGCCTCTGAAATGTTCTCCCTTGAGTGTGGAACGTGCCCATTGGAGCACTGGTCATCCCTGTATGTCCATCACTTACTTAATCGCCACTCCCCATGGAAGCTGCAAGCTCCTGGAGGCAGGTGTCCACCTGCTTGTGTCCCATCCCGTCACCCAGTGGCATGCTTGGCACTCACATGTTGCCAAGTGCATGAATAATTAATGCTTTTCCTTTTTAAAAATCAACTTGATTGAGGTTTAATTCACACACTACACAATTCACCCATTTAAAATATACCTGTTTCTTTTTTTAAAAAAATATTTTTTATTGATTTCAGAGAGGAAGGGAGAGGGAGAGAGATAGAAGCATTGATGATGAGAGAGAATCACTGATTGGCTGCCTCCTGCATGCCCCCCTGCAACCCGGGCATGTGCCCTGACCGGGAATCGAACCGGGACCTCCTGGTTCATAGGTTGACGCTCAACCACTGAGCCACGCTGGTGGGGCTATGCCACTTTCTTAGGACATTCATAGACATGCACCTTGCACCAGAGTCCATTTTAAAAATCTTTTGATCACCTCCAAAAGAAGCCCTGCACCCTAAAGCTCCCAGCAGTCACATGGGCGCGCACGTCGTGCTGGATGCATTAATATTAAACACTGCCTTTGGTTGGTGTTTGCTGTTACTGATAACGCCATGGTGACCACCCTCAGGTCTTCAGCTTTCTGAGCAGGAGCGATTTTATCAGGAGAGGGCTTGCCGGGTCAGCCGCGCGAGCATTTTTATTGCTGTTGCAACCTATTGCCAAATTGCCTTCTGGAAGGATGGGTCTAATTGTACCGCCCGCAGCAGTGCTGCTAATCCAGGGTGTACAGAATGTTGCCTCACTGTTTTAATTTGTATTTTCTGGGTAACATGCAAAGCCGGATATTGTTTCCTCTGTTTGTTTGCTAATTGTATCTCTTTTATGTGAAACTCCTTTGCAGTCTTCTGAGCGCTTTCCTGCCTCCTGCCTCATTCGTCTGGATGAGGGAGGCAGCTCGCATCCTGACCACCGTGCTGGCGAGGTCTGTGATGCTCTGAGCTGCTAATTAAGCGCTCGCCTGAAGTCTCCCCGGTCACTCAGGGCAGCGCCGAGTCTAGAGCCCAGCTTTCAGCCCCGGTCCCAGGGACGTATACACACTCAGTAGACAGCGCACTCTACACCATAACCACCGGGGGGTGGGCCGCGGTGGGAAAGAGTGAGGGTGCCTCCCAAAAGGGTGCACTTGTTTCTGGGATAAAACTGAGGGTGTCAGGGAACCCCTTTTGAGCACTGTGACAGGTCCCCTTAGCTTACCGTGGAGTTTGCAAGTGTCGCTGGAACCCTAAGCAGCACCTATGTGTTACAGAGATTAGCTTCAGGCACCACGTGTGAATCTAACAGCCGGGTGAGGCTCCCTACATGTGACCCACAGCGACCACTTTGATTTCTTGAACATGCCAAGTTTTGTTTGCCCCCTGGAGGTGGGGTGATGACATTTTTCATTTCTTTGAAGGAAAAAGGAAACCGCTCATTGAGCTTGGAAACAGTTTCAGAACAGCCTTCCATCACAGAGGGTTTTGCTTATGGAAGAGGAAGGTACCCCTTTGAAAATGACAACAAAGCTGTGCGTACTGCTGCATCAGTCAGGGTTCATTTCTGGGCTAAATAAATGGAACACGTACACAAAATGCATGCGTAATGCTTATGTACACGCATACATAATGCATACGTACACACACATAATGCATATGTACACATGCATAATGCATATGTACTGTCAGAGGAAATCCGCTCACACCTGCTAACATGGTGAGGCAGACTTTATTAGGAGGCTGCTGTAGGGGAGAGGTTGAGCTCAGCCCCGAACACAAGGACAAGTGGGGACGTGGAGCCGGCAGCAGCTGGAGGGAGGCGCAGATGGAAAATTACTGAGCGGAGACATCAGGGCCAGGGGGTTGGGGCCGAACTGTCCTAACAGGGTCCTTGTGAAGGCGGCCAAGGACTTGGGCCTCAAGGGCGGGATGAGGAAGTGGATCGGATGCCGGGTGATTAGATATCAAGGGTGTGGGGGGACTTGGTGAACTGATTTAGCAGGTTCTTGCTACAGCTGCCCCAGGCAGGCCAAGGACAGCCGCGGCCGGGGCCTGGGGCCGGGGCCCAGTCGGAAAGAGGCTCCGAGGAGCCGGCCTACTGTTGGTGAAGGAGGGGTGCCTCTGAGTGCTTACACGTGTCCCCACACACATGGCCTATGACAGGGGTTTGGCTTGTGTTCCGTGTGTGCTGCCGGGTCCTGAGGCCCTCGGCAGGCGGCCAGGATGGGATGGTGGGTGTGAAGGCGGCAAGGACCAGCTGGAGCCCGCCAGGCAGAGAGGGACCCCAGGGGTGGAGTGGACCGTGCCGGCTTCTCAGCCGCTCCCAGACCCTAGCCCCCAGCTCTGGTGATGGGGTTCCTGTAGGGAGATGGGAGCCCTTGGCTGCTACCCGCCTGGCCCAGCAGAGGAGAGGCCAGGCCGGAGGCCTCCGCCCGCAGGGTCTGAACACCCGCTGCTCATCCCTGTGTGGTCAGGTCCCTGGAGCAGCAGCTCAGCTGCGCGGGGAAGCGGATTCAGGGGAAAGGGATTCAGGGGTGTGGCTTCCAGCCAGACCAGCCGGCACCCCGGGGAAGGCTGGATCTTGGGGTTTGGGCCCTGTCCACCTTCAGGAGGCACAGGTCAATCTGCACTGAGAAGAGCATTGTGTCTTTTTTCCTTCTCTCTCTGCATATTTGATAGATATTTCACTTCTTGTTTTAATACCAGGGGCGACTTGGTGTTTGTTTTCTGTGGCACGCCCCCGCACACAGGCCTAGATGAGCTAGACAGGAACATCCCCAACCATGTCCTCCCCTGCCCTGCCGGACACCCACTGTCTGAGAGCGTGTGCTTTGTGAGTGGGAGTGCGTCGTGCTGTGAAGAGAATAAGGAGTGGAACAGCCCATTCCTTTATAGGCTTTTTGTTTTTACACATGGAGCAGGTAGCTTTCTGAGTTGGGCGTGCAGTTGCAGTGGCCCCTTCGGGCTCATGAAGGACACATGCTAAGGTCTCTAGGAGCGCTGTGCGGGGAATAAGGGACCAGGAAGAGGCCAAGAGTCACGCCGGAGGAGGCTTCTCCATTTCCTTCCTATAAATAGTCATCGATCATCTCGCACGTGGTGGATCCTGGGTGGAAGCGAGCAGCATGAGAGGTGACCTTAGATCTGAGCTCTGTGGTGCTCGGGGACAGTGCCCAGCAGGGCTATGCCAGGTCAGAGTCACAGTGAGTTCCAGGTGCTCCTGTGCACCGGGCACCGCTGTGCCATTGAACATGGGCCGCCTGCAGAACAGCGGGCTCGGGCTCCAGGGGTGCAGCTGGGTGCTGATGACAGCCCCATGCCCGGCTGAGGTGTAGACTTGTCCTGTGGGCGGGTGAGAGGGGAGTCTGTCAGCGTGCTCGTCATGTCACCTCCTTCCTCCCCTCTCTTTCTCCTCCTTCCTCCCTTCCCTCTTCCCTTCTTTCTCTCCCTCCTTCCTCCCTTCCTCCCCCTGCCCCTCCTCCTTCCCCTCTTCCTTCCCTCCTCCTTCATTATCCGTGTGGTTCGGAAGGAAAATGCAGAGAACCACCTGGTCACTGCCCAAGAGTCTTGGCGCCCCTGAGCACCCCCTGTTCTGTGGGGAGCAGTTTTTCCCAAATCAGATCTGTGACTTGCCACCCAAGGAGGCTTCTCGTGGTTTGTAAAATTATACACATGGGAAGTCATGCCTCAGTGGACGAGCCATGTCCCCTTTAGGTACAGGTTTAGTAACAGCTTTTATTGTTCATTAATTAACTAACTTTCACCTGCCAACGGTAAAGATTCTGGGAAAGTCGGGCGGGGTACATCCACTCTCTGTGAAGCTTGGGAGGGAAATGGCGGCACAGAGACTTGGGCCTCAGGGATTCCGACAGGAAATCGTTTGTTTTGTGTGTGAAGTGCTTTTATTGAAAAGAAATGCCCGAGGCTGATGGGAATCTGAGTTTGCCGGTGCCCGGTGCGGTGCCACGTGAGCCAGCAGGAGGCCGACAGTCAACGCGGGCTGTGCTAGAGGCTAGAGGAGTGTTGTGAAATACGCATGAGATAGCTTTAGAGGGAAGGGCGACTGACGGCTGAGCGTGCGAGGGGGGTGCACTGAGCTGGGGCCAGATCCTGCCAGCTCAGGGTGCTCCTCTGTAAGGCAGGGACGACAGTGGCACCGCACACAACGTTTCAGGGCCTAGTTATGGAGATGACCCATGTGAAGGGCCTGCCCGGGGCCAGCAGTAGCAAGTCCTCTTAAATGCCAGTCGCTGCCCGCCTGTCGCTCCTCAGCCCAGCCCAGCCCAGGACAGCTGCGGGGATCCCCTCGGCCACAGCGCAGGCCCCCAGAGTTCCTCCTGCGCCGACATGGTCTTTGCTCACGCAGAACGTTTAGAAACCCTACTGAGCTGCTGTGGAAATTCAATTATAAGTGTTTACTTTATTTTATTTTTATTATATAAATAACATATGCTCCCCTTAGAAATCTCGGAAAATGTGAACAGAGAGGAGAAAGTTATGCATGGCCTGCACAGGCCAACACCCGGGCATTGCTGTGTAGTTCTCAATATTGTTTTCTATTCTTTTAAAAATTGCATTGTTTTAAAATTGAATTTATTCGTAAATATAGTTTTGCAACCTGGTTTTCCACAGAATGTAACAGACATTTCCCATATGATGGCAGAGCTTTGTAAGTGTCGTTTTTAGTGGCGCCTGAATGTGCGTCCTATTACTGTGCCTCATCTTCTCCCGCCATGCCTTCATCATCGGATATGCAGCTTCTTTCTAATTATGCACCAAGTCTTCCTTCTCCAGGCAGCTCCCCTCTGGGTGCCATCCTGGGGTCTCTAGAGACCCTTCAATAGTTTCTAGGTGGTGCTTTACCTGGGTGATGAGACAGGAAGCCGATGGCTTGAAATAATTGCCTTTCATTGTGGTAGATCATGTTGATGTACTTGAAGAGAACGAGGGAAATATTTAATCTCCCGCTGTGCTTGAATGGCTGCTGATCAGGGCCCCCGAGGTGTCGCTGTGTAAACCAAGTGAGTCACAGGTGCAGGCAGTGCCACGGAGGCGTCAGCGTGGCTCGCCGTGTTGCAGCCCGTCTGCGTGCTGCTGAGGAGAGAGCGGCTGGTTCTGGTCCGGGAGGGCGTGGCCACCCTGCTGGCCTGGCAGGTCGCTCATCAGCGTCGCGGTGGCACGTGACCGCTCCGAGCCTCGTAGCTGGGCCGAGGAGCTGCCGGGGTGTGTTTGCAGAGTGAAGAAAAGCAGGGTTGGTTTTTCTTGCTACGTAAGATGTTTAACTGGCTGAGTATCATGTTTCCAGCGATCTGTGTTGTCTTCTGCGTTTTCACTTATTGGGGCAATCGCCAAACAGAAGAGGCCGGACGTCACCCTCATTTCCCGGGCTCCGTGCTCACGTCTACCAACCAGTTTCTGATACCTCATCGCATTCGTCCTTGGTCACTCTTGACACGGGAGACAGGCTCAGAAGGTTGGGTGGCTTCCCCACGGTGCGCACAGCAGCCTTTAGCGGACCAGGTCCGACTGCCTTGCCGTGGGCCTCCCCCGGGCGCCCTGCTACTCTTCTCTCCAGGTCTGTCTGCAACGACAGAGGAAACAATGGCTGAGGAGTGAGCCTCGAACTCTCCCCTCGCCCCCAACTTCCTTGATTCGTCTAAACAGCATAGTGACAAGACCACATACACGTGATCTTTGACAAGCCATCTGACGTCACTTGGTCTCTGCCTTTTCCTCTGCGACACGGACGCAGCGAGGCCTACCTGCCTGGGTTGCCATGTGTTGTTTTTTTTGAAATATATTTTATTGATTTTTACAGAGAGGAAGGGAGAGGGATAGAGAGAAACATCGATGAGAGAGAAACATCGATCAGCTGCCTCCTGCACACCCCCTACTGGGGATGTGCACGCAACCAAGGTACATGCCCTTGACTGGAATCGAACCTGGGACCCTTCAGTCCCCAGGCCGACGCTCTATCCACTGAGCCAAACCAGTCAGGGCTGCCATGTGTTTTAGGCTGGAAAGTGCGTTCGTGGGGGTCGCACTTACAGTCTGCGAGCAGGTAGGGGAGCACGTCACAGACACAAGCAAACGCCATCATGGTCACCGTGTTCTCTTCCTCCCTCCTAGGGGCAGGGTGGGTTGGGTGGGAAAATGGCCGCCTCACAAGGCTCCCTTTCGGCATCAGAAATGTAGACCTGAACTTCTTCTCTCGAATATCGTTATGTGGACGGACACAGACTCCTGGGGTGGGCCTGGCATTTGGCTTGGACCTGGGGACTGCTGGACAAGTGTTGGCTCAGGAATAAACATGCCGGTCTGCGTCCTGTCCGCCGGCTGACTTTCCTGGGAAATGCATCTAGAAGACAGAAACTTAGTGTCCCGTTACCCACAGGCCCTGAACGGAGCCGCTGCCAGTGGCCGTCTAAATACATCGAACAAAGCTCCCACTTTCTTTTGGTCTCTTGTGGTCGCTGCCCCTTTATCGCTGTCAGAAGATGGGGCTCATTGAACTGTCAGGGTTTGGGTTGAAAAGTTTACTTTTGCTTAAATAAAGTAAAAGCTTCCCACATTGACTTTGGTCTCACCTTTGTTTTATTTCTATTTTCTCTTCAGAAAAGAAAGACGTGACGCAGAGCCTGGAGAGCTACACGTCCAAGTGCCCTGGGACAATGGAGCTTATCACCCTCCCGGACGGCCTCAGCCTGCCGCCTGTGCCCCTCACCAAGCTGCCCATCGTCAGGTAGGGCGGCTGGCGAGTGCGGGAGGTGTGCGTCACGCTGGGCCCATCCTCAGCCCTGGTCGTGAACAAGGCCTTTGGATGAGTCTCCATTTGTCGCTGGCTGTCTATTGTCTCGTCGGACCTCATCAGCAGTCCTAGCAAATGTAAGGGGTGTCCCAGGCATGAGAGGATGGCCAGCATGTTAGGAGCCCAGGGACCTGTGCCAGGGGCTGCCACACCCAGACCAGTCACTCCTCCCCGGGTTCAAGCCAAGACGGCCCAACTGAAGTATAAGCACCTTGTTTTATCCCTGCAGGACCCTCCACACATGAGCATGTACATAAAAGCCAGCCCGACTGTTACTGCCCAGACGGTCATGTGGGTTGTGTGCACACTGCCAGCCACGGATTACTGAAGGAGAAATGAGCGGAGTGGAGATGCCATTGACAGAAAGCCAGTGGGCCTGTCGTTGGCCTGGGGTTGGGGGAGGGATGGCTGATGGTGGTTGTTTTTTATGCACCAACATTGAACTCCTTCAACCCGGTGAGAGCTCTGCAGTTAATGAGGCCGTTTTTATTGATGAGGATCAAAACCCTCCAGTCAGAATGAGCTTCGAGTTGCTTTGAGTGGCTTTGGTGCTTTTAAAATGTAAACTCTTAAGTTAATTATACTGTTTGAGGAAGGATTACAGACCTTTATTCAAAAAGGGGCCCGGAGGCCACGCTAGTCAGGGTGGTTTTCCTTGTAGTCTGAAACAGGGCAAAGCCAGCCTCCCAGTGTTAGGAGGAGGCTCCCACGGCCCCACCAGGGTCCTCCGTGGCCCAGCCCTTCTGTCCCGCTATCACCCAGCCCATCACCTCCCTCTGGGGTGTTTGAAGATAGTGAGATGTGCACAGCAGCATTCAGGAGTCTGAGGGGGTGGTCCCATCACTAGCCTGGCTGGGGTTCATGCCCTCTCTGGCCGTCTCAGCCATGTGGGCTTAGAGGGGTGGGTGCCCTCCACACTGTCCTGATGTGGGCAGAGATGGCGAGTTTTTGTCATGCCCGTCTGCAGAGCTCTCCACTGGGTCTCAGGTGTGTTTCTGCTGTGAGTTAGGTCGGTGGAGTGAAAAGCAAGGGAGAGAGGTGAGTTCTTTCCCGGGCGCTTCTCTCTGCCAGTTTGTATCACTTTCCTGGTTAGTGTTCCGCCATTGCTTTCACGGCCCCAGTTAGCAACAGCATGCTGCGCGTCAGGTTTTAAAATGTTAACAGCCCCTAAAGTCTCTAAAAATACTCCCTGTCTTGGACGTCTTGTCCCTGGGATTCTGCTTTCTTGGTTGGTGGCAGCTTCGAAGAACAAACATACAGTATTAGTTCTGCAGCGACTCTTGCTGCATGAAGTCAGTGCCTCGTGACTGTTTTTCCCTAGGATGGGTTTCATAAGAAGACATGGGTGCTCAATTCTGGTTGTGAGTGAATGCCTTGGCTGTCCGCTGCTTTTCTTTCCTTGTCTGGCTGACCACGCCCTCCGAATTCCTTTGCATATTTTATTATTAGTTTTTTTATCCTTACCAAAGAATATTTTTTCATTGATTTTTTTTTTTTTTTTTTTTTTTTTTGCGAGTGAAAGGGAGGGGGTTAGGAGAGAGAGAAAGAGAGAGAAACATCCATGGGAGAGAGACACGTCAACTGGTTGCTTCCCAAAAGCATCCTGACCAGGGCCGGGGGTTGAGCCTGTGACCGAGGTACGAGCCCTTGACTGGAGCCGACGGGGCAGGTGTGGTGTGTAACGAGGGAGTGCACGGAAGTGGTTGCAGGGCCTGGATGTGCGCAGGCTCCAGGGATTAGTAAACCTGTGGTACACGCAGGCTGGTTGGTGGGAGCGTGAGCATTGCTGAGCACCCGTCCCAGCTGGGAAAGCAGTGTAAGGTACAGCCAGGCCGATGGAGACCCAGTCATTCCCTTAAATGAAGCAACGGTGCTGTTGACCTTCACATGTGGGCCCTGGGGCTGAGCGATCGGGGCTGCCCTTCTGTTTGCTGTGTGGGTGCTCGGCAGGAAGGAGAGAGCAGGGAGAAGAGGGAACCTGAATGGGGCAGCTCAAGTCCTCCCAGCAGTCTGAGGGCTCACCGCACTTCATAGACACGGGGCCCAAGTCTGGGGCCGGCCTGCCACTGGCCCCGGCACATGGTGCTGCGCAGTGCAGTTCAGGTTTCAACCGGGCCTCCGACTGCAGGGTCACCGCCCCGTCCTGGGAGGGTCCGGGCCACCGTGTGCAGCATTCGCGCTGTCCTGCCGCCTCGGAGCAATTTCTCCCCCTCAGTTTGTTTGCTGTGGGATGCACTGTTCTCCTGACACAATCTGCTGGGTGGTATTTCCGCTGAAACCAAGCTGACAAGGCAGGTGACGTATTTCTGTTCCATTTGAAACTGTAGGCATGTGAAACTGCTGAACCTCCCTGCCAGCCTCCGGCCGCAGAAAATGAAGAGCTTGCTGGGTCAGAACGTGTCCGCCAAGAGCCCCTTCATCTACTCGCCCATCATTGCCCACAGCCGTGGGGAGGAGCGGAGCAAGAAGATCGGTAGGACCGCCCTCCTGGCTTTCGAGCTTCAGGCGTGTGCAGGCATCTGTGCAGAGCAGTCTCTCCTCTCGGCTTATCAGTTCGCTGCCTCCGCCGGGCAGTTGTCATAGATCTGACTTTTAAAATCTGTTTCACGAAAGGGGATGTTTGTGGGAGTTGTAGCGGCCAGAGGGCCTCTGTTAGCGGAGACTCATGTGAACTGCAGCAGGCAGTAAGTGGAGTGATTTCCAAGGCCTGGCGTGGCTTCCGAGCCACTGGGGATGAACGGCTGACTCCATTCAGGGTTGGGTGGGGATACGGACAGAGGCGGGCCCTTGGCGCCTGGGGCTGTGCGGCTGCAGGGTCAGCCCTGGGGCCGGCCCTGCCCCTCTTTTTTCCTCTCCCGGCTTAAGAAATTGTCGAGGTTTCATTTTATGAAAATAATCCTCTGTGCTGCATTGCAGTGATCCTCATAACTGCAGGCGCTACAGGCGTCCTAGTCCCAGTTTACAGACAGAAAACAAGACGGCAAATCTAAATCGCCTGCCTGGGTGGAGCTCGGACGTGGCTGAGCTCAGGCCCCAGCCAGGTCAGTGGTCACAGCCAGGGCATCTCCTTTAGCACCTGGCTCCCCATCACAGCGAGAAGCACCTGCTCACCTGGACTGAGGATGCATTCAGTGGGTGAGGCAAGATTTTTTCTGAGATGTAACAGAAGCTGCAGCCAGAATGCATATTATTGGTTGAACACCCATGGGTAGGAAAATGTAATTTACATTCTGTGGCTTCTTTCTCTTTGGTAATATACTCATCAGCTAGGACCTGCCTAGAGGTTTGAAGAATCACGTATCTTTAGGCCACAATTCCAGTCTCCATGAACGAGTCTTCTTGTATGATTGGGGGAGTTGTATAATTGACACCCCTCTTCTCTTGCTATCTGTCAGCCAGGCCGCTCTCAGCTCCTCCAGGCCGCTCTTGGGGCTTTGCCACATGGCCTCCCATAGGCCTTCTCTGGCTTTGAGTCTTTTCTTTCAGGATTCACCTGATTAAACCAGGCCCACCCAGGGTACTCTCCCTTTTGATTAACCCCAAGTCGACCGATTGGAGACCTTAGTCAGTCTGCAGAATCCCTTTACCTTTGTTACAGAGCAGAGCCTCCTCCTCATAGTCGCACTAGGGAGAGGCTCTCCCAGGGCACCTGCCCCAGGCTGGGCGTCATCTCAGAACTCTGCCCCCCACCGGTGGTGACCTGCAGCCGCCCTGGGAGTGGTCAGGAGGAGAAGCCACTGTGTTACGGAGGGGAGCGAGAGGGGAGCAAGCTAATATGTCACTTAACTGGCCTCGGGGCCCGGGAAGCTGTGCGGCTGGCGGCTCCGCGCCCAGCTTGGTGCTATCGGGACTGATTCGGTTTTGTGAGGCTGCATTTGGCTTGATGGCGAGAATCAGTCTCTGCTGATGGCGAGAAATACCTGTCATGTGGCACCCAAGTGGTGGTAGGACCTGCTCTGGTTCTGAGAAAGCCTGTGGGGAAACCAGCTTTGCCTTGGCTACCTCATGACGATGTTTATGCCCGCTGCTTCGCCGGAGAAAGGACTTGCCAGAGGAAACCATGTGAAATACACAGAGTCCCAGCTAACACATGGACCCTGTGTGTGTGTTTCTAGATTTCCAGTGGGTGCAAGGAGATGTGTGCGAAGTCCAGCTGATGGTGTACAACCCCATGCCCTTTGAACTCCGAGTTGAGAACATGGTATGTATCACCACTCATTCGACCCTTTGGGGCTGACCACCACCTTGCTATGAAGATGTGTTTTTTACCTAAGACTTGAGGCACACATCCTAAGCTGTGTCAGGTTTTGTATTTGCTTTGTCAGGGCTGGTCAGCTTGTAAGTGGAGATCACACCTTATCTTTCCCGAGTCTCTAGTGCCTGGTACTCGGTCGGTGTTTGAATCAGCGGACAGAGACCCCTCTGATTGGGACTCACACATGTCTAGTTGCTTGGAAATCAGATTTGAAATCATCTTGAGGTTGGCGTGCGACGATCACAGGTCACGTTGCTGCTGCCTGATGATGAGGTGACCAAGGCTGAGGGAGAGGGTGACGTCCTCATCACTCTCCTGGGCTTTTTCTCAGCCTCGAGACCCGGGTGCTGGTCCTGTGCGCAGGGCCTTCAAGCTCACCAGGGAGCGGTGTCTGTCGGAAGTGCTCACCTGACTCCATTGTGGGAGGGGCTTTATCCTGGCTGTTGGGGCTGATCCCAGTGATCCCAGGGCAGAGTCCACTGTGCAAGTCCCCTGTGTGCACGCTCACAGGGAGGCCTGCAGAGGAGGGTGGAGACGCTCGGAGTTTTCCGATCACATTCAGGGGAGGGCAGGTGCTTTGTGCAGGTGTCTGGCTGAGAGCCATGCCATGGCCAGGCCTCGGGCGGGGCACCGGGGCCCGATCCCTGCGGTGATGTGGTCAGTGCTGTGGCGTGGGGGTGCATGAGGGGCCGCAGGACCCCTGTGCAGTCAGGCAGGGATGACGACGGCTCAGCTGAGAGCACCAGGTGAGTCAGAGTTCCCAGGGGGGCGGGGCATCATTTACGGTGATGCTTAGGCCTTCAGCACATGACATAGTTTTCTGAAATCTGTGTGAGTTCTTAGAGCGTCCGCTGCATATTGAGCTGACAGTGCTGAGGCTGTTCAGAGGCAGGCCTTGGAGGGTGCTGCCCCCTGTGATACAGGAGCGTGCTGGCCTCCTGCTCGGCTTGTGACCAGGCCTCTCCAGGGACTGTCTCTTGGCCAAAGAGGGAATGATAGTCGTTTAGAGAATCCTCCCCAAAGTGATCAAAGTATCATCTGCCTCCTGCTTTTTCTTATACTGTTTTTATCTTTAAAAAAGTAGCTTTTCATAAAAAATCGGTAAGAACAAAAACTAAAATAAAAATGACCACTAGGAGCCTTGGCTGGTGTGGCTCAGCAGTTAGAGTGTCGGCTGGTGCACCACAGGGTCTCAGGGTCTCCCTGTCAGGGGCACGTAGCTGGGTCGCAGGTTTAGTCCCCGGCCCAGGTCAGGGCGTGTGTGGGAGGTAACCAATCAATGTGTCTCTCTCCCATTCGCATTTCTCTCTGTCTCCCTCCATTCTACTTTCTCTTTAAAAAAAAAAAAATGACACCAGGAGGTAGCCCCCCAGTCATGGTCAGGTTTTAAAAAATTAAGTCATGAAATATCTCAAACATATGACATGTTACAGGGAATAATAAACATTCACATATCCACCATCCACATTTAGAAAATGCTAACAGCTGGCTATATTTGCGTTAGCTATTTTAAAAAGAAACAAAATGCGGCTATATTTCACCTAGAGGCAATAGCCATCTAATTGGTTTCTGTTTCTACTCCTGCCCGTGACATCTGTTCTTTACATAGTTGGATCATTTCTCACTTCTGCTCAAAACCTGGGCTCAGGGGTGCTCACTGCCACTAGAGTGTCTCTTGGGTGCTTTCTGTAGACAGAGGTAGGAGAATTGTGCATGCATGTACGTTAGACACGAAGTTCCATATGTACCCATGTGTACATGCATGTCCATATGTATCGACACACATGTACACACAGACACACACACTCACATGCACCTATAAGCATATACACACACCCAAGTATGCCCATATGTGCCTACATGCATGCCCCTGCATATGTGTACATAGACTCATGCCCATATGCACAGCACAAACACAAATTTCATAAATCCCGACTTCACAGGGGTACCTCCAGCTCTAATCCGTCTCCATAAGTCCTCTCTCGCCTTCCTCCATTCCACACCTGCATCCCTCTTCCAGCGTGAGAACTCGGGCTCACAGCATCAACACGTTCTTGCTAGGTTATTGTAGCAGTACCTTCCCTTTTTAAAGACGACGCCTTGGTCGCTCTGCTAAATGCACTTATTAGTTTTTCCGCTTAGATTCCATAGGGTTTTCTGTGGCCACAGTTTGTGTGTGTGTCTGTGTGTGTGTGTGTGTGTGTGTGTGTGTGTGTGTGTGTGAATAACTGTCTGTGTGCCTTTCATTTCCTTTTCTTCTTGCACTGTGCATGTCTGTTACAATGTTGGGCCGTCCAGAGCTGACATCCCGCATCGTTTCCAGTCGTGGGGCAGCTCCTTGAGGCCAGGGACTCGGTCTCGTTCACTGTCAGTTTGGAAATGAGCTGATGATTCATAGATGCTGGACGATGTATGTCCACGCTTCATGTTTTTTCTTTTGTGTTTACATTCCCATTTGGTAAAACAACAAAACCAGATGAAGATAGAAAATAGTGCCGGGCTGGTATCAGGAGGGATGTGTTCAGGCACACAGGCTGCTTCCATTCCCGCTGTCTCGTGTGAACGCACTTTCGCCTGCCTCCACGGCCTCTGGCCTTTGGCATGCTGTGAGAGCCCGTGAGTGGCCGCACCCCGGCTGCTCGGGCTGAGTGCGGGGTTGTGGGTCTGGGCTGCGCTTATTCATGTCGCCTGCCCCTTGTTCCAGGGGCTCCTCACGAGTGGAGTGGAGTTCGAGTCTCTTCCTGCGGCACTTTCCCTCCCGGCCGAGTCTGGTCTTTACCCAGTGACGCTCGTCGGGGTCCCCCAGACGACGGGGACGATTTCCGTGAACGGTAAGGGGGTTTCTCTCCGATTCAGGTCGGTAGGACGGCCTGCCGCGCTGCTGCCCTGACTTACGGAGGCCTGTTACCGGTCAGCAGCATCCTAGTCCCAACCTCCGGGCATTGCTTCCTTTGTTACCTAGGGAACCTCAAAATTTCAAAGCCATTTTATTTATTTCATTTTTTATTTTTAAATAAATTTTTATTGATTTCAGAGAGGGAGAGATAGAGGCATAAATGACGAGAGAGAATCATTGATTGGCCGCCTCCTGCACGCCCCCTAGTGGGGATGGAGCCCACAACCCAGACATGTGCCCTGACTGGGAATTGAACCGTGACCTCCTGGTTCATAGGTCAATGCTCAACCACTGAGCCACGCCGGCCGGGCTCAAAAGCCATTTTAAAGCTTGAACAATTTCAAGTGCTTATGTAACTGAGGGAGTTTTTTGTCGTGGAAATTTTGCTAATCTTAGGTTGTGGTTCCTGTCCACAAGCAGCAGGTTTGCTGTCTCACGTGGCGGTGATGATGGCAATAATTGGCTCTGGAGCTTAGACTTTGAATCATTTTTTCAAAGACTTAAGTCACGTGATGTCCTGGAAAGGAGTGCTGGCTCTCACTCTCACGTTATAGACAGCCACACTTAAAAAGCACATCAGGAAAGGGACGAGATGGAATTAAGCTGTGCAGAGATCCCAGTTTACAGAGACCACACAGGCACATGTTCACTGGCGCTCAGGCAGCCTGGTAAGGTGGGCACCGGGTGCTGCATTAGCTCTGCCTCCAGGGGGAAGCCGCGGGGCCTGTGGGTGGGACTGGCAGGTGACGGGCCTGAACCTCAGCTCGGTCCTCAGGCCTGAGACTGGAAGCTGGCCGGGTGGAAGCCCCTCCCCTTGTCTCCCAGGTTACCACACCACCGTCTTTGGCGTCTTCAGCGACTGTTTGCTGGACAACCTCCCAGGAATAAAGAACAACGGCTCCACAGTTGAAGTCATTCCTGCTCTGCCCAGACTGCAGATCAGCACGTCTCTGCCCAGGTAGATGCCACAGAGCAGGTACCGGCCTCCGGACTACACATGGCACTGAGGCAGATGGCTCAGTGTGCATCGCTCAGTGTACGCCTCTCGGGCACCAGGAGCCTGAGTTAGGCTCCAACTTTGTGACTAGAGTGTGGGCAAGGGCTGTGTCGGGACAGAGGGAGCGATGGGCTCTGTGACAGCGAGTGGAGAGGCAGAGGGTTTCTTACCCAGAGCAGACACAGTGTGCACTTTGCCTCTGCAGCCACAGCTTTTGTGAAATATAGTGAGGGGTGGGCCCAAGTAGGTTAAATTACCTAAAAGATAAATCCATAAGTAAGGACGCAAGATCACAGCAGTAATAATGCTCATAAGCCCTAGCCAGTTTGGCTCAGTGGATAGAGCATTGGCCTGTGGACCAAAGGGTCCCGGGTTCGATTCCGGTCAAGGGCAGGTACCTCGGTTGCAGGCTCCTCCCTGACCCTGGTCGGGGCGTGTGCAGGAGACAACCAGTCGATGTGTTTCTCTCACATCCATGTTTCTCTCTGTCTGTCCTTCTCTCTTCTACTCTCTCTGAAATCAATGGAAAAATATCCTGGGTGAGAGGAACAACAACAAAAAGACATAATACAAATAAACAATATAGTAATTAATAGTAACATAAGAATACACTTGGCATTTTGTGTACTCTTACTGCAAACCCACTTTTGTCAACCCTGTACCTATTAATTACAGTATAGGTAGTGGGATAGATTACTTTTTGCATAAGCATATAACATAAGCTAAACACATTTACTTTAGTGACGTCAGAAAGCTCATCATAAAAAGTATCTCAGAATCCCATCACCATTCATGTCCTTGCTCTTGGAACTTGGGATTGTCTCCATTTTTGCTCTTATACAGCATGCTGACTCTTTTGGCTGTTTTTGTAAGATGTGTCTTGGTATTTCCTGAAATGTCCTAAAAGCTCCCTCATACATGTCGTGGGCACTGTGCCGGACGCTGGGTGCAGGCCTGACACCAGTCCTGTCCTTGCCCAGGCAGTTCCAGTGCCGTGGGGACGTGGACAGGGAGCAGCAGTCCCAGGGCGCTGTCCTTAGGATGCTGACAGGGCTGGGGGTCACAGGGACTGCCGGAGTCCTTCCAGGTGGTGTACATGCCTGCGATGGGAGAGGTGAGGGAGGAGTTAGCAGGTGAATGGGCGGACAGGAGGGTTTTCTCGCTGAGGGAGCAGCCTGAGACCAGAGGCAGGAGGAGCATCGCCTGAGTGAACTCAGAAGGGATCCTGGCACTCATTGTAAGAGCTGAAGGTGTAAAACTTTCAGAAGAAAGTTTTCATGCTCTTGGGTTAGGCAAAGAGTTCTGCTGTTGACATCAAAAGCAATTCTCTATCTGGGCTGGAACCAGAGGCCCTGGGCCGGGCATGACTGGTCCGTGAGCCCAACTTGCTTAAGTGTCGGCTTCTCCCTGCACAGCGCAGGTGTGAGACCGGCATTGCCTAAACACTCTTTTCTGTGCTTTGGACCAGACAGTGGGTGAAGCTCTCTGTGGTGCGTATAAACACACTCGGGTCTGCCCGGTCCTCTGTGGCCATTCACCCTCCTGTTCCTGGTGGCGGGGCACTGCGTTCCCTGTTTCAAGCCCAGATTCCCTGTCCCTAGTTCTGAAATTCTACGTGCGGTGATATGAATACTTCTAAAATGCATTGGTTTTCTTTTCTTCTTTCTTTTTATGATGCATCATTGTTACTACCATTATCCTAGATCTGCGCACTCCTTGCAACCTGCCTCTGGTGACGAAATATCCACGCATGTGTCCGTCCAGCTTTACAACGGAGAGACGCAGCAGCTTGTCATCAAGTTGGAGAACATCGGAGTGGAGCCCTTGGAGAAGCTGGAAGTCACCTCCAAAGTCCTCACCTCCAAAGGTGGGTGCTCCCGGCATGTTTGCCCTGAGCAGTTTCTCTCTCTATTCCCAGAAGACACGCTGTTCCGTGCCGTGTGCAGAGCGTCTGAAAGCTTCTCCCTCTGTCTGATGCTCTCGTGAGAGTGGCGTTCTAGTCATGTGTGAAGAGTGCACGCGGGAGGCTAATGGAGCAGAGGACGCACCCTGTACCCGCCTTTCTATCGTAGACCCTCAGGAAGCATTCTTGAGCGCATGAATGCAGGGGCGTTTGCAGGTTCAGAAGAGTTTTGCCTGGGACCCACCTGTCACCTGCAGCCAGGGTTTCCTGAGTGGGTCCAGCCCCTGGAGCCCATGCATCCCTCCGACAGGCTCTCCGTGGGCCACTGACCTCAGCAGGCCCGAGGCACAGGGCATCTCCATGTGTGCCCTGGAGGGTGGACTCTGACAGTGAGCCGTTAGCACGTGTGTGCATTTAGGAGCCTGTGCCATGCACACTCCTTGTGGAAAACCACAGGAAGCTGCTCAGTGGTTGCAAAGGTGACTTGACTTCAAGCTTGGCGCCTCACTCCTCTTTGTGCCTCACTCATACACCCACGTGATGGCCTCCCAACACCCAGGACTGGCACTTTCTTGGTACTTTGATCTATAACATTTGAAATGGTTTGCGTTTTTCTGGGCTTTCTGAGAATGCATCAGAACTCCCCAGGGGATCAGCGAGCCTCCTGTTGCCTCAGTCACGTTATCACCATCGCACTGTTGTTGTCATTGCAGAAAAGCTGTACGGCGACTTCCTGAGCTGGAAGCTGGAAGAAGCCCTGGCCCAGTTTCCGCTGCAGCCCGGCCAGGTGGCCACGCTCACTGTCAACATCCAGGTGAAGCTGGACTTCTCGTGCCAGGAGAACCTCCTCCAAGACCTCAGCGACGGTGAGCTTCCTGTTCCCATTAGCGCTCCGCGGTCCCCGAGCTGCGCCGCCGCCCTTGCTTGCCACTCACTAACCCAAGCTGCTTGAGACTCCTGGGCGCCTCATTACCCGAGTGAGTCCCCATTTATCTGAGAGCAGCAAAGGGCTTTTCAGTTACAGTTCCTCGTTCACACCCTTCATTGTGCTGTGATCAGGGGCCAGGAGGGCACCCTGAGTTGGTGGAGTAAGGGAACTGCATTTTTCAAGTTCACCTGCTGTGATCTAATTAGGGGATGATCAAGCTCTCCTCAGAGTCTGGTGATTTTTCTGAGGCCTCGGAGTCTAGAGAACATGGGACTTTATATTTGGGAATCTCTGATTACAGATAAGATCCCATGGATTAATTATGTCAAATTATGAAGCATGCATTCAGACATTCATGTGGCGGCATTGTGGGTGTATTAGTTAGCTCTGCCATAACAAAAGACCACCGACAGTGTGGCTGTACAACAGAAATTTATTTCTCACGGCTCTGAAGGGTGGGCGTCTGAGAGCAGGGGCTGGCATGGCTGGGTTCTGGTGAGGGGCCTTCTCCTGGCCTGCAGATGCCTACCTGACCCCACCATGTCCTCATGTGGCAGAGAGAGCTCTCTGGTGTCTGTTGTAAGGGCACCAGCCGTGTGGGCTTAGGCCCCATCCTCATGACCCCATTTAACCTCAGGGAGCAGCAGGTACAGAGGCCTGACCCTCGGTAAGGCAGTGGATTGTACCTTCAGAGGCTAGATGTCTCTCTTGCTCTCTGGAAACTGAACTTGGTCTCCCAGCCAGCCTCTCCCAGCCTTCCCTGTGTGCTAAGAAAGTGATGTGGTCAAGTCGAACTTGAGAGACTAGGTTAGTTATGGGTTTTGTCTTATTAATTCATTTACTTACCATTTACTGAGGGCTTGTGATCTGCATGAGCCCGTGCCAGCTGCTTTGGGAGGTCCGGCAGAGGGAGTGACGAGGATTCTGCCTTCATGCAGTTTGTAGTCAGTGAGGAGTCGGGGACACACACACATTGCTGTAGTAATTGTAGCGGTTTCTGTTGGATGCTTGCCGGTGCCGGGCGCTGAGATACGTACTTTATATGCAGTGACTCATTCATGCTTCCAGACAACCCCACGGTCCGTGTGTTATAGCTGCTCCTGCTTTAGGGATGAGGCACTTCAGGCTCAAAGACGAAAAGGGACTTGGCCGAGGCCATTCAGCCGGATGGTGGAGAGGCTGGGAGTCAGGCCTCCAGGGTCTGATCTCCACCCACGTCCCTGGCAGCAGCTTGTGCTCCTGGGTCTGGACTGCAGGCAGGGAGCGGGTCCCGGGGTCACACGGTGCAGGGGAGTGTTATGGAAGAGGATGCCTGTGACCAGAGACAAAGACACTGGGAGGAGGGGGGACCCGGGGAAGAGTTTTGGTGGAAGTGCCTGGATCCAGGAGCAGGAACAACAGGACTCAGAGCCTGGCCGTGGTCCCTGTGAGGCTGCGCTGTTTCCAGTCTGCCCTTCACTTAGTGTGTCATCCTTTGGGGTCCCACCCAGACATTCCGGGACTCAGCGTCAGTGTCCTGCCTCCTTGGGGGACACTCCACGCCAGGGTTTTCCCCACCTGGCCCTGCGACTACGTCAGAGGCCCTGCTCACATCCTCGGCCCCTGGGTCCAGGTCTCTTCTGGAACCTGCAGGCCCCTCTGGGGAACTTGGTGCTGGGCTGTGTGTCTCCACGCAGCTTTTCCTGCTGCGGGTGTGGGTGCTCGTTCCGGGGCGTCACCAGAGTGCAGGAAGCGCAGGCTGGGCTGGCAGAGGCTGGCTCTCCCCTCTTACTGTTTATGTCTGAGCGAGAGCTCCTCCCTCCATCCAGCTGCCCTCTCACTTCACTCCATCCTCACCTTTCAGATGGGATCAGCGTGAGCGGCTTCCCCCTGTGCAGCCCTTTCCGCCAAGTAGTGAGGCCACGTGTGGAGAGCAAGGGCGCGAACCCGCCCGAGGGCAGCAAGCCTGGGGACCCGAGCCACACGAAGGTGAGTTGGCCCCACACGCATGCCGCTGGCCACAGGGTTGGCGCTCGGCTCTTGCCGAGCCTTTCCGGAGGCAAGGTTCTGGGTGTTTCTCCAAAAGGGAAGGCGGCGTGGGTGTGGCAGCAGTGGTGTGTTTGTGGAATGTGGTTTCTTGGGTGCTCCTCTCGCCGGCGTGGGAAGCAGGCTCCCTGGGCCAGCGTGCTCCAACCGTGGTGTTGCTGACTCGCGTCCATGAAATCTGGGAATGCGGGGGTTCAACCAAGGCTGGCCCTGAGTGGCGTAGGCTGTTTCCTGCCTCTTTCTTCATTTGAAAAACGCATTGATTGCATTATTATTCCCAGTTCAGATGTTGATCCCGTAAACTTTTCTTATTTCTTTGGCACCTCCTTCCCCTCATTGGTTTCCAGACAGTCAGGCAGCCAGAGGCACGTGCGGTAGCAGGCGGGTGCAGTGCGAGGTTGGGGTGCGTGGGGGCCTCCGGCAAGCAGAGGGGGTCAGGTCCACAGAGCTCCTGCGTCTGAACTGGAGCACAGGTTTCGGGTCGCAGAGTCAGATTTAAAAATCCGGGCCTCGCCCTTCCTGCTGGTTGGGTGATGGAGGTGGTGCATGAATTTTTCTTCAGTTGGAGTTGCGTGTTTTATAATGATTATAAATGTGGTGCTGCTTGCACGTGTATTTAAATACAATTATTTAAATACCATTACTGTTTACTGAGTGCATCCTTGTTGTCTGGCACTTGTACGGAAATTGTTCTCCTAATTCTCACGATGACTCTGAGGGTGGTCTTCTCCTCCAGTGAGGGCGCTGGCTCCGGGAGAGGCGACACGCTCAGTCCCTCCAGCCCCTGCCCGTCGCACTGTGACATGCCCTCCCTCCACCGCTCTCCTGAGTTTTGTGCATTGAGCCCAAAGCGCCCCTCTCTCCCTCTCTCTCTCTCTCTCTCTCTCTCTCTCTCTCTCTCTCTCTCTCTCTCTCCCTCCCTCCCTCCCTCCCTCCCTCCCTCCCTCCCTCTCTGCTAATCCTCTCCCAAGGATATTTTTTCCATGATTTTCAGAGAGAGTGGAAGGGAGGGAGGGAGAGAAGCATTGTGTGAGAGAGACACATGGATTGGTTGTCTCCTGAACGCACCCTGACCGGGGCTGTGGATCGAACTTGCAACCCAGGTACATTCCCTTGACCTGGAATTGACCCTGAGACCCTGTGGTGAGCAGGCTGACACTCTAACCACTGAGCACACTGGCCAGGGCAAGCCTCTTGATCCTGCTTTCCAGTCCTCGGTTTGGCCCCACCAACCGTGGCGGTTTATAGGTTCTCTCCGTCCCTTCCAGTCATTCCTGTCTGTCCGCCAGGCCCACTGAGCCTTCTGAGTGTTGGCTTCTTGCCCGGGCCCCGGAGGAAAGGAGCTGGCCGTGGTGGACTGTGCTCTGCAGGCCTGGCCATGCCCAGTGCTGTCTGCTCAGAGGTGTTCTCAGCGTTTGAAATATCTCGTCAGGGAAGGGGGGGACACTGGGATTTGGGGAAGGTCTGGGCCTCACCCTGGTTCATGGAGTTAGCGGTGACGGATCCAGGGTAGAATCCGGGTCCCTTCTAACCTGGACCCTAAGTAGGATGGGACCCATATCCAGACTCGGAGCAGGATGTCCCAGGTGACAGACCCCGTGCCCCCAAAGGCAGTGGGGAGGGGTGCGTGGGAGCAACTGCATTAGTCGGTGGTCTGTTGTGGGGAAGGTGATGGGGAGCTCGAAACTGAAACGATGCAGGGCCCCCCGGTGTCAGGGCGCATCTGCTGCGGTTCTGTGGGACTCCTGAGGGGCACGTGGCGCTGTGTGCCAGGCTTGGGGTGCTGCTGCGGGGGCCCCTATCGCCCGGCCTCCTGGCACTGCCCAGCTTGTTACCTCACACATCTCCCCAAAGCAGGAAAGATGATTTCATTGGAAATGTGCTCAACCTGTAAAGCTGTCCCCAGGAATGGCGTAGTCATGGAAACAAGTGAGTCAGTGGAAGCAGCTTTGAGGGAGGCCCTCAGAAAGTGAGAAGGGAGTGTGTCCTCAGGTTCCGGGAAGACGTGTCCCTGTCCAGCGGGCACCCGCTGTCTGTCCATGGTCCCGAGGAGTCGTTCTGCGCGCTGTGTGGCGAGTCGGAGGACAACAGATTGTGTGATGTGGACGCAGGTTAGAAATGACCTTCCCCTCAGCCAGGCCCCGCAGCACGGCCTCCAGGCCTCGCGTCCCCACTGTGACGTGCAGCGGCCTGCGCAAGGCTGGTGGGCTTGCTCACAGAAACAGTCGGAATAGCCTTGTAGCCGTTAAGGAAATGGGACTCTTGTAAAAACCTCCCCATAGAGAACATTCCCAGCCCGATGGTTTCAGTCATGCATTTTATGAAGCATTTAAGGGAGGAATAACGTGGGTTTTATGTAAACTCTTCTTTCAGGAAACTTGAAAGAGAGTGAATACTCCTAAGTGTTCTGTGGGGTCAGTGTTGCCCTGGTACCAAAGCCGATGGAGAGGGTGTGGAGCCACAAGGACCTGGGCACAGGCTCCGGGCATGTCCCGTTCCACAACATGTAGAATGTGGACCAAGTGGGGTTACCTGGGGACTGCAAGACTGGTTTTAACATTAGCAACACAACACATGCAGTTCTCAGTACCAACAGACCAGAAAGGAAAACTACCAGCGTCTCCATGATGGCTGCAGAAAAGGCATCGACGACGTGCCCTGTTTGTTTCCAATAAAACTCACCGACTGAGAACCGGAAGGGACCCTCCTCAGCCCACCACCTACACTCCCACTGTCCGCAGAGGTGCAGAGTGACTGTCCCTGGGGGCAGCCACGCAGGCTGCCCCCCTGAGCCACACCCCGTCCCCTGCCCTTCAGCTGGGCTGCAGTCTCTGCGACTGACCAAGGTCCTCCCTCTGTTCCTCCAATTCCCAGCATGTCCCCAGTCTCAGGGCCACGCTCGAGGCTGTCTTGCCTGCCAGGCCTTCCAGGTGGCGTGAGCAGAGCCAGCGCTCCTTCCCCGCATCTCCACCCGCCCCCCACTCCCACCTCTGCTGTCATTCTGTGCTTTATCCCTGAGTTCCCAGGAATGTCCTCAAGGCCACGGGCTGGTCCCTGCTCAGGCTGAAGTAGATCTTCCCAGATCAGATGCTCCCCACAGCTCAGCGACACCCTCCCCGTCCACGGACTCTAATCCAAAGAGTCTGGGCATCAGGGAGGCCAAGCGGTGTGTGCTCATTCGGCCCGGCCTGGCGGTGACAGCCCTCAGGTGATGGCTTCGGTCTGTTGAATACTCCTGTCATTTCAGCCTTTACACTGGAGCCCTGGGATGTTCATGTATGTTCACGTATGTTTCATTTCAACAATTGCATTTATCAACGGGCCGACTGGAAGGCTCTGCTAAGAAACCTAAAGAGCAAATGTAGTTAAAAAAACTGTGTTACAACAAATGGCCCGTTTTGTTATGCTGTGTTACAAATGGAAACTTTACGTGAGCCCGTCCGGTGGCAGAATGAAGGCTCCCATCGGCTGGGAGGGGACAGTGCATTTGCTCATTGACTGCTTGCGCACAGGACGGCGAGGGTGGAGCGTGCCGAGGCCGGAGGGGCTTGGGGTCCACACCAGCGAGGTTAGTGCTTTCAACAGTGTGTCCAGTTGCTGCGCTCATGACGGCAGCGTCCCGTTATTCAGGTGGAAATTACCCGCCGCTCAGGAAGATTAAATAACGTGCCCAAGGTCACGGCGTTACCAAGTAGAAGTTAATACTCAGGCCCAGATACGTCTGAGTCCAAAGCTGGCGCTATTTCTAAGTTTCCAGACTTGTGGGATACAAAACATCCTGTATCGATTCTGGCCGTATTTATAGAGCAGAGAGCAAGCTTTCTCGCCTATCTGACCCTCAGTTTTAATCTGTAAAATGCAGATAATAGGTCTTCCTCCTGGGCTATTATAAGGAGCAAAGTGTCTGCTATTAGCCCTGGCAGATAAGAAAAGCTTACCAAATGGCAAATCCAATTCAGTTCCAAATTATTTCTAATCTGTCCCGGTAATAGTTACAGAGACGGGGAAGTTCTCTCCGCAAAGTTTAAGCACCAAAGCTCCAACGGAATCCTTTAATCTGCCCAACAATTTCAACACTTAATAGGAATTGAGCAGTAAGGAGTGGAGTCTACTGCAGGGGGAATTCTGGAACAGAATTAAGGTCAAGGCCCAAAGAATGTTCCTTGGGGTTCTGTGACACCTTTAGGACTTTGCTTCTGTGATATTCGTTGTGCATCGAATCCCTGTGGCATTTTGTTCACTCCTCCAGGCCAGTCCTGGGAGCAGGCGGTTCCGGAGCGGCCCCTGGCAGGAGACCCAGCAATGCGACCTCAGGCTGTGAGAGGCGCTGGGGAAGTGCAGGATGGAGCAGGGTGGGGCCCGCTGTGCTCTGGATAGGCTGTCAGCACACCAGCCTGGTAGACGGCTTGCTGCACAGAAGTCAGGGCACCTGGGATGCCAGCACCAGCTGCCATGGTTACCACCTGCCATGTTTCCTAGTAGGTTCTGAGCTGAGGCTGAGGATGGCACCCGGCTGACGAACGCCTCTTGCTGCCTCGCTGTGTGGTCGCGAGTCCGTTTTATAATTTGCTTTGTCCGTACTGTACAGTTTCATGTCTCAGTACATTTTTATTGCTTCTAATATCCAGACAATATTAAAATTTCCCCCACTTGACTCCCAGATTCTATTATAACTAATTAGTCCAAACCAGCACACTGCCCGGACCACTCACGTGCCCGCTCTGTGCGCCACGGAAGTTGGTTTTAATCCAGCACCGTCTTCTCTTTGATGTTGCTCAGGCCCTGGAAGGAAGCGAGCTGGAGACACGCATAGCACTGTGGCCGACCCCTCCAGGCTGCACAGCTAGAGCGCTGATTTTCATCTCCCTGGAAGTTAGCTTAAGAGTGGAACTCTAACTGAGCCCTGGAATGCTGGGGTCCAACCCCAGCAGGTCCAGGGGTCCCCAAAGGTGTGGACGGAGTCGGCGAAGAAGGAATGACACGGAGACAGTGTTCAGTTGATCAGCAGCCTAGCCAGGATCTCTAGCCAAGTTCTGGTCAGGATCTCCAGCGAAGCTCTGGTTAGGATCTCCAGCCAGGTTCTGTGTCCATGTTCTCTTGCTAGGTTCTCCAGCCAGGTTCTCCAGGTTCTCCAGCCAGGTTCTGTAGCCATGTTCCCTCGCTAGGTTCTCCAGCCAGGTTCAGTCACCAGGTTCTAGTCAGGTTCTGTTGCCATGTTCTATCCAGGTTCTGTAGCCAGGTTCTGTCTCTAGGTTCTTCAGCCAGGTTCTCTCGCTAGGTTCTGTCTCTAGGTTCTGTGGCCAGTTTCTGTCCATGATCTTTTGCCATGTTCTCTCCAGCGAAGTTCTTCTGTCTCTAGGTTCTGTGTAGGTTCTGCATCTAGGTTCTGTCTTCTAAGTTCTGTCTCCTGTTGTCTTGTTACATCTGTATTTATACCAGTTGATTCAATCCTATCAATCTCTATTCCAAAGGTTAGGTCGTTTCTTATCTCCATTCCAGGGAGTAAAGATTATGTAGCTTAAGCATGATTGTTCGTAGTTAGTGATTAACTACCCGCCTGGCCTTTAGTTAAGGGGTTTTATTCCCTCCCTAACTTCGGGGGAAAATCCTTACCAGGGGAAACAACCTTTCTCGGAGAGGTGACCTTGGTTAAAACACATAGCGCCAAGAAGGTGAGCAAACATATAAAGAACAGTATGCCATACACGCCAGGTCCCTTGAAACAGCAAGGATGGACCGGCTCCCGGCACTGGAACTCATTGCGGAGGCGGTAATAACAGACTCCGAGAGTGGGGTGCTTTGGCCCCGAGAGCGGTGATGGACCAGTGCCCCGCATTTCCAAACACCAGCCTGGCGCCGTGCTCTCTTTCCGTCTTGGCAACAACCTGTCATCTACCGGTGTCTCCATTTGGGTTGGGGAAACCGAGGCTTACAGCAGACACTTCGTGACAGTTGACACAGCTAAGAAATGGCGTCGTTGCACCAGGCTCAGGCTTGTCTGAGTCTGAGGTCTCGCCCCCAGTGTGGGTCCTCCCTTGTTCCCCGGAGCCCCATGTGTACGCACTGTTCCTCCGTGGACACGGAGGCTGTGTATACTGCTGCATCTGTCCCCGCGTTGCCCGTGTCCTCGTGGTAGCAGGCCTTCGCCACACTGGCTGTCACCTCCTCCCTGAGCCCAGGGACGCCCCCACCCCCGCTGCTGTCTGCTTTCTCCTCCTTCCCCTTTGACAAGCTCCTGAGTGGGAGTCAGGTGTGATGTGTAGAAATGTCACCAGCATCCAAATGACTCAGTTAAAGAATGACTGTGTTTTCACATTAAATATCAAGACCTGTCATCTGACAGAAGGTACAAATGACAACCAGATACAATGTTTCCGGTTGGAGCCGTTCTGGGGAGTCCAAGAGCCTCGAGCCACAGTAGGCATCGGACAGGGAGTGGAGACTCGGCGACAGGTTTTCCGGAAGAGTGTGCAACAGCATCTGCCAAATGGCCATCGGGTGCTAAGCAAAAGCCATCGGCCGCAGCCCCGCGACGTCAGGAGCAGTGCTGTGCACGTGAGGCCGTGCTTCCCTGGGAAATGGGGAGGCAGGAACCGCCCCCCAGAAACTTAATCTAGAGAAGCATGCAGCGCCGTAGGGTCAATTTAAACAATTCCAAAAAATAAGTCTGCTGAGGCTGCATGAAGAGTGGAGGATGCTCGCCAATCTCTGGCCTTCGGCTCGGGAAGCAGCGGGTGCTCCGCGGCTGGAGGACCGGCTGGGCTCCCTTGGCCCGAAGGCTCTCAGCATCTTCAGTGTGTGGACACTTGGCCTTTGCAGCCTCCGCAGCCCCACCTCCCAGCTCACACCTTCCTCCTGCCCCTCAGGTGAGAGAGCGCGTGACCCTGGGCTGTGGCCTCCTTTTAAAAAGTTCCTTTTTATTTTGGAATCCTTTTAAATGGACAGAAAAGCTTCAAAGATAGCAGAGTCCCCACAGCCCTCCCCAAGCCTGTCTCCCAGCGCCCTGGGTTCAGTCCCGGCTTTGTCAGCTCCTAATTGTGCAGCATCAGGAGGTGACAGAGCCTGTCTGAGTCAGGTCAGATGCTGGGCACCGTGAATGCCTGAGGAGGGAGGGAGGCGTGGCTCCCGAGTCTGGAGACAGCGGCCCGCCCGGCCCGTGGTGCAGCCTCCTCCTCACCTCACTGCGCAGGCCTCCTGAGGAGACCAGCCGTCCTCTTGTTACTTGAACGCCCTCCACTGCACGAGCAGGCGCAGGCCAGCTCACCCCATGCTGTGTACCCTCCAGGGAGAGGCCCTCAGGGGCCAACCACTGCTCTGTCCTGTCTTTACGCGGGGCTGCCTCCCCCGGACAGGTCTTCATCTTCCCCTTTGTTCTCTGTTCTTTCATTTTCTGTTCTGTCCTCTTGAAGAGATATAGATATTTTATAAAGAACCACGAAACTCATTAAAGAAATATCCCTAAGGGTTGGCTTGTGGCCGGAGTGTCATTACATATCTGGTAAGGAGACAGGAAGTTAACCACATCACTGTTTCATCTGGAGAGGCCTCCACAGCAGGCGCTGAGCCTGAGAGCAGTCTATAGTCTGCAGCCCCCGGTTAGAACGAGGCGCTGAAACTGGTTAGGATCTGAGGCTCCAGCCCCGCTGGCGTGGCTCAGTGGTTGAGCATCAACCTATGAACCAGGAGGTCACGGTTTGATTCCCAGTCAGGGCACGTGCCTGGGTTGCAGGCTCGATCCCCAGTGGAGGACGTGCAGGAGGCAGGCAGCCGATCAGTGATTCTCTGATGTCTCTCTCTCTCTCTCCTTCTCCCTTCCTCTCTGAAATCAATAAAAATATATATTATCTGCCCTTTAATAAATATATATTTTAAAAAAAATCTTAAAAAAGAAGAAAAGAATCCCTAGGTGAGCCCTGGAGGCAGGACTGGACTCCGCTTCCCTTTTGCAAAACGAGCAGACAGCAGCTTCCACACGTGGGAACCAGCGTAGTCTCAGCGCCAGGCTGCGTGCAAATTCTCGGTCATTCTCAGAGCAGCCCTGAAAGGCGAGGGCTACGAGGCTCTTCACAGCCCTGGTTTGTCTGTAGTCGCACAGCGTGGAAGTGGCTTGGCCGCCTGACCGCAGCGCCCTCGCTCTGCCGCCCGGCCCAGCCTCGGGCTGCTCCGTTGGACACTCTAGCGGGGCACAGCCATCAAAGGAGCGTGTTTTCTGAAAGCACAGGTTCCTTCGGCAGAGGAAGCTTGATGGGGGAGTGTCATCTCCTCCCTCCCCAAGTCAACTTCTCAAACGTCTCTGAAAACAAACAGCCCTGCCCTAGATGTTTTAAGCTCAACTTTGCAGATTTGTATCCAAGCTTCGCCATCACCTGACTCAGGTAGACTCTGCAATGCTCCAGTACGAAGCTGCTCCCGATCAGGAAGGTGGGTCAGGCTTGTTGGTTAAATTGCTGTTCGCGGTTTTTAAGCTGAGATCTGCAATAATCTAGGCCTGCGCTCGAAGTGTGTAATTTACATTTATTCCTGGAGGTGAGCAGCCATGATCCCCACCGCATAGTCACCTTGGAACACACTTGGGTTTTAGATCGTGGGGCCGGGGATTTCAGAATCGTTTACTTAGACCAGTGATGGCGAACCTTTTGAGCTCGGCGTGTCAGCATTTTGAAAAACCCAAACTTAACTCTGGTGCCATGTCACATATAGAAATTTTTTGATATTTGCAACCATAGTAAAACAAAGACTTATATTTTTGATATTTATTTTCTATATTTAAATGCCATTTAACAAAGAAAAATCAACCAAAAAACTGAGTTTGCGTGTCAGAGGTTCGCCATCACTGACTTAGACCCTCCCTCCCAGCCGTGCGGGAAGGGGGCCATGTGTGGCAGGGGTCTGAGGCCTGTTAGTCGGCGGAGATTCTGTCTCACCTTGGCTGGACTTAAACAGCCACTCCTGGAAGTGGGGCAAATGCCTCAGCAGTCATGGCTGCTAGTGGTTATAGTTCGTGGACGTGGTTAAGAATGGCTGCTGTGTGACAGGCATCGCAGGGACATCCTGCACGTTGTTTCCGGTCCTCAAGTGAGTGAAGTCGGCGTGGGTTTGCAGGTGTCCAAGCTGAGCCTGCAGCCACCCCGGCCGGGCGAGTCCACAGAGGAGCGTGGGCTGTTGTTAGAGCGGGGGCGGGGCGGGTGTGGCGGGGCGGGGCTGGGCCAGGCCTGCTCTCCCACGGAGGTTCCCTCAGAGCCTCGCTCCCAAGCACTGGCAGGCGGCAGATGCAAAAGGATGGAGTTTCCTCTCCCCCAGGTCAGCCTCTTACCCACTTCACCTCGCCTAGAAACCCTCTTTAGAAATGTTCTAGGCCAGTGGTCGGCAAACTCGTTAGTCAACAGAGCCAAATATCAACAGTACAACGATTGAAATTTCTTTTGAGAGCCAAATTTTTAAAACTTAAACTATATAGGTAGGTACATTGTTATTAACTTAATTAGGGTCCTCCTAAGGCTTAGGAAGAGCCACACTCAAGGGGCCAAAGAGCAGCATGTGGCTCTCGAGCCACAGTTTGCCGACCACGGTTCTAGGTGGCATTCATCCTTCACCCAGTTAGTTAGCAGTATCACTCCCGTCCCTGGAGACGCAGCTGTGTGCTTCATGCTTGTTCTCGCTGTGACATTTCTGTTGACATTAATTTGCATCCACATCTCCGGGACCTGATCGTGGGTTTCAGTTTGTTTGAAGATGAGGAGCTCCCACTTAGAAGGTGTGTTGGGTGCCCCGGGCCATTGTGAGGGCAGAGGCAGCGACAGCGAGAGCTCATGCTCGATGGGCCCAGCGCCCGCGTGTCTGTGCGGTGCTGTGGTGGGGGGTGGGCTCCAGACCTAGACAGGCCTGGGCGGCATGACCGTGGCCGGGAGGTGTGTCAAATGGAGGCAGTGCCGGCTCCGGGGAGGAGGGGTGTGGACAGCACCTCAGCTTGTTCAGCTGGTCCAGGGGTCGTACGTGGAAAGGTCGTTCTCTCACTGGGCAGGAGGCTGCACATGCCCTGGAAGAGGAAGCGCTGGGTGAGTGCTCGTGGTGGCCGAGCTCTCTGTGCAGGCGTCCAGCGCCAGTGCATCTCCCCCGGCCACCGCTCTTGCTGCTCCCGTCACCACGTGGCCGAGGTGCTGGTTCGCATTGGAGACACGCAGCAGGCCTCTCTGAGCCCCTGGTTCTGCGCCTGCTGCCCTCTGTTCCTACTGAGGCCATTCATTCACTGCTTCATTCATTCATTCATTGGCTCACTCAGCACCCAGGAGGCAGGCTTGGATGTGATTGTCCTTCTTGGTAAATGGCTGTAATAACACCGAGAAGACCAGACATGCTCCCTGTCAGTGTCTGGTGGCCTCTTCCGTTTATTGACGGCTGCTCGCTGGGCTCTGGGCCAGGGTCTGGGCCTCGGGGAGCCAGTCCCTCTCCTTGAAGGGTCCAGCCCGAGTTAGAATCTGCGGTGATTTGACTGTGAAAGCCACGGAGAGCCTGGTGTGCAGGTGGGAGGCTGTGTCTGCTGAGGGTCCTGGCTGTGGGGGTGTCACAGGTCCGCCTGCGCCTGGCCACCAGCTGCCTTCCTTTCCTGCAGCGCTCCGCTTCCTGCAGGGAGCAGGCAGGTCTGCTGAGCCGAAAGTGGACCATGTCCCTCACCGCCCTTTAAAAATTTAGTTTTAGATTTTGTGGTAAAATATACATAACATAAAACACACCCTCTTCATCACTTTTCAGGGCAGTCCAGTGGCACTAAGTGCATTCACATCGTGGTGTCGCACCACCACCACAAACGCCCTCCCCACAAGTTCATTGTGTAGTGGGTGGCCAGGCTCCATGGAGTTTACTGGTTATTTCTTCATCCATCCATGAAATATTTACTGGACACCTGCTGTGTATTAGGCACTGGACTTGGTCCTGGGAGAACAGATCAGATAAGATAGGTACTGTGTCTACGGAATGAGACTCTACTAAGGAAATAAAAAACCAGTCTTGGCTCAGGTGGGAGTGCATGGAACAGCCTTCCACAGAGAGGGAATAGCATGTGAAAAGGCACAGAGGACTGAAGCAACAGGGAAGTTGGCGGGAAATGATGAGCCTAGAGATTGAGTGCCAGCACATGTAGAGGAAGGGTGAGGTTGGAAAGCAGGGTAGCAGGTTGGGGCTGTCCCTATACCTTCTTTTGGGTTTTCCCTATAACAGCACATCATTCTCAATTCCCCTTGGATTCTGTAGGGTCAGTGCCTTACGGTTCACACAGAGCGGTAGGCCATAAGCTTGAGGCAGGGAGACTGCCCTATAGTGGGGCTGGGGTCCCAGCGGAAGTCTGGTAAGGGCTGGGCGCACCATTGTCCCAAGAAGAAAGATGGAGTTCCGGCCCAGAGCTCCGGGCCTGGGCCTGGGGAGGCGACCGTGCCAGGAATCGGGCTTTCTCCTTAGTGTCTTGCATGGCGTGGCTGCTCACGCTTTCCTGGTGGCTGGCTCCGGCTGGGCTCACCTGCACGCCCCTTCCTGCTCTCTGCCCTCTGGTCCAGCCTTGCTCAGGGTGAGATCTCTGTTGTCGCTGAACGAGCAGTTCTATCTGCAGCAGCAGGACCAGCAGGGAATCTTCACGGTGATGTGCTGGGTGTCCTCATGGGCTCAGTCTCTGAGCCCAGCCTGCGTCTGGGAGAGGGGTAGGTTTACTCGAATGGGCAGGGAGAGATCAGGTTGGCAAGGTGCCCGCACACAGAAACCACCCTGTGAATGCCCGCATCTTCTCTTCTAGGACAGGGAAGGGGTGTGCCTCAGACGCGGTGCCCCTGGGGGTCTAGGGACCTCCAGGTGCGTCCCTTACCTGCTGAGACCTTTGAGCCGGCCACCGACTCCTCTGAGCCTCAGCCTCCTCGTCTGTACGGCAGGGAGAATAAAAGCCCACAAGACTAACTCCGTCATGGACGCACTGGACGCACGACAGGGCACACAGCGAGCACCAGTGTTTGCAGCAACGGCGCTGTTCTCCTCTTGCTTCTAAACTCAGGATAGTCTGGTTCCCCGCTGTCTGCTCCTCTTCACTGGCTATGAAATAGGGCAGCAGCCGAAACAGAGGCCAAGAAACCCACTCGGGATCCTATTTTCTAGGCTTGAGCAGGCAGCGGCCGTCGGTGCAGTTCCCCGGCCTCACCGCACGGGGCCGCCCGTCCTCAGGGAGACGGAGCTGGAAACAGTGCTGAGCATCTGGTTTATTTGTTAGCGCCTCTGTTGCATGGAACGCATGGTTTCCTTTGGATTTGCAGAGTGAGAGACCTGGTTTCCTTCCTCCCTTCAGCCGAGTGGTTTGAGTGAGATTCAGGATAAACTCCGCATTACCTGTGAAATGCTGTTTATTAAAAGTGCAGACTCCCTTTCCCTTCCTCACGTGCGTCCCCTGCGGACATGAGCCGGAGGCAGGAGGCACACCTTTGCCGGGAGGACACCGCCCATGTCTGAGGAGTTGGAAACAGTGGGATGGAGGGTGTGGGTTTTGGACAGTCATTCACCAAAGAGTCACTGGGGGTCTGCTGTGCGCACGGCACCTTCAGCAGGGTCTGCATCCGCATCCAGCAGAGGTGGCCGTGAGTGCGGGATGAGCTGGGCTTGTGAATCCAAGGTGGGCCAAGTGGAATTGCAGGTCCTGAGTGTCTGGGAAAGAGGGCAGAGGAGAGCAGGGCGGGAGGCTGGCGGCCGCGTGAAGTAAGGGGCCGGGCCTCCCAGCCTGGCTCCCCAGCCGTCCTCTGTCACCCGCTGGGCCAGGAGCTGGCTGAGGGCAGGACTCTGCTTGTTCGCTGCCGCCTCTTTAGCACCTGGAACTTCAGCCCGGGCCATAGCAGGTGCTCTTTCAATATTCCTCCAACTAAGCAAAGAAGGGAGCCTGGGGGAGGGCCTCCCGTCCCCAGGGCCAGCTTGTTAAGCTGTGAGATCACATTGGGTCAGTCCTTGCCAACACATTTCGGGGAGAGATGACGAGATCGGCCACCGCGCTGCCTGGCACGTAGGAACATAGTGGCTGCTAATTCCATTTTCCTACGGACAGCTTGCTCACGTTTTGACAGGGTACATCCATTACTCTTATGTTAAAAGACCGTGCCCCTTGTTTTAAAGAAAAATTACTGAATTTCGTGAAAAAGG